>NW_028274808.1:191003940-192203940 GCF_037043125.1 Eumetopias jubatus | reverse complement strand
TCATCCACTCCATGGGGCAAAAACTACACTGAGTGGTTTGTCCTTCTCGGTCTCTATCAAGGGTATAGTAATTGCCTCACATAGTAATCCCTCCCCACCCTCTCCCAAATCCACCTGCGATTTGCTTTAGTGGTTTAAATCCAAGCCTCCATAAGACAAAGTTATTGTAAGATTGGAACTCAAAGTGGAGTATGGAGGACTTTGAACAGAAGCTCTCCTTCTGGGGTCCCATCAGTAAAGGAATATGTCAAGGCTAACCCCTCAATGCACCAAAAAGTCCTACAGCAATCAGACATTAGCCAGCACCAAAGTAAAAATGGTTAATGCACATAATGGCTGCCTCAGCTTGTGGTTGGAACTGCAGCAATTTCCAGGTACGTACAATCTTCTCGCAGATCAGAATTTCCAAAGGGCAGTGACATGGGTCATTGATTAATACAAATAGTAATGAAGAAATTAAGTATTATTACCTAAAATGTGTATTCTTGCATTTTGTGTGATAAGCAAAATATTTTTAAATATAAAGTTCACTGAAGGGTTAATCTTTGAAAGGGACTCTGATAGGAAAGTATTTGGAACTATCAGTGAGAGTTGCAGGCCCAGGCTGGTGGTGGTAATGGTGATGGTGGTAGTGATGGTGATGTAGGTAGTGATGATGTGTATTTAGGGTTTACACAGGTGGAAATGTTATATCTTTGTGGGAGGAGAGGAGATTTCTTTGCCTCAGATCCTTGAGTTCTGATAGTGAGAGCCAGATGGGAAGGGGTTTCTAGAAAGATCTTTAGGTTATATAGGGAAAAATATACCAAAACTGAACTCCTCTCCCCAGTGAAATTCTGGGAGACCAGCAGGAGAAGCACATGGAATCACTGTCAGAGTTTATTCTGAGGGATCAGAAAATCACCTAGAATCCAAGGTGGGTGAAGTTTTCGCAACTCAGCACATACAATTTACTCATTTTTCAGAAGGGAAATGTGAAGTTTAGAGTGGAGGGTTTAGGAGGTGAAATAACCTACTCATGATCAAATGTTCAAAGCACAAGTGAGAAGCAAAACTAAGTAAAACTTCTGGTGACACTGTCACCATCTTCACTGTCACACACTGAAGGAGGTATGCCTTTACAGGATTGTGTGACTTTCTTCTGTTTGACTTAAAATGATGGAAACAAAAGGTGGAAATTGCAAAAGAAACAATTGAGCTGAATATACAGAAACATTATTTGAGAGTTAGAGCTGTACCAAGATGGAATGGGTCATCACGTCATTGTTCAAAACTTAGTGAGCAAATGTGGAGATGTGGTGAGTCCTCTCTCACTGCAAGGATTCAAGAAAAGCATGACCACTTGTGGGAAAATCAGAAGTTTCTCTAGCATTGGCTGTGTAGGTGACAGGGAGGAGTTTGAGAATCATGGAGTCTTCCAGAATCTGAGCAGAGGTTTGGAATAGTGGCCAACACATGGTACGGGGACTAGATGTTCCTCTGCCTTCCTATTCTTTTTTTTTTTTTTAGACTTTATTTATTTATTTGAGAGAGAGAGAATGAGAGATAGAGAGCACGAGAGGGAAGAGGGTCAGAAGGAGAAGCAGACTCCCTGCCGAGCAGGGAGCCCGATGCGGGACTCGATCCCGGGACTCCAGGATCATGACCTGAGCCGAAGGCAGTCGCTTAACCAACTGAGCCACCCAGGTGCCCTGCCTTCCTATTCTTTTGGACATTCTTCCATGATAAGCCTGTCCATCCTCAGGATTCATAAAACCTTGTGACAGTTCTCCATGATCACACCTCCCCTACTCCAGTTAGTATAGACTATTCAGGAAGGATGTGTTCCTGGAGACTTCACATGTTTCAAGTACAACTTCGTCCAAGACTATTGTTGAAAAAAGATGGCAGACATTTAAGAACTCAACAAATATTCCCTATTCAATATGTTGTTATCAGCTGGCCTTTCTTTGGCCATGAGACAATTTATGTGATGAAGATGCACTGTGATACAGTGAAAACACATGGACTTTGGAATTAGTCAAAATGCATTTCAAATCTTGGCTCAGATATGTAACTGCTCAATGGCCCAAGGAGGAGAGTTTACCTTTCTTGAACCCCTGCCTTTTCATCTGTGTGATGAAGTAATAAGATATGTCTTTGGGGGTTTAGGGAGGTGGTATGTAATGCATCCAGCCCAGAACTTGACCTCTGGGGTTAAAGCCTTTTTGTTAGCTCTCATTGTTGAACAGCTCCAGTTGTTTTAAAATATTTTTTTCTTTGGCCTGTTGAATAGTATCTGTTTACTTAAATTCCGCTTCTAACAATGGATCCTGCGTACAACACTTGTATTTTTCTCACTATGCAACAAAGCAGATGTTTCTGCCTCAGTCTCCCATATAGATCTTTGGCGTCAGTGGGGCATAACAACCAATATTTGACCATGCCTGAGAATTCACAGTGAAGCCCTTTTACTTTGTATTTCTAGTGGTGACAGGTCCTTAATAAATACAAAGGAGTGTTGCATTCTATTACAGAAATAAATACCAGCCGGTGGTATAAATGAATATCTTCTATATTGCTTTTCTCCAATTTGAGGATAGCAATTCAATGCATTATAAAAAGATCAATCATTTTGTCATTATGGTCTTCTTTGGCTCCGAACCAGTTTATTGGATTCCTTTAGTTTCAAGTAACAATAAAATAAATTGCCTCTTATATTGAAAGAGAAAATATCATGTTTGAGACAGGAGTGAGATTTTATGGCTGAGATAAAAATGAACCCATTGAAAATACAGGTTCTTATCAATGGGCCAGTGAATTATATGTGGATAAGGTCTACCCCTCCTCTTTATATCGAGCCCTGATAAAGTGCCATTTGGGGCTTGATCTTTGAGGATGAAGGCTTAGCATTTGGATTCATATACTTCTTGCCTTTTACAGAGAAACAGAATGAAAACGATCATCTATTCTAATGTCCTTGATTTGTAGAGAGAGAAACTGAGGTCCAAATTCATCCCTTGAAACAACTTCTTCGCACATGCCTTAGAGTTTCCACCCTAACTTGATCCAATGGTCACGATTATGGACTCACGAAGTTTTAAAGCCAGCCTGCAGCTTGGTGGTGATCCGATCACACCTATTTTGCAGCTGAAGAAGATGGGAGGTAAATGATTCTTCAAGGTCACACGATTTACCGGCAGACTGGGGAGCAAGAGTCTGCTTGTTTTGGACCTTTCTCGATGATCCCATTTCCTTTCACAGAGTGCTAAGCACCTTGTTGTGGAATGTGGGCGAATGTAGCAGAAAAATGAAACACTGGCCTTCCCGCGAAAGAAGCTGGACTCTTAGGAGACAAGATGTCTCAGGAGACAAGTGTGGAAAAACTAAGAGAGATGATTATGTTCCGCATTCTTCCCTGCCTCCGTCCCCATTCGGCGCACCTCTGTCCCCCGGGTTCTCAGCCACACACCCGTCCTGTCCTCCCAGGCTTCGTTTTGCAGCATTGCGCTTGTTCGGTTAACTTGTCTGTTTATCATTTGTTTTATATCCTTGTCACTTGGCAAGGCAGTGCCTCACGCTTTGCAACCCATAAACTTCAGAATTTGAAGCTACTAAAAATACAGAAATGTCAAAAATTCAGAACACTTGGAGGAGAAAGAAATGGAGAACAGCTTACAAAGCTTGATGTGTCCTGGCACGCCTCTCTCATCATGGCCTCTCCCCTGCCCTTTCTTTCTCTTTTAAATTTGTGGTGACATTTTAATTAAAAAGTTGACAAAAATCAAACATACACAATAAGCCCAGGGACACCGAACATTCGTGGTTGGAGGCTGCGTTTTTACTCACATGGAAACTCCCAGCTTGTGTGATTCATTTGTGGCAGTCATGCGAGAGGTGCGGGAGAAGAGAATCTTACGAGAAAATGGTGGGTGAACTCATGCTCTTCAGGGAATAAGAAGAGCTGTAGCTGAGGCGGGTGAGAGCCTGCCCCCTCACCTCAGCAAGGGCCTCGTGAGTGACCACCGAAGGGCGAAGCCATCGTCAGTGACCTCTGCAGGAATCAACCTTCCCAGGGATAACAGGAGCCATTAGGTCAAATCCTAGCACCAGGTTTGCCCCTGTTGGGATAAACCAGAGTATTGGTCCTGAGCACTTGTTAGCAAGCCCTGCCTCTGTTAGCATAGTCAAACCAGCAGGAGCAGAAATGATAGGAAAAGGGCCATTGGGAGGAGCTGGACCTTGGCACTCAGGACCACAGCAGGAAACCAATTAGAACCAGCCAAAAGAGCTTTCCAAAGAGGATCTAGGATCTAATAATAGAGAAAGACAGAGAAAGTGTGGGGAGGGCTGGCAACATCAGTCCCTGTGATTTTGCTGCGGGGGCTGAGGAGGGATACAGCAGAATGTACAATCGTTACCTTTGATTGTCACCCACTCCCTTGACCATCTCCCTGAGCGTATGTGTCCGGGAGACTCTGGAGGTATAGAAGAGGGGGAGGCAACAGGACAGAGATGAGAAGAGGAAGAAAGAGTAGATCCCTACGGGGAACGTGCTACCTACAGAATGCTGTTGTTGGTTGAAACAAAACAGCAACAAGATATGTTTCATATTTCATTGTTTTAGGCACCATGTTGGAAACAGGGATACAGAGATGTGACCCTGTGCGTGCCTTTATCCTAACTCTTATATCTTATTATAATTGTCTATGTGCCTGCCTTTCAGGGGGTGGAGTTCCCCCAAGGCAAGGACCCTGTTCTTGTCTCCTGTGTCTGTGGTGCCTTGTTCAGGCTCA
The DNA here is from genome assembly GCF_037043125.1 of Eumetopias jubatus. Classification (NCBI taxonomy): domain Eukaryota; kingdom Metazoa; phylum Chordata; class Mammalia; order Carnivora; family Otariidae; genus Eumetopias; species Eumetopias jubatus. The sequence continues at coordinate 192,199,165 of NW_028274808.1, read as the reverse complement.
TTGCTGTAGAATGGCCAGAACACTTACCTGCAAAGTCACACAACCTTGAGAGGAAAACCGGTGTTAATATTTGCACCCGCACTGTCAGCCTAACCTGGGCCCACGACTCAAAGAAACATTGCTCAGTAAATGTCTGTTCAAAAAATGGATGAACTTTGGGCCAGTTCTTTGAGCTCAGGGCAGACCCTGCGACAGTCACTGAGCCAGCCCACTAGCAGTTGACAGCTGAGGGCATTGTGACTCATTTTGTGTCAGTTGGGACACCTTATCATTGTGTGTTATGGGGTTGTGACCACGCAGACACCCAGAGGGAGACAGACGTGTGTAAGGCGTTCTGTAGCCACCCAGACAATGGCAGGCCTCCATCTCAGGAGGAGCATGGTAAGTGTGTGAGTTGGTGGGATCTTTCTTGGCACCCCATAGTCTTTCTGGGGTGGATGTGTATACTGAGCTCACATCTGAATAACTGCAGGAAAAAAAAAAAGAAGAAGAAGAAGAAAAAGAAGCCAGACAAGGAAAGGGAGAGGGGAATGCATATCCCTGCTGGAGACAATGACTAATTTAAGCAGGCTAAGAGAAATATTTTTTTGCCTGTTCCTTTTGGACAGCTTGAGAACATTCTATGACAGCTCAGCATGCAGCTTGGCACTGTCAGAGGAGACCTGGGAGAGCTAGGGGGAGCAGTTAAGAAGTGGAACCAGAATATCACTGCTGAGAGTCTGGAGATACTTTCTGGAATTTTCTACCTTAGAGATAAATGGGAGGTAAGAGAAAAACGTTGAAGAAGGGTAGCTTTCTTCCAGACTCCCATTTATTGTCACCGGAGGCAGAAAAGAAAGGAGTGGATAGTCCCATTTGGCTGGGATTCTTCCTACATAAAGGAATCAGTCAGAAGGACCCAAAACACTTTTTCAGCCTGGTCATGGTGGGATCATCTTAATGAGGAACGAAGGTGCCCATTGGATGATAGAAAACCTCACTCTTTCCAGCTCAGGTTGGGCCCGGTTCTCTGAGCCTCTCTCTGAGCCTCTCTTTCCCAACAGCAGTGGTCCCCCTGCTTCACTTTCTCTGCCTTCAGCATTTCAAAGAGCCACTCTGCGGTGGGTGTGTGTGAGTTTCAAAGAAAGAGGCCACTCATTTATTGCCAGGCAAAAAAAAAAAAAAGAAAAGAAAAGAAAAGAAAAAAAGTAGGAGGGGGAGTTTGTGTCCTTCAAACCGACCTGCTCTGCCTCAGGGGCTGGACGTCTGGGGCTGGGGTCAGGGGCTCATAGTTACTGCTCCCAAAGGAGGTGTGTGGTTTGCATCCGCGGGGTGGAGGGGGCCATATCTTGTTCTTCTGCCCTTTACCTTTGGTTTCTTTTTCTTCTCCTCTCTCCTGGGTTAAATATTTGCTCTTGTAACCTTTTGAGGACGAGCACACCTGCTTCTCTTGCCCCAATCCCATGCCAGTCACGGGCCTGTGGTATATACAGCCTTGGGTTGCTAGGCACCTCAGCTGTGGGGTGTGTGTGTGTGTGTGTGTGTATGTTACAGGAGTGTGTTATACATGTGGCATGTGTAAATACATGCTGTGCTGTGTGCATAATGCTTGTGCTGTGTACATGTGTATCATATGTTGGTATATGTGGCGAGCATTTATATGTGTTGTGCGTGTTGTGTATGTGATGTGTGCTTTGTTATTTGCATGAGGTGTGTGATGTATATTTGATGCGTGTTATCTATGTGTTTTGTGTGTTCTAAGTGTGTTGTGAGTGTATGTGTGTCATATATGCATGTACACACTTGTGCCACACATGTGTGTTGCTTGCAGTGTGTGTTGTGTGGTGAGTGTTATGTGCATGACACATATTGTATGTTTTGTGTGTATATGTGCAGGTGACATGTACTATGTAAGTGTTTATATGTGTGTCATGTGTTGTGCATGTGTGTCGTAGTGTGCGCATGTGTGTGAGGTCAGGAATGTGGGATCCCTTTCTCATGTTACCCACCTGTGCTGGGTGTGCTCTAGCTTACCTGCATGTCTCTGCAGCTTTGGGGGCCTGATGCAACCACATTTCTGCAGATCTCCCTGAGCAGCACGGAAGATGGCAGGAGCCCTGAGTTAATGAATGAAGCACTGGTTCCTCCGTGAACAGCTGAGAGGTTTCTTGCCAGTTTGTCGGCCATTTCAAGTGCCTGAATCTCTCCCTGGAGCTGCAATCCTTCCCCATTGTCACTCATCTGTCTTCACTTTCACATTGAGCTGTCATCGTTCACTTTGTCTGCATCCTCCTCCTTCCCAGTCACCCTGAGACGAGGAGGGGGCGTCCTTCCCCTGCCTCTGCCATGCCCCTGAAAATGGCCTCCCTGTGGTTAATGAGGAATGGCCTGCCAAATTCACTGGGCCCTTCCCGATCCTTGTGTTACAGAAATGAAACAACTGTAGGCACTGTTGAACATTTGCTCCAGTTGGAAATTCTCTCCTCTCCTGAATTCTGCAAAAGCATGTCATCACTATTCCCTTGCCTCCTGGCCTCTTCCGAGCCATCTCCATCCTGCCTTCTTTGTCAGCCCCTGTTTAAAACGTTTTCCATCATGGTTTCCACATTTCAGTCCGTCCGTTTTCCCTGGTTGGTCACATTCGGATGTTCAACCTTTATTTCCTCCTCACAGATGAACCACAAGCGTCCAGACACAGCCAAGACCCCTTGTGGGTGCAGACCTGAAGCTCCACCTCCATCTGGGCAATGCAGCCTGCACATCGGCAGGCACCTCCAACGGCCTCAGCTCGGATCCTGCCTCTCCTCCTTCCATGTCCCTGGCAGAACTGTACATACTGACACCCCTGCCGGAAACCCGGGGGGAGCTGCTCACCTTCTGTGAAGGGACAGGAGTGTTCTCCTCAGAAGGTTGTGGTGGGAAGAAAATGCAGGAAGCCCACAGATACAACGAATGCGGCACCTGGCTTCCATTAGGTCTTGAGAAACTATGTCTTTCTTTCATCTGTCTTTAAAAAGTAACATGAAAGTTCATTGAACCAGAGATCATTTTCAGATGGGAGTTTTTACAGATGATTTTAATAAAAAGCTAAATAAAGTTGTAATATTTAAATGACAAGAGTGAGGACTCTCTCTCCAGCAATACACAGGTAAATAGGGTACTTTCCAGCCTCTCCTTTCTTGATGTTTGGAAATCTGTGGGGTTGAAGGACAGGGATTGTGTTCTCGACTGTGCAGATAAGGAAATGTGAATTCCATGACTTCTTCAGAATCTCCCAGCTGAGCTGGAATGTCCCATTACCCACACCAACTCTGTGTTCTTCCTGCCACTTACGACCTGCCAAGGACAAGGAGGTGCACAACTGGCCAGACTGAGGGAGCCAGCCAGTTCTGAGCTCAGAGCAGGGGTCAGTGGCTGAATTAGGAGGGTATAGTCATCAGAAGGGTCCTTGGGGAGGTTGAAGTTTTTGACAGCTTTTAAGAAATGGACATGGGTTTGGGAAGAAGAGTGACAATGGTGTACAAAGTGGGTGCTGTGACACACAGAAAAGCTAGATGGAGGGATAGCCTTAGGGATGTGAATCTGCTCCATAGATTATGTAGATTATTTTCCCCCATGTCCAAGTGATCCTGCATGGAAGAGTGGGTGGCGTGGGCAGCCCAGGTGCCAGAACAACTCAACACAACCAGACAAACACACATCTTGTAGTTTGCTAAGTGAAACCATACACGTGATCTGATGTGGACTTGTAAACTACTCTCTGACGTTTGAGTCATTATTATTATTGTTATGCCTTTCTCATGAGTCAGGAAAGTGTAAGGTTCAGAGAGGAGAATCTGTTAATGGCTGTGTTCCAAGGCCAGAAGGACAATAAACATAAATCTAGAACTGTAGACCTGAAATCTTTTTAATTTGTTTACCAAGCTACATCTGGTTTTAGGCCTTGTTTGCTCCTCTTGGGCAAAACCTGTACCTAAGGCCCTTTCACAGATGTAGGTAAAAATAACCACCCTGCCTACCCATGTCATTGTTTGTGAAATCCATATTCACAATGAACCTGGGAACTCTTTGTAAAATTCAGTGTACTACACAGACCTATAGAGCACTGATATGAGTTGCCATTTCTGCTGCCTTTCTGCCTCCTGATATCCAGCCTTATCTCACTGAGGCTCCATATTCCTCTGTCGGCAACCGCAGGCTGGTCAGATGAATGAGCTGAGCCTGTTTCAGCCATCAGCCCAGTGTGTCCTTGATTCCTGCACAGGAGGCTCTGGCTGATTGCAGTGCTCTTCTCAGATCAGAAATGTCAGAATGTCAGTGTGGGAAGTCAGATCTCACAGGCTGAGCTACTCTTTTTGCAAAGAGGGCATGCAGGTTTGCAGTGGTGAAATGCAACGTACCCAAGGTCACACAGATGGTTAATGGAAAAGCCATTTCTAATAAGCCATCTGTGTTTTTCTTTTCTAGACCTTTAGCCTCTATTTAGGACTTTTCCATTCACATCACTGTATTCAAACAGAGAGAAAAAAAAAAGGATACTCAGACCCCTTGTTTTAAACTCTCAACTTTCTGCCCTATGGTCCATGTCCAGGTCCAGGCAGGAGGTGGGAGGGAGGGAATACTGACTGATCATATCACCTCTTGGGGGAGGGTATGAGCTAAGGGTCTTTCTTTCTTTCTTTCTTTCTTTCTTTCTTTCTTTCTTTCTTTCTTTCTTTCTTTCTTTCTTTTTCCTTCTTTCTTTCTTTCTTTCAAGATTTGTTTATTTATTTTTAGAGAGAGAGAGAGAGTATGAGCAAGTGCACAAGAGGAGGGGCGGAGGTAGAGGGAGAGAAGCATACTCCCTGCTGTGCATGGAGCCCAACCCATGGCTTGATCCCATGACCCTGAGATCACAACCTGAGCTGAAATTACAAATTGGATGCTCAACTGACTGAGTCACCAGGCACCTTGCTAAGGATGTTTTTTTGTTTTGCTGGTATCAGTACTTCGGCAAATGAAACAGGCTTCTGGCTGCTTCAATGAAAGAAGAACACTAGAGAGAGGAGAAAGAGAAAGAGAGAAAGATGGTGATGTCATAAAGGAGCGGGTGGAAGTGATGGCAACGATAATGGACACTTGGTGCCCAGTTGGTGTGTGCCTGGCTGTGTGCTTCACACGTCCTGGTTAATCCTTGTGAGAACCTTGTGAGGCAGCCATTAGTATTCTCCTTATAGAAGGAGGCTTAGCTTGACTGACGCATGGGTAGTCAGGCAAAGCAGTAAAAGGAAAAGGCAGTACTCGAACCTGGGCCATCTGGTTTACCTGTGCCAGCTTTTGTAGCCCATGCATTACACTATTCTGAGGGCAAAGAATGGAGAAGTGTTGCTTTGGGATGCTTCAGATAATCAAGACCTCCATGATGGTAGTTAGGGGGAGAGGAAGCTGTGTAGAAGATGATCCAGAGGTCTCTGGGATTCACTCACCTTTTCATTTGACAGGCATTATTATGGGATTAGAGGGGTTAAACAAGTAAGATATGGTTCCCACCTGTAGTTGACCTTTCTTGATCTTAGGCTCTTTGTTAGCTGTAAGATGACCCCAGTGACCCTTGCCCTTGTTAGTCTCCTCCCCTTCCAATGTGGGCAGAACCTATACGTATGATAAATATGGGGTTAGAGAGTTGGGGGAGCAGACACTGACCATTCTTAAGATACTTGGTTGTAAAAAGATGGAGAGAAGAGAGTGAATGCCTGGGAGAGGTGCCAGATTTGGGACATATTTAGAGACACAGAAGGCAGAATAAACTTGATGAAACCCATCCCCCCTGAGGGGGATGGGAAAGGAGGCTGGGAACATGGGCCAAGAGTACAGAAGAGATCACCCTCGAACTGAAGCCTTACTGCTTTGTTTGCATTCTCACTGCTAAGTATGGTTGAGACTGGAGAGAATCTCATTTGATCAGAAAGAATGGGAATTTGCAAGCTACCTAGCCTTGCTATGAAATCTGCAGTTTTATTGTTGATGTGTATGTTCATATGCTTCCCACTCATTAGCCTCTAATATGACCTTGACTTGAGGGTATGTGTCTTATGTTTATTCAGACTGCTTGAAGTGTTGTAGCTCTCTTCCTCCTGGGCATATGCTATGATTGCACTTTTCTCTCCCCTAGCAGTCAGGCTCAGCTGTGTGACTTGCTTTTGCCAATGAAATATTAGTGTATCACTTCTGGGAAAACACTTTAGAAGCAGTTCACAATTGCTATGTCACCTTTCCCTTTGCCACAGTAACCTACAATGGTTTCGAGCAGGCTGCTTTGAAAGCCTGGGCTCTGGAGGGAGAATGACCCAGAGCCATCTCTAGCTAATCCATGGAAGGAATTTAGTGTGAGCAAGAAATACATTTTTCTTGCTTTAACCTGTTGGGATTTGAGGATTGTTTGTTACTGCAGCATCATCTAGGTCAGCCTGACAGATGCAACATACAGTAAAGAACATCGGGCTCCCCATTACTGAGACATTTCCAGATTGGTGGAAGGACACCATGCCAAGTGTATAGGGACATTAAAAGAACAGCAACAAAAACAGCAACACAGCAATAAGCATAGCAGCAATGAAAACAGAACTCTACCCTCCCTGCTCTCGGGCATCCGTGACAGTTACAGTCACCGCGAGGGTTGCGTTGGCTTTTCCAGCTCACTGTTCTCTAAAAGCAGGGACTGTCTATCCACATTTACTGTATCATTTCTCTGCAGCTTGTCCTTAGGGTGGAAGAACAAGGCCTTTTATTAACACATTCCTTTGGCTGGGTTTATGATGCTCTGCCTCACTCCCTCTGCCCTGAAGTGAAGTTGAATTATAAAATAGGGCTAGCCTTATCTTGGGCAGCCATGCAACAATGGTATCTGGAGGTGAGTGTTGAAATATGTCTTGGGGCTTTGGGAAATGTTTTCAATTCAACATTCTGTGATCATTGTCCAAAGATTCTTGATAGTGTCCTTTAGGAGTCACTGAATACAAACAGAATGAAAAAAAAATGAAACAACCTTGCATTCAGATGCCCTTAACTAACAAGTAAGCAAGCAAATGTTTAGAAAATAATTTTGTAGACCCAGTAAGGATGATGACTATAGTTATATGTCTATATCATACAAAATATTAATAATTAGTGTCATAATGGATATGCAAATATATTTACATACATTCAAGTTCAGAGTCATTTGGTAGAACACTGCTTGGGTATTGGAAGACCTGGAGTTTGTTCCAGCTGAGCATTCACCAACGAGGAAAACTTAGGCAAATAGCTGAACTTCCTTTACATTCCTCTGACCCAGAGAACTTTGCATTCTAGAGATCTGGAATCTGAAGGTTTACTCGTAGAGTGGAACAGCCCTCCATTGGCTTCCACCTCATTAAAGGTAGATCTTCTTAAGGGTGCTTGGTATGCATTTCTACCAGGCACTGTTAAAGGCAGAGGTAAGAGAGAGTCAGTCTACTTCAGCGGGTATTTCTGGATATAGCCCAAAGTGATCCTTTATGTATTAGTGATCCATTGTTGCATTACCAATTACATCAATAACAAACTTTTATTATCTCATAATTTCTGTGGCTCTGAAATCTAGGTACATCTTAGCTGGGGTCCTCTGGTCTCTCATACTTAATGAACGGGTCAACCAGGGTTTCAATCCTGTCAAGACTCAAATGTGGAAGGGTGTGCTTCTAGACTCATTTGCATGGTTATTAGCAGGGTTCCATTCTTTGTGGCTGGTATGACTGACTGAGTGCTTCGGCTCCTTGCTGACTGCTCCTTTCCTGTGGACATATCAGTAGGCAGCCGACAACATGGCAACTGGCTTCATCAGAGGGATTATATGAGGAGAGAGAGAAAGAAAGTCACAGTGTCTTATAATCTAACCTTAGAAATTATATCCCATCACTTCTGCTGCATTCTATTCTTTAAGGGAAAGTCACTAGGTCTAGAAGGGAGATCACACAAGGATGTAAACACCAGGAGGTGGGGATCATTGAGAACCATCTCAGAAATCGGCCAATGATGCATTGTAAGCCAGATGTGTTTTTGAAGCTTTGTGCTTTATCTTTAAAATATATGCATATTTGCAGTTTATGCTAAATTATGTCTATGCTTATTTTAACAGAAGGGTAATATTTTTAAATTATTTATTATCCGAAAAAAAGGCTTTCCTAGGGAGATGCACTTTGTTTATCTTACAACTTTTGGCATGCCAGGTTGCAGGCATTAACTTTGGTTGGAGGATCATGACCTTGGGTCATTTCCTGATATCTGCAGTTCCCATCTCATCATTTATACAGAGTAGGATACTAAGGTCAGAAAGGGGCAGTGATTTTCTCAAGATCATCACCCTTTAAGGTAGTGTATCTCAACCACTCTGAATATCACTTTTCTCATAGTGTGGATTTGGGGCTCTGAGTTGGGGGTCAGGAGTGGTTCCTTAAGACTTTGCTTTACTTGGGTGTCCACCATACCCTCCAGCAGCTAGTGTTGCTGTGTCAGTGTACTCCAGCAGGGTCCCGCCCATGGGACATTCTCCTTGTGATGCCATAAGGTCTCAAACTCCCAGCACACCCTTCATCACATAGCATGTGTTCAAAGAGTCCACTCCATGTATTCTTTTTTCTTAACATCGGAAGTATTTTTTTTTAAAGATTTTGTTTATTTTTGACAGAGAGAGTGTACAAGCAGGGGAAGCAGCAGGCAGAGGGAGAGGGAGAAGCAACATGGGAAGTATTGACCATGCGGTTCCCATTATCTACCAGAAAACATTTTTTTTTATTACAATCTCATAAACTGATCTCTCTCTCCTTGCATGACTTCACCCAGGCCCTCATCTGTGGTCTTGTGACTTAGGGTAACTAGTTCCAAACAAGTCCCTTGATTCCAAATTCTTCTTTTCTTCTTCTTCTTCTTCTTCTTCTTCTTCTTCTTCTTCTTCTTCTTCTTTTTGGTTAAGATTTTGTTTATTTATATGAGCTAGAGAGAGAGAGAGGGCAAGAGAATCTGAAGCAGACCCCATGCTAAGCACAGAGCCTGACATGAGGCTTGATCCAACAGTGAAATCATGACCTGAGCCGAAACCAAGAGCCAGATGCTTAACTGACTGAGCCATCCAGGCGCCCCCCAAACTGTTTTCCAATTCAATACATTCTCCTCCCTGTAATCTGAGTAGGGTTTTTAAAGTAGCTCTCTCTCCCCTACCAAAAACCCCCCAATCTCTTCCCATTTTCTTCACATATGTCCAATTTTTCAGGTAGGCCAAATAGGGACCCTATGATGGGGTCTCTGGCTTTGTTAGCAGCTTCATCTCATGCCTCTCTTTTGCCATGACTCTGAGCTGCACTTCTTGAACATTCTCAAAAAGCCAGAGCTGCCTTCAGTCTTTATGCTTATATCCATGCTGTGCCTTCCACTCTGAGTGTCCTTTCCTCATCCTTTTCTCTCTCCCTCATCTGGGAAGATTGACCTCAAGTATCATGTTCTTCAAGGCTTTTTGGGATCCTTCTCTCCCATGCTGCACCTCTTACTGATTCTCTGTGCTCCACCTTCAACAGTTGCCATCACTCTTGATCTTTAGTATCAACATCCAGAGTAAGCGCCAGCAACCACAAGAATCTCAACAAAAACCACAGGGCAGCAATTTATTAGGGTATTGTTAGCTGAGTTGTTAGGACACCCCAAACACATGCTAAGTGCAGTATACATTATCCTGTTTCTCTCACAATAACTTTTAGAACTTTATGAGGAAAGTGATGTTCAGAATGGTTGAGATACACCACGTCCCACAGCTTGTCAAGGGCAGAGGTGGGAGGTCAGCCTCAGTCTGACTCATATTCTCTTACTATAGCAAATGTCTGAGTTTTGAATGTTGGAGCAAATAATCAGGTTAACTTGAATCAGCATGACCTTTAGAACATTGTCTCTGCAATGTTCTTGTGAATGCCCCTGTTGTTGATCAGATTTATGCTACATTTGCTGAAAACCAGAAACTTCCACTTTCCTAATTAAATTTGAGGATTAATTTAAAATGGCTCCAGGAGAGAGGCTACTAGCAACACGATGTGGGCATCACACAGAGCTATCTTCCTGCTTATCTCTATAAAGTCTTTATAATTGCCTTTGAAATGTTCCATGATCTGTTCCCTTCATCTAGATTTGGAGTATCAGCTGTTTACAACAGTAGTTCTCAAGCATTAGCATGGATCTCTAGTGTTCTTTAGAATACAAATTACCCAACTCCCAAGGTTTCTAATTCAGCAGTCTAAGATGGGGGTCTGAGAATTGGCTTGTCTAACATGTTCCCAGGTGATGTTGATGCTACTGGTCCATGGACCATGCATCATCTATTGGAAACCACTGGTTTATAGAAATTGGCTAGGAGGAGGAACAAGATGGTGGAGGAGTAGGAGACCTAAATTTTGTCTGGTCCCAGGAATTCAGCTAAATAGGTATCAAACCATTCTGAACACCTACGAACTCAACAGGAGATTGAAGAAAAGAATAGCAGCAACTCTCTGAACAGAAAAGCGACCACTTTCTGGAAGGTAGGATGTGTGGAGAAGTGAATCCGAGGCGATATTTGGGAAGAACAAATACTGTGAAGATGTCAATGTTACCTAGAGCAATCTACACATTTAATGCAATCCCTATCAAAATACCATCAACTTTTTTCAAAGAAATGGAACAAGTAATCCTAAAATTTGTATGGAACCAGAAAAGACCCTGAATAGCCCGAGGAATGTTGAAAAAGAAAAGCAAAGCTGGTGGCATCACAATTCCAGACTTCAAGCTCTATTACAAAGCTGTAATCAAGACAGTATAGTACTGGCACAAAAACAGACACACCGATAATTGGAACAGAATAGAGAGCCCAGAAATGGACCCTCAACTCTATGGTCAACTAATATTTGACAAAGCAGGAAAGAATGTCTACTGGATAAAAGACAGTCTCTTCAACAAATGGTGTTGGGAAAATTGGACAGCCACACGCAGAAGAATGAAACTGGACCATTTCCTTACACCATTTCCTTACAACACAAAAATAGACTCAAAATGGATGAAAGACCTCAGTGTGAGACAGGACTCCATCAAAATCCTAGAGGAGAACACAGGCAGCAACCTCTTTGACCTCAGCCGCAGCAACTTCTTCCTAGAAACATCACCAAATGCAAGGGAAGCAAGGGCAAAAATGAACTACTGGGATTTCATCAAGATAAAAAGCTTTTGCACAGCAAAGGAAACAGTCAAGAAAACCAAAAGACAACCGACAGAATGGGAGAAGATATTTGCAAATGACCTATCAGATAAAGGGCTAGTATCCAAAATCTATAAAGAACTGATCAAACTCAACACCCAAAGAACAAATAATCCAATCAAGAAATGGGCAGAAGACATGAACAGACATTTTTCCAAAGAAGACATCCAAATGGCCAACAGACACATGAAAAAGTGCTCAACATCACTCGGCATCAGGGAAATCCAAATCAAAACCTCAATGAGATACCACCTCACACCAGTCAGAATGGCTAAAATTAATAAGTCAGGAAATGACAGATGTTGGAGAGGATGCGGTGAAAGGGGAACCCTCCTACACTGTTAGTGGGAATGCGAGCTGGTGCAACCACTCTTGAAAACAGTATGGAGGTTCCTCAAAAAGTTGAAAATAGAGCTACCATACGATCCAGCAATGCACTACTGGGTATTTACCCCAAAGATACAAATGTAAGGATCCGAAGGGGTACGTGCACCTCGATGATTATAGCAGCAATGTCCACAATAGCCAAACTATGGAAGGAGACAAGATGTCCATTGACAGATGAATGGATAAAGAAGATGTGAGATTATATATATATATATATATATACTGTAACATTATGCAGCCATCAAAAGGAATGGAATCTTGCCATTTGCAACAACATGGATGGAACTGGAGGGTGTTATGCTGAGTGAAATAAGTCAATCAGAGAAAGACATGTATCATATGACCTCACTGATATGAGGAATTCTTAATCTCAGGAAACAAACTGAGGGTTGCTGGAGTGGTGGGGGGTGGGAGGGATGGGGTGGCTGAGTGATAAACATTGGGAGGGTATGTGCTATGGTGAGTGCTGTGAATTGTGCAGGACTGTTGAATCACAGATCTGTACTTCTGAAGCAAATAATACATTATATGTTAAAAAAAAAAAAAGAAGATAGTAGGAGGGGAAGAAAGGGGGGGGACCAGAGGGGGAGATGAACCATGAGAGACTATGGACTCTGAAAAACAAATTGAGGGTTCTAGAGGGGAGGGGGGTAGGGGGATGGGTTAGCCTGGTGATGGGTATTAAAGAGGGCACGTTCTTCATGGAGCACTGGGTGTTATATGCAAACAATGAATCATGAAACACTACATCAAAAAAAAAACTAATGGTGTAATGTATGGTGATTAACATAACATAATAATAAAAATAAATAAATAAATAAATAAACTCTAAAAAAAAAAAAGGACCATCTATGTTCTGCATGATTTGAATGTCCATTTTGACATTCATGTAAGTAAAAAAACCTGATTGTAATTGTGTGGACCCAGAACATATGCCTGTTCTTCGTAAAATCCCAAAGGATTTTTTTGCTCATTTTTGGTATACTTTGGATTCCCAATATTGCAATGAATGTGCAAATTGAAAAGTCACTGTACTTTTCTTTTTCTCTGGACTTTGCTCTGAGTAGTGGATCTGATCACATTTTGAAAAATCACATTAATAATGGCAATGTTGTTCATAGATTTGTCTCTAACACACCTGTCTCAGGCTCCATTGAAAAGGATTCTACTTATTTATACCAATGTGTCTCATTATCCCTTATTTCAAAATGCCACATATTAAAAAAAAACAGCAATATTCAGTTGGAAATTATATTAACTTAAAAAGATGTCAGCCTGTTATTCTTGCCTTCCCTCATGTGGCTAGCCCTGGACACCAAAAGAGGGGAAGGGAAGATACATAATGAAAAATGCTAAGTATTAGAGACACTTAAATAGCACTCATTAGTTACCAGGCACTGTTTTAAGGACCTGTCGTATCTGTACTCAATCCTCACACTAACTCTAAACACACTTATTATCGTTGTTCCCATCTTATAATTGTACATGTCACAGAGGTGAAGTCAGTCTCCCAAGGAAGATAGCTGGTAAATGTAGATCTATGATTTGAACCAAGAGTCCATGTTCTTAAATCATCATCCATGGTAATTCTGAGAGAGGCAGTGTCACCAGGAAGGGACTTAGACTATGGGAGATCAGTGAAAATCTGGAGGAAGGCAAATTCCAGCATTCTAGAAAGTCCTAGAGAGATAACACCTGACATCGAAGAAGGGCCTGTAAAACCAGTTTATTCCAGTACATTGAGACACAGTGAGCATTATTATGATTATTAATTATTAATGATCATTAACTAATGCTAAAGTCCACATCTGTGGCCTCTTGCCACATATCCAAGCATTCAATCTAATGTGAATTGTGCCCAGTGCTGTGTTTCACCTCCTCAAAGGGGCACTCCAGAATCTTCCACCCACTCTTCATGTTGAATCCTTTTGTTCTGGTGCATCATCCCCAATTCTGCCCATGACTTTGGTTCTCCTTCATAGCTTCTAAGGATTAATAACATGTGGGACCAGTTTATCAAAGCTGGTTTTCCTCTGGGGCTCTATCCTTCTCCCCATTCCGGACTTCCAGTACCTGGCTGAGGTGCAAACCTCCGGACTTTCATTTAACTAAGATGAGGCAAAGAATCATGCCTGAATTTCTTCTATATCCCACAGAATGAGAACTGGTTGAGTGGGTGTCTCTTAAGATTCTTTCTTGCTTTAATGATGAACAATTTATTTTTTCAGTTTGCAAATGATCCCATAATTTAATTTAATAGTGTTTATGACAATATGTAATAAATACCATAAAAAAGTATAAGTTGTTCTGGGTGTGTTGGGTTATTAAAATGAATGCTCGCTAGATTCTGTAGCAAGCTTTGGAAACATGGTGCTAACTCATGTAAATTGCGATGACAAATGTGCTTTAGGACCAATAAAGTGTGTCCTGATTCATTAATAGTCAGATCCAACATCTCCCTGTTGGTTCCCAAGAAAAATCGAGTGGAGATCGGTGGAAGAGAAATTGCTGCTCGAATTCTGCCAGCCTTCAGGCATTCTGATTACCATGTGTGATTTGGTGGCTGTCTTTTGTGACATTATGCACCTGCAATATTGCCCTCATGTTTTTGATCCTGCAAGCTCTGAAAAGGCCTCAGAGCTCAGCACGTTCATCCTGCCAATGCCTGATGTGGAGTCTTTGAATTTATGCAGACTCCCCAGCTTCCTTCTGGCTTACAAAAAAAAAAAAAAAAAAATGCTTTCTGGGCTCAGAAGGGGGCTGCCAGATTAAGCACAGCACAGGTGAGTGGCAATGGAGCCAGTCCAAACAGCAAACAAGCATATCTCCTGTTTCAGAAGCACATTGGAGCCACAGGCATAAATATGCAATAAAGCTGCACTGAGGGGAGGCAAGCTCATGTTTTATAATGTGTTTATGCCTTACACAGCATCTGAGATTGCAGGCACAGTCCAGACTAGGGCTGATGGGTTTTTCCCAGGAAAAAAGCACCTCCCCCATTTTATAAATTTGGATTGTAGGAATGACATTGCAAGATTTTAGATACGTTAAAATACACCTTTGTTTTTACTTTTGCTCTCAAGCTTTGCCGCTTATTTTTGCTTTATACAAACTGCTTCAAGAACAAAAGATTGAAAGATTTGTTCGGCAAAACCATTTTCCTGGAAAGTCATGTCTTAGACCTCAGCAGTCTATGCAAGGTCTCACCATTTATACTTTTACAATTTACCAAGTTGACCTTCCCTATTGCATCCAATATGGAGGTTGACTGAATCCATGAAGCATTTTAAGATTTAACACACAAGCATTTTTTTAAATTGAATTCTGATGAAACATCTCTGAGAAGGCATATTTCTCCGTTTACAAGTCAGAAAAATGGGACTCACGGTAGCTAAGGAAATTACCTAACATCATAGAGCAAGAAGGTGATAGATATGGACACTCAGCTCATGTCTTTTCATTTTAAATCTCATACTTGTCTTACTCCATTAAAGTGCCTTTGGCAAAAAGGGAGAGCTTCCTCCTTCTTTTGGTACTTCCTTCTTCTTATTTTCATTTCTTCTGGGGAGTTGACCTTGATGAGCAGAATCTGTCCACACTGACACCAGCTCATGTCATTGTGTCTTCACAGAAGACAGTCATATATATGCCAGATGACAGTCAACAAGCAGTCAACTTTGTCTATTTGATGCAGAATTTACTATGCATCTTGGAAGATAAAAGGAGCTATAAGATTCAGTTAGTTAAAATATTTTGTTGAGGGCCTACTATGCCAGGCATCTGGTAAACTGCCTTTGAGACTATTTGGAGAAATCAGGCTTTTATGAATACATCCATCCACCCACCCAGCCCCCATCCGATCACCCATTCATCCATCCATTCATCCAATCATCAATCAGTTTAAGTCATTTAAGTGCTACATCATATGTAATTAGGCCCACTTCAAAGAAAGAAAAAAAAGGAGGAAAAAAAAAAACTCAACAAACAAAATAAGTAAAACCCCTCTGGGCTTAATATATTCAAATTAAGACAAAGAATTATCTTCTTGAAGCATATTGCTCCCATTTATGTTTTCTTCATCTTAGTAGGGGCCAGCTACTCACTCAATAAATTTATATCCATAATATATGTTGAATTTGTATAGTGACCACAACTAGAATTACCTTGGCATATCGGACTGTTTTTCTTGCATTCTTATGGTCTATATTCCATGCCAGTGAATACAGCTGGCCTCCAATGTACTCCTCAGAGTTTTAATTCCTTTTCTTCCTAAGATGCAGAATCCCAGTCAAGAAGGAAATGCTTCAACAGTCGCTTTGAAAGCTTTCTTAAATGCAGATTTACTACTATTTCTAGTTATGACACAGCTATTAGCCTGTAGTAGTACACCTATTCAGTGTAATTGAATAATTAAAACATGAAATATGCTTCATAAAATGTAGGTGTAAAGTCAATTGCAGCAAGCCAAGTTTTTTTTTTAAAGCACTCCAAGATTTATTGGCATTGATTTTATTTTATTTATTTTATTTCTCATTAGATTTATACTTCAATTTCAGCACTTCAATTTCTTATTAAGAAATTGCATAAAAATAGGTCTTTATGCAAAGATCTCATTTAAACAAGGGATAGACACAAATCTGTGAATGTCATTGTAAAAATGAATTATTTACCCCAAAGTGAAGCAACAAATAAGAAGAGTTAATGTTTGCTGGGTCCTTATTAAGTACCATGCATGAAGTACATATGCATTACTAATTCATTTACCTTCACAACAGTTCTTTAAGTTAAATGGCAGCTTGAACCTATCTTATAGGCAGTCAGGACGTGTGGAAGTTATGTAATCCATCCAAGGCTACTGAGCTAGTCAGTGCAGAACAGGGATTCAAAGCCAGGTTGTCAGAGTCCTGCTACTGTTCTTTTCATCAAAGCTCAGTCTTTACCTAATATGAAGAAGAAGGTTACATGTCCCCTTTCTCTTAGCTTCTCTCCTCAGCAAGGACAGAAACATCCAGGGTTTGTTTAAAACACATTGGATATCAGAGTAAACCACCTGCTTCCCTGTAATCTAGAAAAGTGTTAAAACAGGCATTTCTAGGAGGGAGTGAAATATGAGAGTTGGTGGGACCCTGGACATGCCATTTGGAAGGACAAATAGAAAATAAAATGAATTTTTGACTATAGTTGTAGCCCATTTGTGCTCAAGATAAAGTGACGAGGGATAGTGTAAAGTAGACAAGGTTTGATGGAGGGTACAGGTGGACCTAAAAGTAGATTCAAAAGGTAAAAAGACAACTCTGAGGAAAAAAGTAGGTGGGTAAAGACATCTGTAGATATTGAAAAATCTGGGAGCAGTGGGCTGGTGAGTGTGGGGCTATGTTCCTCTCACAAGCTGTGGATTATATGGTGAGTCATGATCTAGGACTTCAGTGGACTGTGACTTGGCTTCTATTACTTGATATTGGTTCTCTCCACCTGATTCTGGAATGTTAGACTCCCTAGAGAATTGTTCCCCAACTTTGTCACTTGGCAGATGAATTTCTTTCCTAGGGCTGCTGTAACAAAACCACAAACCTGGTGGCTTACAACAACAGAAACACTGTCTCACACTTGTGTCAGCTAGCTGCCCCAAATGGAGGTGTTGGTGAGGTTGGAGTGTTCTAGAGGCTGTGAGGGATAATCTGTTCCAGGATTCTCTCCTCACCTTGGCATGCTGTGCTTCACAGAGGTATCACTCCAATGACTGCCACCATCTTTATGTGGTTGGCTTCCCTCTGTGTGTCCCTGTGTCTTCACATGGTATTCTTTATCTCTGTGTCTGGATTTCTCTCATTGTGTAAGGTCACTGGTCATATTTCATTAAGTAGACCTTATTAACGTGCTTAAATTTGGAAGACCCTATGTACAGATAAGGTTACTGTGCAGGCACTTACTGAGTGTTAGGACTTCAACATATCTTTTTTGGGGAACACACTTCAAGTCCTAACAGCACCGTTAGTAGATGTGATGATCACTGCTTTCCCATATGGCAGTTTTCTAGACTTTTTAACTAAAAACCAAGCTTTAGGATTTTCAACACCAGATTTCACTGGCACAATCTGATGCCAGGCCCAGATACAAATAAATTTCTTCCCACTCTATCATCCTGGGAAATTACTTTCTCACTAATACTGATGAGCTTCCCTTTAAAGGCTATGATATATGTTTCGGAGAATAGCCCCATGAAAATGAGGGTAGGGGCCACAATTATTCCTGTTTGTATCCTTGGTAACATACATTACCTGGGACCAAGTACACACTCAGTAACTGTTCTACAATTGCATGAAATTGCACAGAGCCTCAAGGCTACTGAATATCAAGGATTATTTTGAAAAAATCAGGTATCTTACCATTAATTTTTAAACTCCCGTCTTAGTACACTCTAAAGCACACTCATTTTGGACATTGGTTTCCAAACTCAGTTCTCACCAGTGGTCTGCCATTATCAGGTGTATCACCTAAAAGAAAAGTCTTCCGGATGTCTAATTTTTCTGTTCTGAAGCACTGTCTTTAGAACATTAGGTATGAAACCAAGAGAGCTGGTTTCAAAGACCAACCCCTTCATTCACTGACTTTGTGATCTTCGGAAACTTAAATTAACCTCCCTAAACATCAGTCTCTTCATCTATTAAACACAGATAAAAATAGCACCTGTGAAGATTAAGTGAGCCAATTTATGTAAAATGTTAGAGAATACAGCCTGGTAAACAGTAACACAAGGATTGCGGTAGGTTTCTGTGGTCAAAATTACTTCAGGCTTAAGGCTTTGTATGTGGTTTCACATTTAAAGCTCATAACACCTTATGAGGTAAGTGCGACTTTTTATCCCCATTTTATAGCTGAGAAAATGGACATGGGGGGTTTAGAAGCTATCTCAAGCACTCATGGCTTCAGAGAAGTAGGAAAGGGACAAGGGCAGGTTCAGGCCAGGTCTGTCTGACTCCAAAGCCTTGTTGGTCATCTCCTCATCCTGTTTAATATGTTATATTATTTTAGATAATACAAGACAATATGTTTTAGCTTAACATCAGATGGAAAAAGCGAATCTAACTTTAGAGTGTCTATTTCAATGTGACCCTTCAAACAGTAGTAAAATAAATAAGCAAATAAACAACAAAACTGAGTTCTCTTGGCAGGCAATGGACAGACCTTGGATGTCACATACATTTGACTTCCACTCCAGCTCATTCTATTGTCCATGATGCAACTGTGACTATCATAGCTTCTCTTGGGTGGAAGAATGGACAACTGGGCAACCATATGCACCTAGAAATAGGAAAGTTCCAAATGGGGTACAGCTCAGTTTCAGTTAGAAGAGGATTTTAAGCAATTACCAAAGTGTAATACATATTCAGTGACAAAAACAAGTAGGGAAAGTAGGGTGGAGAATCATGTGATTAAGTGTGTTGCCAAATATGAACATAGACAATAGATAACAGATATCCAAACTAAAAAATGGAGGTCAGAAATCCAGGCTAGCAAGTGTTGATGAAGAGGCTATACAGAAGGAAGGAGGGGACCTTGGAGAAGCCATTTGTGAATGATCTCTGGCTTCATTGTACATCCCCTGAGAGTCTCTCTCATAAAGAATCAGCTTATAAAGGAGAAGGTCTCAATATCTCATATCATATACTGAGGACCAAAGTATATAGGAATTCCAGTTTCAATGGATAGTTCTTCCCTCTTCGCTTGTCTGATTGCCCTGGAGGATGGTGAACATGAGGCCAAATGCATTCACCTTGAGGATGCTACAAAACATACATAGTACCTAGTGATCTAGAAGAGAATATATGAGCTTACCTTCCTATACATTATCAGAGCTTTGGGGTCTGAGCCACAACAAGCTGAACCCAATTATTATAGGGGAATCCACAGTGAAAGAGAAGAAGATGTCTGAAATGAATGTGGATCCCAGACATGCACTGGTGGACTTAGTCTCTATTATCCCAAACCTCAGGACAGTTAGAGCTATAAATTTTATAGGTCTACTTCACTGCAGGTTTTAATGGAGGAAGTGATTAAGACTGACTTTTATGCATGTTTGGGACTATTTATTTGGAAAGAAGTTGAAACAATTTTGTTTGTTTAATGTAGATGGATGACTAAGTCAGGAAAAAAACTTGGAAGAGGTTTATTGATCTGCTTTTTCAGATTAAAGAGTTTAGGGAATAAGATGGGTTTGAACAACCCAAGTCTCCAAACCCTCAACTGCATATTTACATCGTTGTGACAGAGATATGGATTCATCAACTTGAGGCTGTAAAAGGAGAATATATATTTCAACTCTGCTGCTATTTTTGAGGAAGTACAGGTACTCAGGAGCAAGCTGGACATGTGGGTTGAGCACAAGAAGACTTGAGGCTGCACCTCATTCCCATCGCTAACTTACCCTGAAGTCAGTGGACTCACAGCTGTCAAAGAACTGGTGAGCTCTTCAGTGGTAATGAAAACCTGATTTCAGAAACAACTTGTAGGTCTGATGGACATGAATTATGGCTTATGTTTAGACTCCAGCTATCAAGATGTATCAGTCATTTAGCATTGGCTTCATCTTTGAGGTTGAGCTTCCAGAAAATCTCACTGGACCAAAAGTGAAATATGGTTGCCAAGAAGATGGCATAGCGCAAGAATTTGGAGATGGGTACAAAAGTCCCAGAAATATCCAACAATTTGCAATTATGTGACCAGATTCTCAAATGTTGGGTCTACTGTGAAAATGTATTCCTTTCATGAAATGACTGATATGGGGGCTTCCAGCCACCTTCAATGATACAATCCTGGAATTAGTGTAGTGATGGTGCCTCACAGAATATGTCATTTTCAATAATTGTATTCTGATGGACGTGATCAAAATTGGTCAAGGACAATCATTAGGTCTATAGAACAAGCACACTCTTTTAAGAATAAGATTGACTAGGTTTATTTAGACTGTTTTTGTATTACTGCTACAAAATCTATTTGTTCAAATAGCTAATAGCCTCCTAATTTCCATTGCTGTTGATCAAAATTTCATGAGGATTTTTGATCAAGGGAGCTACCATTGAGAAAATTATGTATGTTTGTGGTAAATGCCTATGATTTTGTTGAATTTCCAAGACCTGGGACCATCACTGTTGAAGAATTTACAATGCTGACTGCTCTCTACTTGAACTTTCTCATATTGCCACCTGTTGAGAGCTTTTGGGCTTCCTAGATGCTGCAGCAGAGCTATGTGCTAGACTTCACTATTTCTTCTGAGTTCCGAATCTGTTTTTTTTCTGTTGTTTGCTTTTAATCTGAGGAAAATATCTATTCCCTGTTTAGCTTAGTTTCATTTTCCTTAATCATAGATCTGACAAAAGTTTATTTGGTTTCCTAATAACCCTGGAAAGTTCAAAGCAAAAACCATTCAGAGGCCACCATTGGCATTTTAGAGAGTCACTGTGAAATAGTCCCTGTGTTGCCATGGAAATGTAGCATCTAAGAGTGGGAGAATAATCTGGATTTCATAGTCTCCTTCATTCTTTTATTAAGAATGTTGTTTCAACTACAATGGCACCAGCAGGGTGAACTATAACATCTCATCTAACGTAAATATCTTTCTTCTTGTCCTTCCAAGTTGTGGGAGCCGCTGACCACATTTCATCCTTGGACTCCAGTGAGGTTTAAATTACACAAGCAAGAAATAGTTATTACTCCAAATGCTGAAGATTGTTGGGGACAAGGAGTGATCATTTAGAATCAGCACTGATGACGGTCAGAAATTAGACACAGGAAGATGAAATTCTAAGTCCCTGGTGTGTTCTGAAAAGTTAAATAACTGTCTTGCGTCAGTTGGTACCCTTTTGTAAGAGTCTGGGATGGATGGCTGAGGAATAAATAAGTGGAAATCACTTTTTAAATTAACATAAGACAGGACAAGAAAAGAAAATCAAAGGATGTAGTCTAATGAATATTGAAAATAAGCCAGAAGGAAGATTTAGTATTTACTTTAGAGTTTTGCTTCTCTTTGTGTCAAAATTGTCACAGATTTAAGTACAAATATAAGATTTTTTAAAAAGTGGAGGAGCTGCATGAGACAGGTGGATGCGTAGAAAATGTCATGTGGAACTCAGGAGCAGAGAACTCCTCTCTGTGACTGCAGTTAAACTATTTTAAAACTCAGTGTCTCAGTGGAAGAATGCAGACATACATCAGAGTTGTTCAACTGCCAAGCCATGGGCACAGTACTGGGCATAGCTGGAACAAGGTGGAATTATTTTCTCTCATTTACTTTTCTTTCTTTGCTGCAGATCCAGAATCATGCTGGATCCAGATCCAGCGGCCAATCATGGCTGCTGACAGCTCTTGAGTTTCATTCACTTTCACGACATTACCTGGATTCCCTGCGTCAAATAGGTAAAAAATGCTGGGTCAAGGCTCTGAATGATCTGGTCTGGGTTATATACATACTCCTGGTTGAATCACTGTAGCTAAAAGTTAGGTATCCTGATAAAGAGAATGTCTGTTTCTCTTTGTGGCAACCATGTGGTGAATTAGAGCATCTCACAACAACCTGGGGTGGAAGACAATCCTCTGGGTGGGCAAACACTCCCGTTCATCATGAAATTGAAGATGAATTCCCCTCTTTTTGACTGTTATTAAGATTAGTGCACACTTTGCTTCCTACCTCTAGAGGAAAAAGTAAGAAAGACTGCATGGCGTAAAATGTGTGTGCTCTGTAAAGTTCATGAAGCAGGGACACTGCCTGTCTTGTTCATCATTACACATCCCCACCTAGATTGGAACCTGGCTCTATGGAGCCTCAATAAATATATACTGAATGAATAAACAGGTAAACACCTGGTTTTATTCTATTTTTTCCTACTATTTTATTCTTCTCTTTCCTTCCTTACTAGTACTTTATCTTGCTTTGTCTATAATTTTGAAATCCACCTCAATTCAAAAGGACAAGGAAGGGGATTGTTGGGATTTCAGGTGGCCATAAATAATAATACTTCTCCTTCTATCCTGAATTTAGAGCCATTGAGAGTAAGACGCAGGAGAAAGTCTGAGGTAGAATATGACTTTAGGTTTGCAGCCAAACAGTCTTGCCTATCCTTCAACTCAGACTTTCATAGAACTTGTCAACCTAGTCATTCCTACAGATGGGCAACAACAGGCATCCCCTGGCAGGGGCCAAGCACAGCCTTCCCAATTTCTTCTCACATGTTCACTCTTCAAGTAAATCCCTCCTTTTCTCCAGGGAAACAGTGAAAGTCAGAAGAGAGATCAACACTCTTTGTCTGCTACAAGTCTCTTCACGTGGAAACCAAGGTTTACAGGAGGGCTGGAAAATCTTCCCTAACAGGTATAAAGAAAGAAATGGAGGAAGGGAGGAAGGAAACAAACAAACAAAAAAACTGCCAAAGGAAAATAATAAGACAAAACCCAAGCTCTGATCTGGCTACACCTTTGAGGTAGTTAGTGCTAATGGCAAATCTCATTCTCCCCCAACCCCATCTCGCTCTATTTCGGAAAATGTTCTCTTTTCTATCTTGGCTTTGGATTTCTGTCCCGGTGAATTAATACCATTGCTCTTTTTCTGGGACAAGTGACATTTAAAAATTAAAGCAGAAACTGGCAAAGATATCAAGCCTACCTATCATTGCCAGTTCAAAAAGCCATTGTTCTAATGTAGCCATAATTACTAAATAGTTTCAAAACCATTTGGATGAGAAGAAATATGTGGTTTTCACTGACAATCCATCCCATCGATATGAGAATCACTAAAACCTTTTTCTCTTTTCTGATGTTTATAACTGGGAGTAGTTAGGAAACTAGAATTATGTTAACTCAGTCAACAGATATTCATTGACTTTCTACTATATATAAAACATGATTTATCTCAAAGAATGTAAAGTTAATTTGGATTTATACATATATTTTCAAGAAGATATTTAAAAGCACAAAATAAAAGCATTACAAGATGGCCCAAGCTCTACTTCCAGATGAGTTATATGGCCAATATATCAGGATAAAGGAGAGAACTAAAACAACAACAAAAACAAAACAAAAAAACTTCCTTGTGCAAAATCTTACCTGTTGCAAAATAAGCACAAACAGGAGCACTGGAATTTATGGGGTATTAAAGGAGGCATAAAAGGCCCCGATATTTGCTAAACTCTAAATAATTAGTTAAAGATTATTCCTGGAGTGAAAGAAAATTTATATATGAGTCTATCAAGAACATCCACAAATGTCTAACAAAGAGTGTTCTTTCACAGACTTCAAAGTCCATGAAAATATATCTTTCCTAACTAGTAGTGGGAGAAATAAAGGTTTAGTTAGGCAAGGAATGAAAACTGCTGCAAACTAGGGATGAAAATACCAGAGGATACAAGAATTGTACTTTAAATTTTGCTTCAGGATTTTTTTCCTGAAAATATTAATGTAAATATCATAAGTTAATTAATATTTTCCCAATTTTAATAAAAATAATGTCTTTCTTTAAAATCTGACATTTACTGCTAAATTCTCTGAGACTCAGCAATCCACGTCTGGAAATTAGGTATTAAAGCAAGACCTAAGGGCTCCTACCAGAAAATGCAAGCGATAATGTCAATTGACCTCTAGAGGGCTCCCTACAAACCAGATCTTACTCATGACGTGTTATCAGACTTCTTTCTAAAGGTGGTTTACACAGATTAAAAATCTTTTCATTTGGGGAGACTCATGCCTGCCTTACTTCTCTGAATGACAAATTAATCTTCACTGATCTTCAGACATAGTTTGGTATGTTCCAAATCTTAAGGCAGGTCATTTGCCATCTCTGTGGTGCTGAACAAACTGGGAATTTCTGATGTATCAATTTACCTCTGTACCCAGCACCAAGCCCAGTGCCCGCATAGAAGTAGATGACCAAGAAACGTGTGTTGATTTGAAGAAATCCTCTTTTTTTTTTTTTTTTTTTTTTTTTAGCTCAGATGGTTCTTGGTAAATGTTATTAGCGCAGGATGGAGCTGAAAGGAGTAAAAACAGATTTGACATTTTTGTAGCTTATAATAATTAACACTTCCATGCACATTATCTTACTGAAGGCTTAAAATATTAGCAAATTAGTTTTTATTATCATGTATATAGATTACATGACTGAGTCTAAGGAGCTTGATGTAATAAAGTGGAAATTCAAATTTAGTCTTTTGATTTCAATCTCAGTGACCTTTTCATTGACTCATTGACGCTTCTGATGATCCAGATAATGAAGGGACAAATCAGTAACCTTTCAATAGGTGTCCCTTGGTGGACAGAATGAAGAATTCTTAAAAAGGGAGAAGGCACCAGACGTGAGCCCAGCTAATTTCTCATAACCTTGGAAAGCTGGTTGACTCAGGAGGGGAACTAGGTAGTGAGGCCTCGATGCATTAGCTCCTGGGGATACTGAGGGCCTCAAGCCAAACTGTTCAACTAAACAGGTACGAAGACCAGAGACCTGAGCCAGAAAGGAGAGCCATTTTCTTGGTTGACAAACCAAGGGAAATAAAAAGACTGCTAAGCTAGAACCCAGCCACAAGATGGATCATGTCAGAGCTGAGTATCAAGTTGGAAGTGAGAGACCACTGTGAAGGAGAACTAGAGGAAGCAGTCAAGACAGGATCTAGTGGATGTGACTTTGATCCCAGGTGACCGGATGTAACTGAAAAGTCTTAGTTTATTCCATATGTGCTGTTTCTATCTTAATGATGCAGTGCTCAAGACAGGAGGAAAAGGAGGGGATAGAAAAATTTTTTTAAATTTATTATGTTAGTCACGATACAATACATCATTAGTTTTTGATGTGGTGATCCATGATCCATTGTTTTCATATAACACCCAGTGCTCCAAGCAGTACGTGCCCTCCTTAATATCTGTCACCGGGCTAACCCATCCCCCCATCCCCCTCCCCTCTAAAACCCTGTTTGTTTCTCAGAGTCCATCGTCTCTCATGGTTCATCTCTCCCTCCGATTCCCCCCCTTCATTTTTCCATTCCTTCTCCTAATGTCCTCCATGTTATTCCTGATGTTCCACAAATAAGTGAAATCATATGATAATTGACTTTCTCTGCTTGACTTATTTCACTTAGCATAATCTCCTCCAGTCCCATCCATGTGGATGTAAAAGTTGGGTATTCATCCTCTCTGATGGCTGAGTAATATTCCATTGTATATATGGACCACATCTTCTTTATTCATTCATCTGTTGAAGGGCATCTTGGCTCTTTCCACAGTTTGGCTTTTGCGGACATTGCTGCTGTGAACATTGGGGTGCATATGGCCCTTCTTTTCAGTACATCTGTGTCTTTGGAGTAAATACCCAGGAGTGCAATTGCTGGGTCATAGGGTAGCTTTATTTTTAATTTTTTGAGGCACCTCCACACTGTTTTCCCAAGTGGCTGTACCAACTTGCATTCCCACCAACAGTGTAA
Source organism: Eumetopias jubatus (assembly GCF_037043125.1). Taxonomy (NCBI): domain Eukaryota; kingdom Metazoa; phylum Chordata; class Mammalia; order Carnivora; family Otariidae; genus Eumetopias; species Eumetopias jubatus. Next base: position 192,173,074 of record NW_028274808.1, on the reverse strand, counting down.
GAGGGTTACCCTTTCTCCACAATCTCTCCAACATTTGTTGTTTCTTGCCCTGTCCATTTTTGCCATTCTAACTGGTGTAAGGTGGTATCTCAATGTGGTTTTGATTTGAATTTCCCTGATGGCTAATGATGACGAACATTTTTTCATGTGTCTGTTAGCCATCTGTATGTCTACTTCAGAGAAGTGTCTTTTCATGTCTTCTGCCCATTTATTGACTTGATTATTTGTTTTTTGGGTGTTGAGTTTGAGAAGTTTCTTATAGATCTTAGATACCAGCCCTTTGTCTGTAGTGTCATTTGCAAATATCTTCTCCCATTCTGTGGGTTGCCTCTTTGTTTTGTTGACTGTTTCCTTTGCTGTGCAGAAGATTTTTATCTTGATGACGTCCCAAAAGTTCATTTTTGCTTTTGTTTCATTAGCTTTTGGAGATGTATCTTGAAAGAAGTTGCTGTCGGTGATGTCAAAGAGGTTACTGCCTATGTTCTCCTCTAGGATTTTGATGGATTCCTGTCTCACACTGAGATCTTTCATCCATTTTGAGTTTATCTTTGTGAATGGTGTTAGAGAATGGTCGAGTTCCATTCTTCTGCATGTGGCTGTCCTATTTTCCCAGCACCATTTATTAAAGAGACTGTCTTTTTTCCATTGCATATTTTTTCCTGCTTTGTCAAAGATTATTTGACCATAGAGTTGAGGGTCCATATCTGGAGTCTCCATTCTGTTCCATTGGTCTATATGTCTGCTTTTGTGCCAGCGCCATGTTGTCTTGGTGATCACAGCTTTGTAATAGAGCTTGAAATCGGGCAACGTGATGCCCCCAGCTTTGTTTTTCTTTTTCAGCGTTTCCTTGGTGATTCAGGGTCTTTTCTGATTCCATACAGATTTTAGGATTGTTGTTCTAGCACTTTGAAAAATGTCATTCAAAAAATGATCCATTTTATTCCTACTCATCTGCTGATACCTGGAAGTGAACCTGGGAAATCATGACCCAGAAAAATGTATGCTTTGATAAGTGGCATATGTCTCTGTTTAGAAATAAGCATAGGTTGGTGGGACTGTTTCTAGATAAAGCCCAGAGGCTGATAAAAGATATTAAGGGCTGAAATGGACAAAAGGTAACAGGTGAAAGGGGGTGAGTCCCTAAAGGTAAATGATGCCAACCTTGCAATTTTGCTTTGGACTTGTCTTCTTTAGCTTTGAAAAGGCAATAAAATGTGGTGGTTAAGAAAACAGATTGCCTGGGTTTGAATCTTGTCTCTATCACTCACTAGCTGCATGCTTTGAAAAAATTTTGTGAAATGGTCTTAATTTATCTTCTGTAAATTAAGATAATATAGTACCTACTTCATGGGTTGTTGTAAAAAAAAAAAAAGTCCTAGCTTAAAGGAGAACTTTTTAAACTTGAAAAGTCCCAGTTTTAGTTTAAAATAATTATGTAATATATGTGATTCATTCAGACCAACAACCCCCCAATAATTTTTTGTTATCAAAGGACAGACACTTTAATGGATGAGATATTCTGGGAGAATATAGTAACTCTCACCAACAGAAAACTAGATTGGATGTCACACTCTTAAGACACAGATATGTCTGTCTTCAGGGTCTGTAGGAAATGTCTGCTCTTGTTCAAATGACATTAAGACTTTACAATACATTAGTGAACCTGCCACACAGATTGCTTGTTCACTCTCCAACTTGCTGTCCCAGGGGAAGGCAGGCACCTGTTCTAATTTATCTTTTAGTCAACAAATAGTTATTGAGCATCTCTCTTATGCCATGGACTGTTCCAAGCATTGAGGTATAGTAAACAGAATTCCCTGCCCTCAGGGAGCTTCCATTCTAGTGGAATTTACTTGAATACTTGTTAATGTTCATCTCTGTGCTTCCTGGCTGTTGTGGAATTGCTGGAGAATGGAAAATGGGTTTTATTTTCTTTCTGAGTGGTGAGGACTTTAAGCCTTTCCACATACTTATTGCCTTTAGATTTTTTTAATAGCAAAATAGGTGAAGTTGAGTTTCTTCCTGGTACCTGCTAACCATCCAGCTACCAGAAGAGGGACATGAAGGGAAGTTCAGATCACTATGTCCACCAGTGAGCTGAGCCTGGGACCCAGCCTTGTCCTAGCTGGGCACCATTTCTACTGGCGCTGAGTGAGTCTTGCTTTGGGTTTTTGATTTTCTGTCCTAAAAGCCTCCAAAGAGTCATAACACAACTGAGAGGGCACTTGCTCAGTCCCCATAAAGCCAATCTGCACCCCAACACAATCACACGGTCCTAGAGTGACTATCTCCTTGGGGCCCTCATGGGCTGTCGGCAGAATCTTTTGTTCTATCTTCTCCAAAGGTTGTTGCCTTCCCGATTTCCCTGCTATGTGTCCTGCCTGGCACGCTGGCATAGACCTGATAAATATTGATCAAATGAACCCAGGTAGTGGGAAAGATGATTGTAGGGGGAATGTGGATGAACAATTGATATTTAATATATTGATGTTTAATGTTTTAGGAGAGACGTAATTTAAATGGTTAGATGAAAAATGTTTTAAGTTTAAAGACCACCAATTTTAACAGTAGTACAGCACTGATCAAAGTTTGAGAAATACTGACCCAGGGGCTAATAATAGAAACTGTATAGTTTAGCTGGCTGGGTTTTAATCTTGTTTCAGACACCAACCAGTTGAGTGAGCTTGGGAAACAGCAGTCTGGACTTCAATTTCCTTAATTGAAAATGGGACTAATAATAGTACCTACATCATGGGGTTGCTATATGGTTCAATGAAATATGAAACATGTAATCCATGTAAAATGCTAAGCCCTGTATCAGACACCTGTGAATGTTAAATGATGATTATTATTAATCATTGCTATAATAACATAACTACCACTTTGTCAACTTGCACTTCTTATTCTAAGCACCACTGAACGGAGGGCTCAGGTCGGGTAGGCACAGGGATGTGCCAGGGGACCCCACCAGTAAACATGCTGAGGGGAGCCTGGGACATGAGCATCACACAGAATCAAAGAGAAACTGAGGCCTGAGCAGAAGATGTTCTGTGGCTTAGCTAATGAGCACATCTCCCAGTAGTGGAATGAGAAGACTGGGACCTGTTCTAACACCCTCAAGACTAATTTGCCATGCTAATTTATTTTGAATGATACACTACCTCCCTTAAAAAAAAACTGACCCTTCTTTTCTGAATCTTCGGTTGACAACTGCTCAGTCCATATTCCGTGAAAAGAAGCAGAAATTCTGCAGAGCAATAAAGAGAACACACACATAAATAAGATGAAGCTTTGTTTAACCATAAAATCTGAAGTTGGTTAGTCATTACATTGTAATCTAACCTGATCTAAACAAGGCACTGCACATATGCCATATAAGCTTTTTTCTCTTCTAAAAATATCTCATTACCATCCACAGGAATAGTTAAATATAGATACTTTGTTTTTATGGCCTTATTTCTGAAACATAAAAGGTTTTATGTTTCTAATCCCTAGACAATTTTTCATGGTATTTCTGTTTATCTTACAATCTACTTTCAAGCCATGTTTGGGGGAAAAATGCAATGATTTCAGGAAAGTCTAAAGTGTTTTTCAATTATCGTGAATGAATTCTGGGACTCACGGAGTCATTTAGCTCCTCTGATCTTAGACAATTGCTCCGCATGACAGGAGTTACTCGGGTTGGGTTTTTATCCTCTTGGTTTCTTTTGAATTCTCTGTGGTGGTTTTCATTTCCTTTGTGTTTCTCTATTGTTTATTGCAGTCAGTTTCAACGGCATTTACCTAGACTGGTTTTGTAGCAATAAAGAGTCATTTGAGTGAAGGTTTTCCAACATCAGAGTTTCATTATGAGGAAAAGTAACAACCTTGTAGTCACTTCCAATGACCTCAGGGTGGATTTGGACAAAGGACCCTGACATGAAACAGCAGGGTAAATTTCATGCACATTCCTCCATGGGCAGGGTGACTTCGTGGGTGTGCAGATTACGCCGTCACAAAGGTCACACTTAGAAGAGCCCTGTCCTTGGTTTAATGCTCTTTGTCATCATCTTGTAGTTCTTTTTTTCTTAAATATATTTTTTTTAAGATTTTATTTATTTATTTGACAGAGAGAGACACAGCGAGAGAGGGAACACAAGCAGGGGGAGTGGGAGAGGGAGAAGCAGGCTTCCCGCTGAGCAGGGAGCCCGATACGGGGCTCAATCCCAGAACCCTGGGATCATGACCTGAGCTGAAGGCAGCCGCTTAACGACTGAGCCACCCAGGCACCCCGTCTTGTAATTCTTAATAATTTTTAAACAATCCTCTAAGGCTTATGAAGTTGTGGACTGCCCCACGCCCAGGCTTGATGACACATGAAGCCCCATCTGCTTAGATGTCACTGCCTACTTCTCCACTTGCTGGTGAACTCATCACAGCTCATGGGTCATTCTCTGCACAACTTTTCTCTCCCTTCTTCAGGCAGAGTTAGTCACTCAGGGTCTCTGTGTTCCCATGGCAACATATGCCCACTGCTGGGATTGCACTTTCTATTCCACACCCCATGTGCATGTGTGACTTTCTATCTGTCTCAACCGTGAACTCCAGGGCACAGATCAAAACTGACTATCATTTTGTTTCTCAGGAATAGTTCCTGATACATGGTAGTGCTCCTTCAATGTGTGATAATGAGAAAAATTTCAGTGAGCTTTCACACGATGCTGGGGCAACATGGAGCTTTTCATTGTCACTGTGCATTGCTCTCTGCACAAGATACCATCCTGTCTCCCTTCTTCATATTTGCGGGATCCTCATGCATCTTGTAATGCCCAACAAAAGATCCATTCTTCTGGGAAGCCTTCCTTGAATGAAAGAAAGATGGATTGTCTTTCTCCTCTGTGGTTTCTCTACACATGGTAGATGAAAATTCCAATTGAGCAATTTAGTTTTATTATCTGCCATGAGTATGGAAGAGAAATAATGGACCTCTAAGCTAATTGATTTTTCAGCACAAACTTAAATTGTCTGGTTATATTAGCTTTATGGGTCCAGCTAAACTAGAACCCATAATTTTTTTTTCCAGATAGGAAAGAGGAGTCTTAAACTTTAAGATAAAGGAGTAGTTCCCTTAAAGTCGACAAGTGTGCTGATTACTATATTTAACAAAGTAAGTTGAGTATCATGTGTGGTACGTTGTGTATTCTTGACTCTCTGGTGGAATATCAGTTGACTGTATATGTTTGGATTTATTCCTGGGCTCTATGCTGTTCCCTGCTGCTTGTATTACTGTAGCTTTATAATACATTTTGGCATCAGGAATTGAAAGGCCTCCCACTTTGTTCTTTTTGCACAACATTCCTTTGGCTATTCAGGGTCTTTTGTAGTTCCATATGAATTTTAGAGTAGTTTTTCTATTTCTGTAAAAATGCCATTAAGTGGCATTAAAAAAAAAAAACAACCAAAAAAACCACTAACCCTCTCTAATAAGCACCACTATCACCATTTCTGGGTAAGGAAACTGAACTAGGAAAAGTTGAAGATCTTGTTCAGTGTTTCTTGGCTGAAAAGCAGAGTTATAACTAAACAGATCCCATGCTTTCCCCAATACATATTTGTGAATTTTTTGGGCTGGGGTGGGGGTGGGGTGCAGTGGGGTGGGGTGTTACTTCTGCTATAGGTTGAACCTATTTTTAATGTTAAAGATTCAGAAGGCAAAAATTCCTTCTCAGTTAAAGGGTGCCAACTAATTCCAATAATAATCCTTTATAGGTCTCTGCTTGCTAGAAAGTGTTAACTGTTTAGTAGCAGTCATTTTTAACAAGCTCAGAACACTGCCATTACATGAATTATACATGGCTTATAAAATGATTATTTAGTCAGTGGAAAATTAAATCCGTCAGTGTTTTCCAAATCTGAGCTAGGACATTCATCAGAAAAAACTGTTAAATTTTTAATCAACTGTACTGCGGTTGATGTAGCTATCAGCCTAAATTGCTCTTTCTCTGTCATTCCCCTTGTTGCAGAATATAGTGTAGAATTACCAGCTCTACGATGCTAATTGATTTTTTTTCTTGCAGAGATTTAAGACAGAGTGACATGCCATCCAGCATTAAAATAAAAAAGTTGCACGAGCTTCAAAGACACATTTCACATATACTGAGTGGTAATTTAATATTTTAGGGTTTTTTGATCTTTCTCCTTGTGACCCAACACCTCAAGCCCGAATCCACCTCAGACTGAGATCACACTAAATACTCAGACCCAAACATTAAAACTAAGAAATTACATAGTGTGTTAAAAGATGGTAAGGTTATAAAAAATAATGCAAAGAAAGAGGATGTCTACTTGTGTATCAGTAATAAGGCATAGTAAAAGAGTAGATTCCCCAAATGCACAAGAGTGACTAATGTTCCCTATGAACAGATAACTCACTGGACATTTCTTGCAGTCACAGAGTGATTTAGAAAGTTTCTTGCTTTCTTTTTTTTTTTAAGATTTTATTTATTTATTTGAGAGAGAGAGAATGAGAGAGAGAGAGAGAACACAAGAGGGGGGGGGTCAGAGGGAGAAGCAGACTCCCTGCTAAGCAGGGAGCCCGATGTGGGACTCGATCCTGGGACTCCAGGATCATGACCTGAGCTGAAGGCAGTCGCTTAACCAACTGAGCCACCCAGGTGCCCTCTTGCTTTCTTTATAAATCTCTTCTTCTTCTTCTTCTTCTTCTTCTTCTTCTTCTTCTTCTTCTTCTTCTTCTTCTTCTTCTTTTTAGTGCACTTGAAGTTCTTCTGATGACAATCAAGGGTAATTCTTATGTTTTTCTTCAGGGAAATTAATTTGTTTATTAGCAGAACCTTACAAATTTGTCTTTGAATCCATTAAAAGAAGTATCTTCACAGGTAGACACAGCCAAAGAAGGGAAAGCATGGCCCTAAGAACACTTCTCTGCCTCCAACTCTTTATCAGAGGCATAGCTGGAGGTGGGAGTCAAAAGATTCAGTGCCCACCCATACCCTTGACACAGCATTGCCAATCCCAGGCCCCAGCTGGCATCATGCGGTGGGATTCTGCACAGTTCCAGACCCCTTCCGGCTTTCTCAGCCATGACTTATCTTCGGCAGTAACATGTTTTTCTGGACTAGTGTTGCTCAGATTCAAATGTGCATGCAACTCACCTGGGAATCTTGCTAAAATGCCGAGTTGGATTCAGTTACTCTAGGGTAGAGCTTGAGAGTCTGCATTTCTAACGTAGTCCCAGGTAGCACTGATACTGCTGTTCCACTTTGAGGAGCAAGGATCCGTGACAAACATCTAGCATGGAACCATCCAGGGTGAAAATCTTGGCACCAGTCCTGGGTCTGGACCACCATTTCATATGTGGGGCACCTGTTATTTTCACCAGGTGTGCCTCAGCATGGAGCACCAGCAGACTGAGCAAGCACCCAGACTAGACCATGTAAGAGGGTGGCAGGGGTGTGAGGGAGTAGGGAAGAGATCAGACATTTCTGCACACTGTTCTAGATGCAGCTCAGGTCATCATCAGGAAGGAGGAGCAGAAGTGATTGTTGTTTCCACTTTTCCTTCCCATAAGCTTTGGTATGGGCTCTGTCCACCTGGATGAAGGGGCATCATTCCCCTTGTGGAGAGACCTCCCAAATAAGCTCAAGGCCCCTCATTGTCTGTTCCCAACATTTGTGGTCCCACCATAGTCTGGAGACAAACATTTACTCTTTCCCTAACATACCCTGTACTTAGAATCCTCCATGCATGTGTAATCACTATTCCCTCTAACTGGAGTATTCTCTTCCCTGCCTGATGAGATCTTGTTTATTTTTCTAGATAGAACTCAGATGAGAAGCATGCTCTGTCCCCTGCCTGGCCCCTCCTCATGAGGGTGGGAGTAACACTCTCTCCACCTGCCAGGCTGGGTGTTGCGGTGGTAGCGACTTGGCGGTTCTTCTTGCTTCCGTTCTCACCAACCCCACCCCACTCCACACACCATTCTGAATTCTGTAAAGTGTAAATCAGATGATGAAAATCTCCCCTTAAACACCTCCGGCTCCACAAGTAGCCGCTCAAACAGCTCACTAGAAGCCGATCTCCCTACCCTGGTCTGGAAGTACCTGTGTGGCATGTCGCTGTCTGCCTCTGGGATTCTTCTCTGTACTAGGATCCCCTCCTGCACAGGGGATTCCACCTGAACTTGGAGGGAGATGAGCTTGTTCTCACGCTGGTCATGGGCTGCTCCCTCTGCCCAGAATGTTCTGCCCCAGGAGCTTCACTTGCCCATCCTCTTCTCATTCTGGTCTCAGCTCATTGCCTAAACCTAAAGTCGAAGTGGCCTCAGGGCTCTCCCTGTGTGTTGCCCTGCATTGCTTCCATCACAGCCTTTATGAGTTCCTGCCATTTTCTTGTTTGCTTCTTGTCTGTCCTCTTCTATCAGAATTACTATTCCCATGAGAGAGGGGACTCTGCCTTCTCTGTGGAACACGATATTCCCGGAGTCAAAGCAGGTGCCGGGACGACTTTCCATAATCTTGGTTGAATCCCTGAATGTTGAAAGTACTGAACAAAATGACATCCCCTTTAGAGAGAGACAGACCTGGGCTTGAGAGCCAGCTCTGTCCTTTACTGGATACTGAACTCCTCTAAGCCTTCGTGTGCCCATTTGTAAGGTGGGAATAATAAGAGTCCTACCCTTCAAAGCTGCTGTGCGAAGTAAAATCACGTAACACATATGAGATGTGGAGCACAGCACGGCATAAGACACAAGCTTACTTGACGAAGCTACAATTTTCCCATTCTTACCAACAAGCCCTTTATGTACCCAAGAGGAGGAGCAGAGGTTGGGGGACGCCAGGGGGCGTGAAGGCGCATGCCTCGGGACCCACATGGGGGCCTTGGCCTTCTCTCCTAGCTCCAGGAGATATCACAACATACGGAATGTTTATTTAGAGGATCAGCTTGAAAGTTAGTGATTATCTGATTAATGACCCTCCCACCAAGGGCTTCTGTTCCAGGATGATGGGATTTAAGTGTATCTGGACTCAAGGGGAAGATTCTAACCTGCAGCTCTGTGAATGGTGAAATATTTAAAATTAGATGTATGGAGTGCTGAGGTAATTATGTGTGCGGCAAACATATGGCAGAGGCTATATTTCTCCCGCTGAAAGAAACAAGCCCAAATATGTAACGTACACACATTCTCCTTCCTATAAATACACAGATTGGATGATGCCGTGGCAACATTTTGTTAAGTACCAGAATCCCGGAGAAATCACTCAAAACACGCTATCAGAGGAACAGACGGCTGGTGTCCCTCCTGGTCTGAAGGTATTTCTGGCTGTCATGTGATTATTCTATAAAAAACCCCACTGAGAGGCAATGGAAGGTAAGCAATCAGTTAGTTGCACTCTCTGACTTTACAAAAGAAGGTACTGGAAAAAAAATTAAAGGCTGGCTATTTTAAAGATAATTCTATCGCAGAACCTGAAAAATTAAAAAAAAAAAAAAGATAATTGTATCACAGAACCTGAGCGCTAAAAGGGGCCTTGCAAAACCATCAACACCATCTGCTCTTTCTAGGTGAAGCTTCACTGGATTAAATTCAGCTTGACGTTGAAGACCTTCAGAGGACGACACCAAAATTCGATCATGACATCTGTGGCACTGCTCAAAAACCTTGATTGTGTGGCCTCTGCCCACCCAGATCCCACTCCCTCAGCTTCTCCCCTCCACAGCTCACTCTCCCTGGGGGCATGTTTCAGGCCAGGCAGCCCACAGTCAAGTCTGTTTCTGGCCTCAGGGAGGGACTCGTGAAAGGAGGTGCTGTTAACCAGGATCGGAGTATCTGCCAGGCAATTGCATTCAATATGCTTTTTTTCCCCTTTCTTCTCACAACTATACGAGACACATCTCATTATTTTTATTTTATGGGATGAGGTTTTGAAGTCCAAGGTATTAACTATTCAACCAAGGTGACAAAGGTAGTAATTGGAAATAAGAAGTGTTCTCTGCCTCCCTGCCACTCCATTGGAGCTGTGCCACAATCCTATCCTAATTCCTTACGTTCAATACCTCCGTAGAAAGCCCTTCCCAGAACTGAAAGGGCCACCACTGACTCTCTAAAGGAGAACATGAAACCTACCCATGTGTGGGTGAGAGATAGCTGTAGAATGAGAATCCCTACGTTCTGTTCATTCATTCATTCATTCATTCGCTCATTTTTTGAAATTCTTCAGCATGATATTGGGAGTGAAGAATCTTTTCCATACCTGCTCAAGCTTGTCATTCTTTAAATGTCTCTATCTCTATCAGAATTACTACCCCCCCCATTTAGTTACTTAAGCTTCTGAATCATAGTTTCTAAGACTATAAAATAGAGAAATGACCTACTATAGTGGGTGGTCATGATTATGACAAAGTGCTATCTGGGAAGGACTTGAATCTTTAGCCAGTATGAGTACCCTTCTCTCTGTGTGCAGAATAAAGTGGGGTGTTGGCTCTTTTCACATTCATCACAATCCCTCTTTCATTATGAGAGAAACGTGGCTTCTTTCCAAATTCTTAGGGCTGGAGTTGTAAGAATTTCTTACAGTTTAAGCTCTGTTGATCTCATTCACTGATGTATGTTCAGAACCAGAATGGGAGTGGGGCCAGTCTCACACAGGTGCTTCATGGATTTTTGTTGAAAACACATATTGATTAAATGGAATCTGAAAGCAAAATAACTTTTTCAGAAAATTCTCTGCTCACTAGTTTTTATAAAATAGAATTTTCTTCACACATTAAAAATAGCTGTTTTCCAATCATACTTTTATATGATTTTTATCCTATTATGGTAATATGCTAAGCCATTTCTAAAGAAAACTGGGATTTTCAAGCTGCCTAAATTTTTTTCTTTATTTCTAAAATTCTCTTTGTTTCTGCATTCAAGGAATAACCAAGATCTCTAACTTAAAGAATTTCAATGAAAGAGTGGCCTTTTATTTTTGTATTTAATTTTAGAAATTGGTAATTAAGATAATTTTAGTTTTAGGGGAAAAAACAGTCCTATGTAAATGAAAGTACACCAGACACTTTTAAAAGACTTGTGTTTATGTGTTTTTACAATTAGCTATTTGCCTTATGTGGAAAGAATGTTTGTCAGTAGAGAATTTTAAACCATTCTGCTGGAATTTTATTGGCGGAGATACCCTGTTTGCATACTTCTGGTTGCCAGCTCTGTTTTCTCTTCAATAATCAAATTTCTTTCTGAAATATTAACTATGCCTCTGTTGTTCACTTTGTGAAATTCGCTCTGCCATTCACATTTCTTATAGGGACTTGGATCCTGGGAGAAGAAAAGTATTGATTCTACCTGAGGGCAGGATGTTACAAGCCCCAGGGATAAAGCTTTGGACAAATGGCAGTGGTCTTGGCACTTCCACTGGGTCACCGGGGAAGTTGACCCTGACATTTGATCGCTCTGGGCCTTGGTTTCCCCACTGGTAAACTGTGTAAGCTGGACAAGTGGTTCCTCATTTTTTCTCTAACATTATTATAAATGCCTCCCTCTCTTTTCTCCTATTAAAGATAACATATGTTCATGGTAGAAAAATAAGAAACCTCAGGGGGAAAAAACTCATGTGAAATTATCATCTATCTATTTATATATATCTATGCATATGTAAAAGTGTATATGTATGTGCCCACACATACACACTCATACTCCCACTCACACACATTTCTTTACAAAAGCAAATGTGATTGGTTATAAATGCCTTAGAGCCCCTTGGACTAATCAGAATAAACATTTCAACCCTGTCCTTGGAGCTTCTTGCTGCCTTTGTCATTCTTTTTTATCTCATTTTTTTGGAAATAATTGCAGATTCATAGAAATTGCAACAACAGTGCAGAGAGGTACCATGTGCCCACCCCTCCCCCAGTTCTGTGGCTGCAAGAAATCTGGTTCTCATCATGCACAATATATAATCCTTACACAATCTTGTTGCACACATAAAGTAGTTTTAGAACTGCTAACCCACATCTCTATGAGAAACAATTTTACTGAATTACAATATCTGTGCGCAGTTCTTATTATCTTGTACTTTACCAAACATTTTGTCCAAATTCCAGTTTTTTGAAGTTGCTTAGGTCAGTTCTTGGCTTCCCCAGCCCCTTCAGTGTGGTTTTGTTATTTGTCGTGATGTGATTAAGTTTATTTGGTGTTGTTTCTACTCCACTTTGGATTCCCCTGTATTCTGGTTGATTTTAATGATTTATTTGGGGGGTTTGTGAAATAGTCCTGGGCTCCTAAGAGGAAGGGCACATAAGGAGGTCCACCCAGAGAAGTGGCCTTGTCTCCTCATACAACCACTGCCCCCCCCCCAAGCTCCTGTCCAGTCTGTTCTTAGCTATCCTTTGCATGTGACCAGTCTCTTTAGTTTTTGGTTTATCCTCCCTATTTAACTTTTGCAAAAAGTATGTGCATGTGTTTTCTTATATCCTCTGCTTTCTTACGTGAAAGGTAGCTTACTGTAAATACATCTTTGCACTTTGCTTTTTTCATTTGACAGTAACTTTTGAAAATCACATCCTATTTTTTTTAAAGATTTTATTTATTTATTTGAGAGAGAGAGGATGAGAGAGAGCACACGAGAGGGGGGAGGGTCAGAGGGAGAAGCAGACCCCCCGCCGAGCAGGGAGCCTGATGCGGGGCTCGATCCCGGGACTCCAGGATCATGACCTGCGCCGAAGGCAGTCGCTTAACCGACTGAGCCACCCAGGCGCCCGAAAATCACATCCTATTAATCAAAAGAGGTCTTCCTTTATATTTTGTTATACTTACATATTATCCCATAGTGTGGATGTACTGATTTTTTTTTCAATAATTCTTCTTTGAATGAGTATTTAGGTCATTTCTAATATTTTCTCATAACAAACAATGCTGTAATAAGTAATCTTGTCCATATCCATGTATATTCCATGCTGTAGATTCCTAGGAATGGAATTGTGCACTCGAAATATAAGTGTGTAGGTAGTTGGTTGGATCTTGCCAAATTCACCCCAAGAAGGGTTGTATTAGTTTGCATGTTTGCCAATAACGTTTGAAAAGAATGTTGTTTCACAATTTTACCAACAGGATGTATTATTCTATTTTTAAAATCAATTTTGTTTATTAAAATAGTTTTAGGTTCACACTAAAATTGAATGGAGAGTTCATATACTCCAGGCCCCACACATGGGTGGCCTTCCCCACGAGCAATGTCCTTGACCAGAGTGCTACATTTGCTACAATTGATGAACCTCCTCTGACACATCATAACCGAAGTTCATAGTTTCCATTAGAGCTCACCCTTGGCGTTGTACCTCATATGGGCTTTGACAAATATATAATGACATGTATTTGCCATTATAGTATTATATAGAATAGTTTCACTGCCCTATAAATTCACCATATTCTGCCTATTCATCCCTCCTTCCATAGCCCCTGATGACCACAGACCCTTTTGCTGTCTCCATAGTTTTGGCTTTTCAGCCTCTTCAGATTTGCTTCTTCAATTTAGTAATATGCATTTAATGTTCCTCCAGGTCTTTTCATGGCTTGATAGCTCACTTCTTTTTAGCACTGAAGAATATTCCATTGCCTGGATGTAGGTTTTTTTTTTTTTTTTTTTTTTTTTTTTATCCATTCACCTACTGAAGGATATCTTGGCTACTTCTGAGTTTTGGCAATTATGAATGAAGCTGCTATAAATGTCTGTGCTTAGGTTGCTATATGGGAGCAAGTTTTCAATTCCTTTGGATAAATACCAAGGAGCATGACTGCTGGATCATATGGTATGAGTGTGCTTAGTTTTGTAAAAACAAACAAAAACAAAACAAAAACAACTATCAAACTGTCTTCCAAAGTGTTAGTACCATTTTGCATTCTCACCAGCAATGAATGGGAGTTTCTATTGCTCCACATCTTCATTGGCCAGTATTTGGAGTTCTCAGTGTTTTGGATTTTGGCCATTTTAATAGGTGAGTAGTGGTATTTTGTTGTTTAACTTGCAATTCCCTAAGATCATATGCTTCTTTGCCATCTACATATCTTCTCTCTTCTTTGGTGGGGTGTCTGTTTGGGTCTTTCACCCATTTTTAAATTGTGCTGTTCTTTTTCTCACTTAAGAGTTATCTGTATACTTTGAATAACAGTCCCTTGTCAGATATGTCTTTTGCAAATATTTCTTCCCAGTTAGTGGCTTGTTTTTTCATTCTCTTTATAGTATCTTTCACAGAGCAGACATTTTGAATTTTCATGAAGTCCAGCTTATCAATTGTTTCTTTTATGTGTCACGCCTTTAGTGTTGTATCAACGAAGTCATCACCATGTCTAAAGTTAGGTGGGGTTTCTCCTATGTTATCCTCCAGGAGCTTTATAGTTTTGTATTTTTTATTTTTGTTTATGATCTACTTTGATTTCATTTTTGTGAAGGGTAGAGGTCTGTGTCCAGATTCAGTCTCTGCATGCAGATATCCAGTCATTCCAACACCATTTGTTTTCCTACTTTTAAGTCTTTTGTCAACCTGAGAGGTGAAAAATGATAACTCAGCATTGTTATAACTTGCATTTCTTTGACTACTAGTTAATTTGAAATTTTTTTACATAAATTAAAGCAATGTTTATATGTTCTTGTGAATTGTCTGTCCATATTTTTTTCCTATTTTTCTATTATTTTTGTCTTTTGTCCTTAAATTTTTAAGAATTCCTTATATATTAGGCATCTTAAACCTTTGGATATGGTACATGTTACAAATATTTACTCTTTTTCTTCAGTTGTCTCTTGATAACTGATATGATATGTTGTGTTATACATTTTTATAAATTTTTCGGTAGTCAATGTTATCAATATTTCTTTATTGCCTCTAGATTTTGAGTCATAATTAGAAAGCCTTTCCCTAGTCTGAAATTAAAAAGAAATTCACCCATATAGTACACGTATGGTTCCATTTTTTATATTTAGGTTCCTAATCCATTTAGTGTTTATTCTTGTATATGGTGTGATATGAATGTAATTTTATCTTTTTTTTCCAAACTCATTCCCCAATCCCCTTGTATCATGTATTTAAAACTCCATCTTTGTCTGAAGTTTGACTTCATCACTGTGCTTTTGGATCTACTTTCTGCTATAGAGTCTTTATTATTATAGAAGTGAGATCTTATACTTTCCTTTTGTTTTTCCTTGAAGAACACTGTTTTAAGTATGGAACTTTTATAATCTGATTGCCAATGAATCCTTGCTTCTCCTTAACATGGCAGCTTACCATGGTGCTCATCAGAAGGGAAGGCTGTCATGTCCTGGGCTCTTTATCTCAGCCTGGTACTCGGTGACTGCAAGCTGGACTGATGGGATAGGTGTCTTAAACACCCTTTTTGGAGCATCCTTTGCTGTTCACAGTGGCCATTGAAACCATCCTTCTCACATTAGGAAGCCAAGGCCCTTCCTGTATAGCACCCCCCCCCCCACTGCCCCTCAACAGTAGCCTATAGGTTGTAGAGTATACAGGGTAGGTTTATTGTCTGCCTCGTTAACTAATATATCTCAGGGTCTGGTACAGTGCCATACACACAGTGGACAATAAATTAAATCTTTTTTAATGATGATGGAGTGAAAGAATAAATGAATGACTGATGTATCACTGTTACATCATTTAAAGTCCACTGTAGGAGCAGCTATGATATCAGCTTCCTACACATGAAACACTTATTTCTCAAGGGAAAAATGAAGGGGGGTGGAAACCGGAGGGGGAGACGAACCATGAGAGACTATGGACTCTAAGAAACAAACTGAGGGTTTTGAGGGGAGGGGAGGGGGGATGCGTTAGCCTGGTGATGGGTATTAAAGAGGGCACGTTCTGCATGGAGCACTGGGTGTTATATGCAAACAATGAATCATGGAACACTACATCAAAAACTAATGATGTAAGGTATGGGGATTAACATAACATAATAAAAAAAAAAAGATTCCCCCCCCTCCCAAAATGTAAAATCTAGGAGAGTATAATGATGGTTACAACTGCCCATGACCCACCCCCTTGCAATGACTGATGTGTGGTAATTTATTGACTATTTACAAACTATTTACAAACTATTTCTTGAGAAGGTGTCAGAACTTTGCTGCTTCTTACAATATTATTCACATACCCTGTTCTGTAGCAGGTAATAAATAATTCACACTGAATTTGGCAAGAGCAAATGTTTGTCCTTTCCCACTTTCTGTTGGTTTCGGAGGAAATTATTTTCTCAATTGTTTACTGAACAAAAATGCATTTACATTGTTTTCTAAGCCAGCTGTGTGGTCTGGCCTATTTTCCCCCATTGCTTCAGTGAATAAATTGTGCAAAATCTCCTTGTTCCAGTAACAGGAGATCCTGCTAAGAAAACATTCAGTTAGACTCATACAATAAAGCACACCAATCTGACGTCTGGGTCAGATTTAAGAAATCAATTCTCCCCTGCTTCCAAAGAAGTCATTTTATTCTGGAAGACAAACTATCATGGTACAACCTGGAAAATGAAAATCTTTATTTAGAACCACTCTGGGTTTTCCAATGGGTCAATAGTTGTATTTAATACATGTAAAGATAGGTCAAAAGCAGTTTCAAATAATATTTTCTTAGTCAGGGCTAACTAGGCCCCTCCTGATAACAACAAGATAAAACTACCATGCATTTATCCAGAGCATTTTATTTTCAGCACAGATGGTCCTGCAGTTGTAGGCAGCCATAATTCAGGGAAAGGAAGACTGAAAATTATTTGGATTTGGAGTTAGACATCTTAGGATCAGTTTCCAGCTGAATGACTTGTTAGTCACCTAACTGAACCCTTTCTGAATGTGTAACATGTGAAAGCTTAAATGAGATTTGCATATGAGAGCCTTCTATATGATCTAAAACATCACATAAACACAACACCTTTTATTCCTATCATTTTTCTTGTATACCTTTTCTTCGTATTGACTTAGGTAGGTAGGTAAAGAGAGTAACACAGTAATTTACTTGAGACATTAGCAGGGAGAGCCTTCTGGTTATGTCTATTTTGGAAGGAGGGAGCTGCAATTGGAAAGGGAGGGAGCTCAGGTGTTTCTGGCCAGTCCTTCAACATTTTTTGAATGCATAGGACTCCATGGCTAGTCTTATTCTAGGTGCTGGGAAAAGGTTGAAGACCAGACTTACCCAGTTTACCACAATTGTGGTGCTGCATAAGGTTCAGGAACTATTAGAAAAAAGTAAATCCTAATTCCTCCCCTCAAGGCCCTCACGCTATATTGGAGGGAGGGGGATGGGAAAGGCTGATGCACAACTAAATAATTGTTACAGACAGGTCTGACCCATTTACCAGGCTTCTCTTATTTTTCAGATTCTTGGCTGAAAGCTCTTTTGCAAAAAATTGAGAATTATTCTAGAGATTTCTCCCAGAACAGAGACAAGTTGCTGCTTGCACCCAGACTGGGGTACTGGGGTGAAGCTGGAAATGCTTAAAATGGCATTACATATATATTATATATATAATATCTCATTCATATATATATATATATATATATATATATATAAATATATTATGTGTACGTGTGAGGTTGCCTCCAAAGGCAGACAGGTTTATTGGGGCCACAGTCCAGGCAATCAAAGCTTGAACTTGGCTATACTTCCCAGCTCATCCTTCTTCATAGCATAGGAATTGGAAGAGCCTTTGGCTGCATGATAAGCTCATCTGCTAGATACTCGGCTGTGGTCTTGATGTTCCAGAAGGCGACCCCACCAGCACCTGTACACAGCAGCCAAACAGCCTGATTCACACGGCGTAGTGGGGACATGTCGATGGCCTGACCCCTCCCTGTTCAGGATCGCCCAATGCAGATTGAGTTCTCCCAGAACCACTGTTAATAATGGCATGGACCAGGACATGCGGGGTTCTCACCATTGAGCAGATGGATGATCTCAAAGGCATGCTTGGCAGTGTGCATGGTCATGAGCTGCTTGCCATTTTTAAGGCGGTACATCATCACTGTGTTGGTGAAGCGCTCCACAGTGGGGCACTGCGCCTTGTCGAAGGGCTTGGCCACAGAGTGCCCTGCACTGTGGGGCAGGTACTTGGCATACTTCTCCTTCACCACTATGTAATCCTGCAAGGAAATGTCATTGATCTGCATATCATCTATGCTCCACTTCCCAAAGAGCATGATGTGAGAGGTCTCTGTGACTGCAGGTGCAGCCATCACCCACGTGGTCATCCTGAGGACACAGCCAGGGCATCACAATCAGTCAGTGTGCACCACGCTCTGCCCTGACACAGACAGGAAAAGGAAGTGGCCTGATTTATAATGCAACATGTCAAGCCACTTGATCTGTTTCATTCTTACTATCTGTAGAATGGGCATGATACTCCATGCCTATTTGGTTAGAAAAAGTCCAGAAAGTGACTGGGAAATCATATAACATTGGGACCAAAACCAAAGAATAAAAATAAAATAAAATAAAATAAAATAAAATAATAAAATCAGGAGATGAAACAATCATGTTTAAATGGTGTTCCCTGCACAAGAGCTCATCTCGGAAAGAAAAAAAAGTCAGCTGATGAGATTAAATCAGCTAGAGATGTGGCGTCCCCAGAAACATCAGAAATGTGTGAGAGCTTCGGGCATAATCTGTGTGTGCCAGCATCAAAACACTGACAACAGGCTTACTACCCTGTGGGCTGAAACAGATGCTCTGGTGATCCCACAGCCAGACCACCATCCTCTAATAAATCATTCTCCACTGTAACAAAGTCCTTAAATCCTTAGAAGGGTCTTAGTGTGGATTATAGCAAACATCTCGGTACATCTTTCTCAGCAAGGATGTTGAAGAACCACTGGGGTGAATTTTAAATACGGTCTTACTAACACATCCCTTCCTATAGCTCAGAAAAAGCAGGAGGCACTCAGAATCCTCCCAGAATGTGGAATGTCAAAACCTGGATGTGTTTTCATTATGAGTGCAAAATATATGCAAAGTGGTCACCCATGGAATTCAAAGCCACTACCCAGGGGGACTTCGGGATTCTGAAGCAATTACTCTGAAAATGCTAGACTGCTTTTCAATCTAAAAAGAGACACGGCTACTGTGTGCCTCCTTACTAGCTACAAAGTGTTGAGATATTAAAAGCAGTTCCCAGTTATTTAAATGGGAATGGGAATGAAGAAGGGGCCTTGACTTTATTACACTGTTTGGCTGTGATATCCCAGAAAACATGGAACTTGAGGTATACCTTCAATGGGTATTCAAGGCTGGGGATGGGTCCAAAACCCTGGACTGAGACCACCAAGGGGCTAAAGGTGGATAAAAAAGGCCCTTCTGCTCAGAACAATCTGCTCCGACTGTAACTTTTTCTAAAAGGAGTCATCAAGGGGTGCCTGGGTGGCTCCGTCGGTTGAGCGGCCAACCCTTGATTTTAGCTCAGGTCCTGATCTCAGGGTCGTGAGATCGGGCTCCGAGCTCCATGTGTGTCTGCTTGAGTCTCTCTCTCCCTCTCCCTCTATCTATTCCTCCCTCCTGTGTGCTCTCTTTCTCTCAAATAAATAAATAAATCTTTAAAAAATAAAAATATAAAAGGACTCATCAAGTCAAATCTGTGACTAGAAATCCTAAAATGGAAATGAAAATACATGTCCACTGCCAGATATTTAAAAGAACATTCATAACAGCTTTATTCATAGTAGCAAAAAGCAAACTAAATGTTCACAAACAGGTGAATGGATACAAAAGTTTGGCATATTTGTTCAGTGGAATACTACTCAGCCACAAAAAGGGATGAACTATTGATAAATATAATAACATCAGTTAATCTCATAAGCCTTATATTTGGGTAATAGAAGCCAGGAAATAAGATTAAGTATTATATTTTTCCATTTATACGAAACTAAATTATGGTGACTGGTATCAGAGCAATAGTTGTGTTGAGGAGGGGCAAGAAATGCCTGGAATGTGGTATTAGGTGAGAACTTCGTAGTATGCTGGAAGCATTCTCTCATTTCTGGTGTGGTATTTGCACAAATGTATATGTTTGTCAAAACTCATCAAAATGTACGTTAAGTCTGCATTTTATTGTATGTAACTTATGCTCCTGTTCATAAAACAGGTAGAAGAAAAAAAAAGCCATTTTCCAAGTTTAAGTACAATTTCCTTATATCACAGCCATCATGAGTTTATGGATTCAATCTGATTTCAAGATTCATCCATATGAGTCTTCTCTTCTCCAAAGCTTTTAATACAATTTCTGTCCTTTACTGTCTTCCCAGGAAGTGGGGTGGAAAGGAAAAGTAGCCTGAATGAGAATGGGCTTTACTAATGGGAGAAAGGGTTTGCCCAACTATTGCTCTTAGAAGACCAGAGAACAATTCCCCCTCTATCAGATACCTAGTTTCAGAACCTGTTTTAATGATAATTGCCCTGTCATGGTTCTCTTAGCAACTAGCAACTAACATCTGAAATAGAATTTGGAGTTTGAGGAGAAAAATCTTGGATTATTCAAGTCATTTTTCCAAAGCAGCCAGTGTCTAGAGGAAGCATCTTCTATTTCAGACAGAATAAAAGTGACGACAACATAGTTTTACAAGAGAGACATAAACTGGTTTTGCCCCATACTTTTCCACTGCCTTGAGAGTCACTCAGCAAATTTCATCCAGCCTTTGGCCTCTATTGATTCATTATATTCACATAAGGTACAGGGATGAGTACGTAAGTCTGGATATGGACCAACAAAAGTGAATTCTCTGCCACATAGTTTATGATTTCTCAAATCCTGAGAAAGTAAGCAATCTTGTGTCAGTTGGTGTGAAAGTGCAAAGTGGTCTCAAGTAAACACTAGAAGAGCATGGGTGTTCTGATAATAATGATTAATAATAATATTTATGCTCCAGTTTCTAGACTTCGATGAATTCCTTTCTCTGACTTGCAGTCGTAAGATGGTGCTGATGATGCTGATGGTGGTGGTGGTGGTGGTGATGCAGCTGCTTAGGAGCGTGTTGGCTCCCAAGTGGAATGTGGGTAGCAAATTTATTGCTTCCAGTAATTTCACACTAGGAATTTCATCTTGTGGTTGGAATCCCTCCATTCTTTTGCTCACACTGTCTGCACTATTACACCCAACATCAAGACTCTGTTCTCTGCCTAAATGACACACCCATTCAATTTTATCTCCTCTAGCTCCTGGACATGCCCCTTTCCCACCAGTGAGCCTTTTCTCTGCACCATCACATGATCTATATATGCTTATTCTTATACTAGGAGGGCTCTATCCCACATGAATAAGAAGCCCCTAATTAAAGAGGACCATTTATTATCTTTGTGTATTTTTTTTCTTTTCCAATGTTAGTTGAGTGCATAGGAAACACAAAGCACTGTTACTTGACAAATGTAAAAACACATACCCATTAATAATGCCAATGCATTAATATATACAATGTAGATAGAGATAATAAAGTTATAGAAAAACTATGGTCACTAACAACTGAATTTGCTAAAATGGCTGTATTATTGGACATTGGTTTTCAAAAGTTCAGAAGACGGCAGTGAAAGTTCTTGTTTTAAGAGCAATCATTGAAAGAATCAACTGACCTTGCTCTTTGTCTCAAGTCAGAAAATAAACAGTGAAAGTATATCTTAGTGGCTTGCAAGTGATTCAGAGCAGGATGCTCAGCTATTAGAAAGCCATCGATTGGGCTGGAGGAAATGAGTTGGCTGCAGCATGAGATATAAGCCAATCCTCAGGATTGTGAGGTCAGCGAAGGGTGCCAAGGTACACCACATTTCTTGGCAGGAAATCAAACTCATTGCTAAAGGCCTGCTCTTATTCTGAATTCAGGTTTTCTAGCCTTTGCAAGACTCTTACTTTGATATTCAATATTTTTTATTCAATTTCTCCATCTTTCAAGATTCTTGATATTGTTATAAAATCTTCCTCTTTGATTACTGTCCCCAAACCCACATTTTTAGGTTAAAATTAATTCACTGCTTTTAGGCTGACTATTCTTTTAGACTGACAATCAACTTTGTTCAGAGACTCTATTTTCAGAAATATCTCTCACTCTAGAAAATAAGCAAGTCTGCCAAGAGTATCACTCAATAAAAAAAAAAAAAAAAAAAATATATATATATATATATATATATATATATATATATATATATATTGGTGGTTCAAGCATATCAAAGCCATTAGCCACTCTCACCAGACGGCTTCAAATAAGGTGTATTGGGAAGGGTCATGGTTGAATGGGAAACCAGCAGACACAGTTCTATTCTGGGCTTGACTTCCATGTGACCTTGAGCAATTCACTCAATTTTTCTGCAGCTCAGTTTACTCGGGTTTCAAAAAATTGGAATGATAATACCAGGATGTTGTGGAGAGTCATCAGATTAGCAAGACACTTTGGACCCTTGAGACACAAACAACGTAGAAATAGGGGATATTCAAGACTTGGCTCACAGCAATGCATCTTATGTTCTATGTACTGTATTCTCCTTTTTCTTTTCCTCGCTGTTTATCAAGCTCCATGAATTATTCCTTTCAAACACTCTATTCCATTTGAATTATTGCTCAGTTACAAATGATGGGATACATGTACACTCTAGTGAAATCAGTTCATTTTAATTCAACACAAGAAAGATTGAAGGAGTACTTATAGAAAGTAGGTTATTAGTTGGATGATAATCCATAATCCCCCTAATATTAAAAGAGTCTCCTGGCTTCTCTCTTTTCCCTAACCGTAAAGAATCTAAAGTTGTTTTACTAACCACCTCTTATTTGCCAAGTGGCTTCCGGTTGCTGGGCATTTTGCTAAACACTATGCTTGTCTTATCACATGTAGTCACCACAACTCCATGAGGAGTGTCTTACTGTTAGATACCCTTGTTTT
The DNA here is from genome assembly GCF_037043125.1 of Eumetopias jubatus. Lineage (NCBI taxonomy): Eukaryota > Metazoa > Chordata > Mammalia > Carnivora > Otariidae > Eumetopias > Eumetopias jubatus. Next base: position 192,150,179 of record NW_028274808.1, on the reverse strand, counting down.
ATAGACCAGAAAATGGAATAAAGATTAGCAACTCAAAATAAAATAAAATAAAAATCAAATAAATAAAGATAAATAAAATAAAATAAAGATTAGCAACAGAAAATGGAATAAAGATTAACAACTCAGAATCACTCAAGTTGGCAGGAGCATAACTGTCCTTTGACCTTGGGTCTCTTAGCTTCTAGCCACTAACTGATACTTTCCCCAAACTCGTGATTGTCAAATGTGAGTAAGCTTTTGGATATTTGACATGCTTGTTAAAGATGTAGATTGCTGAGACTCACACACAGGTGGTTCTGATACGATGGCTTGTTTATTGCATATTAGAAACACATCCAAGGATTGAGAGCGAGGTGCTCTGCTGTGCATTCAGTGAGGACTGAGGGTCAAAATGAGGACCTTATAGGGAGCCAATAGGAGGCCATCTTGTTGCCAGGTTGAGGTAAGCAGATGGGTGCAGCAAACCTTACGACAGTTGTTGGGTGGTTAAGCAAGTATGACTAGAGCCACAACCCAACTCTTACTCCCATTAGCTGGTGAATGGCAATGGTAAACAACAATAGGATGGCCATTAGAAGTCAGGATTTCTCATCCTCAGCACTATTGACATTTTGGGTCTGATACTCTTTCTTGAAGGGATTGTTCTGTGCATTGTGGAACATTTACCTGGATCCATGTACGAGAACAGGCTGGCTTATACACCTGGCTTATACACCTCCCCTAACCACCAGTAGCACACCCTCACTAGTTGTAAAAATGAAAACAAAAAACAAAAAAAACCCTCCAGACTCTGTCAAATGTCCAAGGGACCAATCATCCTTGCTTGAGAACCACTGTCCTATGTTCTATTAGATAACTTAGGACATTGGGGAGGTTCAGCTATGGAAGTCCATTATCTACATAACTCTTCTTACTTGAAAAGGATCTGTAAAGAATTCAGAGTTCATTAAGGCCCACTCTTTGCTCTTAAGTCCTCTATATTCTATTAGAGGAAATACCATATTTAACACATAAAACAAGAAAATAAAATATCAGAGGCTGGAAAAGAGGTTCCAAGGGCTGTGTGGATCCAATGGCTGGTGTCCACCCCAGATTCCTGGAGAAGCCCTGCCTGTAGGGACTGGGGTAGGAAAACAACCCAGCCAAGAAGGGACAGAAGACTAGTCAGAAACAAAGCCTGAGAACCATGATTTGGAATAGCTGCGGCAGCCAAGGGAGGTGTTTTAGGGATAGGGCTCTGCTGAAAGGGCACATGCTCAGAGGGAGGGAGAAGGGCTGTGAGCAGCCACGAGCCTGCAGGAGAGACGCGGCCGTTGAAGGACCGGCACTGGAGCGCCCTGAGCTGAGGAGGCAGCAGGCCCATGGCAGGCGGGGAGAGGTGATGGAAGATGAACAAGTGGAGGCAGGAAAGAAAACCACTGAGGGAAAATATGTTAGGAAGGGAATGAAAGTTACAGCCCGAGAGGGAAGCAGAAGAAAAGGAAAATTGAAGCGGACGTATTTGCAGGATGGTTCCAGAATGAGGTAGGCTGCCTTATACAACACAGTGAAGGTGTAAAAGCTGTGTGGCCTAAGTGATGGAAGCACTTTCAAGTTACACGCGACACCAAGAGGGGGAGGCGAGGGGCAGGACGTGACTGGCCGGAGCTCCAGTTCTGGTGGTTGTGAAGCTCTGAGGGAAAAAGTCACAAGGATGGGTCTGCCTGTCTTGCTGGCACTTCCTTGAGGAATCACAGAAATGAGAGGTCTTTCTCCTAAGGCATTTGTGAGCCAGGTGGCTCTTTAAAGCATTGACCTTTCACAGGCGGCCTGTGGCTCGTGCTGTGCTAGAAAGAACTTTATTAACTGCCTCTCTGGGACAAAACAAGACAAAGCCAAACACAACCCTCAGATTTGTAGTGTTCCCAGAGTTCAGTGGTGTAAATGCTCCCACGTGGCTAATTTTCAGCTACCATCCAGAAGCCGTTGAACAAGGGGATTGGGAAGAGGTGCGTTCAGCGGGCTCTTGCTGGCAAGTGTGACCGGTTTTGAGCCTGTGTTCCTGGCTTCAGCACACCCGTGTGGCCGGTTTCCTTGAAGTCATGCCCTCTGGAATGCCATCTTCCCAGCACCCAGGCCTTGGCTAAACGTTTGGGCAGAAAGAACTTTCGAACTGAGGGCTTTTCAGTACCCACTTGTCTTCACGGTAATAGTTTCTATCTTTTGTGACTTTGTATCCATAGTTCCACTTAGAATGTATGGGAATGCTACCTGCAGGCAGCAGAAAGCCAACTGGAAGCTGGTAGGACAAATGTGACCCACCGCAGAGTTTTAGAACAACAACAGCAAAATAAACTAATAGGGGAAAAGGGGAGGAAAAGAAAAATGGCTCCTGTGGGTAGAATTTAAATCAGGAGCTTTTGCTGTTTGGTTCTTTGGAGACTTTGATTTCGTGCATTTGGACGGACAGAGTAGCAGCTACGGTGTCTGTGTCGTGCTCAAGGAGTCTCAGGGTGATAGATGGAGGCACTCCCAGCCCGCAGCAATTTGCAATCCTGACAAGGGCTTAAGAGGGAATGGTTTCTAGCCCCTGAGAAAGGGGCAGAGGAGGGAGGGAGGTCAGGGCGTGTGGCTGAATTCGCTGTCTCCGGCTCTCTCGTGTCCTTCCACTGAACTTACAAAATGAGACTGAGACACACTGTGGAGACTTCCAACTTAAGGAAAATGAACTTGGACAAAACCTTCCCATGTCCTTGTCTCTTGGTTCTTGTTCATTACAGGGATGCCTGGAATAAACTTTCTTGCATTAGTGTTCTCAACTTAGAACCCAAGCGGCCACACATGTCTGATCCAATTGCCCACCGAAAACTCTTTTGAGGGTTATTTTCTATGATAACACATTTTCATGTTATCAAAATTTGTAAAAAAAAATTAATAGCAAATGGTAGATGGAAAAAAAAAAAAACCCACAACTATAAGCCAAGAGGTACCTATGTAATTCTGTTTTTCTTTCCAGCCTCTTTTCTTCTATTATCTTTCTACTATGTCATCTTACTCTCAAGGTATTTAGAACAATGAGCTGTGTTTCTAGTTTATATCCTATTAATAGGTAAATGCCGATGAGAGAAATAAACTTGTTAGCATACCCCTCTTCTTCCCTTTTCTGTCCCCTGTTCTGTAAATTAAAGACAGGAATACAGGCTCGTGCAAAAAGCCAGAATATTTAATTCCTTCATTTGAACTCTATGAAGGTGTGTGGGTTGGAGAGCTCTCTGAGAAATAAGAAGAGAGCTTTTTTTTGTTTGTTTAATAACTGGATGATGTTGAGCTACCTCATTAGGCCTATGCAGGTTTAATGATACTTTGCTGAAGTTGCATTAGAAGGTCCCTGCAGAGGACAAGGAATTGTTTTCCTTAAAGATTTCTTGGGCAACTGTAACCTCTTCTCTGTAATTGCCCCACTTGGCTTTGACGTTCTTTTAACAGCAAAGGACTTTCCTAAACGTGTGAGTGTTTGACCCACCACCTTTTCTCTTGCTCAACCCTCAGTGAACTTTCTTGCTGGGGAGCCTATTGCTACTTCTCACTGGGCTCTGCACTCAGGAGTGGTGGGGGTCATGAGATTTTCACCTGCTTGTCCCTCATAGCACCTGTCCCAGTGGCTAAGAATGGGGACAATCTCTGGCATGTTCAGGATTTGACAGTGTACCTGGTGCTTTTAAAACCGTTGCTCAGTCTATCATCACACCCCTGGGAAGGAAACAGGAGGGGATTTTATTGGGGAGGGGCACAGAGGGGAAACCCAACTATTTGGACCAATATCACGAAGCCAGTTTGGAAGTAAAAGTCAGTTGGCATTTGTCTTAAAGATTTTATTTATTTATTAGAGAGAGAGAGAAAGAATGAACAGGCGGAGGGGCAGAAGGAGAAGCAGACTCCCCGCTGAGCAGGGAGCCCCACGCAGGACTCGATCCCATGACCCTGGGATCATGACCTGAGCTGAAGGCAGACTCTTAACTGACTGAGTCACCCAGGCACCCTGGCATTTGTCTTAAACCATTCTCATCACTGTGCTTTGCTTTCCTCTCCTCTTTTGTTTATCAGAAAGGATCCATTATCTATTTAGACAATACCTTTTCTGGTGGAAGATTTTAGAATTGCCTTTTGTAGCTGTGGTTTAGTAGCACAAATCTGGAATTACTTGCTATGTATCATCTATGTAATTCTGGTGCTCCTCTTATCTATTGATGTTAGGTGATGGGTCAGATTTGTGATTCAACAGAACATCCCTGGTGCCACGATGACCAGGTGGCATAATCCAGTGCTGGTCTTTGCAGACTAACAAAGAGGCAGGTGTCCAAGGACAGTCCCATCCAAAAGCTCAAAAAGGTGACATCATCAGATCAGTCCTTTGGGAACAAATGCCTCTGAATTTAAGGCACAAGTCACATTTCTAGGTTACTCCTCAATCTCCCAGGCTAGCAGCAAGCAAATGTACCGTTATGGTAATAGAACTGTACTGGACTTGAACAGAATTGGATTGGGAAATATATTTTCATGGGCAATGAGATTTATACATTTTCATGAAATAAAACAAATAACTTTCTCCTTTGAACTGAGCTAGAGATATTGCAACTTCTACTCCCATGATCCATCCGTGGATCAGGAAGTCAATATTTTTTTTCTCTAACATTTGACAAGACACACACTGTCTTATCTCTGACAAATCCAGGGAGACTTTGCTGAAAGTTGTGTGTGTCAGGGAGGTGGAGAGAGGTGTTGAGGGATTCTGGTAATAGGAATCATGTTATTATTCCACTGCAAATGAGCCTCAGAGCAATTTTCCTGATGTTCACAATTGGTCAAGAGTAAAGATGGAATTCGAATCCAATTCCTCTGATATCAGGCCTTCTAACTCTGAATCCAATTTTCTGTCCTCTCCAGCCCTGTTGTCTCCTGCATAGAGAGTGTTCAATAAAGGTTTGCTGAACAGGATTGAATGGAATGGCAGGCCAGAGGGAATTTTAGATCTGCCTTCCCAATAAAGACAATTACCTCTCGACCAGATTCTCAGCTTTCTGTTCTGCCTCTGAGTTCATTCGATAAGAGACTTGATTTGGGCTTGTTTTAGCAGATAAGTTCAGTTAATATTTATTTTAGGAAAGTGGGATTAGTGAAGATAGGTGGGGAATGAATTATACATTCTCTGAGCAACTGAAGGTCATTAGGAAAACATGCAGCTACCAGGGATTTCCAAGTGAGACAAGCACAGAGAGGGCTAGAGGCAATTTCCAACTGTTCTGGTTTCTATTTCTTGGAATCACTGGAAGTGGTGAACTGGACGATTGGGCTGTTAATCCAAATAAAAGGGAACTTTTTAAAAGGGAAAGTGACACATCTTTAAATATGGAGAAGACAGCTCCTAAGGCTGAGAGACAATGCAGGCTGTGGACCCTGAGTGTTTTGTGGTGTCAGTAAATAAGTGTAAGGAGCCAAGAAGAGGGGGATGAGGTACGGAGAACCAACTCAACTAGCAAAACAGGCCCTGGCAAGGGCATCCATTCTAATGCAGAGTCCAAAGACTGTATACAACTCATTTTAAACAATATTAGCACTGGGCATTTCTCTCCAGGGGGACAATCTCCTGTAGAATAAAACTGGAGGTTGAGATTGAAAATAATAATACCTAATAGGTCATCCTTCATCCTCCTGACCCATACACCAGGCACTGTGCTAAGTACTTTGCATGAATTAGCACATTAAATGTCCATAGCAGCCCTATATGCCAGGGAAAAGCATACAGAATTTACAGACGAGGAGGGGCGCATGGGTGGCTCAGTCCGTCAAGGGAGCTCAGGGTCTGGCTACCTGCTCAGCGGAGAGTCTACCTCTCGCTCTCCCTCTGCCCCTCCATCCCCCCCAGCTTGTGCTCTCTTTCTCAGATAAATAAATACATACATAAATAAATAAATAAATAAATAAATAAATAAAATCTTTAATAAAAATGTACAGATGGGGACACAGTTCATGCAGCAGAGAACAAAACTGTAATTTAGAAGGTAAGCAAGTCCCAGCACTGTCACTGACTAGCTAAGTGACCTTCTGCATGTCACTTAACCCCTCTGAGCCTCTGCCCCTTAACTAATATGGACTTGATGAAGCCCAGCTCTGAGGTTTGATGTGAGGAGTAAATAAGACAATGCGTGTAAGATGCCTGGCTCATGCTAGACACACATTTAAATAGTATAATGCTATTTCTATGTATTGTTAAGGATTTCATTCTCCTTAGAGAACCTGTGTCCAGTTTTCTTCATGATGTGATAAGGAATCATCTTCTTCCATGTCTCCTAAGTATTCCACAGAATCTAGATGCTTCACCTTGTTTCTTGGAGGACGCTAAATATCAATGGATTTCTTGAATTTTCAATTCCGTGTTTCCAGGCTCTACGCACCCACCTCCCTTCCTTGCTTTCCCCATAGGATGGTTGATGTGATGGTTGTTTCTGTGTGCCAGCTTGATCGGGCCATATGCTGCCCAGACATGTGATCAAGTATCACTCTGGATGTGATTATGGGGGTGTTTTTGGATGAGAATAACATCTGAATCAGTAACTGAGTGAAGAAAATTGCCCTCCCCAGTGTGGGTGCATTGCAGTTAATCAGGTGAAGTCCTAAATAGAAGGAAAAGACTGACTCTCCTGAGAGTTAGAGGTAACTCTTTTGACTCAACTCCCTTGAGCTGGGACATCAGTTTTTTCCTGCCTTTGGACTTGAACTGAAACATCCGTTTTTAGTTCTTGATCCTGTTGGCCTTTGAACTGGAACTCTGGTTCTCATGAGCCTTCAATCTCCAGCTTGCTGCCTGCAGGGCTTGGGACTTCTCAGCCACCACAGTTGCATGAGCCCATTCCTTATAATATATATCTATATATAACACAAAATACTATATATACCATCATAATTACGTATAAATAATTATATTATACAGTTATATATATATTATATATGCTGACATATACTGTATGATGTAATCATATAATAAAACAACATATAATTTATATTATATATTATACTTATTATATGATTGTACTTTATAATAATTATGTTAAAGTATGTAATTGTCATTAATCAAATTGTACATTAATCGTTAATCATATATCAATCAATATAAATTAATCATTATATTACTATAGTTACATAATAACTTTTGACTCCTGAAAAACTTAACTACTATTAGTCAGCTGCTGACCAGAAGTCCTACTGATAAGAGAAACCGTAAACTTATATTTTGTATGTTATATGTATTATATACAGTCTTCTTAAACTGGAGAAAAGAAAATGTTTTATGAAAATCAAAGACCCCACATACAAGTAGACCTCTGCAGCTTGAACCCGTGCTGTTTGAAGGTCAGCTGTAGTTAGGTAACATATAACATAGTTCTATGACATAGTATAGTTACACAGTGTATGATAACACTGGTTCTGTTTCTCCGAAGAACGTCAACAACACAGTTGAGGATGCAGAAGTACAGAAATGGCATCTCTCCAAGGTTATTTAGTACCCAGGAAAGAAGACAGAGTAATTGCCGGCTCTCCTGGCCTCTGGTTCCGGGCCCCTCCTGTAGAATTCTTCACTCCGCCCTGCCTCCCAATGATAAATGCACTTCACAGTTAAAGAAGAAGGACGTGCAGATGAGGGATCTTTGTCACAAGATGAGATGGTGCCTCACCTGAGCCATGACCCTTCCTAGACTGAGGGAGGAAGGTGGCCTGACAATCACAGAGGGGAGGGACACAGCCTGCCCTTTACTCAGCACATATAGTGTACCGAGCATGCTCACACATGGTCTTTCTTTTAAATCTCTCAGAAATCTACTCTGGGCTTCACTGTTAGATGAGAATACGGAGACTCAGTACAACCTATGCCATGGAGCTGGTAAATAACAAGGTCACTTCTGTCTGAATGCACAGCTCCCATTCTCACAGGGACATAAGACAGACTCCCTAAACCTGGGCTGAGGTGTGGATGGAATGGGAGGAAGAGAGGGTCTGAGGGAGCCTGAGCATGTGCGCCATGCCTGGATTCTGCATCCCGCCTGCATCCCCTGTCCTGTTGCTATTTATCAGCAGCCCCAAATGCCTGTGTGGTACACATGAGTCTGGGACAATGCCAGGGTCTGGCAGGCAATGCTGTTCTACAGCCAAGCGCACCTGCTCCTGCAGCCTGCCAAACCCTTTAGCTGCTGGCTGCTGGGCTGCGTGATTATCTCCCTTCAGATCCCATGCCTGCATTCTCCTTCCACGGAAAAAAAGAACACTTCTCTCTCTCCCCTCCCTCCCTCTCTCTCTCTCCCTCTTTTCCTCTTTCACTTTCTCTCTCCCTCCCACCTCCATCCTTTCTCTCTCCCTCTCTCCTTCCTTTCCCTCTTTCTTTTTGGTTGGACTTCATTCTCATTTTATAAAAATAATAATCAAAAAGAAACAAAACCTCTTTTGGATGCTTTTTGTTGCAACTTGCACTCAGGACTCATTCTATGCAAAAATCCTGCACTTCTGGCTGCCACTTTTCATCCCTAATTCGGTACCCACGTCCCTTTGCTGCTTTTTCTTCCTGCAAAATTTGTACCAAGTCCTAAACACTGGTGTTTGTTCTGACTGATGCTCTGCTGTTTGTCATGCAAATGGGATTTCGTTTCAAACATGATTTTAATTTGATGAATGTTCTGGTTATTTGTCATGCAAGCAAGATCTTCCTAGCAGAATATTTTTTTTAGCCAACTCTGGTAACTCCCACATTCCCACAGTTACTATAGTCATTTAGTCTTGTTATGTAAAGCCCAGGATTTGGGGGAAGTAAAACCACTTTGATTATATTCATTAAATTCATAATCCATAACATTTTCACATACCCATCTGAATGCATCTCTATAACACATTTTTAAATGGCTAAGAATAGCAATGATTCTTGTTTTTTATGTACATACATACACGTGTACACATACGACACAGGCATATGTACATATGTGGGCGTACCTGTATGTATATGTATATTTCACCACTATGCTTCTGCAATTACTTCTCATTCATATTTATGAAAAAACGATGTCCTTTGTTTACTTAAAAAAGAGGAGATCTAGATCCTGGTGCCCTGTTTCAGATGCGGAGAGGAGCATTGATAGTCAAGGTCTGGGGTTACTGAGATGCTGTGTGCCCGCATGGAAAAGCGCAAGGAGGCCATAACAGATATAATTCCCCGGGGCCAGAGGTGCAGTAGGAATAGAGACATGCAGGGGAGGTCAAAGGTCAGCCCCAGGGCAGCGGGTGGGGTTGGCCTCATTAGCTCAGGAAAATTTCATACTGAGATAAGGCAACCTAAAGTGAATTCACGAAAGTGGGACACATATTTTGGAGAAAATATTAAAAGCAAGTTTGACTAGAATAATGCATGACAGATGAAACTAACAATTATGGAAATAAGTTCATTTTATCTTCTCTTTAAAAATATTAGCTACAAATGTAATCAGGACCTAATTCTTAGAATGAACAAAAATGGATCAAGTGGATTTCATCCTTTTGGAGGTGGGTGTGTGATTTTTATTATAAACACATGGTACTGGGATAATATATCCTTCACTTTCCAACTGTCTTTCATATCCTGACCTTAAAGAATACTGTTTTAAAAAATATTTAATGTTTTGTTCATTGTTCCAGGTGTTCTTCTGGATCTTTTGATAATCAAATTATTTTCTCTTGAAATACTGTAAGGTTATCTTTTGAATTTGTCTTTACTTTGTTAACTGATTTAATTGCCACCTTCCTGTGTATCTGGTTTTACAGTAGAATGTGGACCCTCTTCAAGATCGCTGTTATCACTTTCATCAATTTAATGAAATTGTTTGCAAATTTTGCAGCTCCAATGCAATTACTTTGCATTGTATTCTTCAAGTTGGGCATACAACATCAAAGCAGCAGATGCATTTATAACAACTGGCCATCCCTGAAAGTCTAACTGACAAGACACGGATACAGTAGAAGGAGAAGGATGTTAGTGCTAGAACAGAGACATGTGTGAGCAGTGACTCACTGGGTACACGGCTATTTCATTAATGAACATTTTTTCCCTCTTAGTTTCATAGAAACCATATAACTGTGGGAACAAGAACAGGAAGAACTGAATAAACTTCAACATCTTTGGCCCGGAATCATGTCTCCGTGCTGTCTTGTGGTTTGGAGGCAGGAGGAAAGGGAGTGCTCAAGGTCCGAAGATAGAGGAAATCAGCCAGAATGCAGAACGTGAAGGTAAATGGTTTCTTCCACAGGCCCCAGGTGAGGTTTGCATTTTCTCAATCTGGTTTCTGCTGGTGGCTGATGTAAAAGTGATGGACACCTGGACAGTGTAACCATGTCCTAGACTGGACCCCCCAAAAAGCAGACTGAGATGGAGATTAGCATGTGGGAGATTTTATCAGGGAGTACTCTCAGGGTCCACACCTGTGGCAAGGATGGGAAGGAAGCAGAATTTGGCAGAGGGAGAAGGTGATTAGTGACACAATCTCATCAGAAGACTTAGCTGAAATTCTGAGGCGGGGATCACCCTTCAGAGTTGTGCCAAGTTGAGAGTGAGAGGTTCAAGTCCAAGTCCAGTTCATACCCTCACATTGAGCAGTCGTGAGTGCAGACAGTCCCAGGAGGGTGAGGTGAGTTTGGGCAGGTGCCCTCTGTAGCAGAGACAATTCCTTTAGGGAACTGGTGGGTGAGGCTGCCTGCAGGGACAGTCCTTGAAGTGTGCATGCAATAATAAGTTATATTTCTTGAAAGCTCACTATGTATGTGTATAGTCATGAGTTCAAGTAACTTTGCCAGAACTCTTTTTTTTAATTAGCATAATAAAATTATAAGAAAGGTGCTATTATTAGGCCCACTTTAAAGATGGTGACATTGAAGTTTAGTTATTACGTGGAAGAACACTAAGCCTATGGTTTCTAATCCACAGCTCTGCCATTTATCGAACAACTGTCATGCAGAGTGTCCCTGTCACAGAGGCAAACCGCATGGGCTCCCCCGAATCAAGTCCCACACTCCTTATCTAGCACATAGCTGTGTCCTTCTTCCTTCTCTGTCATTCAGTGTGCCTTATGCAGCACATTTCCCCTCTCTTGTTCCCTGTCCAAAAGGGGTACATATGGTTGTGTATTGCAGAGAGGAAAAATGAAGTTCACTCATTCATGTACTTTGTCAAAAAGTAGCTAATTGACATTGTTCTATTCCAGGAAAGGTGCAAAATTTAGGGACAGTCAGTAGTAAACAAGTCAGACAAAGTCACTTCCCTTAGCAAGGCTATAGCCTGATCACTTAGAGAAGTTAGGTGACTTTCCCAAAGTCATTAATGTGGTGATGGGCAAAATCAGGATTGAAGCTGGGACCCACTGACTCCAGAATCTCTGTGCTTGTCCCACCAGAATCTTGGCTCTTCATTAAAACCTCCTCTCATCTGGACACAAATGGAGGGGCTGCTCCAGGGAAATTTGCATTGGGTGCTCCAGTCCCCACACTGAAGTTATGGCAGAGTCACCCACTCATCAGTTCTGACCTCATGCTTGTGTCCTCATACCTCAATGCTTAATGCTTTCCATTGTCGGCCAACAAAATCAACAAACAAAGAAGTAGAGATCACTGGAAATAAACAGTTTTGTATAGAAAAGTATGATTTGGAGTTTGGATAGAGGATTTCAGGGCAATGCCTGTCTTCAGGCAGGAGCATGACCCGAAATATCTTTAGGACTTCTGTCCCACCCTGTGTGGGTACTGTCTCTCTTTGAGAAGGGAAAGGACTCACTGAAGTGGGAAAAACTCAAGAATGAATGTAGGTGATACAGATTTTTTAGACAGACCTGAAAGAAGTTAATGCAGACTGCTCTCTCTAGAATGGATTTCCATGAGTCCTTCCTCTACTAAGTGGACACCCCAAAAGTGAGGCTTTTTCTCTTTCCCGTCTGAGATTTCCTTGGTTGATGGAAGTCACATGGCTCTATAACTAGTTTCCTAAATCTCTAGGAATACATTTCAGTTATGACAATTGTATAAATCTTCTTTCTTAACTCTCTGAGCTAAATATGTAAAAACTATCAATACTTACCAAGCCAATGCAAGAATATAGATATTCTGGGTCAGGAAAACAGGATACAATCACTAATTCTAATACATTGTAGAATTGTGTCTGTGTCATCATTTATGAATGTCTTGTTTTAATGCCTTCTTTTAATCATTTTCACATATATTAAGCAATTTTAATATAATGGTGTAAAGAATGAATTCTACCATTTCTGATGTCCTACTATGCACAAGGGAATATGCAAAGAATTTTATACACATGCTTATATTTACTCTTCTAAACCTGAAATCAGATCAAGTTACTCAAGGACATTTGGATTTTTTGGGCAGAGCTAAAATTTGACCATGTGTGTAGGTGACTACAGATTTCTATTTCCTTTAGTCACACTGGCTCACTATAATCCTTATCAGTCTGGAGATAGTTAAAACATTGCTATATGGATCTTCATCTCATAGGTCTTCTTGAATGTGGGAGAGGGCTCTTAGAATTTGGGTGGTAACGATCATATCCTTGAGCTCCTACCATTGTTAGGCATTGGACTTGCCACTGTGAAGGAAAAGAGAAAACAGACACAGATCCTGCCTACAAGGACTTTATAGTGTGGAAGGAGATAGCACTTTACCATGTACAAGTCATATGGCCAAAAATATATGCAAAAATATGTCCCAAAATATGGCTTATATCATCAAATTCCATCATCCCAATCACCTTGTGAGGTAGACAAGAATAGGTGTTTTCTGCCTACTTTGAAGTTTCTCAGTTTCCTCATTTGGAAAGTGGATTCCCATTTGGTACAGTATCTAATACAGGATTCCCATATGCTACCGTAAGAGGCAGGTTTTACTTCTGGTCCAATGTAATTTCATGTGTACATACCCATAAATTACCATCATAGAGTTAAAAATACAATGAAAAAGTGTTGCTAAAGGTCTGTGATAGTGGGAGGCAAGTTAAGGAAGAAAGGAAGGAAGGAAGAGATGAAGGTAAAATATAAAATATACAACATAAAATTGTCTTGCAAGTCTTCTATGCACGGGACATTTTGTTTGTTCTGATTTTGCAGAGAGAAAGAGAAGGCACAGAGAAGTAAACCATTTTGCTCAAGATTTCATAGCCAGTAAGTTATACAGTCAGGAATGAAATTCAGACCCTTTTCAGCCCCACCCCACCACCCAACACAGGTAGCCCTGGAGAAGGGCATACAGTGGAAGAGGAGGTTATTCCTGGGAATCAGGGAATATTGCTGTGTCAGCTCTTAAGACAAAGACTAAATTCCTCTTTTCTTCCTAAATGTATGTCATTGTGCAGATTGAAGGCAGGCAGCAGTGAAAATCAAGGGATTAGCTTTATATGATTACAAAAGCTTTGGTCTTTTTCTTTTGGGTTCTGCTAATATCACTGATGATTGGATCAGGCTCTGGATAGAACAGAAAATAAAGACAAGTGTGCTAGCAGAGATGTCTTATATTTCATTGCTAAATATAAATGTTAACAAAGAAAAACCACTTCCTTTCATTTGGGAACTCAGTGTTTGCCACACAAAAGCTTTAATACAAATCAAAGGAGAGGTTTATTTATAGGTAAAAATGGAGTGATCACAAAAGCAAAACATGGAAGCTGTGGTAGGGTCTGATTCTATTTTCTGGATATTTTTGGCTCTCTTCTTTTGGGTACATGGAAGAATAGAACTTCTGATGCCTTTGAAGTTAGGTAGGACTAAATAAATATCTCTGGCCAATGGATTACAAGTAGAGGTGATGAGGGACAATCATTCAATTATTAGTGCCAGACCATCCAGTTCTTTCTTTATATCCAGTTTGTTTACTGGTAATGTTTGAGATGGTGGCTGCTTATTGGTCCAGGATTTTGAGTGATTCCAATGAGAAAAGTCCCCACCCACATTCCCCACCCCTGTTGACCTACAGTGTATTTAGTGCGAGTAAGAAACACATGTTATTATTTTAAAGATTGAGATGTCGGGGTCATTTGTTCTTCCAACATATCCCAATCTAGCCTGGCTGATCTAGGCAAAGTCATGAGACACACAGTACAAATGTTGATATTCTTTCCTACAATACTCTTCAATATCAGACTTTCTGTGCATTATTTTGAGGGCTTCCTGAACTCAAAAATATGAGTCCTTTCAGCTAAAGAGTATCCCCTCTTTCCTTTTCCTTAAAGCATCTTTATATCTATCTCTGACATAATAGAGTCAAAAATAGAGTAATGAATCTGAAGGCATTATTTGTGAATATTTGATTTTGGTTTCTGGATGGGAATAAACTGGGAATAAAGTCCATATTCCTACTATATGTGGAAAGCATGCTAGTCAAAAGTATCAGTTAATGCATGATCAATTTAAGATTTTTAACTCTGATGGAATCACATGGGCCAAAGGCCACATCAGTCAACGGAATTACTATATAATTCTGACTTTCAAATATTGTTGAGTAACTTCATTTATTCTAGATTTTTCCATCCTGGGAAGCATAATAAAGCATGATGTACTCAACTTATATTCATATTTTGATATGAAAGTAGACTACAAAATGATGGTTTTACATGGTATTAAATCAATAGTTCAAATTTGAGAAGAAAAGTTACAAAAACAAAAAAGTCTCCAAGCACTTCAACTTAAAATCAACATATGCAAAAGATAACACTGCATTCTTATCACACACATCTCAGAGACAGAGGGAAAACAACCTTGTCTTCAACAATTTATGAGACTATGCAAGAAAATCTCAAAAATATATATCTGTGCATCAACCATTTAAATGTGAACAAACAAAAATAATAGCCACCAAGGATTGAAAACCTGGACTGAGAGCCCTTCTGAGAAATGGAATCCTAGGGTAATGATTCACAGGAGAAGCAGTTCTTTAAAAAGAAACCTTGGTAAACTTTAGGATTTGAAAATAATTTTCCTTGGATCTAGGACAGTAATATTCAAGATTGATAGAAAGCTTAAAAAAAAAAACCTATCTGCTAAGGTTATTTGTTCAGCACCATTTATTTGCAGTTAATTTCAGACAGAGAATTCCTGAAAATGTACAACCATATGTAAAATAGCTGTTCACACACACACACACACACACACACACACACTCGTGCACACTTTAATCTTTCCTGACTTGGTTTTTTATTTTGCTATGCTTTATCCTTTTTTTAAAATTTCTATTTTATTACTCAAATGTCTTCTTATATTGGATCCATTATTATAAACTTCCTCAGTCTAACCTTTTATTTAATTATTTTTGTTTTCCTAATTAATTCTATTTTTCTGTATGTGCACTTAAGCCCTTTTTGCATATAAAATGCACAGAGGTACTCTTTTAAAAGGATATGTACCTGTACATCTACCCTTAAATAATTTATAATAATTTTTATACCTTGACTGCTTATTGATATCTTTGTATTTATTTCCCCTCCCTTTCTGCTAAGATCACTTGTCAATAATTGTTTATAAAAGTCTTGGTTATAAATGAGAAACATAGGAGAACTAGGATATTAACTCCTTTTTCTGGCCCTATGGGCATCCTGAGACCAATAGTTTTTTAAACACCCCTATTGTGCTTTTTAAATTTTATTATGTTATGTTAGTCACCATACAATACATCATTAGTTTTTGATGTAGTGATCCACGATCAATTGTTTCCGTATAACACCCAGTGCTCCATGCAGTACGTGCCCTCCTTAACACCCATCACCGGGCTAATAATCCCCCACCCCCTCCCCTCTAGAACCCTCAGTTTGTCTCTCAGAGTCCATAGTCTCTCATGGTTCATCTCTCCCTCCTATTCCCCCCCTTCATTTTTCCCTTCCTTCTCCTAATGTCCTCCCTGCTATTCCTGATGTTCCACAAATAAGTGCTTTTTAACTGCTGTTGAATTTTCAATATTTGTAAACCTATTTTCTCTCTCATTGCACAATGGAGATAGTACTTGTACCTAGTTCATACAATTGATTATTTTAAATAAGTGGTTAGAAGACATAAAGGTTCAATCAATGCTGGTTATCATAATCGCTATCCTCCTTCTCTTCCTTGTCTTTCTCATCATCATCTGTAATCTTTGCATCATTGGCTCCTTCATAATATTCAGGTTCCCAAAGAGATGAAGGGAGGAAGGTAGGGAGAGAGGGAGAGACTCTTCTCAAAGAAGCCCTCCCTAATTACCTTTTCCTAGGCTATAATTCTTGCTTATTGTATTCATAATATTATGAATATTTCATATTCATAATATTTAATGTATTTTTTTATCCACCCAATTATTGTCTACCACCTCTGACTAGAGATTTGGTTCTATGTAAACAAAGACTTTCTATTCTTTCCACTTCCCAATGCTTTGGGAAGTGCCTAGACCTAATAGGACTTCACTAAGTATTTGCCAAATAAATGAATACTGACTTGAAACTCAATTATTTTAATTCTATCATCCATAGTTTCTCATAGTGTACAACAGTCCATATTACATGCTATAATTCTCCAGGCTATCCAAAAACTGTCACAATGTCGTGGAATTATCAAAGAAAGAGTGCTTCTGATTGGTACATTTTGAGATGATATTTTGACTGGGTCTTGGAGAAGGAACAGATTTTTGATTGGAGAAAGCCAGGTAGAAGGAGATCATGAGCATAGAAAAGAGCATCAGCAAAGACCTGGAGGTATGAAGGGTATGGCATGTCTCTGGAACACTGAGTAGACTAGAGTTGTTTGATCAGAGTAGTGAATGATGAGAATTAAATATAGGTCTATGCCAAATTAAGTTGGATGTCCTTTTAATTATAAAGAATGTAGCCTATATGCAATAGGAGAGGTAGTTAAAAGTACCTGAAGTGGTTGCAAGAAACAAATTCAACAGAAGGAGAAGTTGAGAATGACCTTTAGCTTTCTTGCTGGTGGTTGAAAATAATAGATGCTGGAAGCACATGAAGAGAAGGGACAATTTATTGATAACAACTCCCACGAAGCAACGGGCAGGAGGTAGAAGAAGAAAAGCCAGGGTCTCTAATATACACCACCCAAATATAAACAAATTACAGATTTATAAGGAATTATAGAAATAAAAAATATGACAAAACCATCAAACTAATGCAAAATCAGTGACAAATACTATAAAATATAAGTCATGATTTAATTCATTCTGCAATAAGATAGAAAATGTAACTTAAAAAATCAAGTTAGAAAATAAAAACAAAGAAAAACTATTATCATTGATGATGTAACTTCAGACAAGTTGGTTTATGTTAACACAAGTACAGATGCTACTTCCTTCGCTCACATTTTTCTTATTCTATAGCTGTTATCATATTCCAATACTGTATTTTGTGGTTCCTTTCTCAGTAACTTTGGATTTCCTAAAACAATGAAAAAATAATGATCTTTCTTTTTATTTCACTTAACTTTCCCTCATTTATAAACTAGGGAATCAATACCTTGCATCACTGATAGCCTCTACCCCATTTTCTCTATGGTTAATTCTTCTTTTCTCCCATTTATGATTTCTTCTCTATCTGGCCAGGAAATTTTAGGCGAAACTGGACAGGAGTTACTTGTTTCCCAAGTTGGATACATGGCCAGCACCATGGACAGCACCACACCCCCATCACTGCCTTAACATTTAGTTGTGTTGGACAAATTCACCTCACTCATCTCATTCTTCTCTTCTTTGCTTGATCCTATTGCTCCTCTCACACAAATTCTGTGTACTCCCTCAAGCTTACCTCATTGAGACCACAAAAAATATAGTTTAAAGCCATGTCTTATCAACTTAATTGCACGTTTGGTTTTATTGTTTATGTTTTATAATTTCAAAAAGTTTGCTGGATAATAACTTGTTAGAGGAAAAAATGTACAAATCTTGGCAGGAAAACACTAAATGAGCATGCAATGAGAAATGTTATTTAATTCAATAGACATTATCGAGCCCTTAACTTGTGGTAAGTTCTAAGGGAAGAGACTAAGGGGAATGGGGGGAGAGAAAGAGAAAGAGGAAGAGGAAGAGGAAGAGGAAAAGAAGAAGAAGAAGAAGAAGGAGAAGGAGAAGGAGAAGTGGAAGAAGAAGAAGGAAAAGGAGAAGGAGAAGTGGAAGAAGAAGAAGGAGAAGAAGAAGGAGGAGGAGGAGGAGGAGGAAGAGGAAGAAAGAGAGAGAGAAGGGAGGGAGGGAAGGAAGGAAGGCAGGCTGAAAGAAAGACAAAGAAAGAAAGATAAAACATGGAAGAGGGAAGGAGGGAGGTAATGAGGGATGGAGGAGGAGAGAGATAAGAGAAATAAGAGTCAGTCTCCACTGACAGCAAGAAACCTTATTATAAAGATAAGATTGACATGTGTAAAATTATCTATCATACTGGATAATCTGTGATTAGTGCTAGAAAGCACTCATTTAGATTAGTTAGAAAAACAGTGAAGTTCCTAAATATAAATCCTTTACAATTATATATCATATTAAAACTTACAGATTATTTTCATCTATACTTAAAACTTAATTTTAAATCTTTATAATGGCTCTGTAAGATCTATATCTTAGATATCATACCCTATTTTACAAATTAGAGACACTGACATTCAGTGAGATCAAATGACTTGTCTCCATTCTCAGAGCTAGTAAATAAGAAATTTCGTTCTGAAATCTAAGTCTTACTATCAATATTTCCCACTCTATGCCTTCTTTTTTTATATTGCCCTTCTGTGATATTTTGTTCACATTTTAGCTTAAAATGTTTTGCTTATTAGTTTATCATCAGTAATGTTCCCCATACCCTGCCAAAAATGCAAGAATACTACTGGTTTTGGTTTGTGAACATTTGTGTAATAAAATCTGTGTAAACACACACACGCAAATTTACCTTGTGAGACCACACGCTTTCTTGAAACAAACTTTTAATTAGCATCTACAATGTGCCAGGCACTGTGATAAGCTCTTAGAATATGGTGTTGAACAAGACAGAGCTCCTTTATCTCTGAGAGCTCAAATAAATATGAGAAGACAGAGAATATTATCAATCTATTATGGAAGCACAGGACATGTATCAGGAAAGACACAACATTTACTATAATTCAATACAGATGGCACCCTGTACATGTACAACCTTGAGAGTGAGTAACTCCTTGATTTTGTATCTTAGGAAACTCTCTTGTCTCGGTCTCATGCTAGCTCTGATGGCAGTGATGCCAATTTTGTTATAGTGATACCTGGAATATAAACGTATATAAATCATCAGCAGTAGTTTTCAAAAAAAGGTATCATAATGGGTGGGGTAGAAGAAATAATATAATAAGTTATACATAACATTATATTACAACTTCCTTTTCAGACCACAATCCATGTTTCCTCTATTTTCTGTCAACCCCCTGGGTAGTTTCTTTCTTGTAGGGCAACCTAAATATTTATTCCTAAATATTCTATCTTCATTGAGTTGTCATAGTTTTCCATTGACCAGGACTATTGTCAAGAGAACACTAAAGTTACCCTAACGACTTCATTGGTTGCCAATCTGATTCCCCCTTTTCTCCATTGGATAGAAGCAACTTAATTTATCTTTGTGAATGAAATGTGAATGAAATCAAGCCCCATGTAATAATCACATTTTCTGTCTGTCAGTTCAGTAGCAAAGGAACCCAAATGATCAGGGTATTTTCTTGTCTTCTAAGTTGATAGAAATGTTGCTATTCTCCCCGAGGGAAACATTATTTTCTTAAGAAATACAATCACTGGAATTCAGAAACTTTCAAGTGAATTATGGGTTAAGCAGTGAGATTGGTTTCTGTTACTTTCACTTCTTTGTTCCCAGACCCATGTATTCTGGCTTTGGGGAAAAAGACACCATGGGATGGTTATTGGTTTAGATCATGTATTACTTTATGTAGGACAGCATTAATACTTGAGGGTGTTTTCTTCTAGCTAATGCCATAAGTAAGCTTTAAGTAGTTGCCTTGGCTGCAGGGAAGAAAGTTTTGTGTGATTTCCACAATTCTATTGAAATACACGTTTACGGCTGAAGGATTACATGGTAAGACAAACAAATTGTGAATGCAAAAGTTTTGTTTTATTTAATTTTCCATATAGTTTCTTAGTTGCAAGAGATGCTATCTAGGACACTGAGGTGATGATTATGGCATTCTGTAAGTCCATAGATGGTTGCACTGACAGAGCATGGGAGGTAGTCATCCTTATCCAGAATAGGATTCCCAAATATCTATTCCCAAGAATACAAATTACTACCATCTCATGATGGAAGGGATCCAATGTAATTAACTAGGCATTGGCCATTAGTTACCTTAGGCAATGGTGTTATATTTGGTATTAATAATGACATTCACTCTTGTCAAGATAGACATTCAGTCATTTTAGTACCTGGATCAACTTTGGTGGAGCTTAATTCATGTCTTTGTGCTCTGCATGGGCTTCCTTCTGCCAAGACTGTACAATGAGCCACAGAAAAAGGATCACTGTATCTTGGAAAAGGGTCTGACATCCACAATATAGATGATCTTATCTTACTAAAAACTCTTCCACAGTGGATGACCTCCTGTGGGCATTTATGCTGTACAGAATATACACTATGTATATCCAACCCAAAAAATCTAAGCACACACTTCTTTCTCAGATCTTCTTGTCATTAATCTTGCAGTTTTGGTCTTTTACATTACCTAGAAATAGAAAGCCAACAAATTGGCCACTACTATAAGGTGGTGTAGACTCATTATTACATCATCTTTCTTAATGGAAAAAGTGGAAAAAAAAAAACCCAGATGTGTTGCCTATAATTTTGCCTCTGAAGAGGATTTCCATTCATCATTGACTTAATGCCACTTCTATTATTTGCTTCTTATGATTCTTCTCATGGTCACACCTATTTCCAGGACCCTAACTTTACTCCAGACCCTATGGCAAATGATTATATAAGCATAATCTGCAAGCATACCACCTCATGCTGGCACTATACACTCTTTACCTCCGTACCTGGGGTTTCTCTGTTCCTGCTGAGATGTGAGAGATGCTCAATGCCCACCCAAACTGTAAGTGCAGAACAATTCCAACTTTATGAGTGTAACTTTGACCAATGGAAATTAATGGAGAGTGACAAAGGCTAACATCAACTAAGGCAACGAAAAATTATAGTTTCTTTTCTAGTTTCCAGATTAAAGTTGGTTTATAGACCCCAAGCCAACTGATTGAAAGCAGAGCAAGATCCCTTTAGGAAAAGACCTTGTAATGCCATACAATTATATAATAAGAATTTATCTCATAATTTTACAAAAGCCTTTTTTTAAAGATTTATTTAGAGAGAGAACACAAGTTGGGGGAGCATAAGGAGATGGAGAGAAACAGACTCCCTGCTGAGTGTGGAGCCCACAATACAGGCTTCATCTCAAGATCCTGAGATCATGACCTGAGCCCAAATCAAGAGTATGATGCTTAACCAACTGAGACAATGAGGCACCTCACAAAAGCCCTTTTAACTTCCAGGGAAACTGTACTTAAAATATTCATATTTTTAAGACTACTGGATGCAAGTTTGCATGATATTTGTGCTCACCCAACCTGGAAGTGTCCTCATGGTCCTCTGATTAGATTGGGAGCTTATAGAGGCAGAGCAAAAATGGAGCCCATTTCTTACTGCATCTAATGAATCTGCAAACCTAGCTGTGGTTATATTCCTGGTTTCTGAGTGTATAAGTAGGAGAGGTACATTTAACAGCCAACAGTCTTCGTATTGGTTTTTTGTACCATGGAGTGAGGGTTATTATTATTATGCTATATATCTATATTGATTCCTAATGTTGACACATGACTTGATTAGTGATATAGGAGACTGGATGGGAGAAGGATGGAAGACCATAGGCAAGGAATTCTAGGCAAATGGTATGTGCATGAATAAATGAGATTTTAGCATATGGCATAAGTCAGGGCTTTTTTTTTAATGGGCATACTACTTTTTTCCAACTCCAAGTAATGAACAGTCTTATTTTTCATCACTAATGTGGCATATTAAATCTGTCATATACTAAGCTTCCGTGTATAAATAAAAATCTGCTTCTGGACCCCCAGTCTATTTCCTTTGTCAAATTTCCATCCTCCACCTGCATGAGTACAAAACACTCTCTTAATTGGAGCTTTACAGTATTGGTATTATGTTTCCAGTTCTCTCTTCCTACTGTAATTTTTTGTTTGAATTCTTTGTATGTGTGAATCAATTTGGATTTTATTTATTTTTTAAATTTTATTTTATTGTGTTATGTTAATCACCATACAATACATCGTTAGTTTTTGATGTGGTGAGCCACGATTCATTGTTTTCATATAACACCCAGTGCTCCATGCAATATGTGCCCTCCTTAATACCCATCTCGAGGCTAACCCATCCCCCACCCTCCTCCCCTCTATAACCCTCAGTTTGTTCCTCAGAGTCCATAGTCTCTCATGGTTCATCTCTCCCTCCGATTCCCCCCCCCTTCATTTTTCCCTTCCTTCTCCTAATGTCCTCCATGGTATTCCTTATGTTCCACAAATAAGTGAAACCATGTGATAATTGACTTTCTCTGCTTGACTTATTTCACTTAGCATAATCTCCTCCAGTCCCACCCATTTATGGCGTTAGGTGTTTCTTAGCATTAAAGTTCATATGTATCCATTTGGGTCTACTCAGGAGCAGGCAAACCACACAGTGAGTTGAACGTTATTAAAAGTCAGAAAATTGAAGTTTTTATCAAGACTCCTGGAAGAAGGTGAAAATCCCGGTTATACATTGAGAGACAGTAGAAATACTTTTAACAACAACAAAGGATTTATATCAAGATTATACAATAAGAATGTTAATAGACCAAAGAAAAAATATGCAAGAGACACAAAGATGAATATCATAAATGAGGAAACACATACTAGTAAATATATGAAAAATGGAAGGGAGCTGGACACCCTTGTTAATAAATCAGTATTACAGTGGCACATCATTTTACACCTATTGGATTAGCAAAATTAAAATCACAATACAAAGTGTTAGAGAGCAACTTTATATATTTTTGGTGTGTACATAAGGTGATAAAATCATTTTGGAAAATGGTTTGATATTATTTCCAAAAATTGTTAAAACTTTTGACCCAGAAAACCCATTCTTGGGATAATATGAAAAACAAAAGTCTTACTCATGTGTAGCAGAAGACATCTATAAAAATGTTTATAGCAGTGTTATAATGAATACTATGATGAATGCTATAACAAAAGCCTGGAAGCAGTCTTAAGTCTGTCATCAGGGGAGTAGATGAATAATCTGTGGAACAGTCACACAGTAATATTATGCAGGGTCAATGCTACAGCAATTGGATGGATCTTTAGTGTCATAATACTAAAGAATAAAACTAACTTTCAAAACTTACTTACTACTTATTTTTTTTAAATGTGAATGTGTGTGTTTTGCATATAACATTTAGGAATCCAAGTAGATGGCACTATATAAAAAGGAGAGCAAGAGAATTATAAATACAGGATTTCCATTGATGTTTATATCTTGTTAGTAGAAGAAGAGATCTGAGCTGATGGGAAAAACTTGCACTGAGTTGTAAGATATTGTCAAGTTTCCAGTTTGGTTTTCCATTTTGGGTTGTCATAAGTTAGTTATATCATTAAAAATAGTTAAGTAAATATCTAAATATAATTGGAGTAAATAGAAAGGACACTCACCTAATCTAGTATAGGAACCAGAGAAGACTTTACATCATAAATGTATTCTGGGATCACATTCACAAGTTTATAATAAAATGTCCGTATATAATATGATATTTTGGGACATAGGCTCTGGCATATTCAAAGCTTGGAATTATCACTTATTTTGGTAAATTCCCTAACCTCTCTTGGATTCAGTTATTTTATAGATAGTAGTTATCTGTTATCAGTGGGGATTATAATAGTATCTAACTTATAGGTTTATTTTTTTAAAGATTTATTTATTTATTTTAGAGATAGTGAGACAGCAAGGGGGAGGGCTAGAGGGAGAGGGGGAGAGAATCTCAAGCAGACCCCCGCTGAGCATGGAGCCCGACACAGGGCTCAATCTCATGACCCTGAGATCATGACCTGAGCTGTAACCAAGAGTCAGATGCTTAATCGACTGAGCCATCCAGGAGCCCCAAACTCATTAGGTTATTGTTAAGCATTATATAAGTGAATACTCATGAAGTACTTGGTAAATGCTCACAAGTAAGAACACAGTGAGCCAAAACACAGTAAATGATCAATAATGATTTTGCATGTTCATATAGGTAATCTCATTTAAACATAACAATAAACCTGTAAGGTTATCCTTACTTTATTTATGACATTCATACTGGTTAAGAGACTTTTCTAAGTCCTCTTGATTTAGAATTTGAACTCAGGTTTATCAGACTTCAATGTACCTCTGTGCTTTGTCTACATTTTCTTAACATATTAATTTTTGATGATCATCAGAACTGATTAGGGATAGAAAAGGTTAAGTTTGCGTTCAAGTGCTTTAATTTAAATGGAAGACAATATCTAATATGCATATATATATATATATATATATATTTTCAGCTTGGACTTTATTATTGAAGATGCTGGCGTCACACTGAAGAGATTTTATATGGTTGTGCCATTTAATGTAGGAAGAGTGAGTTACACTTGACCCAGGGAAGCTCAACCTGGAGAAGTAAAATATTTCATCAATAGGAGGTAGGAAGAATTTTTAAGATTTTGCTTAAATTCCCAGTACTTTCCCAGTAAGCCGTGCTGTCTGAGAATCCTTTCCAAGTATTTGCAATTGGCTGAGACTTCTCCTCATGCCCTGCAGAGTTCTGAGAATCATGAATCAATAGTCAATTGTTCACAGTAATCAAATTCTACCTGAAAATGTTGTAAAATACAACTCAATGTGAAATGCCATATCTTGTAGAATGGAGCCATTTTCAGATTTAATCTTTTTATTACCTACCGAACTGGGAGCACACACACAGATACACACACTTTTACTCAGAGCAACAGAAGTCAACATTTTCCCAGTCAACAGACTTGACTTTCAACAACCAACAGAACGAAATGCCAATTTCATTCAGTCCCTTGAGCATCAAGATGAGTTTTGTAGAACTCTGTGATGGAATTTTTAATAATTAGGATGAAAATGATCACTACAATGGAATAAACAAAGACCAATTTGTTTCTCTAATAGACCATAGGATTTTGGAATCGAGAATTTCTTTGATCCAATCTAAGTGGATGAATGGCATGCCTGATGGGGTGATTCTGGATTAGGCATGCCACTTGGATTAAAATGCATATGTGTTAATTGGAGTCTCATAGATTATCAAAAATCACTTGTTTCTAGATGTGAGCTTTCATAGAAGAATTGCATCCTACAGGAACATTCAAAGAAAGGAAAGGGCTATGCATATTGACCCCTAAAGGCAAACCATAGAATTCTTCCTTCGTTTTCCAAAAGAAGATAGAGAAACTCAGAAAACTGTCAAAATTCCTGGACTCCGCTTGGGGCAGAATCAGATCTGCTGACTCTGAATATAATGCCTCTTCCATTTCACCAGAGTGGTAGCAAAGATTATGCATGTTCATTGTCTTCTGGCCTTTGTGATTACTCTCTATGCTGCCACTTCTCTCACTTCCTGACAATTGCTCCACCTGGAAGAAATTGTCTGATGACCCAGTCAGCAGATTTGGGCCCTTGTTCCTGACCCCATACTCTGTGGCATGTTTTTTTTTTTTTTTTAATTTTATTATGTTATGTTAGTCACCATACAATACATCATTTTTGATGTGGTGGTCTACGTTCCATTGTTTTCGTATAACACCCAGTGCTCCATGCAGTGTGTGCCCTCCTTAACACCCATCCCCGGACTAACCAATCCCCACTCCTGCCTCCCCTCTAAAACCCTGTTTGTTTCTCAGAGTCCATAGTCTCTCATGGTTCATCTCTGCGGCATCTTTAGCATCTAATTACTGAGTTATTGCCTTTAGCTCGCATATACGTTTAATTTTCTTTTTCCTTCAAAAAGACCTTCCACAGGCTCTATTTCCTGCATGAAGTCAGCACATCTTCCATTTCTTATAGTTTTAGCTGTTAGGATTTCCTCTTCCTGCATTGTTACTTGGACACTTGCCATTATTTCTGTGTTATGGTTTTGTTTGCTTGTCAGTTTTCTCCCCAGATTTCAGATTATGTCAGGGGTGATTCCATTTCTTCATTGGTACTTTTGCACTCAAGATTTTTCTCCCCTGAGCTGGAGTCGGAGTCTGGGCTGCCTCATCACCAACTGTGGCCTCCAGCCTTGCAAACGTGATGTGATTATGTGCACGGGCGCCCATCTCCCCATCATACTGTGAGCTCCTTGCAGGCAGGATCTGTGTTCTTCAGTGTTGCATTGTCTACAAAGTTTCTGCTACACATGTGTGTTCTTTGAATGAACCAGTTAATTTACTTCCTTTTGAGCGAACTGGGCTGGACAACCTGGCAGCTATAAGGCCTCTTCATTTCTTCCCTGAAGCCCAGGGCAGAGCCAGGAATACTCATCCAGAACCTTTTCTTGCTGTCTCTCTTGAGCCACATCTGCCTGAACTTCCCCCATCATGTGAGGTGAGTTAGGGGAAGGGTTCTGGGTTACATATGGAATAAAGTATCTCAGAGTCCAGGTTTGGTGTGGGTATAGCACATCAGTGTGTAGTGGGCTCTGGAGGGGTTTTGAGGGGTGGCATCCTATAGACATACTGAGTCAGAAGTTAGGTAAACAATCTGAAGGAATCATTAACTCACATGAATTTAAAAGGGAGAGTGAGGTTAAAAGGCAATGAGGTAGAAACTGGCAGTGCTACCAGAAGCTGAGAGTTTGAAATTGACCAATGAGAAAAGTCCTGGGAAATCCACAGGATGAAGAGTTTTCCCGCTGTTGTTTATTCTAGAGATCCTGAAGTCCTGTGTGGCCCAGGGGAGGGGTCTTTGAGGCTCTGGCAAGATCCGATGGCTACGTTGCTTCTCTCAATCCTTCTGTATCAAAGCAGTTCAATCAAAGATTCCACCAGCCCTTGTTCCCTAGTTTCTTGAGTTTTTGTTTGGTTTGGTTTTCCTTTGTTGTTGTTGTTTTTGTTTGTTCATTTCCTTCAAGGGCCACTCACCAAATGGGAGAAGAAACACAAATGTTTAAAGAGATGAAGTATGCATTTTATAATTTCTTTGCTCCTCCAACCCCATAGCCTACTTTTAGTTCTGTCATGTCTCTTTACCCTGGGGGTAAATCATTGTTATTCTCTGAGAAGTCTTCAGTGTCTCACAGAGTTCTTCCTCAAAGACAGAGAGAGTCAAGTTTCCAACAATAATCTCGAGAGGACTATGTAATGCCTCTGGCAATGATAAAACTTGACAAAAAAAAAAAAATCTGTCTCCTTCTTCCCTGCTCCTTACCTATCTCTCTTGAAACAAATCCCTTACAGGGACCATTGCTAAACCCAGTAGACTTTTTCATATCCTTATCCAGATACTGCGTCTTCATGAGCTAACACTGAACCAGCACAGTGCCTTGGAACATAGTAGGGATTGAATAAATGGAGAGACTCTCTCTTCCCTTGGTTTTCAGAATGTGAAAATTATATTAGGTCATTTTTCACTTGTCCGATTTTCCCTTTACTCTTTCTTTCTCCTCCAACCTCCGTATTTAGAACTTCTTTCATATCCCACATTCACCAGTTATGAGACAGGACAAAGCCTTGCTCATTTCTTTTCCTAGGCAAGACAACTACATGTCCAAGCTTTCACTGAAACTGGTTTAGGGATGGACATATGACTAGGTTCTGCCAATAGACTGTGTGTGGGCTCCTTTCAGTCCTAGCTATTGGTTCCTGGCTTGATGGTCCTCCTTGCTCTCTTCCTCCTACATAAATGACCATATAGGATAAGTGTTAAAGATGGGGCTATCACATGCCAGAAGGAGCTTGAATCCCTGAGTCTCTTCCTGGAAAACAGTTACCCAGAAGTGTGGCCCAACCAATGGTGACTGTAACTTGTGCCAGAAATAAAATTTTGTTGTGTCATGAGGCTGATTTGGAGGTTGCTGGTTATTATTGAGTTTAGACAAGTTACTTACCTGTGAACCTAAATTTCTTCAAACAAATGATGGAGGCACTCACATGAATCCTGTAGATGCTGTTGTATAAGGATTATAAGAGGAAATACATGCATCAGGCAAGTGCAGTGGTTCTCAAGTACCAATAATAGTGTCTTAGGTGGGGGCACGGGTGCTGGTGTTTTCTGGCATCCACAATGGGCTATCGTTGGGTCCTTCCCATGCTTGTTCATTGACTTCTCACAATGACCCCAGGAGGAGATGCAGCTTACTACCCGGGTTTTACTAAAGAGAAAGCTGAGCTGTGGGAAATAAAGAAAGTTGCCCAAGTCACATAGCCAAAAAGTGTTGCAGGCACGATTCAAACCCAGCCACAGTTTATCTCTGTGGCTCCATGCTCTATGCCCTTAAAATGAGATTAAGTACTTCATATAGTAGTGTTTTGTGTCACTTTTCCTTAGGTTTCTCTTATTTCTACACATTCTCAAGTTGTATTTTCAATGACCACATCAGCAAGAGTGGCTCTCACAGCTGTGTCTTCATTCCTTCAATCTTTCCTAGTCCATAGGTCTCTCTACTGGCTTCTAACTGGACGTATATACCTGGGTGCCCATTCAGTGCCTCCAGCCCAACAGGTCCAGAGGAATCTCATCAGCCTTTCTATTCCCTTTCCTTTTCTATGTCTTTAAATGACAATTTTTTCCAGACTTTCAGTCTCAAAACCTTAAAAGCCTCTGATTTTTTGCAATGTCTTTCTTTTCTCTAATTATTCCCTAAGTCCTGTTGCATCTGATCTTGCATCTTTTCTCTTTCTTGTCCCATAAGCACAAATGAAATAAAGAGCATTTTAAACTCAACTTTGATAATTGCAATAGCCTCACAGCTAGTACTAGTCTCTTTATTCCTCATCCTTCTTCCTCATTAACTATGTGTACTGTTATCTGTGGATCAACTTACCTCCCTGCCTTCACAATCCACTAAGAATATGCCAATTACATGGCAGATAATACCAGGAATTTAGGATGTTTCAGGAGGATTTGGGCCCATGAGCTGTGGAAGGGGTTTAATTGCAGTGCCACTCAATTGGTTGTAAACCAAAGAGCCAAAAAGAATAATGGAGAAACATTAGCAGGTGGGAAGGCTGTTCTCAAATAGGGAGGCAGTCAACTGATATGGCTAATCTGACAGACACAGCTTGGAGAAGGCGCTGGTATGAGGGAATGGGATGGAGGTACAGTGTAATGGTTGAAGCTAGCATTCTTGATTCAGATCTGAGGTTGAATTATCATTTTAAAAGAAAAGCCAGTGATCTCTCTTAAATATGAAATCTTGCTGCAGATTCTTCAGTGCATCTGCCAACAAAAGGGGGAATCCCATACCTTAGTACCCAAGGCCCTCCATGCTTTGAGTCTCACTGCCTCCAGTCCCCTGCCCCATTACATACATCCTGCCCTAGCACTCACCCTGTACTTCAGTCCTACTAAGCTTCTGAAGCTTCTTGAACACAGTTTGCTGCTTATAATTTACTTTTTCATTGATTCACTCACTTAGTCATGAGAAGTAGCTTGGCATCTAAGCCAAGAGCACTGACTCTCCAGTTAGACCACCTGATTTAATTCCAGCTCTGCTACCTACCACTATGCAAACTTGAGCAGGTTACTTACCACTTCTATGTTTTAATTTCCTTATCTATAAAATGAGGGTTACCTCAATATCTATCTCCTCATGAAGCTAAGAAAACAATTGAGGTAACAATTTGTGAAATCCTTAGAACATTGTCCAACACATAGTAGGCATCCAGTGAATGTCAACTGACAATGAATTCATTCACTCAAATTACATGTTCAGGAAAGGTATTGATAAAAATGATTAATCTAATAATATATTCATTCCCTCAAAATATCTTAGTGAGGATTGATTATGTGCCAAATATTGTGTAAAGCACAGCGTGTACAATAGAGGAAAAAAACAGACATGATCCCAGCTCTCAGGAGCTCATAGTTCAATGATGGAGATGGGTATTAAAAATAACCCATATTGAAACTAACATTAAAAATTGTGTTTAGAACATGGATAAAAATGTATTGTCATATGAGAGAAATAATGGGGGGTGCTACTTTATACTGGGAGCAGGCCGAGCAAGTTTCCTGTGGAAATTACATTTAAAGTCAATTGTGAAGAATAAGGAAACCATCATGTGAGAGGTGGTAGGAATGCTTTTTAGTGGAGGGACCAGCGTGCGTGCAGTCTAGGACTATAGGAAAGTGCACATTCAAAGGAACTAGAAGAAGTTGAGATTAGGAACTAAGGTGGGAAATGGGGAGAAGGGCTTCTTTCCACATGATCTCCCTTTTCTCTGTACTGACCCCTCCTAAATGCTCTCCTGTGCCTCTATACTCATGCAGCATCCTGAGTCAAACACGGAAACACAGGTTATGAATCACCCTAGAATGAATAACCTGACATTCTTCCTCCCTAGGTGAATTTAGAAGGTTTTGTGCATGGCCTCCTAATCCTGGGTCTTGAGCATACCACATCATAACAGTTTTCAATTTTATCTGTGGTCGTTGATTGATTAATCTCCTTTCTCCAATAGAGAGTAGACTTCCAGAGTCCTATTTAATCTTCAGTACCTACTGAATCCTGGCATATGAATTTTTAATGAGAAACAGGATTGCTTCTTAGGAAAAAAACACAAAGAGACACACAGACCTGGTAGGCAGGGACTGTCATTTTTTGGGTCTGGTGCTGTTGTTGTGTGGTTGAAAAGCATAGCTCATCTCTTCAAGTTTCAAACTCTTCCTTCAATAGAATGAAAGCCAAACTATGTTCTCCGTGCTTTCCCTAATCAAGCATCATATAATTTTATGAAAATCCAAGAATGCCATTAAAATGCAAAATGCCACTTAGAGAGCTTGTGTTTTTGAGTTCACACTGCAGGCTGGAGGAAGAGCTGGCACCAGTACCTGAGCCCTCACACTCCCAAGATTGAGCCACTTCCCTGTCTGGCCCCTAGCCGTTCACCAGCTTGTGCGTTACAACGACATTTTAAAATGCCAGATTAAATTCTTGAAGTGTTTTGAAATCATTTTTCTAAACATTAACAAGATAGTTCAAGTTCCAGGGCACCAGAGTTACATATTAAATTAACTTATAATTTCCTCACTTAATATTTATTTATATTTATTTGTTAAGTGCTCTCTAAATGCTGGGCATTGAGCTAGCTACAGGGAATACAGTGAAGAGTGAGATAATCAGGCTCTTCATTTCCCTACTTCTGAGGAGTTCTGAGTGTGAGGTCTGTGAAGCCTACAAAAACAAGTAACATTCACAGCATGACACTCACTGTGGTGAGTATTCTCTAGGGTACTAACGGCAAAGGTCATGTGAGTGAAATGGGAGGCCACTTTGTTATAGGAATAAAGGAGGGCCTTTCTGAAAAGTGGGCTCAATAAAGAAGAGTGGGGATCTATTGCACACAGTTTTTATAGCTAAAACTGTAAGACTTTACTAAAATTAATCATTCATGCTTAGAAGAGAGTTCTAAAGATAGGGATTTTGCTCAATACCTTTTCTCTTGGAAGTTCAGATTCAATTCAGACACATATGTAGGAGTTAAATAGGGATGAGAATATCAGCTTCATTATTGGTTAAGATGGAATGGAGAACGCGACTTGGACCTGCTGTCCAACTATGGGCGCCTTTCTCCTAAATCCCAGAGGCCACATGTGGGAAGAGTGAGGTTTGTAGACCAGATATCTGCCCAGCTTGCTGCATGGAAGTCATGATCTGTTCAGCTCCGTGCTCAAAGAAGCTGAAAGTGGGCACAGAAGTGAGCACACAGAAGTGTGCTTCTTATATGGATGAAGGGGTGGAGAAAAGAGGGCCTCTATTCTGTGGACACACTAGGCGAAAAGAGAGCCCAGAAGGGGGTACGCCAGGCATTCTTGGTCCTCCATCCCAATCTTGGCAGTAAGACAAATCCCTCCTCATCCAATAAGGAAGATGAAGTGAAAAGCGGAGAGAAGGCAAGATGCTTCTACTTGATACTTGCAAAAGGGCCCATGGCTGTGCTTGTGGCATGGCAGGACCACAGGGAGAGGGAGACTGTGAGTCTCCCAAGCACACATCATATGCTCTGGAGATATTTAAATGCAACTATTCACTTGAGATAAGGGTCACTCATTGCACTGTCTTCATTCATTCATTTGCCAGAAGTTTAAAACATTTATGTCCTGTTGTATACACAGGGGTTACAAAGATGAGTAAGACGTAGCCCATGCTTCAAGTTGTTCACATACTATGGGAAGATAATAGACACTGATGTTATTTTTTACAGTGAAAGAAGATCTTTGGGGAGGAATCAACATGGCCTTTTGCTAAAGAATAATCTAGGAGGGATAGAGGAGCCACATAGTCTTCCACCCTCATCCCAAAGGTAGTTTAATTTAAGGGGGGAACAACATAGATTATTTGTGGGGTCTTGAACCAGACTATCTGGGCTCAAATTCCAGCATCACCCTAGCTTTATGGATCACCTTGGGTCTGGCATGGACTTCCCTGTTTCCTTATCTTTGAAAGAAGGAAATAACATTAACTTTCCATAATGTTGTTTGAACATGAAATAAAATAGAGCATGAAAAGCACTTGGCTAAAAAAAAAAAAAAGCACTCGGCAAAGGCCCTGTATATAACACGGGCTCACCACATGTGTGACTTAAAAATAAATGAGTAAAATGGAAGGGAAGAAGCTCAAAGAGTTCTGTTTTCTCTCTTAGTACGAGAACTGACCATCAAAAGCTGGCACTTGGCCTAAACATCTGTGGCTCCCCCATATTTGTCATTCTGACAGTGTGCTGCCCTTCCCCTATAATGATAAAGGAAGGTTTTGACGGACTTGTATTTAGGGACAGGAAAGCAGGTAAGTTGAGGCAGCAGCATCCTATCCTGAAGTGAATTTTAGGGAAGGTTGACCCACAGCAATGCTAAAAAGGAGGCCCATGCCATCTTTTTTTGTTCAGTAATCATGTCTTAATTTAGTAAAGATCACAACATTGCATTGATTTCATCTGACTCGTTCAAGTTGTAGATTTGATGACAGTAATTTCCTTGCTCATTTTTCATTGTTTTGATTAATAATTAAATCTTTATATCAGGAATTTGTAATGCAATAGTCACTAATTCTACGTGATTCCTATCACATGGAATGTATTCACTTTTATTATTTCTAGTTCTAAGCAGATTCCCTTTTTGAATTTTTTTTTCTTTTTAGCTTTTTTCTTCTCTGAGCTAAATTTTCATCCTTTTGGATTCTATTGTCATCTGAATTTGCACTCGTTCTAAATGATTTAAAGGACTGGAAAGTAAAATATAATTGGATTCAAAACCCACAAAATTTTAATAAATGTTCATCAAAAATGTAACTTAAAGTAAATGTAAACAATCAAAAGATGAAAATTATTTTTATTTTTCTGTTTTCTTCTAAAATATGCCAAATAACTTAAAATTTAAACAATTCAAATTATAATTATATCAAAATGTCAAAACTTGCATTTAAATTATTTAAATAAAGCTGAAACATTTTATTTGATCGTTTGCAAATTTAATTAAATCTTACTCATTTTTTAGCAGTAATACTATTTATGATTCTAGTACATAATGTCCATCTAGTTACCCATGTAAAGAATTGGCATCATGCTGCATGCCCATTATGCCCACGATACAAACATATGAAACTCCCAGAGCAAGATGAATTGTTCAATATAGCAAAATCTTCCTTAGCTTTCCTGGGGAACTGATGTGAATACCTCACCAGCTCATGTCTACCTCTGGAACCGTGAGATGGAATATGAACCTAAAGCAAGAAAATGGATGCTTTGCACTACTTTGCCATGCTCAAGCCTATTGTATTTGTACTATTTGTGAGGAAAGATTTCACAAGTTATCAATTTCTCTGCTCTGTTGCCTAAGTTGTTCCTGCTGCTCAAATCTGGCAGCCTCTATCTCTGATGTTGGCATCAGACCACCTGCAAACTTCCACGGTATTTTTTTAAAAGATTTTATTTATTTATTTGACAAAGAGAGAGAGAGCATGAGCAGGGGGGAGGAGTAGAGGGAGAGGGAGAAGTAGGCTTCCCCCTGAGCTGGGAGCCTGATGCAGAACTCAATCCCAGGACTCTGGAATCATGACCGGAGTTGGATGCAGATACTTAACTGACTGAGCCACCCAGGCGACCACCTCCATGGTATTTGAATGCACTTTACCTTTTGTTTTGAGCACCCGTGGCAAGGGATGTACAGACACATTTTCTGGGGGCTTGAATACTCACAGGAGTAGAGGTTCAGGATTAGGGATCAT
Source organism: Eumetopias jubatus (assembly GCF_037043125.1). NCBI lineage: Eukaryota > Metazoa > Chordata > Mammalia > Carnivora > Otariidae > Eumetopias > Eumetopias jubatus. Next base: position 192,115,653 of record NW_028274808.1, on the reverse strand, counting down.
GCTGCACCAGAGCTGACCGTGGGATGCTAACAAGCAGGGGCGATTCCTCAATAAATGCATTTTCTAATGTGTTTGTAATATAAGGCCCCTCTAAAGCCTCGGGCCCACGATGGAGGCCTTGTTGCCTAGATCTAAGGGTGGTGCCACACAGGGTCAGCTTGGATGGTTGTCACACTTACTGTGAAATAAGTGCTCATCTTCAATTTCATCTTGAGTGTAGCCAGGAAGGAAGGAAGGAAGGAAGAAAAATTGTGGGAAGCCAACTTGTTTTGAGAAGTGGCCCCAAGGATATTTGACATGAATATCAAAATAACTTTATGACCCCACTTAACTGAGGTTTCTGGTTAAAATAATGCCAGAGTAGCTACCCCGGCCCCCCAACACACATACTGCAGGATTTACAGCACTGTCTTGACTGTGAATAGATTATATTCTGCTGCATAGAAGGCAGGAGAAAAAAAGAAAGAAAGAAAAAAGGCAAAAAAAAAAAAAAAGGCAGGAGAACTATATCTCATTCCCTTGCACCCTCAGCTAAGTAGAACATCAAAGTACCTGCTAAAAGCCCATCCAAACTGATCACTAACAACATCCCCGTGGAGATGGCTTGAATCAGCAGTTTCTTAGAATCACCATATTTTAGAGACCTTCAGATTTTCAGGATGATTTACCAGGTCATTAAGGTAATGCTTAGAATTGCTAAATAATGAAGATTGCTTGCCTTCTGCCACCGAGAACTATCCAGGCAGATTTTCCAGGCTGCCCCTGGAAAAGACACTAGACAGGCAATCAGGGACTCAAGGCCCCTGAGTCTTTCAGGACTGCAGTCCATGTGCCTCACAGCCAGGGAGGCCACCCCTGCCCTGTACGGCCAGTGTTCAATCAGAGAGGACACCTGGCCATAACTTTTATACTCATTTATCACTGAAAACATTTATTAAGCTCCTTCCATATGTCTCGCACATTTCTTGCTGCCAGTGAACAACACAAATCCCTGTCCTTATGGAGCTTACATTCTGTTGGGACAGCAGACAATAAGCAATTACCAGTGTAAATTCATAATATGTCAGATGATAAGGGAAATAAAGAAGGGTCGGGGGATCGGAAGTGCTGGGCAGCATTTGCTACTTAGGTCAATTGGGAAGACCTTAGGGAAGGTTTTCCTGCTAACAAGATATTTAAACAGAGCCCTGCATGGAGTTGAATGGACAGTTTGTGAGCATGCCTGGGCAAGAACATTCGGGCAGAGAGAACCTCAAGGAAAAACACACCAATGTGCTATGTCAGAGGAGTGGCACATCCGGCCAGGGAGGCAGAGGTAGCATGAGAGAGCAGGGCAGTGGGAAATAAGGTCTGAGAGACAAGGGGATCCAGACCAGTGTGAAGCCTTTGCTTTTGCAGATGGTAATCCATTGGAGGCTGCCATGACTTACTTATTCAACACCTTACTCTGGCTGCTGTGTGAAGAGAGGCAAGGAGAAGGGGTAGAAGCAGAGAGAGCAAATAGGAGCCTGCTACCCCAGCAATCCAGACAAAAGATCACAATAGTAAGGACCATTTACTTAGCAGTCACCATGGGCTGTAGTCTAGGCATCTTTTCAAGTCTCTACATGTGTTAATTCATAAGTACTTCCAACAGCTCTGGGAGGTAGACACTAATAATGTATCCATTTTACAGATGAGAAAACTGAGGCATAGAGAGTTTTTAAGCAGTAGGCCAAGGCCACACAGGTTGTTGGAGATTGCCAGGTGTTTGGATGCAAGATGCATCCTGAGGGCAAAGCCAACAGGCTGTGCTGGTGGAATATTTCAATATTTCAATAATCATAATTCCCCTTTATTATTCATAATATTCCAGTTTTAAGGCTAAGCTCTTTAAGATTACCTCAGGCCAACTTTCACAAGTACTTGGTAAGTTAGCTACTTTTGTTCTCCAGTTTATAATTGTGGAGATCAAGACTTAGAAAGTTTGAATGAAGTGTTCATGGTCATAGCTGAAGGTACCTGAAGTCTATCTCCCTCCATAGCCCGAGCTCAGCAGTTGGACTCTTCAGCCTTTCTCCTTGCCTGCTGAACTACTCCTTGATTCACTCAGGGCCTTTTGCCTCAGTCTGTGGTCTCTGGCTCTGTGTTTTTCCTTTGACCTTGACAACACACTTGGCTTTAGATGTTACTACCTGCAAGAACCTTTCTCTGGCCTTTTCCTTCCTCTTTCAGTTCTTAGCTGGGAGTTTTATATTGTATCATACCATACCATATATCATATTTGGTTATATGTATGGACTGAATTATGCCCCCCTTCATATGTTGAAGCCCTTCCTTCCAGTGTGATAGCATGTGGAGATGGGGCCTTTGGGAAATAATTAGATATAGATAAGGTCATGAAGTGATTTCCCCATGATGGGATTAGTGGCCTTATAAGAAATGGCAGAGATCTCTCTCCACAGTGAGGACAGAGTGAGAAGGTAGCCGTCCACAAGCCAGGAAGAGAACTCTCACTAGAACCCGACTATACTGGCACACTAATCTTGGCCTTTTAGCCTCCAGAACCTGACAAAATAAGTTTCTGCTGCTTAAGCTACCCAGTCTATGGTATTTTGTTGTGTCAAGCCAAGCCAACTAAGACAATAGATATCATAATATCACATACAAATTATAAATGATCTACTGTCTGTATAATACTATATTACATTATATTTATTTTCTGCTGGCTTATTTGTTCTGTTCTTGTCTGCCTGCTCTATTCTTTGTCAGCAGAAACTTGCTCAATTCCTCAGACACTGAAGGTATAGAGTAATATTTGGTGGATGCAGGAAGAAATGACTAAATATAATTTCAATCACCCTGAATAACTACCATGGTCAATGAAAAGATTCCTCAACCTGGCTCCAGTCTACTTGATCAGTGTCTCTAGGGAGTTTACTTTGAGTCCATGGGGGTTCCAACCCATTATTTCCTTAGTTCAACCAGCATGCTCAGTCCATCAACATTTCCCGTTAATACTAGCTCTGCGGCTATCTCCCCCAGGGATCTTGGGCAAGTCACTTTCCCTCCTTGAGCTGTAGCTGCTTCATTGTGTTTGAATGTACCTCTGGTCCCCAGAGTCTCTGACAAAACAGGATTCTAAAGATCATCTTCAGAGACAAAATGAAAGTTACAAAAACAAGGTTGCATCGGGAAATCTTCCAAGTCAGTAATTCTTCCTGGGAATAAAGAAGCAATGCTCCATGTCCAGTGTTGTGGATGGTGGGACAGAGAAGCCTGCCTGATTGTCTCCAGCTGCCAAACCCCAAGTCTGGGAAACTTGTCAAACCTGGAGCTGTGTTTTGTAATCTCTTTTAACAGGCTGCTCACATAGAGGCACTGTGGATCGATTTGCGGTGCTAAAGTGCTTGCATCCTTTCCGGAGGGGCAGTGCCCCTGAATATTTAACAAGGCAGGTAATAGTGCTAAATGAGGGTGGTATCGAGTTGGGTGGTTTGGGTCAGCCACGGCCTGGATTATAAAACTGAAAAGAGAGGATGGACAATTTTTATTGATTCAGGGCCAATTTTTTCTTACTTTATTTGCTGGATTAAATCTATGTACTTTTCTCCCAGCAGCTTCCTGTCTGGATAATAGAAAACACTTTCTATAAGTGGTTAACTTGACAGGCCTTCATTTGTACCAGGGTTGCCAGGAGTCACTCGTAACTCCCATCCTGCATGTTTACAGTTCTTTCTATACCCAGGATTCATTAGTCCATCTGTCCATCCATCCATCCATCCACCCATCCACCCATGCATCCATCCATCCATCCATCCATCCATCCATCCAATCAGTCAGCTTTAATGAGTTATTACTATGTGGGGAAAATGCTCTTTGCAAAAGAGATGAGTGAAACAGTTTTTGCTTTTAAGAAGTTCCCAGTTTAATAAAATGGGCATTTAAGGCAGGATACGTTGGCGATACAATGTGTGATGTGTTATGGTAATGGACATGCAGAACCCTCTAGAAAGAATGGAAACAGCATAGCCTGGCTTGGATTAGCTGTCAAAGAAGCCATTTTATCATATGAGTCTCTGGGTTGATCTCCGCTCCTTTTATCTCAACATTTGATATTTGAGTAGGCAAATCATTGAATATTTGGGGATTCTGTTTTGGAAAGTGAGTTTGGTAAGACTAGGTTGTAACAGGTTTAATGTGCTCTCTGATCTGCCTGCTATTCCCTTACACAACTATCTTCTAGAAAGCTAGGCTTTTCCTTGTCTGGGGGATAATGTTGCAGAGTGGCTAAGTGACTGACTTCAGAGTTAGGTGGCTTGGATTCAAATTCCTGACCGACTCCATAGGGAAAGTGTTTAACCTCCATGACCCTACGTTTCTTCTCTATAAAGTAGTGTTTATTAGCAGAAATGCTTTCATAGTGTGCCTGGAAAACAGCATTTAATTAATATCATCTATGACTGTGGAAAAATATCAGAGACTCTAAAAACCTATCACATTTGTAAGAAGAGACCATCAGTATATATAAAACACACTAGCTAAAATATGGAATTAGGTCAGTGGTTCTCAACCATGCCCCAGAGGGAATATTTAGCAATGCCAAGAGACATTTTTGGTTTTCACAATTCGGGCAGTGGGGTGCTAGTGACCTAGTGAGTAGAAGCCAGAAATGCTGATACACATCCTACAATATTCAGGGCAGCCTTCACAGTGAAGAATCATTTGATCCATGATGTTAAAATTGAGGTTGAAAACCCTTGGATTAGCTAAAGTGTCTGTTTAGGATGACAGCAGATATTTTAGAAACAAGAGCTACTGTGATGACTTCAAAGCATGGTTGATAATATTTATTCATTGATTTGGTACTCACTTATTTAATAAAAATTAGACACATCCTCCTGACCCTGCCCTGTGTGCTCAGGATACTGCTCCTGCAGCTTGTAAAGAGTGACTTGTGGGTCCCTGGGATTAGGAGGAAGGTTGAACATGATATCCTTGGGTGATTTGTAGGGAAAAAATGAAGACCTAGCCTGGAGTCAAGGGAGATTCCATGAAGGATTGGGAGTGCTGTAGGCGGGCATGATAAAAGGACAGTTAGGATCAGAGATTCTTCTGGTCATTATGATATGGGAAGGCTCATGAGAAGCTTTTGTGACTTGACTTTGCCTCTAGTTTGACCAGCACTGACCCACCTGCTCGCACACACCCTGCATCCAGACACAGTGAAATCCATCCCCAAATCTCTTATCATGCTGTTCTCTCTGCCTGCAGCACATCTGCCACGCTTTTCCATCAAATTAGAGTGTAGCAGTTTTTGAGATGTCACTCGTGTGCCATGTTCTCTGACTCCTCAGCAGAAAAATGTCATAGATTCATCTCCCCTCCACTATGCCCTGCATAGACACCCAGCATGTTCCTGTAGTCCTGTAATATGTATTCTGACCAGCCTGCTGTTCTTCACTGTGCTGGGAGCCACCTAAGGGCAGGGCCTGTGCCCTATGTCATCTTTGTTTCTCAGATCCCTAACACAGTTCTGGCATGAATTGGATACTCTGTAAATATTAGTTGAATGAATTAAAGCTGTTGAAACCATTTCTGCTTCTAGAAATCTTGTGGTTTGCACACTGCAAAGAACCTTGCTGGTATGGAAGACCAGGTGAAAAAGAAATGAACTGAAATGGATGGAGCTTCATATTTGTGTTTCCACTCATCACATTGGAGATTATTTCCCTCATCACGTGGATGACCTCCAAGGCCCCTGTGGTGGTTGTTAGGTTCATGTTGGCTTGACAAAATGGTTACTGGCTACACTCACATAATGACATATATTCATTCATTCAATTGTTCATTCATTCATTCATTCCTCGGATATTTGTTGACTGATGTTCTGTGCAGACACTGTGCCCATGATGGGGATTTCATGATATATGATACAGGTATGGTACTTGCCCTTAGAGAACACAGAGTTTCCCTGGGGAAGGCTGGTACAAATGCATGAAGAATTTGATTCTGGGGTAAGTACAGGGGAAGCAAAGTACCAAGAGCTATGATACGGCTTCATGACTTATCCGCTTGGTTGGGCTGTACCACCTTCCCCAGAATTCTCCTTCTGCTGTATGTTTCCAGTTAGGTTGGACTCCAAGGAATATTTTCTCAGGAGAATTAGGAAGTAAGAAGCAAGCATGCATACCTTTTCCCTGTTACTCAATCAAACACTAGTCTTAATGGGGTCTTATCAATGAGAAATAAAGTCCCAAATTGGTTGAATTTTTTAAAATAATCAAAAGGCAGAGTATACTGGATGAATGTGACATAGTCAGGTGGAAGACCTTGAAAAAGAGATTGGACATTCTTTTTTTAAGTTTTTATTTAAATTCCAGTTATTTAACATACAGTGTAATATAAATTTCAGTTATACAATTTAGTGATTCAACACTGACATATAACACCGGGTGTTCATCACAAGTGTACTCCTTAATCCCCATCTCCTATTTCACCCATCTCCCACCCCCTCCCCTCTGGTAACCATCAGTTTGTTCTCCAGAGTTGAGTCTATTTCTTGGTTTGCTTCTCTCTTTTCTTGCCCTATGATCATTTGTTTTGTTTCTTAAATTCCACATATGAGTGTTCGTAGCAGCAATGTCTGCAATAGCCAAATTGTGGAAAGAGTCGAGATGCCCTTCAACAGATGAATGGATAAAGAAGATGTGGTCCATATATACAATGGAATATTACTCAGCCATCAGAAAGGATGAATACTCACCATTTTGCATCGACATGGATGGAACTGGAGGGGATTATGCTAAGTGAAACAAGTCAAGCAGAGAAAGTCAATTATCATATGGTTTCACTTATTTGTGGAACATAAGGAATACCATGGAGGACATTAGGAGAAGGAAGGGAAAAATGAAGGGGGGGGAATCGGAGGGAGAGATGAACCATGAGAGACTATGGACTCTGGGAAACAAACAGGTTTTAGAGGGGAGGGGGGTGGGGGGATGGGTTAGCCTGGTGATGGGTATTAAGGAGGGCATGTACTGCATGGAGCACTGGGTGTTATATGAAAACAAGAATCATGGAACACTACATCAAAAACTAGTGATGTGTTGTATGGTGACTAACATAACATAATAAAATAAAATTTAAAAAAATGAGTGAAATCATATGGTATCCATCTTTCTTTGACTGACTTAGTTTGATTGACATTATACTCTCTAGCTCTACCCATGTCATAGCAAATTGCAAAATTTCATTCTTTTTTATAGCTAAGTAATATTCCATAGTGTGTGTGTGTGTGTGTGTGTGTGTGTGTGTGTGTGTGTGTGTGTATCTCACATCTTCTTTACCCATTCATTGAGACAAGGCGTTCTTAATAACCAAGTACTCCAAGCATTCTGTGGACCCGCAATTGCTTTCCCTTCCCTCTGAATCTTCCCTTCTTGACTGCCTGCCCAGGCTTGCTTAACCCACCCCATAATCATGCAAACTTCCCTGTTTGTGTTCATGTATATACGAATGCATACATATTTATGACATGTAAGACATATACATGTGTGCATATGCATATATGCATGTATGTATCCATGTGTGTGTATACATACCACATGTATCCGGTTCTCCTTTGGTTGAAGCCTGCCTAATACCTATGAAATTGCATTGTAGTTCAGTGGTTCAGAGGAGACCCAGTGGGGAAATGAGTTGAAATATGAAGGATGAATAGGAAAAGGAATGAGCTAGAATACTGTGTATGTTCTGTGAAAAATATGGGTGTGTCTGGGTAGTAACAGTAGGAGGTGAGACTGGGAATTTTGGCAGGGACAAATGATGAGTCCATGTAGACAGGACCAAAAATTCTGGTGGTTCCTGTTTTGTTTGTTTGTTTTGATAAGGCTGCACAAGCAATTAAGAAAGACAGGAAATAATTCCAGCAACCATACAACAGTTGCCACAGAGGACTTGGTATCACTATGCAGAGTATAGGTGAGATTCTTTTCTTTTTAATTTTATTTAATTTCATTTAAATTTAGTTAATTAACATATAGTGTATTATTAGTTTCAGAAGTAGAGGTCAGTGATTCTTCAGTTGCATAGAACACCCAGTGCTCATTGCATCACGTGCCCTCCTTACTGCCCATCACCCTGTTACCCATCCCCCTACCCACTTCCCCTCCAGCAACCCTCAGTTTGTTTCCTAGAGTTAAGAGTCTCTTATGATTCTAATAGTCTAATATACATATACTTTAGTTCTTCCATTTTTGCTACTCATTACTTGCTATTTCTTCCTAATATGTTACCCATTAGCAACTCCCCAACTCAAGAATTCTGTTTACCTTTCTTTAGGTATCTCTCTACAACTTCCTGCTTTGCACCACAGAGATTAACAGGTGATATAATTTCTGGTCATGGGTTTGTCAATCTCTGCTGGATTTAAGACGATTTTGGTTAAGATTCTTATTTCAGCTATCTCCCTTGAAACTTACCACAGTTCTATAAATGGTCTTGCCAAAGTTATTTAGGGAGACGCACAAAGTTAACTGAAGACCACTGTTGAAACAGATTGGCCAATGTCGTGATATGTCTCTCCTTGCTCAATGTGAGTTCATTGCCAGCATCTCGTCTCAGCCCTTCTTAATCACAAGTGCTTGATCAAGACGTGTCTCTATCCAGACTTAGATTAGACTTTACATATAAACAAAACCATATTCTTGGTGCTGCTTATGTCAACAACCTTTCCTGGGTTAATTTTTGTTGGAATAATATTTAGTAGAAGTAAAACCTTTAAAAATAAACTGTGACTGGATGGGCTATTTATATGCCTTTATTTATTTGGGACTGAATATTAAAGATTAACTCAGTTACTCACTTTAGATAATTGTTGATAATGAAATCCTGAGCTTTTTACCTTGGGACTTATGAAAACCAAATATGAAGGCTTTTGTTGAAAACATAGGTACTTTAGAATGAAAATGTTACAACTTTTGCTATGCAATTAGTTAGTAATCAATATATAATTATAAGTATTAACCAGTAGAAATGTCTAGTTCTTCATTAGAAACTGTTTAAAACCCTTTATCAAGAATTTTTCTTTGTGCTGTCGTGTTCTTTTGTTAGGAGAAGGGGGAAAGTTTCAACTTTGTTCTGTGCATTTCTTGTATTAGGACACTTAATTCTTACAATTTCTGTGCACAATACCCCAGTTGTTCTACTATTGAAATATTTTGTCCAGCCACCCCTCTCCCAGTTGTCCCCAGTAAACATGTGGCTTTTATTTTACTTACTTTTCTGAAAATAGTACCTCTCTTGTTTGTTCAATGCTCTAGCTTTGGAAGTTTTGAGTCTATTTTGAGAAAGTATCATATCTTCATTGGAGTCCACACTGAAACATGGGTTTCATTGTCCTTCCTATGCAACACCATTAAGTACTTTCTTAGACTATAGAAAATCTGGAGTTTTACTTATCATATAGTTTGGAGAATATAGAAAGAGACCAATGCAAGTGTTGGTCCAAAGAAAAACTTTGCTTAGTTTAAAATTTCAAAAGCATTAATATGGAAGAGCTTCCCCGACCAACCATGAAGGTATTTCTCCTCAGTGTCTTGCCAGTTACAGAGCCAATAAAAAGAATCTTTCCACCTGCAAACATTACGACACTGTAGACCCAGCAGAGCTACAGTGTGAATGAATGAAACATTTTTCTCCAAAAATGGCAAATATACTGTTGTTACCATATATGTCCCACATACTGCAACAGCATGTTCAAATCATAATATCATCTTACTTAATAGAAGAGCATTTCCCCAAGTAAGGTGTACGGTAGATGGCTCTAACACTATTCAGAGTTTTGTTCCTTTTAAGTATTTGTACTTTTGTGCTCTATAAAGTGTTAGCTTAAGGACTGATCAACTTTTAGACTTTATGCCCTGTCAAAAAGTTTCTACCAAACCAACATCTGAATCTTTGTTTCAGCTGTAGTGTCTCAATGGAAACCAAAGGAACTTTATCATGAACCTTAGTTCACATTTGTGTTGCACAATGAGGTTAAACCAAAGAAAATTCATGATAATCCTGAAAAACACTGGGACTCTTTAAAAACAAAACAAAACAACACACACACACACACACACACACACACACACACACACACAAAATCAAGAAACAGGGGCACCTGGGTGGCTCAGTCGGTTGCGGCTGCCTTCGGCTGAGGTCATGATCTCAGGGTCCTGGGATCGAGACCCGCATCAGGGCTTCTCTCTCCCTCTGCCTGCTGCTCCCCCTGCTTGTGCTCTCTCTCTCAAATAAATAAATAAAATCTTTAAAAAAATATCAAGAAACAAAAATCATTCTTATTGATTCCCAATAGAAAGCCCTATATACATCAACAGCTAAAATTTTATTGAGTGCTTGATTTATCCCAGGCACTGAACTAAGCTCCTTACATCCATACATTTATTTAATTCTCAGATCAGCCTTGGAAAGTATGATTCCCATTTGACAGCTGAGTCAACTGAGTCTCACTGATAAAACTTGCCTGAGGTCACATGGCTAGAAAGTGTAATAAGAGTTTGGACTAGAGCCTAGAACTCTCTGACCCTAAAGTCTTTGCTATTTACCAATATTATCTGCAGTCTCCCTGACTTTGATGTCTCTTTAAACTGAGTGTCCTGTGGTTGTATAACACTTGCACAAAGTTGAGATGTGGTGGTCTTCCCTTAAAGAAATTAAAATTTCCTAAGAATATGAAGTGTTGTATCAGAAGGCACCTGAAAGTCCTTCCATTTGTCATCTCACCTTGCCTCTTTTCTGTGTCTCTGACACCTTTTAGATTTTATAAATAATGATGCTGAACAATTTTAAAAAGGTAATGGCTTGGGCTGGTAAGCACAGAAATTAATCCTAAAATTTCTTACAGTTTGTTTGAAAGTCTCTGTGTCCCCTCTGGAAATGGTAGATAAAGAGAAAATGTATACACCCAGATCTGTGTAACTCCATTATGGATTATCCAAGGCCATTCAGAGAACTTCAAATGTTTTCTTTGCCTCACCTTGTCAATATTTGATCCTTGTAAGAGATGATGAGGGTGGAGAGAAAGCCAACCTCATCTGCCAGATTGCTGGAACTCATCTTTCTAATGACTAATGATGGAAATAAAACCAAAGGCTAGTGAAGCATGGAAGCTGCTGGGTGTCTGAATGTAATGGCTGACCACGCCCAAAGGGTGATGGGAAAGAAAGGCATATCAATTATGTCCAAGATCATTACAAGGTACCTATATAAAGTGTTTGAGCCTGGAATTAAAAACAAACAAACAAAAACAAACAAAACAAACAAGCAAACAAACAAAAAACAGAGGTAGGACTACCAACCCAGGTCCTAGAAGCCTCTGTCCTAATAGCATAGAGATCTTAAGATAGCCATTGATTGTTGATCAAGTCACAGTTCCCAAGACTTTGTTACACATGTTTTCACACAGGTTTGATATGAAAAGCCCCTCAGAACTGTCAGCAAACCGAGTGACCATAATAATGTAAGGTGGAAAACAAAATTATCTTTACACTTGAAATAAAGGACTTGTCTACTATTTTGACTGTATGAACTTGGAAAAATCTCTGTAAGCCTTGCATTTCTCATTTGTCAGATGGGAAAATAAAAACCTGTCCAGAAAGATCGTTATGGGAATTAAGGGAAACAATGCAGTTCAATGGAATTCATATTTTAGATGTTGTATTTGAAAGGGTGGAGGAGGTTCAATGCCTGACTGCTTCTATGAACCATTTCTTTTATTTTCTATATTCTGAGGCTTTGACATCTGGGACATTGCTGACTCTGGAAAGACTGCCCTTCTCTGGGACAGCCAAGTCCTAGGGAGAGTAAATGCTCGCTCACTGAGCACACTTTACAAATGCAAGCCAACCAATCTAGAGTCTACACTCCAGCCACTTCCCTTACCAGAGTCTCCCTATCACCTGTCAAATCACTCCAGGGCCAGATTCCAGACAACCAGGGACAACACCTATGCCCTAGAGCCCACTGAAATGATTAAAACTGGCCACCTAAACCTGTTGAGCCTGCCTTTCCTGTTCCTTCCCCCAGAAACCACAGTAAAGGCTCTTGATATGGTTTCTCCCTCTCTGCTGCCTCCTGACCAAATTCAGCGTTTCCCCAGGAATGCCCTCTCCTCTTGGGATCTGTCAGTATAAAAGCTTTTTTCAGTGGCAGCTATCTCCCAGTTTGCTGGCCTATCACACCAAAATAATAATAAGGCCTATATGACAACACTGCTCAGCCCCTCTGCATCTCAGCTCCCACCACCATTGAACCACTGCAGCCCTGTTTGAAACCACAAAGGGATTGCAAAGTGATACGCAGATGCAAGGACATACACTAGGCCCAGCAAACAGGAATTTTGTCTTCCTTGCTTTATCCTCTGTGACTTGTCAGAACCACTATGGTTAATGGAGTCTATTTCTCTTCATTGTTCTCTTCACTGAGGGCATTATTCCCAATGGGCTTCTTATAGACAGGTCAAGATGTCCTGCTAAGAAATCTTTTTTTTTTTTTGGTCATTTTATTCTTTCACTCTATATGGGCCAACGTGAAACTTAAAAGAACCCATTATAGAGGCACACTCCTCACTTCCTGTGACGTTCTGTCAGTCAAAGTGATCCCTGTGGATGCCTTCTCTGAAAGGAGCTCATTTAATCCAAGACTGACAGTCCACATATCTACAGTCCAGAGGGACATGGCAATGAGATGCTGGCAGGCCTTATGTAGCAAGCGTTTAGCTTTGTTGACCTTTTCCATTAGCTGTTTCCCCTCTATCTCCATGGCATAGACTATTTTAGAAAAATCATTCACTCACTTTAGTAAGTCATGCTTCTGTGCCAGGCATTGTGCCTAGTACTAAAGAAGCATATACAAATGAATTTAAACCATCACAGTCCAGACTGGTTGTTCTGATTGTTTGCTCAAATGAATAGCCATGTACACAAATATTCCCTTATCAATTCCCAAATAGTAAGACCTGCCTTTGGCACTGCATGGGGTTAGAGTTAAACCATCCATTAGGCTCTCCACTGTCTATTAAGGGAAGGAAAAAAGTACACATGGTATGTGATGTGAAGTAGGAGGTAAATGTTGTGAGAAAAATAAAAGCTAAGCATAATGGATATTTGAAGAAATAGAGTATATTTAGTTGGGAGGCAGGGGAGATTAGGAGAAAAGAGACTTTATAAAGAAGGTTGCATTGAACAACTGATATGATTTCAGTAACGAAAGAAAAACAGGAAAACAGAAAAGTGAAGAATAAGCAAATAAAAAAAGTGTTTTGGCTTAAGCTGTGTCCCCCTCCACCTCCACAAATACATATGTTGAAGTCCTTAGAATATGATCTTATGTGGAGATGGAGTCTTTTCAGAGGTAACTGAGTTAAAATGAGGTCGTTGGTATGAGCCCTAATCCAACATGACTGCTGACCTTATAAAAAGGTGAAATTTGCACACAGAGACATAGAGGGAAGATAATGTGAGGAGACACAAGAGGAAGTTGGCCATCTGCAGGCAGGTAGAGAGGCTTGTGACAGATGGCTCCCTCACAGCCATCAGAAGGAAACAATCCTGCTGACACCTTCACACCTTCACTGGACTTCCGGTCTCCAGATCTGAGAAAATACGTTTCTGTTGTTTTGGTCATCCAGTTTGTGATAGTTTTTAATGTCAGCTCTAGCAAAGAAATACACATGGATATTGGGAAGCACAGATTGGGAGGAGGCAAGTGGAACTTGGAGCATGCACAGAGGAGAATATGAATAAAGCTCAAGAGGTGGGTTGGGGTCCTCTTGGGAATACCAGAGAGGAAGAGTTAGGATTTAACTCAGTGGGAAGATGGTATTTAAAGACCATTTTGAGAAGGAAAGAGGTATGTTAGAAGAAGGTTCTAGTGTTAGAGCTACTATTAGAGTTTGAAATTACTACTCAGGATTCTTGCTGCGGGTGTAAGGGGTTTATTGAAGTTTATACTTAGGTATTGTCTTAGCTTGGGCCATCATTACAAAATACCACAGGCTGCGTAACTTAAACAACAGATATTTGTTTTCCTTCATTTCTAGAGGCTAGAAGTCCAAGAATAATGTGCCAGCATGGTTGATTTCTGTGAAAGCTCTTTTCCTGGCTTGGAGACAACCACCTTCTATCTGGGTCCTCACAAAGCAAGGAGAGAGCAAGCGAGAGAGAAGAAACTCTCTTGTGTCTCTTCTTATGAGAGCACTGATACCTTCATGAAGGCCCCAACTTCATGACCTCATCTAAATCTGCTTGTCTCCCAAAGGTCGCATCACCAAATCTACATTGTGGGTTAGGCTTCAACCTACTAATTTTGGAGGGGCATAAGTCAGTCCTGAGCAGTTATATGTAAACATGAAATGGCATTATATATTTGCATCCACTGATTTCGCTGTGTTATGTTAAATTATTCTTTATATATCTTGAGGTCATTTTGGTATTTTGTATAATTTTATGGCCAATTTTCAGTAATGTTATTAAAAGTCAGCCCAATGTATCAAAACTCTTATTGTCATGTTTAGTTTAAAGCTTTCTTCTCCATCATGGCCTGTTACATATGGATTTAAGGGCGAGACCAAAGGTAAGATGATGCTCTTATTCTTACAGTTTTCTCCCCCTCTCCAGATTTGAAGCAGGTAGGTGTATAAGGTAGGACTTGGGGATGTCCAAGTAACTGGCTCTATGGCAGTGGTGGGAGGCCTCTGGTGTTTGGTTTGGTCTATCCTTAGTTTGCTGAGTTTCGTCAGAAGCTGATGGACTTTGCCAATGTTCTGGATAAGTACAGCTATTGGATATATTTAGGAGAAGTCTTTTAGTCTCATCCGAGCATCTCACCCTCTGTCTAACCCTAATCCTACCTAACCCTAACACTAACTCTAATCCTAACCCTAACCCTAACCCTCTGTCACTGAGGACTTTATCATCTTTTACGTGTCAGCTGTTTTGATGTGTAAACTCAGGTGGGCTAAGGGTATATGGGGCAGAATATCAATAGCATTTACTATATTGGCAAGATGGTATCATGCTAGGTTGGAAATCAGAAAACCTGGGGACAGATCCCAACTCTATACTTAACTAAATATGATTAACTTAACTCAATAGATATTAATCAAGCACCTACTAAATTCCTGATAATGTTCAAGGCAGTAAGGACAGAACAATGAACAAAACAACACAACACAGGGAATATAGTCAGTGATTTTGTAATATTATTGTATGGTGACAGATGGTGACTACACTTATTATGGTGATCAGTGAGTGATGCATAGAATTGTTGAATCACTATGTTGTACACCTGAAATTAACACAACATTATATGTTAATTATACTTCAATTAAAAAAAAAAAGACAGTGTGCTCTCAGCAACCACCTCAAGTGACCCTTTTTTTCTTTTTCCTAATGATGGTTTCCTTCTGTGAACAAGAGGGCACAACCCAGAAGTGCATAACCCTGTGAATGTTCCAGGAAGCAAATGCCAACTAATGCGGGGATAGGAACCAATGGATAAATGTTCTAGCCTTCCCACCCTCTGGTGAGGTAGTTTTGAGATGTGCTTCACGTGGTGTCTCAGAGGATCTGGGGGAAGAACTGAAAGCAGTTTTCCACAACATTTCCATGTTTAGGGAAGTTTGAGGGAAACTTTAAACTAACATACCTGTGCCTTTTCCCTAAAGCTCATGTGATCCCAAATTTCCATAGTGGAAAGACTATATTCCAAAATCTTCATATATATTTATATTTCTTTATATATATTTAAGCCTCACAAGTCCTTGTGAAATAAGTGCTATTATTCTTAATTTAGAGATGAGGAAACTGGCTGGGTTCCAGCCATAATGCTTGGATCCATTCCACTTGTCATTTCAACACCCTTTTGGACCTGGAAGCAGGTGAGGCCTGGGGAAAAGAAGGTTCCATTAATCACTTCCATTTTAAACTGGAAGCATGGTTCTCCCACTTACTCCTTTTAACTAGAGACTCTTTCTCTTTATCCACAGAAGCTGTTCTAAAAGTTACCTACCCTCTCCAAGGCTTCTCCACCCTCTCCTTAGCTCTTCCTGGCTGTCTCTTGTCCAGACCTAAACAATGTGGTTTCTTTCAAAATAAGCAATGGGACAGAAAGTTCACATTACTAAGGAACTAGGAGAGTAATCAGAAGTCTTCCCTATGTTTCCTTTATTCCTACTAAATTTGCACTAGTTTCAAGATTCTCCATGTGAGACTGGTCTTCTTTTATAAATACCTGAGAAGATCGGGAAATTTCTCCCACCTGATCGGGGGCACGGAGGCTTTACCGCCTTGAAACATTTATTATTTTTAACCCATTTTGAAATCTGTCTTGGAGGAAAAATGATCACGTGAGTGCTAACCACTCATCATGACCACATTTCCACATTTGAGGTATGTCCATGGGCAGGACAATTTCAGGAGCAATATTAAATAGCAGTACAGCAGTAAAATTTTGTCAGAGTAATTTCTCACTAGAATGTTGCTGGTTTCTGTTAACATCCTTGTCATTGTTGGTTTAGTGCTATCATTAGGTATTTAGTGTATGGAATCATGAATGAGGCAACTCCTCTGTTCTGCACAAGTCTGGAGCTCTCCTGAAACTATCTGAAATATACAACAGACAATATGTGAGAGGCACTCTACTCAAAGAGTTATCTCAAGAGACATTGAGGGGTGTCTGGGTAGCTCAGTCAGTTAAGTGTCTGCCTTCAGCTCAGGTCATGATCTCAGAGTCCTGGGATCAAGCTCCACATAGAGCTCACCACTCAGCAGGGAGTCTGCTTCTTCCTCTGTCTCTGTGATTCCTTTTGCTCTCTCTCAAATAAATAAATAAAATCTTTAAAAAAAGAGAGAGAGAGACATTGAATAAGTCATTGGAAATGCCATAAAAAATACACATGGTCTCTGTTTAATCGGAAGTCAAAACTGTAGATTCCTCAAAGTGGATCTTGGAAGTGTGTATGCCACAAGTGACTACAGGGGCAGAGCATCTTCTTTGGTTGTTTCCTCTGGGTTCTAATTTTGGGTTGCAGCCCATATCTTCTTAATTTAGAGCTACTCTCTCACTTACTACACATCTTCCAATGTGTGCTCCCTAGGTGTCTTTCTCTTGTTGAATTATAATTTTCACACAGTAAAGTACACAGATAATAAGCATATGATTCCATGCATTTTGACAAATACATACATGCAACCAGTTATTTCCAGGTCAAAATCCAAAACATTGCCAGAACTCCAGAAAAAAATTTTGTGCCATTTTCACTAAATTCTTAGAAATATTTAGCCTTCTAGAAAAAGGAAAAAGGAATAAATTTGCCTTGGGATGCCTGCTAATGTCATGTATTTTTTTTTTTTTTTAATTCTAGTTAGTTAACATACAGTGTGATATTGGTTTCAGGAGTAGAATTCAGTGATTTAATGTCATATATTGTTAAATTAGCTTTAAGCTTTCCTTGGGTTCCCTTCTCTTCCATTTTATTTCTCTAAAGATTTTTCTGTAGGATCAATCCTACAACCTCAACTAGGAACTTCTGGTAGGTAGAATTCTGAGATATCCCTCAGGATTTCCTGATCCTGGTGTTAATATGTCCTGCATAATCCCCAGGATTGTGATTAGGATAGATTTTACTCCTGGTATCAGGTTATATTTTGTGGCATAGTTGGCTTCAAACTGTGGAGATTAGCTGGGTGGGCCTGCCCTAATCACGTGAGCCTTTAAAAGTAGGGCTGCTCACAGAAGAGGAAGTCAGAGAGATTTGGAGTTTGAGAGGGGTTTAATAAGAATGACATTCTCCACTGGTGAGATAGAAAGTGCCACATGGCAAGGACCTGAGAGCAGACTGAAAGTTGAAGGGGGCCCCTTGCTGACAGCCAGCCAGGATATGGGGATCTTAGTCCAACTGGGAAGAACTGAATTCTGCCAACAAGAGTGAGCTTAGAAGTGAATTTTTCTCAAGAACCTTCAGATGAGAACTCATCACGACAGACACTGATTTCATCCTTGCAATACCTTGAGCAGAGAACCCAGCCATACCAGGGGGAGCTTCTACAGAACTATGTGCTTATAAGTGGGTGTTGTCTCAAGTCACTAAATCTATGGTAATTTATTATGCGGTTATAGAAAACAAATACCACCCTATGGTAGCAGTATATGAATGTGTTATAGATATATTATCTGCAAGAAACCAGATAATACTATGCATTTATTATCTCTTATTCCTGAACTTAGCTGAGTCAGTTAGGGGACACCCACAGGGAAAAAAAGAGTGAACTTAGCAATGGGTGAAGAATTGGGAAAATTTTTGCAATCTACCAAAATATGGACGATATGGTTGTAAGAATTGTGTATATATTTGCCTTATCTTAGAACCTAGATACTGCTTGGCTCAAAATAGAAAATATTTATGGAATCTTTTTGACTTCCTTGATATAATTACATATGTATTTGGGATCCCCAACTTTTACTTCCTATAAAATGGTTAAAGCATCCAATAATCAAGAGCTGATTGTCCCTTGGTTTCTGTGAACCTACATCTTATTTTTCTGTGTTTGTTTTCTTGATTGCTGGAACAACAACTATTTCTGCTGTGCTGGTTGCTCAAAGAACTCCACTCCTTCTATGGCAAATAGAAAACAATCTCAGAGATACCAGAAGAAAGAGAAAAAAGTATTTATGCCACTAACTAATCTGGAACCTATAACTTTCTTCATTTAAAGGTGGATTTCAAGATGAGACATTTTCTAGGACTAAAATTTTCTCAAGAAGCTCTCACATAATATTACGTTTTGATGTAAATGGTCTCATTTGATAAATATGAAGAGGTCGGATTATGACTTACCAGTACACCAAGAATGAAAAATGTTTGTCCAAGTGAGACACCAGGGTAGAACTCAAACGGGGCCCTGGGCTTTTTCTAGGGCACAGGGTGGCCATAGCTTATCAAAGCTTTTTCTCACTTCCAGTTGAGATTAGAAGATTTTTCTATTAAATCTCAATACAAGACAAGGACACAATATTTTAAAAATCCAAACCAAACTCCAGGACACTGTTGTTGCCTCTAGGAGGCAGAGATATCCATCTGTGAAGAAGAAAATGTAGCACAGAGGTCAACATTAGCTTCTAATTTTGAGTTGAACATTCTTAAAAATATATTTGGAGGGGTGAAGCAAGGAAAATCCAGGTGAACTTATTCTGTAAACTCCTGATATTATTTCTATTCTGACTTGAAATTGTATTTTCATTAGCCAGCTTTAAAAATGTATTGAAGTAAAGGGAGGTGATTTAATTTTTAGAGCTTGTTCGACAAACATTTGTCATGTACCAACTAAAGGCTGGATATACTTTTTGGATAATAAAAATAACCATGAGAGACTATGGACTCTGAGAAACAAACTGAGGGTTCTAGAGGGGAGGGGGGTGGGGGGATGGGTTAGCCTGGTGATGGGTATTAAAGAAGGCACGTTCTGCATGGGGCACTGGGTGTTATACACAAACAATGAATCGTGGAACACTACATCAGAAACTAATGATGTATGGTGATTAACATAACATGATAATAAAAATAAATAAATAAATAAATAAAAATAAGAAGAGGAATAAGATAGGTTTCTTTCTTAATAAAAATGTGTGAAACTGCTATGAATAATGGCTAGCATGTATTTAATACTATATGCCCACTTCAGTTGAGATTGTTTATATGTATTAAGTCATTTAATCTTGATAACAGTCCTATGAGTTAGGTACAATAATTATTCACATTTTATATATAGAAAGGGGGGGCACAGAGAGGTCAAGTGGTCTTCCAAAATCACTCTGTCAGTAAGTGGGAGAGCTCGGATCCAAACCAAGACAACCTGGTTCCTGAGCCTGTGCTTTACTGCTTTACGGTGCTGCTTAGCACACTGTGTAAGCTTGAACACAATGATCCCATATTAGTGGTATTTGAGTACAATTAATTAGAGAGGCCTCAGTTACTAATCTAACAGAGACATTTTCAACCTTTTTCTCCCCCCTCTCTAATGACATAAAACAGATGGTTGCCAGTTACCAAATTGTGTGTTGTCTCTGATTCTCCCCTTGTACTCCGCACTCCCCTTCTCAAGATCTTTTCTTTTTTACTTCAGTGAAAGAACCATCTTCCTATTAATTCTGTAGAATGGATGCATGTTTGGGATTGAGATTTCCAAACCCTCTTTCAGAGTCTAGTTTAAGTTCTGATTATTCACTGAGAAAGATTGCTGTATTTATGCTGTGTGTTTGGCCAAGATACTAGGATGGCAAATGGTGACTTTCAAGAGCTAGCATGCCCTGTGGTTCTTGGGATTTTCCACAGTTCACAGAAAGCTGGTGATGGGATTGCTCAGTGGAAGCAGCTCTTTTAATTATTGGAGGATTTGCATTAATGACATGACTGTCCAGCTGTCGAGAAAAAGTACACTCTTCAGTGTTCCTTTTCAGTGCCCTTGGACCAGCTCTAGAACTAAGCCCCTCTCTCCCAGAGTGCCATATTAACACATGCACCATCACTCCCACCCCGCACTGTTGCTTGGCAACAGCAGTACTCCTTCCACTTGCAAGATGGGAAAGAGACAAATGGATAACCAGGAAAACCCCAGCCTTCTAATTTCTCATAACATTGTGGAAATGTACAAAGTGAGTGCTCAGCCTTAATGCTATCTCAAAATTGCAGCCTGAAGATGTTTTTGTTACAAGAAAGGAACTATTAGTATCCACCACACTTAAAATCAGGGCCCCCTTTAGCTCTTAAAGCTGCAGAGGTTCAGGTAATGGTCTGTATTTGTAAATCTGATTATGTTGCTAGCAACTAGGGCAACACTAGTAGTAAATGATCTGATAGTTAAGGTGCAGGTAAATTGATGTAGAGATATTGATCAATCACTCATGCAAACTTTATTGAGGGCTTATTAGTAACACTAAGAGCTATCATTTAATGAGTACTTTCTTTGTGCGCAGCTTCATGCTAAATGCTCCATACATCACCTTGTTTAATGCTATGACACTCTTGTGAGATAGAATCTATTATTCTAGCTTTAGAGATAAAGAAATTACTGCTCCAACAGGTTAAATAAATTGTTCCATGTCATGCAGAGTGTCAGATTTGAACCTAGGGCTGTTTGATTCCAAAGTCTTTTAATCTCTAAGACCATTTGTCTTCTCTACTTGCTACTCACCAGTCCCTGTGCCAGTATCTGATATGTTTTACAGCACTAACCATTCCAAAAGTCCTTACCACACACCTATTAATATGGCAGCATACAGCTGACCAGTGAGGCTGTCTTTCTGTTTTATTAATTTTATTCCTCTCCTTTAACTCCTTTATACCTTCTTTGATGGCCTGGAAGTCAGGTAGATTTTGGTTCAAATATTGACTTTACAACTTATAAGTCTACATGAACACTGGTATATCAAGTTGTATTGTCCATATCTATCATCCTAAAATTATTTTATCAGTTATATTTGTCAAGAGTTGTGAAGGATCTAAGCTTTTTCCATTTGCAAACTAACGAGTAAATTGGTCACACGTAAATGATTGTGGGTGATAGGAGACTCCTTGGTCACAGGTAATGGACTTTATTGCTCATGGAATTGGAGGCAACATGAGCTTCATGTTCACATTGGTTTTGTTTGTCCCCAGGTCCCATGGGGTGATGTGGAGTGGCCCAGATGGGTGCTATATATTCAATGAGTCTGCAACACAGCTGAGGAACTCCAAATTTAGAAAATCCAGTTCTTTTAAAAGGGATTGCTAACAAATGTACTCAACATTCACCCCAGAGGGAGAGATTGTTATCATCCTGGCCAGAAAACAAATCTTCCCTCTGCTCTGGAAGGAGACACTACCTTTATCTTCCATGGATGTTTGTTGTACAGACACCCTTGAAAAGCTAATCTGGAACAATGGCTGACATAAGACATGAAGAAACATGAGACGTCATGGAGAGCTGTCTTCCAGAAGTATCATCAAATCATCACAAAAATTATGAGAAAATTTGCCTGCATAGCATCTGCCATGGAGAAGAAAACTAATATGTGTTTCTCGAATGAATGAATGAATGAATGAATGAATGGACAGTTGACTGATATTGGGATCCAAATGAATGAGAGTGGGAAACATAGTAAAATAGGAAGCAACATGCTCTTGAGAATCAAAAGTATTTCAGTTTCATACTTGGTTCCCTACTTTTTGTCTGTGGGATCTTGGATGTGTTATATCACTTCTATGAGTCTCATATTTCTTATCTGTAAAAATGAAAATAATAACACAAACACTTCAGAGTATGGTGATACTTACTTGAGACTGTGTGTACATACACACACTCACATATGCGTATGCATACACACATATATATTCAGGCATATATATGTGTAAATATATAATATATACTCATATTGTTGCACAGAAAGCAAACAATATTTTATTATGGGCTCTTATTATAAAGTAATAAAAATAAAATTGAGTAAACTTAAGCAGACAAAAATGAAGGAGGAAAATGGATATCTAATGGAACACAAGTGCAAAAATGCTTCTAGCTATCAGGAAAGATGACGAAGGAACTAGAAGGATATGAGAATCCTTTCTGTTTCTTGTTACTGCTATTATTTATTTGTTTGTTTTCAGTGAGCTTAATTCCTTATTTTTTCATTTCATTTGAAGAACTGGTATAAATCTTATTTCTGTTTCCTTTTAACTGTAAGAACACCTCTGAAGTTTCAAACTTGGGGATAAATTTAGAGCATAAGTGAACAAATGATAAGCGCTAACTCTAGGGAGTCCCATTGGCTAGCCTTGGTTTTGCCTATAGGGCCATTGGTACCTGAGACCCAGATGAATGACAGTAGGTCTCCAATCTGGCCACTTACTATTCCCAGCATGCCAACGGGTTATTTTAAGTTTCTTTATAGGATCCCTTATCTTCTATACATTCAGTGGCTAGGACAGAACATTCTGAGCCTTGCCTGTCCTGTCTTGCTTGTTTAGAGGATGCTTCTACCTTCCTTGTGCTGATTTGGATTTGCTATTGTGCCAACAGAATGCAATGAATGCAGTGAGGCTCTACACTAAAGCCTTGCTCACAGATCACATGGTCTTTATTTTCTAGAATGCATACTCACAATAGACAGCATTGTGCAAAATGCTGCAAGAGCCTTGCTCACAAAAGCACAATAGGAGTTTAGGGGGAGGGCAGGACAGGTGCAGTGGAGACAGCTACATTACTGGGTGTGACAGGTTTGTGCCCACAGCAGAATTCAGGGCATAAAGGAGTGCTGCAGAATTCAGGGCCTACTCGAAGCTTTGTAGAACATGCCATTTCTGGGCAAATTAATATGAAGCTCCCTTAATCTCCAATAGTTAAAAAAATAAAATAACAGAGAACTTTCCTTGTGAGGCAGCATGATTCTCATGAAAAGGCATTGGGGTGAAGAATGAAGCAGAGGTTACATGCCCAGCTAGGTCATGGAGCATCCTTGCCATTTTTATCTCTCTGGAATCCAGTGTTTACTCGTTTTTCAGAAAAACAGAACACAGTAGCTGGACTTCATAGATTTATGCAGGTAAAAGAACAAAGCTTTGGAATATGATCATTTTGTTATTTTCCAGTTGTAAGATCTTGGCCAGGTTATTCAAGGATTTTATTTTTCTTTACCTTTATAATCAAGATGTTAATACATACCTTGTATTGATTCCTATTAACTGTACAGAAAAGTGTCAGGGGTATAATAGTAAGGGCTTGATAAATGTTAGCCCTGAGTATTATCATCTTTCCATTATGAATGAAGAAATGGAAATTTAAAGCATTTACGAAATGTTTTACAGTCTCGTGAGTAGTAACTAGAAATGTTAGGATTTAATCTCAGATCAATCAGAAGTCATTCTCTCCAACACTAGGCAAACAGTCTTTTTCCAGAATTCAACCAGAGCAGTACAGGTGGTGACCTTGCAACAGCCTACTTGTCGCGAGTAGATCCCAGGCATTTAGATGCCTCCCACTTATACTCCCTGCCCATATTGGTCTCCTTGGGACTTTTATTTATCTTGTGCTCATCAAGTATAGAAAAATACATGATATTAATTAAAGCCATTATAAATGCAGTTCAGAGGCATTAAGGTGGGAACAATTTATTTGTCAGCTAAAGGAAAAGCAGTTTGAACACTGGCACAGGCTTCCATGCATGGGTGATAGAATGGAAATTAATGATTACCTACTGCACAGTTCATTTACCCAAAAACCTCCAGGCAGTCATTTGGATCAAGTATATAGAAAATGTTAATCTGGCCTCTAATCTGATGGCAATGATTATTCATGAGGCACAAGAAAAGGGTAATTTTTGAAGTAAATTTCTATCTATCTGGGCAATGGGGAAAATGTCATACATTTGAGTGAGTTCAGAATTCAAGGGAGATTTTTCATCAAAGAAAGAAAACCAGATTCTCTCCTATAGTTAGTCTAACCTCTACACGAACTCCAAAAGCATATCGTCTTGGCATGGTGCTTTGGTAGAAAGAGCGTCGGGGTAGGTATGCAGACATCTAGACCTTAAACTTGGCTCTCTAAACTTTGTGACCTTGGACAAGTCATATTTACTCTGTGAGTCTCAGTTTCATATTGCATCAAATGAAGTAGCAGGACTTGATTTGAGGATTTTGTACTTTTCACTCACAGATCATGTGTGTTTCAAAATTTTTACTTATTAAGTGAATGACATGAACACATCCGTGCCAAGATCTGTTGTTTCCTGACTTGTTCATTTTAGCCATTCTGACTGGTGTGAGGTGGTATCTCATTGAGGTTTTGATTTGGATTTCCCTGATGCCGAGCGATGTTGAGCACTTTTTCATGTGTCTGTTGGCCATTTGGGTGTCTTCTTTGGAAAAATGTCTGTTCATGTCTTCTGCCCATTTCTTGATTGGATTATTTGTTCTTTGGATGTTGAGTTTCATAAGTTCTTTATAGATTTTGGATACTAGCCCTTTATCTGATAGGTCATTTGCAAATATCTTCTCCCATTCTGTCGGTTGTCTTTTGGTTTTCTTGACTGTTTCTTTTGATGTGCAAAAGATTTTTATCTTGACGAGGTTCCAATAGTTCATTTTTGCCCTTGCTTCTGTTGCCTTTGGCGATGTTTCTAAGAAGTTGCAGCGGCGGAGGTCGAAGAGGTTGCTGCCTATGTTCTCCCTTAGGATTTTGATGGACTCATGTCTCACATTTAGGTCTTTCAACCATTTTGAGTCTATTTTTGTGCATGGTGTAAGGAAATGGTCCAGTTTCATTCTTCGGCATGTGGCTGTCCAATTTTCCCAACACCATTTGTTGAAGAGACTGTCTTTTTCCATTGGACATTCTTTCTTGCTTTGTCGAAGATTAGTTGAACATAGAGTTGAGGGTCCATTTCTGGGCTCTCTATTCTGTTCCATTGATCTATGTGTCTATTTTTGTGCCACTACCATACTGTCTTGATGATGACAGCTTTGTAATAGAGCTTGAAGTCTGGAATTGTGATGCCGCCAGCTTTGCTTTTCTTTTTCAACATTCCTCTAGCTATTCGGGGTCTTTTCTGGTTCCATAAAACTTTAGGATTATTTGTTCCATTTCTTTGAAAAAAGTTAGGGGTATTTTGATGGGGATTGCATTGAATGTGTAGATTGCTCTAGGTAGCATTGACATCTTCACAATATTTGTTCTTCCAATCCATGAACATGGAACGTTTTTCCATTTCTTTGTGTCTTCCTCAATTTCTTTCATGAGTATTTTATAGTTTTCTGAGTACAGATTCTTTGCCTCTTTGGTTAGATTTGTTCCTAGGTATCTTATGGTTTTGGGTGCAATTGTAAATGGGATCGACTCCTTAATTTCTCTTTCTTTTCTGTCTTGTTGTTGGTGTATAGGAATGCCACAGATTTCTGTGCACTGATTTTATATCCTGCCACATTACTGAATTCCTGTATGAATTCTAGCAGTTTTGGGGTGGAGTCTTTTGGGTTTCCCACATAAAGTATCATTTCATCTCCAAACAGTGAGAGTCTGACTTCTTCTTTGCCGATTCAAATGCCTTTTATTTCTTTTTGTTTGATTGCTGTGGCTAGGACTTCTAATACTATGTTGAATAGCAGTGGTGATAGTGGACATCCCTGCCGTGTTCCTGACCTTAGGGGGAAAGCTCTCAGTTTTTCCCCATTGAAAATGATATTCGCTGTGGGTTTTTCATAGATGGCTTTTAAGATATTGAGGTATGTACCCTCTATGCCTATACTCTGAACAGTTTTGGTGAAGAAAGGATGCCATACCACCTTGAAGCCAAGGGATAAATCCCACTTGGTCGTGGTGAATAATTCCTTTAATGTGCTGTTGGATCCTATTGGCTAGTATTTTGGTGAGAATTTTTGCATCTGTGTTCATCAAGGATATTGGTCTGTGATTCTCCTTTTTGATAGGGTCTTTGTTTGGTTTAGGGATCAAGGTAATGGTGGCCTCATAAAACGAGTTTGGAAGTTTTCCTTCCATTTCTATTTTTGGAATAGTTTCAGAAGAATAGGTATTAATTCTTGAAATGTTTGGTAGAATTCCCCTGGGAAGCCATCTGGACCTGGGCTTTTGTTTTTTGGGAGATTTTTGATGACCGCTTCAATTTCCTTAGTGGTTATAGGTTTGTTCAGGTTTTCTATCTCTTCTTGGTTCCGTTTTGGTAGTTGATACATCTCTAAGAATGCATGCATTTCTTCCAGATTATCTAATTTGCTGGCATAGAGTTGCTCATAATATGTTCTTATAATTGTTTGTATTTCTTTGGTGTTGGTTGTGATGTCTCCTCTTTCATTCATGATTTTGTTGATTTGGGTCATTTCTCTTTTCTTTTTGATCAGTCTGGCCAGGGGTTTATCAATCTTGTTAATTCTTTCAAAGAACCAGCTCCTAGTTTCGTTGATCTGTTCTACTGTTCTTTTGGTTTCTATTTCATTGAGTTCTGCTCTGATTTTTATTATTTTTCTTCTCCTTCTAGGTTTAGGCTTTATTTGCTGTTCTCTCTCCAGCTCCTTTAGGTGTATGGTTAGGTTGTGTATTTGAGACCTTTCTTGTTTCTTGAGAAAGCCTTGTATTGCTATATACTTTCCTCTTAGGACTGCCTTTGCTGTATCCCAAAGATTTGGAACAGTGTGTTTTCATTTTCATTTGTTTCCATGAATTTTTTTAATTCTTCTTTAATTTCCTGGTTTACCCATTCATTTTTTAGTAGGATGCTCTTTAGCCTCCAGGTATTTGAGTTCTTTCTGACTTTCTTCTTGTGATTGAATTCTAGTTTCAAAGCACTGTGGTCAAGAAAATATACAGGGAATGATCCCAGTCTTTTGGTACTGGTTTAGACCTGATTTGTGACCCAGGATGTGATCTATTCTAGAGAATGTTCCATGGGCACTAGAGAAGAATGTGTATTCTGTTGCTATGGGATGGAATGTTCTGAATATATCTGTGAAGTCCATTTGGTCCAGTGTGTCATTTAAAGTCTTTATTTTCTTTTTGATATTTTGCCTAGATGATCTGTCCATTTCAGTGAGGAGGGTGTTAAAGTCCCCGACTATTACTGTATTTTTGTCGATGTGTTTCTTCGCTTTTGTTATTATTTGGCTTCTATAATTGGCTGCTCCCATGTTAGTGGCATAGATATTTACAATTGTTAGATCTTCTTGTTGGATAGACCCTTTAAGTAGGATATAGTGTCCTTCCACAACTCTTATTACAGTCTTTGGTCTAAAATCTAATTTGTCTGATATAAGGATTGCTACCCCAGCTTTCTTTTGGTGTCCATTAGAATGGTAAATGGTTCTCCACCCCTTCACTTTCAATCTGGGGGTGTCTTTGGGTCTAAAATGAGTCTCTTGAA
The DNA here is from genome assembly GCF_037043125.1 of Eumetopias jubatus. Classification (NCBI taxonomy): domain Eukaryota; kingdom Metazoa; phylum Chordata; class Mammalia; order Carnivora; family Otariidae; genus Eumetopias; species Eumetopias jubatus. The sequence goes on along the minus strand of NW_028274808.1, from coordinate 192,087,711 downwards.
GACAGCATATTGATGGGTCTTGTGTTTTTTTTTTTTTATCCAATCTGATACCCTGTGTCTTTTGATGGGGCATTGAGCCCATTTACATTCAGGGTAACTATGGAAAGATATGAATTTACTGCCATTGTGTTGCATGTAAATTGACTGTTACTGTATATTGTCTGTGTTCATTTGTGGTCTATGTTGCTTTTAGGCTCTCACTCTGCTTAGAAGACCCCTTTCAATATTTCTTGTAGGGCTGGTTTCGTGTTTGCAAATTCCTTTAGTTTTTGTTTGTCCTGGAAGCTTTTTATCTCTCTTTCTATTTTCAATGACAGTGTAGCTGGATATAGTATTCTTGGCTGCATATTTTTCTCGTTTAGTGTTCTGAATATATCATGCCAGTCCTTTCTGGCCTGCCAGGTCTCTGTGGATAGGTCTGTTGCCAAGCTAACGTTTCTACCATTTTAGGTTACAAATCTCTTGTACTGAGCCGCTTTCAGGATTTTCTCTTTGTCTCTGAGACTCTTAAGTTTTCCTATTATATGTTGGGATGTTGACCTATTTTTATTGATTTTGAGAAGGGTTCTCTGTGCCTCCTCCATTTTGATGCCTGTTTCCTTCCCCAAATTAGGGAAGTTCTCTGCTATAATTTGCTCCAATATACCTTCTGCCCCTCTCTCTCTCTTTCTTCTTCTTCTGGGATCCCAATTATTCTAATGTTTCATCTTATGGTATCTCTCGAATTCTGCCCTCATGATCCAGTAGTTGTTTATCTCTCTTTTTCTTACCTTCTTTATTTCCATCATTTGGTCTTCTCTATTACTAATTCTCTCTTCTTCCTCATTTATCCTAGCAGTTAGAGCCCCCATTTTTTATTGCACCTCATTAATAGGCTTTTTGATTTCAACTTTGTTAGATTTTAGTTCTTTGATTTCTCCAGAAAGGGTTTCTCTAATAACTTCCATGGTGTTTTCAAGCCCAGCTAGTATCTTTAATATCATTCTCAACTCTAGTTCCAACATCCTACTATTGTCCGTATGAGTAGATCCCTGGCAGTTGGTACTGCCTCTTGTTCTTTTTGTTCAGGTGATTTTTTCCATCTTGTCATTTTGTCCAGAGGAGAATAGATGAATGAAAGAACAAAATGTTAACAGGGTACCAACGTCCCCAGAAAATATACTCTAAACAAATCAGAAAAGGTCTGAAACGAGGGAAAAGCAAGGAAAAGGAAGAAAAAAGAAAAAGAAATAAAAAAGAAAAAGATAACGAACAAAAATAGAACAAAGCAAAAAAACCACAACAGAATATGATCAAATATGATCAGGCTGGTGCATAGATCAGAGCCACACACTAGATTTTGGGTGTATTTTGGTCTGTTAGAAGAAAGTGTCTTCCAAAATTTTAAAGAAAGAAAAACTTATATATGTACAAAAATAAGGGTTAATATGATGAAGGAATGGAATATGACTGTAAAGATGAAAATTATTAAGGATTTTATAAAAAGAATTGATAAGATAAGAAGTTGTTTGAAAAAAGAAAGAAGAGGATTAAAAAAAAGGAAAAAAAAGGGAGAGAATGTGATCAGGCAGGAGACTAGAACAAAACCATACACTAGAGATTTAGAGTATATTTTGATCTGTTAGAAGACACCGTATCTCAAAATTTTAAAGAGAGAACAACTTATATATATATATGCCAAAAATAAGGGTAACTTCTATGAAGGGATAGAATATGACTCTAAAACTGAAAATAAAAATGTTTTTTAAAAAAAGGATTGATAAGGTGTTGGTTGAAAAAGGGAAAAAGAAAAATTAAAAAAAAAGTGAAAAAGAAAAAAAATTAACTCTGAAAGGCTAAAGAATCATGGTAAAAAGCCATGAATTCTATGTGCAGTATTCCCCTAGCGCTGTAGTTCTGCCGTTCTAATTGATTGGTAAACTTGGTCTTGGCTGGCTGTTGGTGCTGATCTTCTGGGGGGGGGCTGTTGCCGTGGTTCCCAAATGTCTTTGCCGGAGGCGGAATTGCCCCATACTTTCTGGGGCCAGGCTAAGTAATCTGCTCGGGTTTGCTCTCGGGAGCTTTTGTTCCCTGCAAGTTTTCGGTACAGCTTTGGAGGACGAGAGTGAAAATGGCGGCCTCCCAATCTCCGCCCGGGAGGAGCTGAGAACTCGGGGCCCTGCTCCTCAGTGCGCCCCCAGAGAAAAGCAGTCAATCATTCCCGTCTCCCCAGTCTCTGGCCGCACTCCGTGCTCACCTGGCCTGTGACCGAGCGTTTCTATCTCTGGCACCCGACCCTGTGTGGAGTCCCTAACCCAGCAGATCCCTGCGGTGCGCTCCCGTGCCACTCCTCCCGGGGGAAGAAGGGGAGTCTCCCCAGATCTCAGCTTGTTGGGTCCCTGCTGGAAGAGATGCGGCCCAACTGTGCCATGGATCATGGTTTATGACAACCCTGAGCTGAGAGCCCAGCCCTCAGCTTTGCCTCTGCAGCAGGCTACCCCGCTCCGATACCTGGGAGCTCTGCCACACTCAGGCATTCCCGGCCTTTCTGTGACCCCGAGGGTCTTGATACCACACTGTCCTGTGAGTGTTCCACCCCCCGCTTAGCCACTGGAGCGATGTCCCTCAGTGGAGCCGACTTCTAAAAGTTCCTATTTTGTGCTCTGCAGCTCTATCACTTGCCAGTAGCGGCCAACGGAGGCCCCCTCTCCCGCTGTCTATTCTCCCGAATATCGCCTCGGATTCACTTCTCCGCACGTCCTACCTTCCAGTAAGTGGTTGCTTTTCTGTTCAGAGAGTTGTTGCTATTCTCTTCGATCTCCTGTTGAGTTCGTAGGTGTTCAGAATGGTTTGATCCCTATTCAGCTGAATTCCTGGGACCAGATGAAATCCAGGTCTCCTACTCCTCCGCCATCTTGCTCCACCCTAACCAATTTTCCTTCTTTTTTTAATCATTCTGGGCAAGTGCAAAGCAACTCCATGTTTAGATAGTCCAAGAATCCTTAGGGTATGTAAACAGAAGAATCCTTTTGCAGATTTACCACCTCTTCCTCCCAACTTACAGAGCTCCACAGGATATGACCTTGTAGTGCAAGTGCCTGACATTAGCTTTTTGATTGTAGTGTCAGGGTCTGACATTAAACTTTCGACTGCTGAGGCATCCACTTCAAGACATCTATCCTGAATAAACATATTGCCAGAAATATGACACAGACACTCACAAAACAGACAAGGAACCAGGCAGATCTTCAACCAACAAGAACCAGGACCTTCAACCAGACCTTGAAGGTCCCCTTCTAGAAGGCCCAAATGGCCTAGATAACTGACCACTTGAGTGACCCCATTCCTCCCTTCCCACACCCTAATTCCTGTTCTATGCTTTAAATTTGTCAATAAAAGTAAACCCACAAAAGTGTAGACACCCCACCCTCAGACATAAATAAAAGCAGGGCCTTAAGTATAAGTTTTTTCTCTACCTGTGACCTTGCTATGTGCCCTCCAGGACCTGCAAATAACAAGTCTTGTTCCTGAGGGTTCCCTGAGGATCTTTGCTGAAGTGTGTCTTGCAGTCAAAATAAAAACCACAGGGCTGGTCATGTCACAATTTTGGCCCTGCTGGGGAAATATCTGTGGGCCCTGGCTATGCTGACCATGGGCCCAGGTGAGTGCCTTAGGCACCCCAAGCCAGAGCATCACCATCAATAGACTGGGACAGATCCAATAGTTCTCCTTTTGTACCTCCCACATGATCTGATGCTACTCTCCTTCACCCAGGGGCCCATAATCACACTGGCTTCCTTTCAACTCTTTAGTCATTAAGTCCTTTCCTGTCCTAAGACTTCATTCACACTGTTTTCTCTGCTTAATATGCTCTTCCTTCAGCTTTGGTTTATTTTTTTATTTTTTTATTAACATATAATGTATTATTTGTTTCAGGGGTACAGGTCTGTGATTCATCAGTCTTACACAATTTACATCACTCACCATAGCACATACCCTCCCCAATGTCCATCACCCAACCACCCCATCCCTCCCACCCCCCTCCACTCCAGCAACCCTCAGTTTGTTTTAAATGCTACTTCCTCAATGTGGAGAAAAAAGAAACTCATACACTGTTGGTGGAAGGCAAACTGGTGCAGCCACTGTGGAAAACGGTATGGAGGTTCCTCAAAAAATTAAGAATGGAACTACATAATCCGGCAGTTCCACTACTGAATATTTACCCAAAGAATATGAAAACAGTAATTTGAAAAGAAATATGCACCCCCTTGTTTATTACAGCATTACTTACAAATTATGGAAGCAGCCCAAGTGTCCAGTGACAGATGAATGGACATACACAGTGACAGATATATACACACACAATGAAATATTACTCAGTCATGAAAAGAATGAAATCTTATCATTTGCAACAACATGGATGGATCTAAAGAGTATGCTAAGTGAAATAAATCAGTCAGAGAAAGACAAATACCATATGATTTCACTCATATATGGAATTTAAGAAACAAAAAATATGAACAAAGGAAAAAAAAAGAGGTAGACAAACAAATAAAAAAACAGACTCTAAAATACAGAGAACAGACTGGTGGTTGCCAGAGGGGAGGTGGATTGGGGGTGATGGGTGAAATAGGTGATGGGGATTAAGGAGGGCACTTGTGATGAACACTGAGAAATGCATAGAATGGTTGAATCTTTATATCTTACACCTGAAGCTAATATAATATTATATGTTAGTTATACTTGAATTAAAGATAAAGTAAAATTTTTAAAAATTCCACTTCCTCAGAGAAGCCTCTATGATCATGTTCTCTAAGCTGATTTTCCTTTGATAATTTCTAATACTTAAGCCAGCTTTTTCTTCTTTTTTATCTTTCTAATAGTTTAAATCTATGGATTTATCTATTAATTTACTTATTTGTTGTCTGTCTTCCCCATTTATGTGAAAAATCTTGAAAGCTAGCATCAGGTTTCTTTGGGTATTTTTGTGTGTTTGTTTTTGAACCTATTTACCTAATATGGTACCTGGTATGGAAATGGCAGTAATTATTTGTTAGATGGAGAAAAACTTAAACATGAAAGTCTTAGGGCACATGCGTGGCTCAGTCCGTTAAGCATCAGACTCTCAGTTTTGGCTCAGGTCATGATCTCAGGGTCATGGGATTGAGCCTTGCATTGGGCTCCGAGCTGGGTGTGGAGTCAGCTTAAGATTCTCTCTTTCCCTCTCCCCCTACACCCCCGCCACTTGTGCACGTGCTGTCTCTCTCTCTGTGTCTCTCAAAAGCAAAACAAAACAAAAAACAAAACACAAACACACACAAAAAATGTGAAAGTCTATAAAACATGAAAAGTAGTTGGGGCATCTCCACGACAAACTTTGAAAATCTCCAAGAGGTTTTTGTTTTGTTTTGCGGATCAAACTTTAATATTTCAAGGACACCCCCAATGAGTTACTGACAAGGTTACAGAAGCTTCCATTTATGACACCACAGGAAGAATAAAAAATTCTGAAAGTTAAAGCAATTGCCTTTCTGGATACATAAAACAATATAATAAAGCATATCACAAAGTGCAAAGAAAGGAGTAAACAAGCAATAGGCTGATTGACCTAACAGTAGGACAGAGAAGCTCCTTCTGGAGTTCACAGTCCCAGAAAATAGAGCTGATTCAGCCATGGAATTAGTTGGCCTTAAAGTCCATTGAAACTCAAATAATCTAAGACAGGGTTCTTGAACCTTCACATTATTTACATTTGGGGCCAGATAATTCATTGCCATTGAGGTGCCTTATGCATTGTAGGATGTTTAGCAGCATCTCTGACTTCTACTCACTAGATGACAACAGCAAACTTACTCAGATGGCTCCTGGAGAACACAATGTTCCCTGGTTGAGAATCACTGATCAAAGATGACAAATTGAACCAAGCACATTATAAGTTACATTGATACTGAGACCATTTCTTTTTGCCTATTTTATGAATAGATTTTACTGACAACAATATTTATAATGATTGTTTTAGGAATGTCCCTTATCTTGCCGTGCAGGTGATGGACTTTTTCAGAAAAGAGTTGTAATAACATTTTTTGACTGATGTAAAAAGAAGAGGACTTTATTAAGAAGCTGTTGGAATACTACAAAATTGCCAATTTTGGCTAGAGAACCAGGGGCAGAAGGTGGTGCAGAAGAAGGAAGGCTAGGCCACCAGAACCCCAGCCAAATGCATGCTCACTATGAGTTTGGCCTGGCACTGCAGCCATTGTCCCCAAATGCTCCACATCCTTGTTTAGTCCCTCCTGTGGTCATCTTAGGTACTGCTGGCCTTGCATACAGAAATTTCTACCACCACCGCCCCTAGAATGCAATCACTGAGGCTCCTGCTTCTTTGCCTTCCTTTTCACAAGTTCAAAATGAGTGTTGTATGCATCTTATTTGAGACATGTGCTAAGTCCTAAGATGCAAGAGAAGCTAGAAAAGTGTGAACTGGCCTTTTGGCTTCTAAGGTGGGAGGCAGGGTCTGCTTTTCACCAGGACCATATGGTGGGAAACTCACTCAGCATAAGAAAGGGGTTTAGATTCCAGAAAGCCCCAAAGCAAATCATATGCACTAATCAGGAGATAAAATATGGCAATGATCAAAAATGTTCACAATGGAATGGAGCCAGTGGTAGATCCAACTCATGTGTTGAAGGGCTAAACATTTGATGTGATGTGGTATATTTATCCCTTTCCAAGATGCACTTGGTAGTCTTTTCATCTGAAAGTAACATTCCACAAACTGAGCTTCACTGTCCTGCCTTTCCTCCCTTGGCTGTGTCTGGGCAGACATGGTGAGAGATCAGCTACAGTGATTCCACGAATATCCAGTAATGGATATGCACTGCAAGTCCCATTTCCTTGACACTATTCCCCAAGGGATATTGAGATGACTCCTGAACTTGGAAAGGCATATGATGTTCCAGCTGCCAAAGTGCAGCAATGTTTGCTGGGTCTCCAATTTGACCTCATTGCATTTCAATGTGTAAACTCGCCCTCAGTGGGCCAGGCTGCATGACAAATAGGCAGCGCCTTCATGGATAATTCAAGCTCCAGTAGTTTCTCAGCTCAGATGGAACAGCACTGGCTTTGCTAGAGTGGAAAATAGATTATAAACTGCAAACTCATTTATTCTACAAATGTTTGCTGTACTTAGAGAAAGCAGTTTTCCATAATTTTCTTCATTTCCTTCTAAAGTAAAATTGGCTCTCTTTGAACATTTCCTAGTAAAATAGCTCCAGTGAATGTTAGGGCTGGAGATAATGGCAGATCTGTGCTTTGTCTGTAAGAGCAGAGTGGGGACCCAATTTTTCATACATCATTCTTCATTTGGAATATGCTGACCACAGTTTATCCACAATTAGCTAGGTTATGCTGGAGTGACAATTAACCCCTGAATCTCAGTCACTCAATGCCACAAAAGGTTACTTCTTACTCACATGACAAGTCCAACATGTTTTATCAAGGGATTTTCTTTATACCATTCAAAGTCACAAATATCTCTAGGGCACTAGATGGGCACAGAGGAGTGATGCCTAACCCAGACTGAACAGAAATACAGAGACTTTTTGGAGGAGGTGAGTCCTCACATAGTGCAAGGATGGGGGTGGGGGTTAGCTAGGGCTTGCTTAACTTTCCTTCAATGAAGTACCAAAGCAAGAAAGAACAGGGTGTGTGCAGAGCAGCCATACCTCTAATCCTGAAATTGGAGACACAGAGAGGAAGGAGTCAAATTTTGGAAAATCTAAGACATCTCAGAGTGTTTTGACCTTACCTCGTGTATGATAGTGAGTCTTTGAAGGAGTTTAAATGGACGTATGAAGTGGTCAGATGGTTCCTTCTGAAAAATTCAGTTTGGTAGTAGTGTGAGGAGTAGATTTAGTTGGCAAGGAGATTGATAGATTTTCATAATCCAGGGTGGAGAAATGAGTAAGAAAACTAGTAAGGATGGATAGGAGAGGAAGGATACAAGAAATATTTGGAAGTGTAAGGGTAAGACTTATTTAATGGTTAGTGGAAGAGAGAGTGATGAAGGTAAAGGAAAAAGGCTCCTTGGTTTTTAGTTGGATCACCGTACGGATAATGACCCTGACATACAGAGTATCTTGAGGAATAATGAAACAGATTAGAACCAGTCAAGTTTGAGATGCCAGTGGACATTTTGATGGTGATATTGAGCAGACAGTTTGGCCCCAAGTTTTGTAACTCAAGGAAGAAGTCTAGGATTGCTATATATTTTGGAAGGTACCAGCAGATGGGTGGCAGTAGAAATCTCTGAAGTGGATAAGTCATCCTTTTAGAAATATGAATACTGAGGGGATTAGCAGCCCAAGGATAAAACTTCAGGAAGCACCTCCACTTGAGGGGTGCAAATGGAATATGAAGGAGACAATTAAGTAGACTGAAAGGGACCCATCACAGAAATAGAAAAACCACCAGGAGTTTGATGGGTCAAGGACATCAAGGGATTAGATTAGCTAACGAACATGGGTCATCCTTTGGTATTAAATGTAGTAGAATAATCCATGGAAGTAAAGGCAGAAATGTATCCATTACATTATTTATTTACTTACTTACTTATTTATTTATTTATTTATATTATTATTATTTTAGTTTCAGAGGTAGAGTTTAGTGACTCTTCAGTTGCATATAACACACAGTGCTCATTACATCAAGTGCCCTCCTTAATGTCCATTACTCAGTTACCCCACCCCCCACCTACCTCCCCTCCAGGAACCCTCAGTTTGTTTCCTATAGTTAAGAGTCTCTTATGGTTTGTCTCCCTCTCTGATTTTGTCTTATTTTCTTTTCCCCTCCCCTGTTATTCTCTGTCTTGTTTCTTAAATTCCACATGTGAGTGAAATCATATGATACATGTCTTTCTCTGACTGACTTATTTTGCTTAGCATAATAGCCTCTACTTCTATCCACATCGTTGCAACTAGTAAGAGTTCATTGTTTTTTGCTTTTTTTTGGTTTTTTTTGTTTTTTGATGGCTGAGTAATATTCCAATGTATATGTATACCATGTCTTCTGGAAAATAGTATAGAGGTTCCTCAAAAGGTTAAAAATAGAGCTACTCTATGACCCAGCAATTTCACTACTAGGTATTTACTCAAAGGGTACAAACAGTGATCCAAAGGGGTACCTGACCCTGATGGTTACAGAAGCAATGTCCTCAGTAACCAAAATATGGAAAGAGCCCAGATGTCCACTGACAGATAAATGGATAAAGAAGATGTGGTATCCATTACATTTAATAACCATAATGTAATTGATCCTTTTAGTCTGCCTCAATTACAGTGGGTCACCAAATATTTATTTATTTGTTTTGAATTGACAAATATTTATTAAGCAGGTACCATGAATCAGGCTCTGGGCTTAGTACTGAGAATCAGGGTGAATAAAAAATATGTAGTCAGGTCCTTGTAGCGCTTAAAATCAAATGTGGGATACAGACAATAAATGGTCCCACACAACAATATATAATTAAATGTTGTTAAGCATTATGAAGACAAATATTTAGCAATAAATTAAAAGTGAATATGTATTATTCTTCTAAGACTATAATGAAGAATAAATGTAGAGACTGAACTGTACTTATAGACGGGGGTGCAAACTAATTGTCAAGGAAGGTTTTTTTTTTAAATATTATTTATTTATTTATTTGAGAGAGAGGAGAGCATGAGAGGGGGTAGGGGCAGAGGGAGAAGCAGACTCCCTGCTGAGCAGGGAGCCCAATGTGGGACTCGATCCTGGGAATCCAGGATCCTGACCCGAGGTGAAGGCAGTCGCTTAACCAACTGAGCCACCCAGGCGCCCAGCAAGGAAGGGTTTTACGATGAGAAAGATTTCAAAGAGTTTATAGACTAAAAAAAAAAATACATAAAAGTAAAGACATAGGAAACAGAGGCATTCATTAACAGATCAAAGTCTGGAAGAAGCAAAGGAGCTCAATGTTTCCTATAGAAGATTTGGCTTTATTTAAGAGGACAGCTGCCCCTCTGAAAGGAGAAAGACAAGCTGAAAAGGAGAATGCAAAATTTGTCTTGTGGGGCTGATACTCTCAATGAAGTAGGAATCAAGTCTATCTGATGAGGCTGGGGTAGGTGGCATTTAAGTAGAAACAGAGCTTAGGATAAAAAGAAAAATGAGTAACTATTTAAAAGTAAAGAGGCTGTTTGTTTTTTAAAAGAAGCACAGAGCTTGCTGATGCATTTAGGCTGAACTTATTTAATGACCTCTGAATCAGTGACAAGGTCATGTGTTTTTCACACTTAGGTTTATAACAAGGCAACATATGCCAGTATCTCTTATAGTTGAGTTGTGGACCATGTGACTGAGTTCCGAGAAATGGAAAGTGGACAGAAGTAATGTAAATTACTTCCAGGCTTGGAAAGTATGCTACATGACTCTCTAGCCCCTGGAGAACACAAGTTCCAGATGTTGGGCCCTGAATTATCATCAAGAAGACAGTCTCCAAGAAGAGATACAGTTATTCAGTTGCACTATGATGTGAATGAGAAACAACTTCTTTCTGGCTTAAGTCACTGAGATTTATTGGTGTATTTGTTATTGTCACATAATCTAGCTTGCCTTAATATAACCACTGTTAAGATGTTGTATTAATTTATTCATAATATATTCATCCAACAATTATTATAATTTTTAGTATGATTATTATTTGCTTTATAGTTGTCGATTCTATTTTTTTCAAAGATTTATTTATTTGAGAGAGAGAGTGAGAGTGAGGAGGGGTAGGGGCAGAGGGAAAGGGAGATGTGAAGCAGACTCCCTGCTTAGCTCAGAGCCTGATGCAGGGGGTGGGGGGCTCCATCTCAAGACCCTGAGATCATGACCTGAGCTGAAATCAAGGGTCAGACGTTTAACCTACTGAACCACCCAGGTCCCCCATATTGTTGTTTTTTTAAATCAGGGAAATATTTAAAAAGACACTATTGTGCTTATTACTTACATGTCTTGATGTTTCTTTTAGAAAACAATGGATCAAGGTCTGATGCATAGGATTTGGGCAAAGACAATGCTTCTTAAAAGCACAATTTGCTCTATTGATAAGATCCTACCCTCCACCACTTGGACCCATTTCCCAACTGATTTCTTTATTTTCAAGAGCAAATTGCTCCTCTCTACATGTTCATCAGAACATAGGTTTCCTCAAAGAGGCAGGTATTGATTGGCAGAGACAACAAAACAAAGTAATTCTATTTCTTGCAATAAATAACTAATTCCTGATTGTCTCGGATTGAATAGAACATGTAATATGAGGCTTTTCAGAATCCAAGAGTCCGGGGTCATAGGACTTAGAGGCTATCTACTTTAGCCCTGTTTTCTTTATATGCAAGGGCTTTCCCTACCCTGTTCTTCTCTTTCCTGCATGAAATCCTTAAGATTGTCTTTCTTCCCTTTCACCATAGCTGGGGCTTTTTACTGTTCTTAGTGCAGATAAAAGCACACTGCTAGGCATAGAACAGGCAGGTTAGTGCTCAAGCAAATGAGTGTTTGAAACCCTTTTCTGAAATTTTTCCTCTGTGATTTTGAAGACATTCCTGAACATACTAGCTTCATAATCTTTGTAATCTTGGGAAATGATTTATCCTTTTTAAGTCTCATTTCTTCATCTATAGAATGAATATTCCCATTCCCATCCCCAATGGGAGTAAAAATTATGTTAAATAATAGGGCACCTGGGTAGCTCAGTTGGTTAAGCGACTGCCTTCGGCTCAGGTCATGATCCTGGAATCCTGGGATGGAGTCCCGCATCGGGCTCCCTGCTCGGCAGGGAGTCTGCTTCTCCCTCTGACCCTCTTCCCTCTTGTGCTCTCTATCTCTCATTCTCTCTCTCTCTCAAATAAATAAATAAAATCTTTTAAAAATTATATTAAATAATAATTGTAACACACTTTGTACGGATTTTAACACATAGTCTTAAAGATTACTTATAATTACCAAAAGGTTAGTTATCAAATATGAGTGCCTAATATATGATGAGGATTTTTTGGATCTGTTTTTAGAGCTTGTCTCTAATCCCTTAAAGAGTGCTGCCAAATAGAACTTTTGGTGATGATGGAAGTGTTCTACATCCATATGGCCCAATAGGCTATCCCCCGGCATGTTCATGTGAGCACTTCAAATGTGGCTTGCACAACTGGAGAATTGATTTTTTAACGTTATTTAATTTCAAATAACTTAAATTTCAATAGGTACAGTTGGTTAGTGGCAACTGTATTGGCCATCACAACCTCAGAGTGACGATCCAAACAGACATCCTCTTCCTTTTACAAAATAGAAAACAGTGTCAGAAATGTGAGGTAAGTTGTTTAGGGTTATTCAGCTAGCAAATAAATGAGCCGAGATATGAGTCTACCCATTCCTTGTCCATGCTCCCTGGTATCTTCAACTTGTTGCTTCTAAGAACCTTAACATTTATGAATCCCTCAGTTCCCTCATGTGCATTTATTTTGAGTAGCTTCCCTTCCCTGACACGATAACCATCAAATCTAGGAAAAGACTTCAGAAGTAGCTTAGTTCCGTTTCTTTCTGTCTAACTGGGGAACGTTCTCTTTATTTTCCCACAGGTGATCTTCCAACCTCTTCCCAAATACCACCACTGTCAGGTGACTTGTGACCTCATAGCATCACGCAAGGGGTTATTAAAGTGCTGTCTTATCATGAAATAAACTGCAACCTGCTTCCATGTGTCACAAGATAAAAGGCCAAGATCAGATGAAGCTACTAAGACTGTGCTTCCTCAGCTCATCAGCGTCACTGTCCAGCAGCCAAAAGCATGTACAGGTTGTCTTATGTTGCACCTGCTGAAAAGGCTACAATGGGGAAGAAGTGATGAGTGTGGGGAGGTTCAGATCCACCAGAAGCCAACCCAGGACATTTATCACAATGGTGTGTGCTAATCTTAGGACATTTTGTTAGAGCGGAACTCACTTACTCCTATGAATGTGTTCCTGTTAATGACTAACACACCTGGCAGAAAACAGAGTCACAGGCTAATTCAAATAAAGGGTGAGGGAATGAGCAGAGAAAGAGATTAAGACTGGAAAAATAGTTGTGTAGTTGTTCAGTAAGAGAACCAGGACATTCTGTTTTACTAACAAACATACTACTCCCTCTTAATCTGGAGGGTGCAGCTTCCATCATGGCTCTGTAAGAGACCACCTGGGGAGACACAATGGTTCAGCAGAAAGAGTTCGACACCAGAGTCAGAAAATGCAGCTCTTCCCAACACTTCTAGATTCCCATGTTCAGCCCTCTCTTCATAACAGCTGTTTCAAACCTTGCTGATTCTTCTCAAGTTTTGGAATTTTGTCATCTCACCCCACCACACTTAACAGATGCTATTTGCTCTACATGAAAGAGACATTAGAAACTCTTGAAGCTAGGTTCTTCTAGTATTTGTCACTGAACATACAAACCCACTCTTTGAGCCTTTCCTTCTTGCTTCCTGTTGAAAGGATGATGCTTACCTCTTTCTTCATAAGGGTAATTTCTCCTGCCTTCTCAGGGTGCTCACTGTGCTGATTTGACATCCTCTCCCTTGTTAACTTCAATATTCCCCCTTTGTAGACACATTTCACCAGACTTTGAACCTCCTCAAGTCTCCCTCATTTGAAACAACCACCCACACTCACACGCCCCCCCACACACACCTCAAAACCTTCAACCACCTATCTCTCTCCAGTTTATAACTCTGCTGCTCCTCAACATCACATTAGTCTTCTCAAAGGCATTGCCCAAACTGGCTGCCTCTATATCCTTATTTCACACTCCTTCTTCAACTCAATGCAATTTAGATTTATAGCACCATTCTATTAGAATTACTCACACCAATGTCACCAAATACCAGTACATTCTTAACCAAAAGGGCACTTTTGGTCCTTTTCTGAATGAACTCTTAGAGAAATATACCCTATTTATATGCCCTGTTTACTACCTTTTCTTCTAGGAAATTCTCCCCTCTGTGAACTCACACACTCTATTGCTTTCCTGGCTATTCTTCTCTGGTTTCCTCTGTGAGGCCCTACTTATCTAAACAGACCTAATGTCAGGACAGAGAAAGGTCTTGGTTCAATCTGCCATACATGTGCAGTTGTTGCATGGGACTCTATCCCATGTGCCCCCGCTCACGTGTCCTGTTTTTTTTTTTTTTCTTTTAAGTAGGCTCCCTGCTCAGCATGGAGCCCAATGTGGGACTTGAACTCACGACCCGGAGATCAAGACCTGGGCTGAAATCAAGAGTCAGATGCTTAACTGACTGAGCCATCCAGGCATTCCTATACACCCTATTCTTAAGGCTTCAGTTTACTCTCCCACGCTTTCTATGTCAGCATCTTTTGTTTATACAGATCCAATCCAATCCCTACTGAGTTCTACCATCTATAAATCAAATTATTAGTGGACATCTCTTACTTCAAAAGTTCAAGATGTTGATTAAACTCATCATCTTTGGAACCATCAGAAAACAGTATCACTTTCCAACCAGTTTCCCAAACTTGAAATTTGGGAAAGATTTTGACCTTTACTTTCTTTTCTTCATTCAGTCAGTCACCAAATTTTCTGGCTTCTACCTCCCAAATTTCATAAATCTCCTTTCCATTCCCAGTTTCCACCTTAGTCTAGACTACTGTCATCATTCTTCATCTGGACTATTGCAACCATCTATCAACTTCTCTCTGTTTTCTTTATTTTCTCTTGTTCTCTTCCAATCTGTTCTCCACATTGCTTTTAGAATGATTTTTTAAAGCAAAATTGAACATCTCATTCTTTCCATAAAATACTTCAACAACTTCCTATTGCCCTGTTTTTGACCAGTCTTACCTGAATTCTATCCTCTCTCTTTCATGACAACTTTGTCTCTTTTCTCCTACATGTACTCTAACTTCTAGGCACCCAAATATCTTTAATTTCCTCTATCACAGGTTGACTCTAATTTCTTAAGTTCCAGTTACTTCTAAGAGAAGACCACTCTTAACACTTGTTTTGGCAGGAATATCACAGAATTCAATAATGGTTGGCTCCTACTTGGGGAGGAAGCCTACCAATTTGTACCACTCTCCTTTATTCCACTAATGCATAGTTGATGAGATCAGGTACTCCTTTTCTGCAATCAAAGGCATAAAGAACTCAGAGTCTGGTGCTCTGCTAGTGAGGTGACATAGAGATATCCTTGACCCTGGCAGCACTTAGTTTCTCAGAGGTAATTTCATGGCATTGGCAGAATAAGAAGGTTATCACTCAAAATGGCACCTGGCCACTTACTGGACAAATTAAACTAAACATAGAACCTTCAAATGCTAACTACAAAAGAAAAATTAATGATGCTAGTTACTGGCTGGGTTTCAGGCAGGAGGTTAAAAATCTGTCTTTGGCTACTGATATTACCATTGGCAATACTGGTTGGCATAGAAAAGAGGAACTATAGATAACTGAAGGTGAGAAGGGACTGGGTGACAAATGTGTCTTTGACTCTTGTCTTGAGCTGAACTATTCTCTCATCACTTGAATCATTTCCATGATAATCAAGGCAGTGTGAATGTATAGCAGAATTCAAATTTTGTCAGTACATCATATTATTCCCCATCAGGTAAGGGTCTTAATGAGTTCTTTCTTTCCTTGTTAAGTATCTCCTATAATTGATCTTGGCAGGAAGATGCCACCAGAAAAGCTCAAAAACCAGACTAGGTACAACAAATTTAAAGCCAGTTTAGATGGACAAGCATTATAAAAAACAAGGTTCTTTTATTCTGTAATCTGTCCCTTCTGGAAGTCTGCAACAACTTTATTTTTTTTAAGATTTTATTTATTTATTTGATAGACAGAAACACAGCCAGAGGGGGAACACAAACAGGAGGAGTGGAAGAGGGAGAAGCAGGCTTCCCGCCGAGCAGGGAGCCTGATGTGGGGCTCTATCCCAAGACCCTGGAATCCTGACCTGAGCCGAAGGCAGATGCTTAACGACTGAGCCACCCAGGTGCCCCATTCTGCAACCATTTTAAACAGACATAACTAACACATAGGATGTAGCTGAAAAATGATGTGCAGGAAAATCCTCTCTTGAGCTTAGATAACCTATAATTTAAGAATGTTTGGGCATGTTATAGTAACTGAGGGATGGACTTGCAGGAACTGTTTGTATTTGAAGGAAGGGACTTGAGCAGGCACCTGAAGACAGAATGAGAATGACAAGCATGGTAGGTGTCTTTGCCTTACACCAACTCCATGAACTCCTCCCTGAGATCTCTGGAAAAGCAGTATAGTACAGGCATTATAAATGGGGGCTCTGCAGTCAACCTGCCTGGGTGCTAAGTTGGTTACCCAGGCACTGGCTGGTTGTGAGTTCTGGGACAAATAATTTATACCTTCTGAGTTTTATTCCTTGTCTATTAAATAGAGATAATATAGGGGCATTGGGAAGCTGAAACAAAATCTTCCATGTTTAGAATGTAGCACAGAGCTTATGACAGAGTATGCATATAATGCACATTAGCAATTAGCATTAGGGATTATGGAGAAATAAGCTTTAAGCACAAACCGAAGAAGTGGTTCCTGAGAGAATCTCTAAGAGGCAGAGGGATGGAGATGACTGCTTCAACACTAAAGTGTGACTTTGTGTGGGAGGAGGATTTTCAACACCTACTCCTGGAAACGCAGCTCAATTCTTCTATCACAGGAGGACACATCATCAGAAATACCAGGAGAAGCCCCTCCCCAGGGGTAGACTTCGGTGTTCTCTCAGAGAACCCTGTCCACATAGGCAGGAATGAGCACTCTGAACGATTTGTGGACAAATAACACTAGTAAGGGAGAAGGGGAGAAAGATGCAGATCCATGTGGGAATTCTCTCTTGATTCCCTGGTGGATTTGGTCATTACCAATCCTGGGTAAGCCACTGTGGCAAGAATCAAAGGAATTTGAGTTATTATTAAAGTGACTCCATGTATCCCCATAAGTGTGAGATTTCAAAGACAAAAACCAGAAAACAGGTGGTACATGATTTAGCATGTTGCAATGGCCTCTCTACCAGATGATCCAGTGTCTCCAGTTGAGATTTCTGAATTAAATGTCTGCTTATTCCCTTGCCTCAAAACCTCCATAATTTAACGCACATTCTTCTCAATCTAGCCCTAACCCTGCCTTCCCAGTTTTATATTGTAACACTTCCCCCAAACGATATATGAAGTAACCACATGTATCCACAATGCAATTCTGGGGGACTGTCTTGCTCTTGTGTATCTCTCTCGAAGGTCTGCATATGCTATGTTCTCTTTTGGGAGTACTTAGTCTCTCCCCATGCTTTAGGTTTCAATGCAGGAGAGACTCAACACAGAAACAAATTCTTTCTGCCAACTCCCTTGACCTACACTCCAGTGCAGCTGGATCAGGTACTATCTCCCTTGTCCCCATCCATTACATATACAAGCTACATAAATACTTAGAGTTATCTCCTTGTGAACAAGTTATTTGCATGTTTATGAGCTCTGTCTCAGGAACGTTGCATTTGCTATTTCTTCTACTAAAATGGCATTACTCCAGATGCCCATATGGTTGCCTCCTTCTCATCATGCAGGTATCAGGTCAATTGTTAACTTTTATAGAGAGGTCTTTTCCACTTTAAAATAAAGCAGACCTCAGTTTGTTTGTTTCAGAGGTACCGGTCTGTGATTCAACAGTCTTACACAATTCACAGCGCTCACCATAGCACATACCCTCCCCAATGTCTATCACCCATCTACCCTATCCCTCCCATCCCCCACCACTCCAGCAACCCTCAGTTGGTTTCCTGAGATTAAGAATTCCTCATATCTTTGAGATCATATGATACATGTCTTTCTCTGATTGACTTATTTCGCTCAGCATAACACCCTCCAGTTCCATCCACGTCGTTGCAAATGGCAAGATTTCATTCCTTTTGATGGCTGCATAATACTCCATTGTATATATACCACATCTTCTTTATCCATTCATCTGTCAGTGGACATGTTGGCTCTTTCCATAGTTTGGCTATTGTGGACATTGCTGCTATAAACATCAGGGTGCACGTACCCCTTTGGATCACTACATTTGTATCCTTGGGGTAAATACCCAGTAGTGCAATTGCTGGGTTGTATGGTAGCTCTATTTTCAACTTTTTGAGGAACATCCACACTTTCTGGGTGTGTGGGGGGATGGGTTAGTCTGGTGATGGGTATTAAAGAGGGCACGTATTGAATGGAGCACTGCATGTTATATGCAAACAATCATGGAACACTACATCAAAAACTAAATATGTAATGTATGGTGATTAACATAACATAATAAAAAATAAATAAATAAAATAAAGCAGAGCTGCTCCACACCCAGTCACTCTCTACCACTCTCTCTTACATTACTTTATTTTACTTATATCTGATATCATCTCATTTATTTGTTTACCAATTTATTTTCTTTCTACCACCAGAAAGTGTCTTGAGGGTAGTGATCATCAGGTTTATTTATTGCCGCACCTCAAGCACCTTGACAATGCCTAATGCACAGTAACTAACTGCTCAATAAACATTTGTTGACTGTCATCCCCACTAGACAGTAATTCTTTAGGACAGAAGCTGTGCCTTTGCATCCTGAGCACCTAATACAAGGTTTGTCACATGTTATGTGCTAAAATACATATTTATCAAATCCATGACATTTTTAATTAGCCACTCAAGAACTGGTTGTGCATTGGGAGGTCAACAAGGCAAGCAATTCTGTGGAGTGTAATTACTGGGGAGGGTGTCCAGTAGAGACTGGCCAGAAGAAAGCAAGGAATTGATTAAGATACCAAAGAAAGGAAACCTGGTGCCTTGCACAAAGTACAAGCTCAACATATGTTCATAACATTGACTTAACAAAATGGGTCTTATACTTCAACACTAATTCAATTTTTAAAAAAATACCATTTTAAACCTGTCATAGAATCACCTGCTGCTTCATTCAAGTGGGTGGTGAGTTGCTCTGTGACAGGTGTCCGACAACATGCTAATAGCCAAATCTATTCAATGCACAATGTTGACTTTCAGGAATGCTTTCTTTTTCTTCCTCACCCCACCCCCACTTCACAAAAAGAATGCCACTCTCCTGAGAGCATCACAACGGCAGTCCACAAATGAACCTTCTTCCTTTGAGAGAGACTAACTGTAGGGGAAAAGATAATTACTTAGTTCCTTTATCTCCAAATTATTTGTAATAAAATCTAAAATCACACCACAAGGTCTTTCATGAGGATGTCATAAATTAAGATGCATCGGCGTATCTGGTGCATCTGTTCCAATCTCTGGCCTTTTGTCTTCTGCAAAGAGCACACCAACCTCAATACCCAGCAGACAGCATTTACGCAAATGATGTCGTGGTCTATAGCATTAATATTCAGTGATTGTCTGTCATAGACACCTTACTGTACATCTGTTATGCAAATGTATGTTAATTCCGACTCCCTGACAGCTGCCTAGCTTCCCTCCCTAAAATGATCTTTTCCATTTTGAAGTTTGCAATCTGTTCCCAAAAATGTTAATCCAACAATTAGCTGAAATTGCTAAACAGAAATTGTACATGTTCAGTCTAAAATAGAAGGTAGCATTTTAAATAGATGGTGAACCTTCTTCCCACATCGTTTATTTTTTATGTGCTTCCACACAGTGTAAACATTGATCTCTACACAGCTTGGCTTGGGGCAAGTGGCAGGTTTACCTACCCCAATCCTAGGAGTTTGACAAGAAAGAATGATATCATCATTCCTGTCATTCAAAGCACTTTGTCCTCAAAGATGCTTTCAGTGATACACAGCGTTTTTCTCTGTGTCTGAAACTTCTGTTTTCCCCACGAAAATGATTAGTATCAAGCACTTGGATGTTAATAAGTGAAAACACAAAAACATAAAGAGAAGAATGATTGAGGGAAGAGATCTAAAAGAACATCCCATGAGATACAAGACAGTAGACAGTCTCTCTGTACACTTCCCTATTTACTATCTTTATTCATTCTGAGGAATAGGTGAAGGGCTTTGGAACAGTAATAGAAATATCCATTAAGACCTCAAAAGGGATTATGGTGCTCAAGAGGATGAAACAAGAAAAGTTACATTAAACATTACGTGAAAATCAAGACCAAATAAAAACTTATATGTGCTAGTCACCATGCTGGACATGTGAGTTGACACTCAACAACATTCTTGGGAGGTGGGGATTGTTATACAGCCCAATTTCATAATGGGGAGCAGAGCAAAGAGTGACTTCTGCAGGCCCATAAAGTTTCCATGACCCTCAACCATTATTCTTTTCCAGGTCTCTATTGTGAGGAAGAACACAGGCAAAATGTACAGCTACAGAATGTGTACAGTGAAGTAGGAGTCACAGGCTTCTGCTTTAATGGGGCTATATCTGACTCTGTTCCAAATGGATATCTGTTGCTTGGCCTTCTGGAAATCCAAAGCCTGACTAAGGAAAATGAACTTGAATCGGCTCTGCTCCAGAGATCTTGAGGACAAGTTTCTTCAAGGAGATTTATAAATGGGGCTCCTCTCTCATCATAGTAGTACATTTCTAAAATGATATTGCTAAACTAGGTGAGTTCCAGGGTTCTATTCTAGTCTAACACTTTTTATTTGCATTTATTGCTGCATTAATAATGAGACAATGAGTAAACAAAATACATTAAAGTTATCTTGGCTATATGATACACCTTCACTGATTTTCAGTGATTATCTTTCAGATGGATATGGTAAAACTCTCATTAGTTCCAACAGGAATCTTTTATTGTTATTATTATTTTAAGAGATTCTAAGATTTTTATTTTTTTTCTTTTCTTTTCTTAATTTTTAAAAATTTTATTATGTTATGTTAATCACCATATATTACATCATTAGTTTTTGATGTAGTGTTCCATAATTCATCGTTTGTGTGTAACACCCAGTGCTCCATTCAGTACATGCCCTCATTAATACCCATTACCAGGCTAAGCCATCTCCCCACCCCCTCCCCTCTAGAACCCTCAGTTTGTTTCTCAGAGGCCATAGTCTCTCATGGTTCTTCTCGCCCTCAGATTTTCCCGCCTTCATTTTTCCCTTTCTGCTATCTTCTTCTTCTTCTTTTTTTTTTTTTAACATATAATGTATTATTTGTTTCAGAGGTATGGGTCCGTGATTCAACAGTCTTACAGAATTCACAGCACTCACCATAGCACATACCCTCCCCAATGTCTATCACCCAACCACCCCATCCCTCCCACCCCCTGCCACTCCAGTAACCCTCAGGTTTTTTTTCCTGAGATTAAGAATTCCTCATATCAGTGAGGTCATATGATACATGTCTTTCTCCGATTGACTTATTTTGCTCAGCATAATACCCTCCAGTTCCATCCATGTCATTGCAAATGGCAAGATTTCACTCTTTTAATGGCTGCATAATATTCCATTGTATATATATATACCACATCTTCTTTAGCCATTCATCTGTCGATGGACATCTTGGCTCTTTCCATAGTTTGGCTATTGTGGATGTTGCTGCTATAAACATTGGGGTGCACATATCGGTGCATATTCAGATCCCTACATCCATATCTTTGGGGTAAATACTAAACCCAGCAGGAGAAGAGAACTAATAAAGATCAGAGCAGAGATCAATGAAATAGAAACCAAAAGAACAGTAGAACAGATCAACACAACTAGGAGCTGGTTCTTTGAAAGAATTAACAAGATTGATAAACCCCTGGCCAGACTTATCAAAAAGAAAAGAGAAATGACCCAAATCAACAGAATCATGAATGAAAGAGGAGAGATCACAACCAATACCAAAGAAATACAAACAATTATAAGAACATATTATGAGAAACTATATGCCAGCAAATTAGATAATCTGGAAGAAATGGATGCATTCCTAGAGATATATAAACTACCCAAATTTTTTAAAAATTTTATTACATTATGTTAATCACCATACATTACATCATTAGTTTTTGATGTAGTGTTCCATGATTCATTGTTTGCATATAACACTCAGTGCTCCATTCAATATGTGCCCTCTTTAATACCCATCACCAGGCTAAAACCTCCCCCCACCCCCTCCCCTCTAGAACCCTCAATTTGTTTCTCAGAGTCCATAGTATCTCATAGTTCATCTCGCCCTCTGATTTCCCCCCTTCATTTTTCCCTTCCTATGATCTTCTTCTTGTTTTTTAACATATAATGTATTATTTGTTTCAGAGGTACAGGTCTGTGATTCAACAGTCTTACAGAATTCACAGCGCTCACCTTAGCCATACCCTGCCCAAGGTCTATCACCCAGCCACCCCATCCCTCCCACCCCCCACCACTCCAGTAACCCTCAGTTTGTTTCCTGAGATTAAGAATTCCTCATATCAGTGAGGTCATATGATACATGTCTTACTTTGACTGACTTATTTCACGCAGCATAATACCCTCCAGTTCCATCCATGTCGTTGCAAAAGGCAAGGTTTCATCCTTTTTGAAGGCTGCATAATATTCCATTGTATATATACACCACATCTTCTTTATCCACTCATCTGTCGATGGACATCTTGGCTCTTCCCATAGTTTGGATATTGTGGACATTGCTGCTATAAACATTGGGGTGAATGTACCCCTTCAGATCACTACATTTGTATCTTTGGGGTAAATACCCAGTAGTAAAATTGCTGGGTCATAGGGTAGCTCTATTTTCAATGTTTTGAGGAACATCCACACTGTTTTCAAGAGTGGCTACACCAGCTTGCATTCCTACCAACATTGTAGGAGGGTTCCCCTTTCTCCGCATAATAGATTAGTGCCACACACTAGATTTTGGGCATATTTTGGTCTGTTAGAAGAAACTGCCTCCCAAATTTTAAAGAAAGAAAAGCCTGTATGTGTACGAAAATAAGGGTAAATACGATGAAGGGATGGAATATGATTGTAAAGATGAAAATTATGAAAGATTTTATAAATGGAATTGATAAGTTCATTGAAAGATGAAGAGAAATTTAAAAAAAAAAGGAGAGAATGTGATCATGCAGGATACTAGAACAAAGCCATACAGTAGAGATTTAGAGTATATTTTGGTCTGTTAGAAGAAACTGTATCCCAAAATTTTAAAGAGAGAAAAACATATATATATATATATACCAAAAATAAGGTTAACTACAATGAAGGGATAGAATATGACTCTAAAAATGAAAAATAAAAAAGATTTTTAAAAAAGGGATTGATAAGATGGTTGAAAAAGGGAAAAAGAAAAATTCAAGAAAAAGAAAAAGACAAAAAAGAAAATTAAAAAATCAACTTTGAAAGACTAACGAATCAGGGGGGAAAAAGCCATGAATTCTATGTGGGCTGTATTCCCCTAGTGCTGGCGTTCTGCTGTTCTCATTGATCAGTAAGCTTGGTCTTGGCTGGCTGTTCTTGCTGTTCTTCTTGGGGAGAGGCTGTTGCAGTGGTTCTCAAATGTCTTTGCTGGAGGCGGAATTGCCCCGTCCTTGCCGGGGCCAGGCTAAGTAATCTGCTCGGGTTTGCTCTCGGGAGCTTTTGTTCCCTGCAAGCTTTCCCTACAGCTTTGGAGGACGAAAGTGAAAATGGCAGCCTCCCAATCTCTGCCCCAGAGGAGCTAACTCAGAGCCCCACTCCTCAGTGAGCCCCCAGAGGAAAGCAGTCAATCACTCATGTCTCCCCGGTCTCTGGCCGCACTCCGTGCTCACCCGGCCTGTGACCGAGCGTTTCTATCTCTGACACCTGACCCATTTGGAGTCTCCAAGCCCAGCAGATTCTTGTGGTGTGCTCCTTCGCCGCTCCTCCTGGGAGAGGAAGGGGAGTCTTCCTGGATCTGCCACTTGTTGGGTCCCTGCTGGAAAAGCAGTGGTCTGACTGTGCCTCGGATCTCGGTTTATGGCAACCCTGAGCTGAGAGCCTACACCTCAGCTCTGTCTTTGCAGCAGGCTTCTCTGCTCGGATCCCTGAGAGCTCTGCCGCACTCAGGCACCCCCAGTCTTTCTGTGACCCCAGGGGTACTGAGACCACACTGTCCCGCGAGGGTTCCACCCCCTGCTTAGCCACTGGAGTGATGTCCCGCAGCGGAGCCGACTTCTAAAAGTTCTGATTTTGTGCTTCGCTGCTCTATCACTTGCCAGTAGCTGGCTGAAGCAGCCTTCCTCCCCCACCATCTATCTTCCCGAATATCGCCTCGGATTTACTTCTCCACACGTCCTACCTTCCAGAAAGTGGTCGCTTTTCTGTTCAGAGTGTTGTTGCTATTCTTTTCTTCGATCTCCTTTTGAGTTCCTAGGTGTTCAGAATGGTCTGATCCTTATCTAGCTGAATTCCTGGGAACAGCTTAAATTTAATTCACCTACTCCTCTGCCATCTTGCTCCTTCCCCCCGAGATTCCAAGATTTTTAAATGTTATAACTCACTGTAAGTCACATCCAATTAAGTTTTACTATTATATATAGAATATATTATTAATTATATTACATATATTCTATATATAAATAGAAACATCTATATAGATATAGAAATATCTATATATATTATATATATATATATATATATATATATATATATATATATATATATATATATATAGAAACAGACACATAAGGAGGTTAAGTATTTTGTCCAAGTTTATTTGGCTGGTAATCAGGATAGCTGAGATTTGACCCCAGAACAAATCTCTTGCTTCCTTTTTATGTTGCCACCTATATGTTATCTTCTCAATTTTCTTTCAAAGGAGAAAAAAATTGTAATAAATAGTCAAGTGTTCTTCCAAATATTAGGTGACGTGATATAGTTTTTGTGTGTGTTTATCTTGACCCAGTTTGGAGGTCCTGGCTGGAAACTGACCAGTTGTTCCTATTGAGTGTCCATTTCAAAACCCCATCCTTTTCCTTTATCAGGATCTCATACTTCATACCTGCCTTAATTGCCCCAAGGCCATATACCAGACAACCAAGGGCAGCCCTTAGGCCCTAGAGTATGCTGAAATTATTGACACTATTTACGTTAGCTAATCTGAAGCCTGCTTGCCTTGCCTTGTTCATTCCTCCCTGCAGGAGCTACAATGCAAGTACTTGCTCACATTCCTCTGTCTGTCTTGTGACTGACCCTGGTGCTTCCCCACGTGGCCCTTCATGTTGTGCTGTGTTCTCTCCAAGGCATGATGAATATAATAAAACTAAACTTCTTTTTGATTTCTCTCTCTTCATCTACATCTAGCTTCACCGTATGTCACTCAAGGTGATATGGTTAAAATGGGTCATAGGAGGTTTAGGGATAACAGTCCCCCCAACTTTACTCACTGCAACTCAGTCAGAATCTCTGAGAAATAGCCACATCTGGCCTCATGCCCAGTGAAGAATATTTCCCCCCACCAAACCTTATCTTGCTTATCTGTAAAGTGATGGCAATAATTTCTATCTCAAAAGAGTTGGTGTGAGATTTCAGTGAAAGAACACATGCTACAAAAGCTTACAGTAGGGCGCCTGGGTGGCTCAGTTGGTTAAGCGACTGCCTTCGGCTCAGGTCATGATCATGGAGTCCCGGGATCGAGTCCCGCATTGGGCTCCCTGCTCGGCGAGGAGCCTGCTTCTCCCTCTAACCCTTTCCCCTCTCATGTGCTCTCTCTCTCTCTCTCTCTCTCATTCTTGCTCTCTCAAATAAATAAATAAATCTTAAAAAAAAAAAAGCTTACGGTATGCTTGGGTCATATGAGGCGCTCAAAAAGCATACCCAAAGAAAGGAAGAGGGGCACATATCCTACATATACTGTCTCAAAAATTATAATTGCATATATATATGTATGCATTTCTGCTTTACATATATATATGTATATATGTATATAGAAATATATATATTTCTGCTTTACAAAGAACTTTCCTAGTTATTATCTCATTTGTTCCACCAAACTCCTTGCTGAAGCAAGAGGTGCTCCAATTAAGTCCATTTTTACAGATAGGGAAACTGAAGCATAAGATAATTAACTGTAATGTCTGAGATCTCTTGCTGAAAGAACAACAACAAAACACCTCATATTTGTTCAATGAAAAGTGTAGTGGTCATCTAAGTCATGCTGCCTCCTTAGTGAAAGTCAGAGGCACTGGTTGGTAGATACAACTTTACAGGGGTCAAGCCAACAGGGTCAAGATCACCGTTCTGCATTTCTATTAGAAATTGGTGTCTCCTCCTTTCCATTTTGCAACAATACATGACACTGAAATAATTATATTTATCATTTTTATCTTGTTATTCTGTTTTGACCTGAATAAATTATTTCTAAAGACATATATCCTCTGATCTTTCCTTCATCAGATGATACGTAAAATGCATAGCGTTAGTAGTTGGACTTTTATTTCATGATTCAAGGCTCCGTATATAATGGAAGGTAGAATGTGGTATGGAGCTGGAATCTATTCCCTTATACCTAATCCTTAGTATATAGAAATGTCAGGGCCCCAAAGGAGGCCACAGAGATCTGTCTTTATGAAGAGAAAAATCCTAAGTTAATTTACCACCACCAAGGGTGAAGACCACAAGCAGATATTGATATTTAAGTTCCACTAGTAAAACATGATTCAGTAAATGCCCCAGACTGACAAATTAGCACCTCCACATCACTCTGAAGAAGCTTTTAATGGAAAAACGTAGAGAGAGAAAAGCACAGGGAGAAGGGCAGAGCTTCCCTCTTTAGAAGAGATACAGGGAAGCTCTCTGTTTCCTATATTCACAAAAAACTTCTGAGGCGGACAGAGTGGAATTGTTATGATATCCTCCTTTTAATTTACAGGTGAAGGAAATTTAGACTCAGAGCAATTTTGTGACTCGTCTAGAAAATTCCTGTTGGAAAGAGTCACAGCCAAGCCTCAAAGCCAATTTTTCTGATTCCTCTTTCCCAGATTCTTTCCACTTCCCCAGATGGTGTCTGTGGGTTGGGCTATCACTTTCAAGCTTCGCTGGCCCTGGATGACGGACGAGGATTTGCTCTGGGCATCTGGGCCCAGGCTGAGGTACAGGTGCCAGACACATTGTGGGTCTCCCAACCACTCTCACTGCAGTTCAACGGACCCTCCAGTGCACTGCCTGCAATGGAATTATGATTTATTGCAGAGACAAAGAACAAAGTACATGTTCTCTGTGAAGGAGCTCTCAGAGGGCAAGATCCCTCTGCCCCCAGCTGATTTGAATGGTATTCTGGAATCCTTGAAATGAGAGAGCACCTGGAAAGGAGCACTAAATGGAGGGACCCAGTGAGTGAAGCCACAATCCAAACCTCACCATGTATCTGTCCTTATTGTGGATTTGACCTCACCTCCCTTTCCTTTAGCATCGATTTTGGAATTTTTTTTTTTATATTGTGGTAGAAATCCTTTTATTTGAGGCCAGTCCATTGATTGACTAATCAGAAAGGTTAATTTAATGAAAGAATCATAACAAATTATATATGGCTACCTTAAATATTTCATTTAAACTTAGAATAATGTGCATCCATTCAGCAATGTTTTGGTGTAAAGGCAAGAACTTTTACTTAAATATGAGTCTTTTGATTGGATTTTCACATTGGATTTCCTGTGTAAACCTCATTCCTGGTAGGTTCTTTATAATTTCCTTTAAGTGGACTAAGATTTAAAGACATTTGTGTGGTAATCTGAATTCAGACTCTCTTAGATTAATACTATTTATTTTCCACTTTTTAATGGTAATCTTGCCACAATTTAATCTGATATGTTTTTAGTGACTTTCTATTAACCATTCTGTGCAAAGTATTAATTTGATTTTAATAGAAACAACAGAAGTAGATGGAACAAACTTATTCTCATGAGAGGAATGTTGGTGGCATTTATAAATCTTTGAAAGCACTGGCTTCACTATTGTCCAGAAGAGCATACCTCAGCAAGGTGACAATGACAATGAGGAGCTACTGCCTTTCAAAATGATTATATAGCTTCAATGAGTTGATGCTTGTGAAAGAATATGGGTGGTTAAAGGCAAAAAATCATAATAAATGTGAGAGAGAAGGGAGACAAAGCAGGAAGCTGTAACTGGGGCCTAAGATGGTGGTGCCTCTCTGCAGATTTCTCTCTTACACTAGTTAGGAGGCCAGAGCTACAGACATGCAGACCACTAGCTAGCCATGTCATTTGTGCATGCTGAGTACCAATGAGAGCTGTAGAGGTTCAGTGGCTGAGACTTCAATAAGATCAAATCTTGGGCCACTGGACAGAGTGGGGTTAGTGTGCTCTGTCAGGAGCACATTTCTTACTTTAGGTTATACCAGGAAGGGAAATCAGTATCATAGACTCAGTAAATCTGTGGAGACTTCCTGAAAGAGAGGATTCATGACTGTGGCCATGAAGCATGGGTAGAAATGACTGGCATTAGGGAATGGATGGATGGTACTTCAGATAATTATAAGGAAACCAAAGGACGCTGTACCACACATCTCATGGAGAACCACTAAACACAACTGTGGAAGCACTCTTGGAAAACTTTTCTCTCCCCCCCCTCCCCCACCAATCCTTTCTGTGCAAACTCAGCCTTTGATTTACTCTATTTATCCCCCAACTCTCCATGGGGTATAAACAAACATGAGTCTGACTCATAGAACTGGTTGTTTTTCTAATGCAAGAGATTGCTGTGGAGAATAAAATGAACACTTACAGAGCTGGGAGGTGTGGTTGGCATTTCATGCAAATTGACAAGGGCTAATTCATCCCATGTTCCTATTCTCCAAAGCATACTTTGGTATTGAAAAGGCAAATAAATGTGCTCTAGAAAAGCCAGCATCCTCATTTGTTATCTAGCAGAGGGATCTGGAAAGTAAAAAAAGAAATATCATCAGGTCCCCTGCCAACCCTGTGTCTCACTCTTTTGACCCAGGAAGCGAGGGTTCTTGATAAGTAAGATCACTACTTTTCAAAGAAGCTGAGAAATTTCTTCAGAGATTGTTCCTGGAGGTCCCCCAGTTCTGAGGAGCTGAGTCATTGGTCTGTTCCAAAATAATCAATAATGGAGCACTTGGGTAGCTTGTTCAGCCCAGGTCATGATTTCAGGGTCATGAGGTCAAGTCCCCAGTGGGGCTCCCCTCTCAGTGTGGTGTCTGCTTGGGTTTCTCTCTCCCTCTCCCTCTGCCCCATGCCCCAGCTCTCTCTTTATCGAAAATCAACCAATCTTAAAAAAAAACCCAACAAAAACCAAAATGATCGATAGTTTTTTTTTAAAGATTTCATTTATTTGTCAGAGAGAGAGAGAGCACAAGCAGAGGTTGTGGCAGGCAGATGGGGAAGTAGGCAGAGGGAGAAGCAGGCTCCTCATGGAGTAAGGAGCTCAATGCGGGATGGTATCCCAGGACCCTGGGGATCATGATCTGAGCCAAAAGCAGATGCTTAACTGACTGAGCCACCTGGGTATCCCAAATGATTGATAGTTTTAAACAAACCATAGCAGAAACTCTTGACCCTACAGAAAACTGGGAAATTGAAAGAACACATTTTTGGAAGATTCAACCTACATGTTTCATGCTTTCTACTACTCTCATGCCACATTCTATGCACCTGGGAGCCATTTTCAGCCCCTTTCCTCCTACAAAACTGATTTCTCAGGAAAAAAAAGTAAAATCGCCAAGCTTGCTGATTTTTTTTTTCTTCTCTTACAGACATTTTTATTTGACTTTGACACCTACAAACAAGTGGGAAAGGTATTTTGTCAGGGAACACAAGTGATCCCAGATCTTCCGATATCATAGCGTTTACCCCACTAGCTTTTCTTGGAAGAATGTTTGGTGTGTGTTTTTTTCCCAAAGCATATATTTTAAATTATGCAATTGAGGGCAATATACCTATTGCTCAAAGTTTATTAACCAGGGAGTTGAGAAGAAGAGATACCATGCCAATAATCACAATAATAGCTACCAGGACTAAATACCTTCTCTGTGCCAGATGAATTTTTCTTCTTTCTTTTTTTTAAATTTTTTTACTGTTATGTTAATCACCATACATTACACCATTAGTTTTTGATGTAGTGTTCCATGATTCATTGTTTGTGCATAACACCCAGTGCTCCACGCAGAACGTGCCCTCTTTAATACCCATCACCAGGCTAACCCGTCCCCCCACCCCCCTCCCCTCTAGAACCCTCAGTTTGTTTTTCAGAGTCCATCGTCTCTCATGGTTCGTCTCCCCCTCCGACTTACTCCCCTTCATTCTTCCCCTCCTGCCAACTTCTTCTTCTTTTTTTTTTCTTAACATATATTGCATTATTTGTTTCAGAAGTACAGATCTGTGATTCAACAGTCTTGCACAATTCACAGTGCTCACCATAGCACATACTCTCCCCAATGTCTATCACCCAGCCACCCCCATCCCTCCCACCCCCCACCACTCCAGCAACCCTCAGTTTGTTTCCTGAGATTAAGAATTCCTCATATCAGTGAGGTCATATGATACATGTCTTTCTCTGATTGACTTATTTCACTCAGCATAACACCCTCCACTTCCATCCACGTCATTGCAAATGGAAAGATCTCATTCCTTTTGATGGCTGCATAATATTCCATTGTGTATATATACCGCATCTTCTTTATCCATTCATCTGTAGATGGACATCTTGGCTCTTTCCACAGTTTTGTGCCAGATGAATTTTATACATCATTTCTACCAAGGCTTTCCCAAAATGTGCCCTGGGGACTATCATTAGATATTAGTAAATATTACTAGGCAGTCTTTACCCTTGGAGAATGGGTCTTTGTTATGAAGAATAATACTATGTGTATTTCATTATGATTACTCTTCCCCTCCTTCTGACACAGCTCCATGGGAGTCTTTCTCAGATTTTCACTGTTAGAATGTGTTGGGATTCTTGGAGGGAGAACTCAGGAAATTGTGAGTTTCCCTCTAACTCTGGGGTCCTTAAGAGTTTCTTTCTCATATTAATACACACTTAGCTCTAACAATCAGTCAAAATCATTATTTAAGTTTCTTTACCTGTTTATAGCTCCAGTTTATAGTGGCTTCTGCTCCAGATAAGGAGGCCTCAGCTGTGAATCTCTAAATTTGTCAGTCTCCAAATTTTGGGGGAGCAGTATGTCCTTTATTCAATGATGGATTCAAAAAAAGTCACTGATACTCAGTTTGTTCAGGTTTTTCTTCTAAAGATGGAAGTGACAATTTTCAAAGTTCTTTACATGTTGGAGTTGAACCCAAAAGTTAATTGTTTCAAAGATATTTGAATTTTTTTTATTCTTTCAAAGATATTTCAAAGACATTTCCACTGAATATGGAATTCAGGGCTAACTTTTTTTTTCTATTATTTTAAATCTGTCGCTCCATTGCCTTCCCGCTTACATTGATTTCTAATGAGAAGTCTGCTGTAACTCTTAAAAATGTTTTTTTCTTTCAGTAATGTTTTTGCCTAACTGCCTTCAAGATTTTCCTTGTTCTTGAATTTCATCAAAAACAGTGGAACCAGGTGTAGTTTTATTGCTACTGATTCTGCTTTATTTTCTCTGACTTTGGATTTGTGGCTTGATGTCTGTTACTAATTTTGGAAAATTCTGTATTACTATTTCTTCAAATATTTATTCTCTTTCTTTTCCGTCTGTTATTCCAATTCCAAATATGTAGACCATTTTATATTCTCACTCATCTCTTTAATGTTCTACTCTGTTTTGTTTTCCTTTGTTTTGTTTTCACTCCATTTTTCCTCTTTATATTTCAATTGAATAATTTCTTTTTTTTTTTTAATTTTTTTATTGTTATGTTAATCACCATATATTACATCATTAGTTTTTGGTGCAGTGTTCCATGATTCATTGTTTGTTCGTAACACCCAGTGCTCCATGCAGAACGTGCCCTCCTCAATACCCATCACCAGGCTAACCCATCCCCCTACCCCCCTCCCCTCTAGAACCCTCAGTTTGTTTTTCAGAGTCCATCATCTCTCATGGTTCGTCTCCCCCTCTGACATACTCCCCTTTTCTTCCTCTCCTGTTATCTTCTTCTTTTTCTTTTTTTCTTAAAATATGTTGCATTATTTGTTTCAGAAGTACAGATCTGTGATTCAACAGTCTTGCACAATTCACAGCGCTCACCGTAGCAGATACCCTCCCCAATATCTATCACCCAGCCACCCCATCCCTCCCACCCCCAACCACTCCAGTAACACTCAGTTTCTTTCCTGAGATTAAGAATTTCTCATATCAGTGAGGTCATGTGATACATGTCTTTCTCTGATTGACTTATTTCACTCAGCATAACACCCTCCAGTTCCATCCACGTCGTTGCAAATGGCAAGATCTCATTCCTTTTGATGGCTGCATAATATTCCATTGTGTATATATACCGCATCTTCTTTATCCATTCATCTGTCGATGGGCATCTTGGCTCTTTCCACAGTTTGGCTATGGTGGACATTGCTGCTATAAACATTGGGGTACACGTACCCCTTCGGGTCCCTACATTTGTATCTTTGTGGTAAATACCCAGTAGTGCAATTGCTGGATCGAACGGTAGCTCTAATTTCAACTGTTTGAGGAACCTCCATACTGTTTTCCAGAGGGGTTGCACCAGCTTGCATTCCCACCAACAGTGTAGGAGGGTTCCCCTTTCTCCACATCCCCGCCAACATCTGTCATTCCCTGACTTGTTAATTTTAGCCATTCTGACGGGTGTGAGGTGGTATCTCATTGAGGTTTTGATTTGGATTTCCCTGATGCCAAGCGATGTTGAGCACTTTTTCATGTGCCTGTTGGCCATTTGGATGTCTTCTTTGGAGAAATGTCTGTTCATGTCTTCTGCCCATTTCTTGATTGGATTATTTGTTCTTTGGGTGTTGATTTTGATAAGTTCTTTATACATTTTGGATACTAGCCCTTTATCTGATATGTCATTTGCAAATATTTTCTCCCATTCTGTCGGTTGTCTTTTGGTTTTGTGGACTGTTTCTTTTGCTGTGCAGAAGCTTTTTATCTTGATGAAATCCCAATAGTTCATTTTTGCCCTGGCTTCCCGTGCCTTTGGCGATGTTTCTAGGAAGAAGTTGCTGCGGCTAAGGTCGAAAAGGTTGCTACCTGTGTTCTCCTTTAGGATTTGGATGGACTCCTGTCTCACGTTTAGGTCTTTCAACCATTTGGAGTCTATTTTTGTGTGTGGTGTAAGGAAATGGTCCAGTTTCATTCTTCTGCATGTGGCTGTCCAATTTTCCCAACACCATTTGTTGAAGAGACTGTGTCTTTTTGCCATTGGACATTCTTTCCTGCTTTGTCAAAAATAACTTGACCATAGAGTTGAGGGTCCATTTCTGGGCTCTCGATTCTGTTCCATTGATCTATGTGTCTGTTTTTGTGCCAGTACCATACTGTCTTGATGATGACAGCTTTGTAATAGAGCTGGAAGTCCGGAATTGTGATGCCGCCAGCTTTGCTTTTCTTTTTCAGTATTCCTCTGGCTATTCTGGGTCTCTTCTGGTTCCATACAAATTTTAGGATTATTTGTTCCATTTCTTTGAAAAAAGTGGATGGTATTTTGATGGGGATTGCATTGAATGTGTAGATTGCTCTAGGTAGCATTGACATCTTCACAATGTCGATTCTCCCAATCCATGAGCATGGAACGTTTTTCCATTTCTTTGTGTCTTCTTCAATTTCTTTCCTGAGTATTTTATAGTTTTCTGAGTACAGATCCTTTGCCTCTTTGGTTAGATTTATTCCTAGGTATCTAATGGTTTTGGGTGCAATTGTAAATGGGATAGACTCCTTGATTTGTCTCTCTTCTGTCTTGTTGTTGGTGTATACGAATGCCACTGATTTCTGTGCATTGATTTTACATCCTGCTACTTTACTGAATTCCTGTATGAGTTCTAGCAGTTTTGGGGTGGAGTCTTTTGGGTTTTCCACATACAGTATCATATCATCTGCAAAGAGTGAGAGTTTGACTTCCTCTTTGCCGATCAGGATGCCTTTGATTTCTTTTTGTTGTCTGATTGCTGTGGCTAGGACTTCTAATACTATGTTGAATAGCAGTGGTGAGAGTGGACATCCCTGCCGCGTTCCTGACCTTAGGGGAAAAGCTCTCAGCCTTTCCCCATTGAGAATGATATTCGCTGTAGGTTTTTCATAGATGGCTTTTATGATATTGAGGTATGTACCCTCTATCCCTATACTCTGAAGAGTTTTGATCAAGAAAGGATGTTGTACTTTGTCAAATGCTTTTTCTGCATCTATTGAGAGGATCATATGATTCTTGTTCTTTCTTTTGTTAATGTATTGTATCACGTTGATTGATTTGCGGATGATGAACCAGCCTTGCAGCCCAGGGATAAATCCCACTTGGTCGTGGTGAATAATCCTTTTAATGTACTGTTGGATCCTATTGGCTAGTATTTTGGTGAGAATTTTTGCATCCATGTTCATCAAGGATATTGGTCTGTAATTCTCTTTTTTGATGGGGTCTTTGTCTGGTTTTGGGATCAAGGTAGTGCTGGCCTCATAAAATGAGTTTGGAAGTTTCCCTTCCATTTCTATTTTTTGGAACAGTTTCAGGAGAATAGGTATTAATTCTTCTTGAAATGTCTGATAGAATTCCCCTGGGAAGCCATCTGGCCCTGGGCTTTTGTTTCTTGGGAGATTTTTGATGACTGTTTCAATTTCCTTAGTGGTTATAGGTCTGTTCAGGTTTTCTATTTCTTCCTGGTTCAATTTTGGTAGTGGATACATCTCTAGGAATGCACCCATTTCTTCCAGGTTATCTAATTTGCTGGCATAGAGTTGCTCATAATATGTTCTTATAATTGTTTGTATTTCTTTGGTGTTGCTTGTGATCTCTCCTCTTTCATTCATGATTTTGTTGATTTGGGTCATTTCTCTTTTCTTTTTGATCAGTCTGGCCAGGGGTTTATCAATCTTGTTAATTCTTTCAAAGAACCAGCTCCTAGTTTCGTTGATCTGTTCTACTGTTCTTTTGGTTTCTAGTTCATTGATTTCTGCTCTGATCTTTAAGATTTCTCTTCTCCTGCTGGGTTTAGGCTTTCTTTGCTGTTCTTTCTCCAGCTCCTTTAGGTGTAGGGTTAGGTTGTGTATTTGAGACCTTTCTTGTTTCTTGAGAAAGGCTTGTATTGCTATATACTTTCCTCTCAGGACTGCCTTTGCTGTATCCCAAAGATTTTGAACAGTTGTGTTTTCATTTTCATTGGTTTCCATGAATTTTTTTAATTCTTCTTTAATTTCTTGGTTGACCCATTCATTCTTTAGTAGGATGCTCTTTAGCCTCCATGTATTTGAGTTCTTTCCGACTTTCCTCTTGTGGTTGAGTTCTAGTTTCAAAGCATTGTGGTCTGAAAATATGCAGGGAATGATCCCAATCTTTTGGTACCGATTGAGACCTGATTTGTGACCTAGGATGTGATCAATTCTGGAGAATGTTCCATGGGCACTAGAGAAGAATGTGTATTCCGTTGCTTTGGGATGGAATGTTCTGAATATGTCTGTGAAGTCCATTTGGTCCAGTGTGTCATTTAAAGTCTTTATTTCCTTGTTGATCTTTTGCTTAGATGATCTGTCCATTTCAGTCAGGGGGGTGTTAAAGTCCCCCACTATTATTGTATTGTTGTCAATGTGTTTCTTTGCTTTTGTTATTAATTGCCTTATATCATTGGCTGCTCCCATGTTCGGGGCATAGATATTTACAATTGTTAGATCTTCTTGTTGGATAGACCCTTTAAGTAGGATATAGTGTCCTTCCTCATCTCTTATTACAGTCTTTGTTTTAAAATCTAGTTTGTCTGATATAAGGATTGCCACCCCAGCTTTCTTTTGGTGTCCATTAGCATGGTAAATGGTGTTCCACCCCCTCACTTTCAATCTGGGGGTGTCTTTGGGTGTAAAATGAGTCTCTTGCAGACAGCATATTGATGGGTCTTGTTTTTTAATCCAATCTGATAGCCTGTGTCTTTTGATTGGGGCATTTAGCCCATTTACATTCAGGGTAACTATTGAAAGGTATGAATTTAGTGCCATTGTATTACCTGTAAGGTGACTGTTAACTGTCTGTTGTCTGTGTTCATTTCTGCTCTTTGCTGCTTTTAGGTTCTCTCTTTGCTTAGAGGACCCCTCTCAATATTTCTTGGAGGGCTGGTTTCGTGTTTGCAAATTCCTTTAGTTTTTGTTTGTTCTGGAAGCTTTTTATCTCTCCTTCTATTTTCAATGATAGCCTAGCTGGATATAGTATTCTTGGCTGCATATTTTTCTCGTTTAGTGCTCTGAAGATATCTTGCCAGTCCTTTCTGGCCTGCCAGGTCTCTGTGGATAGGTCTGTTGCCAATCTAATGTTTCTACCATTGTAGGTTACATATCTCTTCTCCCGAGCTGCTTTCAGGATTTTCTCTTTGTCTCTGAGACTCGTAAGTTCTACTATTAGATGTCGGGGTGTTGACCTATTTTTATTGATTTTGAGAGGGGTTCTCTGTGCCTCCTGGATTTTAATGCCTGTTTCCTTCCTCACATTAGGGAAGTTCTCTGCTATAATATGCTCCAATATACCTTCTGCCCCTCTCTCTCTCTCTTCTTCTTCTGGGATCCCAATTATTCTAATGTTGTTTCGTCTTATCGTATCACTTATCTCTCGAATTCTGCCCTCGTGATCCTGTAGTTGTTTCTCTCTCTTTTTCTCAGCCTCTTTATTTTCCATCATTTGGTCTTCTATATCGCTGATTCTCTCTTCTGCCTCATTTATCCTAGCATTTAGTGCCCCCATTTTTGATTGCACCTCATCAATAGCCTTTTTGATTTCGATTTGGTTAGATTTTAGTTCTTTTATTTCTCCAGAAAGGGTTTCTCTAATAACTTCCACGCTTTTTTCAAGCCCAGCTAGTATCTTTAAAGTCATGATTCTGAACTCTAGGTCCGACATCGTACTAATGTCCGTACTGAGTAGGTCCCTGTCTGACGGTACTACCTCTTGTTCTTTTTGCTGAGGTGATTTCTTTCGTCTTGTCATTTTGTCCAGAGGAGAATAGATGAATGAGAAAACAAAAGGCTAACAGGTTTACAACGTCCCCAGCAAATATACTGTATACAAATCAGAAAAGACCTGAAACCAGGGGAAAAGAAAGGGAAAGAAAGAAAAAAGAAAGAGAAAAAGAAAAAAAAAAGAAAAAAAGATAAAAACAAAAACAAAACAATTCAAAAAAGGCAGAATATGATCAAATATGATCAGGCTAGTGCATAGATCAGTGCCACACACTAGATTTTGGGCGTATTTTGGTCTGTTAGAAAAAAGTGCCTCCTAAAATTTTAAAGGAAGAAAGACATATATGTACAAAATAAGGGTTGATACAATGAAGGGATGGAAGATGACTGTAAAGATGAAAATTATAAAAGATTTTATAAAAGGACTTGGTAAGATAAGTTGTTTGAAAAAAGAAAGAAGATTTAAGGAAAAAAAAAAAAGGAAAAAGGGAGAGAATGTGATCAGGCAGGAGACTAGAACAAAGCCATACACTAGTGGTTTAGGGTATATTTTGATCTGTTAGAAGAAACTGTACCTCAAAATTTTAAAGAGAGAACAACTTATATATATATGCCAAAAACAAGGATAACTACTATGAAGGGATAAAATATGACTCTAAAAATGAAAAAAAAATAAAAAAATGTTTTTTTTTAAAAAAAAGGATTTATAAGATGTTGGTTGAAAAAGGGAAAAAGAAAAATAAAAAAAAGTCAACAAAAATTAACTTTGATGAAATAATGAATCATGGTAAAAAAAAAAAAAAAAAAAAGAAGCCATGAATCTATGTGCAGTATTCCCCTAGCGCTGGAGTTCTCCTATTCTCCTTGATCGATCAACTTGGTCTTGGCTTGCTGGCTGTTTGTGCTGATCTTCTGGGGGAGGGGCCTGTTGCTGTGGTTTCCAAATGTCTTTGCCGGAGGCGGAATTGCCCCGCCCTTGTCGGTCCGGGCTAAGGAAGCTGCTCCGGTTTGCTCTCAGGAGCTTTTGTTCCCTGCAAGCTCTCGGTACAGCTTTGGAGGACCAGGGCGAAAATGGCGGCCTCCCAGTCTCCGCCCGGAGAAGCCGAGAACTCGGGGCCCCGCTCCTCAGTGCGCCCCCAGAGAAAAGCAGTCACTTCCGTGTCCCCGGTCTCCGGCCGCACTCCGTGCTCACCCGGCCTGTGACCGAGCGTTTCTATCTCTGGCACCCGACCCCGCTCGGAGTCTCCAAACCCAGCAGATCCCTGCGGTGCGTTCCCGCACCGCTCCTCCCCGGGAAGGAAGGGGAGTCTCCCCGGATCTGCTGCTTGTTGGGTCCTTGCTGGGGGAGCCGTGCCCCGACTGGGCCGCAGATCACAGTTTATGGCAACCCCGAGCTGAGAGCCCGCGACTCTGCTCCGTCTCTGCAGCCGGCTTCCCCGCCCCGACACCTGGGAGCTCTGCCGCACTCAGGCACCCCCGGTCTCTCTGTGACCCCAAGGGTCCTGAGACCACACTGTCCCGGGAGGATTCCACCCCCCGCTTAGCCACTGCAGCGACGTCCCTCCGCCGAGCCAACTTCTAAAAGGTCCGATTTTGTGCTCCGCGGCTCTAGCACTTGCCAGAAGCGGCCGACGGAGGCCCCTCCCCCGCCGTCTATCCTCCCGAATATCGCCTCGGATTCACTTCTCCGCACGTCCTACCTTCCAGTAAGTGGTCGCTTCTCTGTTCAGAGAGTTGTTGCTACTCTCCTGTTCGATCTCCTGTTGAGTTCGTAGGTGTTCAGAATGGTTTGATCCCTATTCAGCTGAATTCCTGAGACCAGACGAAATCTAGGTCTCCTACTCCTCCGCCATCTTGCTCCGCCCCCCCTCAATTGAATAATTTCTATTAATTTATTTTAAGCTGAATGATTCTTTTCTGTTTGTGTTGAGTTAGGGTTAAACCCACTGGGGCATTCTCCATATCTGTTACTGTGACTTTTGTTTATATGTTTAGTATACAATTTATTTTTTTCTTATGGCTTCTATCTCTGATCACATTACTTATTTGATCTTGTATTTTACCCTCTATTTTTTTTTCTAATAGAGGCTTTAACACACTATTAATAGTTATTTTAAATTTCTTATCTGATAATTTCGACATCTGTGAATATGCAAGTCTGGTTTTGATGCTTGCTTTGTCCCTTTAGACTATGTTTAATTAGCCTCTGTGTATGCCTCATAGATTTTGTTGTTGTTTGGGTTCTTGTTTGTTTGTTTTATTTTGTTTCTGTATTTTTTTGTTAAAAGCCTGGCATATTGTGTAGGACAGTGGGTACTGGTATAAATAGTGTTTATGTTTGGAGACAATCATACCTTTTCTTCTTGTAGCCTTCTAATGTGGTGATTTGTGCTCATCTACTTAGGAATTGGACTGGGTTTGAAGTTTTCTCTCACCTTGGTTTTGGGTCTACCCCATGCCTCTGGATTTTAGATTTATTCTGCTCTCCAGAGAAAATTTGTCTCTTGCCCTCGCTCTACAGCATCCCAATGTTATTTTCACTCAATGTGAATTAGTGTGTTTGAGGGAGTCCTGGGGGCATTCTCTGGTGCTTTAATTAAAACTTAGAATGAGTCAGGCACTGTGAACCTGGGCCTCAAGGGTACAAACTTTTCAAGTGCCCCTGCCTTCTTCCCGATGCCATACTGCGTTTTGCATTTACTCTTTCTCATTTCTCAAGCATGGGATTTGGTTTTCTGTTCTTAACTCCTACCTGTAGTTAAAGTTTGGTTACTTTTCCTTACTCAAGTCAAGTGTTTCCTCCCCCTGCCCCCCACAGGGGAGATAGTGGGCTTGGAACTGGGCTGAGTATCAGCAATAACTTTTATTCTTCTCCCTTAGCAAGTATCATTGTGTAAACTTTCTTGGGATTCTCTCACGTCTTTCTTATGAGTACTTGGTGTAAAATCCTGGAAGAGTGTATGAATATACCTATGTCCATGGCCCAAAGCAATTTCATACTCTTTCACTAATCTATACTTAGCTGTGAGCAATTCATTAAAATTTTCTGGTTGAGTCTTCTTACCAGCTTATATCGCATTCAGTGACAATGTCCCAGGTAAGTAAAAGCTTAAGTTTTACTTTTCATTACTGATGTCTGTCTGTCTCCATATTTTAGGTTAATTATTTGTCCTTGTGACTCAGTTCTCTGTTAAATTTTTTAAAAAACCTGTTTGCCTATCAATTTTCTTATTGTAAGAGTGGAAAAGATGCCTATTCTAGCTATTTCTATCTATGAACTGAAACTGCTGGCCATTCACATTTGACTTGATTTTCACCCTAAAATTGGACTTTTCTGTTCTCTATTCAATCTAACCAGTTTTATTCCTTTGCCCATACGATGGCTAGCAGGTCCCCTAATCCAGACGCTTGGTTGACTACATGCTTCAACTAATCCCCAAGGTAGAGTAAAAACATCCAGATTTTCTGAATGTCTGTTTTCTTTTTAGTATTTATTATTTCTATATTTCCATTGCTTATCTTTTTCTAGGTTACAAATTTATAATTCCATAAATTTTGTATACTTATATATTCCAGGAATCAAGGCAAAGCAGAGCACAGAATTCATAAATTAGGTTGATACAGTTCTCACCCCTAAGGAGGCCACATTCTAATCAATAATACAATGTATATACATGCACCCGAAACAGATAACTTACTATGCAAGCTTCAAATGACAGAAAAAAGATGTTATAGGAGCCCAGTTTTATAAGTATACAACAAAATACATACTTTTAAATATATGTGTGCTTTCAAGTAAATATACACAATCTACCATGAACATATGTTAATATAGACTATAATAATATAGCATCTTGTATATTTTAAGTAGCATATATATATATATATATTTTGCAAATCTGATCATATAGTTATGATTTTTCCTAACTGTTCCATATAAGGGTACTAGTGAGATATGCAACACTACTTCAGGGGGCAAACCTGAACCATAAACAAATTGGACACTCTATACTTAGAACAAAGTTATTTCAAAACATAGCTGTGATTATGTGAGAGAATTTTGGAGCAGAAGAGAAAATCAAAGAACACTGGACCTTGAAAACCTTGTTTGAAAGTGTGCTCTAGAATGATTTTCATTCCTTTGAAAATGCAAGTGAGGTGGGAGAAGGGAGAACAGACATTTGATTTCCTAAGGAGCTCTTCCCAAAGAAGGGAGAATATTTCTGTCAGTCTAGCTAGACTATTCTTAGAAATTCTCTCTAGAACCAGGCTGGAGATATTGCTGGAAGTAAGGATGATACAACAATAATTGCTACAGGATTAGAGATGCACAAGGACACATATTTCCATCAGAATTTAGTAGCACCAAGACCTGCATACCTTGCACATGACTACTGGCATTCACAAAATAAGTCTTTTGTCTAGGGATACATATTACCTTCACAGTAATGGTTATATCTGAAAAAGAAGGAAAGAAATTGGTTCCAGTAGGGGTACTAAACTATGCATAATCATGTTAATAAAAAGATCCAAAATTAACATCTCAAACTTGTTATCACATATTAAATCTCCATATTGGGTATATTGTTCTATTATCCTGTATAATTCTGTATGTGTTCCAAAATTTTTATTTTTTTTAAAGATTTTATTTATTTATTTGTCAGAGAGAGGGAGAGAGAGTACAAGCAGGGGGAGCAGCAGGCAAAGGAGAAGCAGGCTCCCTGCTGAGCAAGGAGCCCAATGTGGGACTCGATCAGAGGACCCTGGGATAATGACCTGAGCCAAAGGCAGATGCTTAACTGACTGAGCCACCTAGGCTTCCCTCAAAATTTTTATTATAAATATGGAGAATCTAGACCTATTTCTGGTTTCCAACCCTGCTCGTATATGAAAGGACAGGTTTTCTGGTGAGCTAAGAATTGTCATGAAGAAAACACATGCTCACACAAACACATATGAAAATACACTGAAGCATGATTAGATTAAGTATATACTCTAGTTAGCCCAAAATACAAAATCCTATCAGTAACAATATGGACACACAGAGCAGGAACAGATGTAGCACTAATTCACAAGACTTTCCTTGGTTCCCAGAGTCCCTGTAGTGGGCATCAAAGCTGTCTATGTCACTCTCTTACAAGGGTAGGTATTAAAAAAACTATATATATATATATATATATATATAAGTTCAATTCTTACCACATCATTGCCCCTTTTGTATATGACCTTACATCATGATTCTAAAAAAATTTCAGGTAACATTACATGTGCTTCTCTAAGAGATGTTCTCCAGTGTTGAGCCTTTCTCATCTGTCTAAAAACAAGTTCTGAGTCTACAAGTTTACATCCTTATTCAGGAGATTAAACTGGGCCAGGCTCCAAAGTCCCAGAATAATTTTACCTCCAAGTTTTTAGAGGTTTAGGAAACTCCTTTTAGAACCTTTTAAGCTAAAAGTTAACAGGGAAAGTCTTAGACTTTTCCCCAAGAAATTTTGGATAAGAGATTGGATAAATGATGGTGTCGTATGAGATTTATGGAGGGTTAGGTTTGGAAAGGGAGAACTTAAAAACTGTATTTTGGTCATGTGTCTGAGAAGACTACTTAACACCTAAGGAGAGATTTCAAGTATACAGTTAGAGATATCCAGTGATGTGTGAAAACAAATACTTTTGGTTCAAAAGAGCTAATATCACAATGGTGTCTTGAAAATTGGCCATGCATTGGGTACCTTTGCACCAGTCATTTAATGCTACAGATCAGTTTTTTTTTTTTTTAATCTAGAGAGAAAGTAGGAATACAAGGTTCAGAGAGTTGCAATGAAGTACAACAGTCAGACCAAAGATTGACTTAATCTGTTTATAGGTAACAATTAAATTAGGTGAGGTTACCTTGGGAACAAACATAGGCAGAAAAAAGATAAGTTTCAGAAACTAACATCTGAGTCCCTCCAGCATTCAGATGTTGGAAAATTGAGAACATGCTATGTTGAAAGTGAAGAGAGTATAATTGGACCAACAACTGTGTCTAATCCGGTGAGAAGTTGCATAAAATATTGGTTGAACCTCAACTGTGTTTTTGGTAATGTGGAGTCATTGGTGACAATTTTTACAATCATCACAGTGGTGGGATAGACTGGAGGCCTCACTGGAATATGTTCAGAAGATAATAATGGTTTTCTTCTCCCCCAATTCACTTTACTCTTCCAACTTTTCTCTAATGTATAGGCTTTGCTGAACTCTCCAATTAATTAGTTATTTAATTATCTATTCATTTTCCTTATTTTAGTCATTGACTTTTGCACTTTATTTAAAACATTTCACTTCATAATGTGAGGAAGATATTAGTAAAGCATGACACATTTAAGCAATATGAGCCCTTGATGGGGTCCTGTGGGAAGAATAGCTGAGATAAAGCTTCAGCATACTCTGCTTCCTCTGGCCTAGATTTTCAAACAACATAAATGTGTGTGTGCATGACAGATTTGTTAGAGTGGGTTTTCAATTTGGATGGTGAGTTTTTTAATAAAAGATTTTTGCAAATTGTTACAGCAAATGTTTGGATAGTGAAAGCTCAGATAGTGAGGGAGACACATAAAATGAATGAAGACAATAATGTTTCATGTTTGAAAATATTTTTAAATGGAAACAAGGCAAGGCAATGTAGTGGCAATATAGTCTTTGCAGTTTAAAAATCTGACTTCGAAACTCAGTTCTGGAATGAGATGCTTGAAACTACCTGTGTGACCTCAGCTAGAAGCTTAGCCTC
The DNA here is from genome assembly GCF_037043125.1 of Eumetopias jubatus. NCBI lineage: Eukaryota > Metazoa > Chordata > Mammalia > Carnivora > Otariidae > Eumetopias > Eumetopias jubatus. The sequence goes on along the minus strand of NW_028274808.1, from coordinate 192,043,953 downwards.
CCTCTCTAAGTCTTAATTTTCTTTATTGTAAAATGGTGTTATAATATTAACATCTTTGGATCATCATGTGGATTAAATGGGATAATATACAGACAGGGGTTAGTATAATATGTAAGCAGCTAGTAAATGTCCCATAAATGGTAGCAAAAATAAAAAGGAAGAAAGCATTGTGAAAGACATATTTTTCCACATACTAGTGACTTAATCAGAACATGTTTGTGTTAACCCCAAGAAGTTGTTGGTTGGTGAAAGGAGATCACGTTGAGAATACAGTAGTCCCAGTTACTGCTCATGTTTAGATGCATCTTGAGAAATGCTGGAGTCCCCAGCTCTGTTTCTTTCTTTTGTTTTCTGTTCTCATACTCTGTAAGCACTGGTATGGTCAAGAATGGCTGTCTCAAAAAGGGGAAAGAACAGAGAAAGAGTGCCCTAAATATTTAAATCAAGCATTTTTGGTCAGGACAGTGTTTATTTAATATATGAATAAAATCATAAACTTACCAGAACCAAAAGTCTTTCCAACATCAAGGTATCCAATCTCATTTATCTTGAGCTCATCAGTCATGTGTCTCATTTAAAATGTACTAAGCTTATCTAGTTTAATTCCCTTATTCTACAATTGAGGCCTCTGAGACCCAAAGAGAAAAGGACTTAGCTAAACTCCTAAGCCGGCTTGCTTCTGAGAGTGTAAACCAGATAATCTATATGACCTGCTTTGTGCAGTTCAATATAAAGAATGGAGTCACTTGAATGTCTCACTCTTAAAGACCTTTATTTCCTTCAATATATGGAATCATCATACGTGAAGCCCAAAGGCATTATAGAGATTATCTAGATCCAAGACCTTATTTTTCAGAGGAAGAAATGAATGCATGCCTAGAAGAAATGGATTGCCCCAAGGTTAGCTAATGATACTGCTGAGATTGGAATCTATGCCTCCCCAACTTTCAAACCACTTCTCTGTCCACTAAAATAGAATATTTGGAGGATGCTAAGACTCCAAAGGAAATGTAATTGGATTCTGAGATGCTGTCAAATATTAAGAATGAATAGTTGCAAGTTCTTCATTGAACAATGGCAAAAACACTCATCTTCCTTTTCCTCTGGGAAATATCAGGCTAGAGACTGGTTTTTCAAGTTTTGCCTCTAAGATACAAACTCCCTGGACATGTCATCTTTTCTTTTTCCTCTGTACGCTGGTCTAATGACTAGAGCTTCCATTAAGTTTCCAGCCATACTTCTCTGTTAATTTGATAAAGAATAATATCTATTTTATCCTGAAATGTTTTGGTCTTCTAGGAGATTTTGCTTACACTTACCAATGCTGAAAAATGCAATTTGGTTATGTGGGTAGGATTCGCTAAGACTTGGGTTATTAAATGTTTATTTCCTGGGGTTAGAAAGATTTTTCTCTCCCTTCAATGAGTGTGGTTGCCATTATCTAAGTAGTTTTGAAAGTTAAGATTGCTGAGGTATCTGAGAGAAGCCAATGATCATCTGTGTGTTTTCAATCCTCAGTTATTTGGCTCATAGTCCATTCTGTGTTTTTTTCCAGATTTTGGTCAGCCTTGGGTAAAACATACTGTATGATTTTAGAGTTGTAATAAATTTGTTCTGTTTTAAATGTGATTTGTGATGTTACTTACTTTTTCTCTTAAAAGGGTAATGAATTTTACCATTTCATTACTTTTTAGATGTATATGTTTTGTGAATGGGTTACACATTCACATAGTGTATCTATATCTATAAAAGTATACAGTGAAAAGTTTTCTTCCTACACTCCACATTCCATCCACTCAGTTTCTATTCTCTCATATCTCAATAAATGTTAAATATTATTAATCTCTTATGTATCTCCAGCTATTTGTTATAAGACTAAGTACGAATATATATTTCTTAGAATTCCCATCTTTTACTAACATTAATATCTTTACACTTCTATCTGCACATTGATCTTTTCACTTAGCAATATATCTTGGCTATCTTTCCATGCCATTTGGCAAAAAAAACCCTCCATAATTATTGGAATTAGCTGAATATTTCATTTTAGACTATAATTCTATTGATGGACATTTTAATTCATTCGAATCTTTTGTTATTAGATATAATGTGGTAACAAATACTGTTGTAATATTTTATTTTGCTGGTATAAGTTCTTAGAAATATAATTTATGAGTCAAAGAAAAAACATTTATAATATTGACAGCTACAGAAAAATTATCCTTCATGTACTTTATACCAGCAACATATTAACATATCTTTATTCACAGCTTTGCAAATGTAACCAATTATGAAAATTTTGAATTTTATTTTTTTCAATATTTTATTTATTTGAGAGAGAGAGAGAGCAGGAATGGGAGGGGAGGGGTAGAGGGGGAAGGAGAAGCAGACTTCTCACTGAGCAGAGAGCCGGACATGGGGCTGTATCCTAGACCCTGGCATCATGACCTGAGCCAAAGGCAGATGCTTAACCAACTGAGCGACCCAGGTGCCCCAAATTTATATTTTCTTAACAATCTGATGAACCCAAATAATGTCTCAGGCTTGTACTTTTAGAGAGGATAAAACAGTTCATGATATGTCAATGCTCCCATTGCACAAATTAGGAAAAATAAATAAATTTCAAAATTCACATTTTGAAGACAGTGGAGAGTTGTAGAAGCAATAAAGTCAAGATGAAATAAAATTTCATATAATAGAGAGCACTTTATAAGTAAGGTGATGATTTATGGCTATTTTCTTCCCTGGGTCATGTACTAATTTTGAGTGCAGCCTGAGAATCATGTTTATAAAGACAAAAGAGACTGTACAAAATAAAAGAAAATCCAAGAGGTGACTCTATTGAAGGAAAGAGGAACCTGTGGAATGTTTGGCAATTGTACAGTGTGCTGTGTGATAGATTGGAAACCAGAAGAAGTCCGAATTCATAGCATTGATTCCCCTGGAACACATTTTCCATTCTTGAGAATCATGGGAAGCTGAGCCCAAAGCTTCCAAAAGACAGAATCAAAACCCCTGCAGTCTCATGGAAGAAGGGACACAAAGTCTTGATAGGGTGAGTATTCTTGCCACAAGCACATAGCTGTTTTCCTTCTTACACTTCTCAGCTTGTAAAACTGTGTGAGGCAAGAAGCTAAAACATCTGAAAAACAAAACTGTCTCTCCCAGTTTCTTTCAGAGATGAAGAGACGGAAGTCTTCCAGGCTATACTGATATCCCAGAAAGGCCATAGTCTTCCAGGCTATACCAATATCCCAAAAAGGCTATACCAATATCCCAGAAAGGTATAGAGATGAACTTGAGGTAGGCTGAATCTTACTTAAAAGGCAACCTAGCATTTACAGTACCTGATATCTTAAGTCTAACAGACAGTAAAATTTTTAAAAAAGTGACTAGATACACAAATATGTATGAAAATGTGAATGATAATGAAGACATAAATAAGAAATTAGAAACAGATCATATATGAATCCAAATAGTGGAGTTAATAGAAAAATATTTAAAAATAACTAGGGTTCCACCAGGATCAGGAACAAGGCAAGGATATCCCCTCTCATGACTCAATTTCAACATGGTACTGGAAGTACTAGTTAATGCAATAAGATAAGAATGAGGACTAAAAGGTATACAGATTGGAAAGGGAGAAATAAAACGGTCTTTGTTCACAGATAACATTATTGTTTATTTAGAAAATCCAAAAGAATCAACACAAATAAACCCTCCTGGAACAAATAAATGATTATTGTAAGGTTGCAGGCTACAAAGTCGATATAAAAAGTCAATTGCTTTCCTATATACCAACAACGAACAAGTGGAGTTTGAAATTCAAAAGACAATACCATTTACACTAGCACCCCAAAACTGAAATATTTAGATATGAATCTAACAAAATATGTGCAGGATTTATATGAGGAAAACTACAAAACTGACTAACAAAATCAAGGAAGAAACAAATAAATGAAGAGATTGTCTATGTTCATGGATGAGAAGACTAAATATTGTCAAATTCTATTCTTCCCAACTTGGTATTCAGATTCAATGTAATCCCAATCAAAATGCCAACACGTTATTTTATGGATATTTACAAAATGATTCTACAGTTTATATAGAGAGGGAAAAGACCCAGAATAGTCAACACAATATTGAAGGAAAGAACAAAGTTGGAGGATTGACATTACTTAACTTCAAGACTTAAAATAAAGCTTTGGTAATCATGACAGTATAGTATTGCCAAAGAGTAAACAAATAAATCCATGGAACAGAATAGAGAACCCAGAACTAGATCAATATAGATATAGTCAACTCATCTTTGATGAAAGAGCGAAGGCAATATAGTATAATCAAAGATAATCTTTTCACCAAAGGTGCTGAAGCAATTTGATATCCACATGAAAAACAAAATTTAGACACACATCATACATGTTTCACAAAAATTAACTAAAAATGAATCACTGATGTAAATGTAAAATGCAAACTCTAAATCCCCTTAGAAGATAATATAGAAAAAAGCTTAACATACCTTAAGTATGACAATAACATTATACATAAAACAGTGAAAAATGTGGTCTGTGAAAGAAGCAATTGATAAGCTGGATTTCATTAAAATTTAAAACTTTTGCTTTGTTAAAGACAATATCAAGAGGACAAGTCACATACTGGGAAAAATATATGCAAAAGACACATCTGATAAAGGACTATTATCCAAAATATACAAAGAACCCTTAAAACTCAACAATAAGAAAATAAATGACTTGATTAAAAAATTAAAATAAACAATGGCCTTAACAGATGGTTGACCAAAGAAAATATAAAGATGGCAAATGAACATATGAAGAGATGCTCCACACTATGTCAAAGGGAATTGCAAGTTAAAACAACAATGAGATACCACCACACACCTATTAGAATGGCTAAAATCCAGAACACTGACAACACCAAATGCTGGTGAAGATGCAGAACAACAGGAACTGTTATACACTGTTGGTGTGAAAGTAAAATTATACTTCCACTTTGGAAGACAGTTTAGTAGTTTCTTACAAAACTAAACATACTCTTACTATAAGATCCAGCAATCACACTCTTTGGTGTTTACCCAAAGAAGATGAAAACTTGTGTCCTTGCAAAATATGCACAGAGTGTTTAGTTATAGTACAGTTATAGCAGCTTTATTCATAATTTCCAAAACTTGGAAGCAACCAAGATGTTCTTCACTGGGTGAGTGGATCAATAACCGTGGTATATCCAGACAATGAAATATTATTCATTGTTAAAAAGAAATAAGCTATCAAGTCATGAAAAGACATGGAGCAATCTTAAATGCACATTACTAAGTAAAATAAGCCAATCTGAGAAGGCCACATACTGTATGATTCTAACTATATGACATCTGGAAAGGCAAAACTGTGGAGATGGAAAAAGATCAGAGGTTGCCAGGTAAGGGAGGGCAAGGGAGGGGAAGGGAGAAGGATGAATAAGCAAAGCACAGATGATTTTTAGGACAGTGAAGATAGTCTGTATTTTCATACATATTGAAATCCATGATGGATCATGTCATTGTGTGTATGGATAATGATGGCTACATGTCATTATACATTTGTTCAAACTCATAGAATGTACAACAAGAGTGAACCCTAATGTAAACTATGGATTCTGGGTGATGACTATGTGTCAGTGTAAGTTCATCAATTATAGCAAATGTGCCACTCTGGTCGAAGGTACTGACGATGGAGGAGGTTATGAATGTATGGGGGCAGGGGCCTATGGGTGGGAAATCTGTCTACTTTCCACTCAGTTTCGCTGTGAATATAAAACTGCTTTGAAAAGTGTCATTGGAATTTTGATCAGGATGGTGTTGAAGGTATAGATTGCTCTGGGCAGCATAGACATTTTAACAATGTTTATTTTGGGGAGGTTGGGTGGCTCAGTCAGTTAAGCAACTGCCTTTGGTGCAGGTCATGATCCTGGAGTCCTGGGATTGAGTCCCACATTGGGCTCCCGGCTCAGCGGGGAGCCTGCTTCTCCCTCTGGCCCTCTCCCCTCTCTTGCTTTTTCTCTCTCTAAATCTCTCTCTCTCTCAAATAAATAAATAAATAAAATCTTAAAAAAGAAACCAAAACAATGTTTATTCTTCCAATGCATGAGCATGGAATGTTTTTCCATCTTTTTGTGTCTTCAATTTCTTTCACGAGTGTTCTGCAGTTCTTAGAGTACAGATCCTTTACCTTTTTGGTTAGGTTTATTCTGAGGTATGTTATGGTTTTTAGTGCTATTGTAAATGGAATCGTTTCTCTAATTTCTCTTTCTACAGTTGCATTTTTAGTGTATAAGAAAGCAACTGATTTCTGTGCATTGATTTTGTATCCAGCCACATTACTGAATTCCTGCATGAGTTCTAGTAATTTGGGGGTGGAGTCTTTTGGATTTTCCACATAAAGTATCATGTCATGTGAAGATAGAGTTTGACTTCTTCTTTGCCAATTTGAATACATTTTATTTCTTTTTGTTGCCTGATTGCTGTTGCCAGGACTTCTAGTACTATGTTGAACAATAGTGGCAAGAGTGGGCATCCTTGTTGTGTTCCTGATCTTAAGGGAAAGGCTCTCAGCTTTTCCCCATTGAAGATGATGTTCACTCTGGGCTTTTCATAGATGAATTTTATGATCTTGAGGAATATTTCCTCTATCCCTATACTCTGAAGAGTTTTAATCAGGAAAGGATGCTGTATTTTGTCAAATGCTTTTTCTGCATCAATTGAGAGGACCATATGGTTATTCTCTCTTTTCTTATTAATGTGTTCTATCACATTGATTGATTTGTGAATGTTGAACCAAACTTGCATCCCAGGGATAAATCCCACTTGGTGATGGTGGATGATCCTTTTAATGTATAGTTGGATCCTATTAGCTAGAATTTTGTTGAGAATTTTGGAATCCATATTCATTAGGGATATCGGTCTGAAATTCTCCTTTTAGATGGGGTCTTTGCCTGGTTTGGGGATTAAGGTAATACTGGCCTCATAGAATGATTCTGGAAGCTTCCCTTCTGTTTCTATTTTTTGAAACAGCTTCAGGGGAATAGGTATTATTTCTTCTTTGAATGTTTGGTAGAATTCCCCAGGGAATCCATCAGGCCCTGGACTCTTGTTTTTTGGGAAGTTTTTGATCACTGCTTCAATCTCACTACTGGTTATTGGCCTATTCAGGTTGTCAATTTCTTCCTGTTTTAGTCTTCATAGTTTGTAGGTTTCCAGGAAGGCATCCATTTCTTTCAGGTTGCTTAATTTATTGGCATATAATTGTTTCTATTTCCTTGGTGTTAGTCGAGATCTCTCCCCTTTCATTCATAATTTTATTAATTTGTGTCCTTTCTCTTTTCTTTTGTATAAGTCTGGCCAGTGGTTTATCAACCTTATTAATTCTTTCAAAGAACCAGCTTCTAGTTTCATTGATCTGATCTACTGTGTTTCTGGTTTCTAATTCATTGATCTCTGCTCTAGTCTTAATTATTTATCTTCTAATGCGTGGTTTAGGCATCATTTTTTGCTTTTTCTCTAGTTCTTCAAGGTGTAAAGTTAGTTGGTGAATTCGGGATTTTTCTATTTTTTTGACTGAGGCTTGGATGGCTATGTATTTCCCCCTTAGGACTGCCTTTGCAGTATCCCACAGGTTTTGGACTGATGTGTTTTCATTCTCATTGGTTTCCATGAATTGTTTAAGTTCTTCTTTGATGTCCTAGTTGACCCAATCATTCTTGAGCAGTGTGGTCTTACCTTCCAAGTGTTTGAATTTCTTCCAAATTTTTTCTTGTGATTGAGTTCCAGTTTTAAAGCATTATGGTCTGAAAATATGCAGGGAATAATCTCAATCTTTTGGTATTGGTTGAGACCTAATTTGTGACCCAGTATATGGTCTGTTCTGCAGAAAGTTCCATGTGTGCTTGAGAAGAATGAGTATTCTGTTGGTTTAGGGTGTAATGTTCTATATTCCAATGACATTTTTCAAAGTGCTGGAACAAACAATCCTAAAATTTGTATGGAATCAGAAAAGACCCCGAATCGCCAAGGAAATGTTGAAAAAGAGAAACAACGCTGGGAGCATTAACTTGCTGGATTTCAAGCTATATTACAAAGCTGTGATTACCAAGACAGGATGGTACTGGAACAGACATATAGACCAATGGAACAGAATAGAGAGCCCAGATATGGATCTCAACTCTATGGTCAAATAATCTTTGACAAAGCAGGAAAAAATATGCAATGGAAAGACAGTCTCTTCAATAAATGGTGCTGGGAAAATTGGACAGCTATATACAGAAGAATGAAACTCAACCATTCTCTAACACCGTACACAAACATAAACTCAAAATGGATGAAAGACGTCAATGTGAGACAGGAATCCATCAAAATTCTAGAGGAGAACATAAGCAGTAACCTGTTTGACATTGGCCACAGCAACTTCTTTCAAGATACATCTCCAAAAGCAAGTGAACCAAAAGCAAAAATGAACTTTTGGGACTTCATCAAGATATAAAGCTTCTGCACAGCAAAGGAAACAGTCAACAAAACAAAGAGGCAACCCACAGAATGGGAGAAGATATTTGCAAATGACACTATAGACAAAGGGCTAATAACGAAGATCTATAAAGAACTTCTCAAACTCAACACCCAAAAAACAAATAATCAAGTCAAAAAATGGGCAGAAGGCATGAACAGACACTTCTCAAAAGGAGACATACAAATGACTAACAGACACATGGAAAAATGCTCATCATCATTAGCCATCAGGGAAATTCAAATCAAAACCACATTGAGATACCACCTTACACCAGTTAGAATGGCAAAAATGGACAAGGCAAGAAACAACAAATGCTGGAGAGGTTGTGGAGAAAGGGGAACACTCTTACACTGTTGGTGGGAATGCAAATTGGTACAGCCACTTGGGAAAACAGTGTGGAGGTGCCTCAAAAAATTAAAAATAGAGCTACCCTATGACCACAATTGCACTACTGGGTATTTACCCCAAAGACACAGATGTAGTGAAAAGAAGGGCCATATGCACCCCAATGTTCATAGCAGCAATGGCCACAATAGCCCAACTGTGGAAAGAGCCGAGATGCCCTTCAACAGATGAATGGATAAAGAAGATGTGGTCCATATATACAATGGAATATTACTCAGCCATCAGAGAGGATGAATACCCACCTTTTACATCAACATGGATGGGACTGGAGGAGATTATGCTAAGTGAAATAAATCAAGCAGAGAAAGTCAATTTTCATATGGTTTCACTTATTTGTGGAACATAAGGAATAGCGTGGAGGACATTAGGAGAAGGAAGGGAAAAATGAAGGGGGGGATATCCGAGGGAGAGATGAACAAACCACGAGAGACTATGGACTCTGAGAAACAAACTGAGGGTTTTAGAGGGGAGGGGGGTGAGAGGATGTGTTAGCCCAGTGGTGGGTATTAAGGAGGACATGTATTGCATGGAGCACTGGGTGTTATATGAAAACAATGAATCATGGAACACTACATCAAAAACTAATGATGTACTGTACGGTGACTAACAAAAACATTTTAAAGCTAGAATTATTATGTTAAGAAATAGAGGCAAAGGTAGATAAATTTGATAAAAGGACAAAGAATTTCAATAGATGAATATATATATATATATATTGAATATATATATATATAACTCAAATGGGTACCCTAGAACTGAGAAAATACATATAAAGCTAGCATTAATAACTCATTGGATGATTTAGCAGCATGCAGGGCACTGATAAAATCACAACTGATAACCTCAAAAATAAATTAATAGAGAATGTACCAAAACTAAAGCGTGCACACACACACACACACACACACACACACACACACACAATGGAAAAAACAAACAAACAAAAAAGTGTAAGAGATGAATGGGATACAGCCAAAATATTTTTCATATATGTGAAGAGAGACTTAGATGGAGAGGAAAGAATGGGTCAGAGCCAGTGTTTAAAAAAAAGTCTAGAGTTTATAAAAACTTATTAATATATCATCTTATAGATTCCAGTAGTTCAGCAAACACTAAGCAGGATACAGAAAATGGGTCTTGGATACATTATGGCCAAACTTTTGAACACCAAAAATGAAGTGAACATTTTTAAGTAAAAAGAAGGAAAAAATTCCTCATTTTGTCATCAAAGGAAGAAATAATGTGACACTAAAGAATAAAATTGCTGAGTCATAATATTAGTGTGAGAACTCTCTTAGAAATATCCAAAAAGGTTTTAGCAACGGGTTGTACCATTTTGTTTCTCTACCAGCAATGTAACTTAGCTCTACATTGAGGATGATATGTGAGCTGAAACTTAAATGGGCATTGTCAACCACTTAATTCTCTGAGGGTCAGAAAATTCTAGGTAGAGTGACACCAAGCTCAAGGAACCTGAGACATTTCTATGTGGATATTTCCCTGAGTGACACCAAGCTCAAGGAACCTGAGACATTTCTATGTGGATATTTCCCTGAAATTTCCCTGAAATTTAATATATTCTACAATGTGTGAAAACACACCGTATGCCTCCTTGGTAGACCTTAAATTTGATACAAGTTTTATCAAGATCTATTTTTTGATGGAGTAGAGGATGCTAGCCTTTCCGCTATTTTAGGAAACAGTTGAGCAAGATTTACTAATTATTATCCAGAACACTATTAAATAAAATTGTCTTCTCTATTTTATAGGTGCAGCATAATCAGTACCATATTGATAGACATTTAAATTATTTCTACTACTTTGCTTTAAACCAAAATATAAAAATTACCTTATGGTATCATCTTGAAAGTGTTAGTACAGAAATTGCTTAAATTCTAGAAGCGTAATCACTGAACATAAAAGAAAACCTTTGCAATTTGATAGACATTTAAAAAATGAACTTAACCAATGTGTTGTCCAAATTATATTATCAAGATCTATTGAACAAGCAGGGATATGGTGCAACTCAACATGCTGCTTTTAGAATGGGCCACTCATTTTTTTACCTTTACCCAACATTCATTTTTTTAGGCTGTTCTAGTATTTAAAAATATATTTGGAAATATCATAACAGTCTCTACCTAAATCATCAAAAACTATCTCTAACTCTTACTTCAGCTTTACAATTTCTAAATACAAGGATAATTTGGCATAATCAATGCAAAAAATAGTAAAACTTTTGGCTCTTTACCAAATAACAGGAATCTAAAACCTTAAAAGTACTAATTAGCACTAATATGCCTTGAAATCTTGAACAGTTTTCTCCTTGGTTTGTGAGTCCTTTAAAAAAGGATTCTATTCTTTGAAATTTCCATAGCATGGTCCATCTATATTTTATTAATATAGTTCTCAGACACTCTTAAGTCTATGAATATTTGGCTCTATCATAAGAGGTAACATCATTAAACATCAATTATGTGTCAGGTATATGCTAGACATTACATTTTTCATATATAATTCTATGTACATATGTTACATACATTTGTAAAGATATAATTCTACCCACAGTCCTATGAGGTAGTTATTGCATATGGGAAAAAAATGAAATTCATTCAGAAAAAAATATAAATATCACACAATTTTTGAGTAGTTGAAATAGGACTCAAGATCACATATTCCTGAAAGAGATGATAAGCAGGATATGTCATTACTGATTCAAAAACCAAAGTTATAAGATTTGGGGAAGTATAGTAATTTCTGATAATTCACTATTAAAATGTTGAGGTATATAACCATCAAAATATCTACCAGTTAAATTCTTCTCTGCATATTATATCAAAGCCAGAAGGCAATGTCAGTGCAAATAAACAGCAGACAGGCTTTAAAATGATCCTTTAGTTGAACCTGCACTTGCCCTATTTCTATGGCAAAGATGGAATTAACTCAAATTCTGTAAAGGTGGATGGTTCTGAGAAAAATGTACTTGTTCTCTTTTCTTGATTAGTGATGGTGGAAGCACATTTTCCCATTGGAGTTGATATAATATGGCAGAACTTCTATAAACTTGGGCCCCTGAATGACTGTGGTTCAGAGTCCTTTGCCTATCCTCATTAAACATGCATTATGAATGAGAAATAAAGCTTTGTTGTGTTAAACCCTTGAAATATCGAGTTAGTTACCATAGTTTAATCTAGCCTATTCTGACAAGTGTTCTACAACATAAAGCTTTTGTGAGAAGGAAATGAGTTTGTGCAATGCCTGTCAAGGAACCTATGTTCAAAAAGTGCTAAATACTAATATAAAAAAATCATACTTCTTTAAGTTACTCTGTATGCTTTACAAAGAAAGACCTTTGGAAAAAAGTTTTGAAAAAAATTTTTAAAGATTTTATTTATTTATTTGAGAGACAGAGAGAGAAAGAGAGCACAGCAGGCTGAGGGTCAGAGGGAGAGGGAGAAGCAGACACCCTGCTGAGCAAGGAGTCCAATATGGGGCCCCATCCCAGGATCCTGAGATCATGACCTGAGCCAAAGGCAGATGCTTAACCGACTAAGTTACCCAGGTGCCACAAGTTTTGAAAATTTCATCCAGAACCAGAAAGATAGTTATAAAATGTACAAAGTCTCCTTTTAGCATAGTTTTCTTATGAAAATGCAGATAAAATGATAAAATAATGATTTCACATTATTGAAACTCACCCCCTCCAAATCCCCAGTTATTGAAATTCAAGCAAAATTGATAAAAATAATGATGAATTCTTTTAGTCAAAGGATTTATCTTATGTGAAAATGCATTTATATGTTTATTCATTCATTCACCTATAGTTTATGATTCAATAATTTAAAAATATATGTTGAGCTATGATTGGTTATTCTTACTTTCTTAAAAAGATTTACTTATTTATTTTAGAAAGAGAGAGAGAGCATGCAAGGGGGGGAGGGGCAGAGGGAGAGGGAGAGTCTCCTCAAGCAGACTCACCGCTGAGCATGGAGCCCAATTTGGTGCTCAATCCCAGGACCTTGAGATCATGACCTGAGCTGAAATCAAGAGTCGGATGCTCAACTGACTGAACTACCCAGGTGCCCCCCTACTTTTGTTTTATTGGGGACTCCTAAAGATGTTGGCCATCTGAAGTTGATGGAATATATAATGAGACATGTATGAAACTGAAATGGGTGAAATGGTTAGAAGAGAGAGCTGATCCCCTAACTCACATCTGAGAAAGCAAGAAAGGCATGGTAGAAAATATGGCTGACTGTTGCCTATGAGGCTAACATAAAACATACTCACGAGATTCCAAGGACAAGGGTGCCCACAATATTACTGTGGGTATAGGAAACTCTGATGATTTTAGTCGAAGGATAAGGAAAGCTGAGAAGCCAAAGAACGGGGGATTGAGGGTCCACAGTAATAAGTAGGAGGGTATTGGTGAAAATGATGAAGATAAGCACTGCTGGTATCAGTGGAATCTCAGTACCTCTTGTGGTGCTAGCACCTTAGAGGGTGTGCCAGACTATCAAAGACACTCTTACTAGAGGCTGAATATGTAGCAGACAATGCATGCAATTGGGAATCAGCTACCCATACCACAAAGATATTGGAGGGATAAAATGAAATTTTCTATTTATACAAGGAAGTATTTTATTACATACACAAGGTGTTTTATATTTATGTATTCATTTGCATATTTAAAAATATCTTTGACTACATTTTCTGTGTTAGGAACAGTTCTAGGTTTGGAGGATTCAATGATGAATAAAACAAATGATTCACCTCTGCCCTCTGGGAGCTAGTATTCCAGTAGGAAATAAACATAACACATGGTTGTAAACAAATAAACATATGATGTAATGTCTGGTAGTGATAAATTCTGTGAAAAAGAAGAAAGCATCACCAAGGAATGAGGGGAGATAAGATGTAGGGAGTATTTTATAAATGATTAATGTCTAAGATTGAATGAATATTATACAAATATACCTTGATAAAAGTAGAATGTTTTCAAGGTCAGATCTCTCATGATGAAGAGGACATTTTGTAGTGGAGAGAGTCCTGAGTCAGGGACAACAGAAAGTATGAAGTGGGGGAAATGTTCTCAAGTGGATTGCCTCTGGTACAATCCCGTACAGACCACATACAGAATCAAGAAGCCTTCTTCTGTCCTTCAAACTCTCCAAACACTGTCTACTCAAAACACTGCTTTGTAACACTTCTTCCATTATTGTCTCTAAAGGTTATTCAAATCTATTTGATTTGACAAGCTATTAAACTAGCTTGTTGACTTTTGGAGATGAGGAACAATGTTTTACACTGAGTTACAGTTAAACATCTATGTGCAAGGATTTTCATCCAGAGAAAGGGCAGAACATACAAATATACAAGATAATTTGATTAAATATGTAATGATACTCCCATATGAAGTAACATTATTCATAAATTGATAGTGTACTTTAACAAAGTATTTAATCATAGAAGAAATGCTCAAAAATTAATGTTAAGTGAAAAAATTAGATACATTTTTATGAACTTTTGGTTTATGGTTTCACATATAAGGAACTTGGAATTTGCCACTGCATCTTAACAAGTACTCAATAGCACAAACAGGTTTTCATAGTAAATATCAGAGAAAAATCCTCTCATCCTTCTGGCAGGGGGTGGGGAAAAGGGACCATTTTGAAATACACCTGAGGGACTGCCCTCAGGAGAAATTAGTTAATCAGAGCCTTACCAGCTGGCCTATTATCAGAGCTTAAAACCTGGAGGAAAGGAAATCTCCAACTCCAGTCAGCTCTAGCCTTCCATGTGGGAGAAGGGAAATACCAATTCTAGTCCACACTAGCCATCCTACAGTACCCATGTGGGGAGAAAAAAAACTCTGAGAAACAGTCATGGGTTTCATAGACTAAAGACATAGGCTTAATAAAAGATGGAGATTTAACCATAGGTTATAGAATGCTTCTACCCCTACACTTTATTATCACATTAGTTAAAGGCCTATTTACAGTAGTTCCCTTTACTTTTATGTCCAGCTATCAAGAAAAAAAATTACAAGGCATACCAAAAGGCAAAACTGCAATTTGAAGAGACATAGCAAGCATCAGAATCAGACATGGCGGGGATGTTGGAATTATCAGACCAGGAATTTAAAACAATTATGATTAATATGCTAAAGGTGAATGGATAAAGGAGACAACATTCAAGAGCAGATGGGCAATATAATCAGATTTGGAAATCCTAAGAACCAAACAGAAATGCTGGAGATCAAAACACTGTAACAGAAATAAAGAATACTTTGATGAACTTATTAGTAGAATGGACATGCCTAAGGAAAGAATCTCTGAGTTTGAGGATGTAGCAATAAAAATCTTCAAAACTGAAAAGGATATAAAACAAAGATTGAGAAAAAAAACAGAACAGAATATCTGGGAACTGTAGGACAACCATATAAGGTATAACATACATCTAATGTAAAAAAAAAAAAGAGAGAAAAGAACAGAAGAAATATTTGAAACAATAATGACTGAGACTTTCTCCAAATTAATGCCAGACACCAAACCACAGATCCAGGAAGCTAGAGAACACTAGGCAGGATAAATGTTAAAAGAAACTGCACCTAGACATATCATCTTCCAACTACATAAAATCAATGATAAAAAAATCCTGAAAAAAGCCAGAGGAACAAAGATAAGAATTACATCTGACTGCTCAGAAACCATACAAGCAAGAAAAGAATGGAGTGAAATATTTAAATTGTCGAGACTAAAAGAATCTTAAGAAACTACTTATCTATAATTCTGTACTCTATGAAATTATCCTCAAAAATGAAAAAGAAATAAAGACTTTCTCAGGCAAACAAAAATTAAAGGAATTTGTTGGCAGTTGACCTGCTTGCAAGACATATTAAAAGGAGTTCTTCAGAGAGAAGGAAAACGAACCCATATAAAGAAAGGAAGAACTTCAAAGAAGGAATAGGTGAACGTAAGATAAAAACTTTTATTTTTCTTATTCTGAATTGATGTAACAAGTAATGGTATGCTCAAAATAATAATAGCAACAATGTATTTGATTATGTACGCTTATGTATATATCATATATATTTGTATATATATATGTTTATGCATGCATATATATATATATATATACACACACACATAAGTGAAATGAATGACAGCAATTATACAGGGACAGGAGGGAAGAAGAGTTAGGATTATTTTGTTATTATATGGTACTCACACTACCCATACAGTAGCATAGTGTTATTTGAAAGTGGCCTTGGGGGGCACCTGGGTGGCTTAGTCGTTAAGCGTCTGCCTTCAGCTCAGGTCATGATCCTGGAGTCCTGGGATCGAGCCCCGCATCGGGCTTCCTGCTCAGCGGGAAGCCTTCTTCTCCCTCTCCCACTCCCCCCGCTTGTGTTCCCTCTCTCACTGTGTCTCTCTGTGTCAAATAAATAAATAAAGTCCTTAAAAAAAAAAAGAAAGTGGCCTTGGATCAGTTGTAAATGTATATTGTAAACTCTAGGTCAACCACTTAAAAAAGTATTAAAGGAAATATAATTGATAGGCTAAGGGAGAAAATGGATTCATATAAAATTCTCAATTAAAACCACAAAGGTAAAAAAAGAGTGAATGACAAGAAGAAGAACAAGGAATAAAGGCAGTAAATAGAAAACATTGGTTTGGTTGAATCCGGCTATATCAATAATCACCTTGAACATCAACAGCTCAAATCCACCATTTAAAAGAGATTGTCAGAGTGGATGCAATACAACCTAAACGTATGTCTGTAAGAAACCCACCATAAATATACAGACACACGCAGATTAAAAGTAAGTGGATGCAGATAAACTTTTACACACATGATTACAGCTTTGTCAAGAATTGCATGTGCGCATGAATGTGTGTGTTTGAATGAGTGTTTACAGCGTAAGATTGGTAAATAAGGAACTGGCATATTACAGTTGTCATCTTCATGTAGTAAGTTTATAGATGAGATTTTACTGCTGATTTATTTTTATATGTTCTAAAATTAGTCAATTAATTATTTATTATCAAACACATTATTCATAATAATTTTATAATCATACACAGTAAAATGTTATTAAATATTCTAGCACCCAGGTTGATAAATGGACAAAGTATATGGACAAAAACTTTGCAGCAGAAAAAATACAAATTACCCATAGACATATGAAAAAAATTCTTCAGTGTCACTAGCAACCAAATAAATATGAATTAAATTAATCATAAAATGGCGTATTTTCTGTCAAAGTGGCAGTTTGAGGAAAATTAACAGGCACACTGAAGATGTGTATTGACACAGGCCTCATTCATGACTGGATGAAGATGTAAAATTATATAATATTAAGAAAAACAATTTGGTAATATCTGTCTATGTCTTCACTTATTTTTTTTAAGTCGGTAAAGACCCTTCTTGAATTCCATCCTGCGGATTAATTTGGAATTCAGACAAGGATGTTGTGTTTACCAGAATATTTTTTTTATAATTATGAATGATGGTAAACAATACACACATCCCACATTCGGGGAATAATTCAACAATTATCTTGTATAGATATGACAAATGCTATGCACTTTTTTCAAATAGAATAAAGACCTCATGGCTTTTTAAAAAATAAGACAGTGTTCATGTTATTCCAATTTTGTATATTTAGTTGGACAGAAATATATCAACACCCTGAAAGTGGTTATCTCTGTATTATGGAATTATTGGAAATATTACTACTCTTTTACAATGTTTTTTCTTTGTTTTTAGATTTTTGAAACATGTAAAATAAGGTTGTAAAACTGAGATCAAGGATGTTATGTGGCCTGCACAGAAAACCTGGGGCTGTTTCTTCTAAAGCTCAGGCTTTCTCCCACGTCATACTGTACCCACTGTATGATGCTGTCTCCCAAGCCTGGATGTGTTGCCTACACAGAGCCATGTGATTTGCAGGGACAAAACACCTAGCAATTAAACATTCAGTTTTTATAAAGATGGCAGGTGTCTTCAACCTCTCCCTAGCCTTATCCAATTCCTAAGTGTCACTGGTGTCTAGTACCTGACACTGGGAATGCTTGGGGAATGAAGGGTGTTGTGTGAACTGTAGGGATAGTTAAAGGGTTGGGGGAAATAACATGGCTGGGTTTAGGTTAAGCATCATCTGTGAAACAGCTCCCTGACCACCATGTTTCATGCCCATCAGGTCAGGATTGTGGATTTCGTATGTCATTCTTTACGGATTTACTTTAACACCTAAGGACTATATCACATTGACTGGAGATTATAATTTAAAGTCACAATATGATACTTATTTATATTTAACTAATACATAAATTTTTCTATTTAATAAAGAAACTTCTGTTTTATGTTTGAAAACCCCCAAAATGGCACCTCTGCTTTTCATAAACTGTCTAATTAGTCCAGCCAAACTCAAATGGGCATATGAGGTAAAAAAAAACGACCCTTTAATTTAGTTCCACACTATGCAGGCAATTTTCAAGAATACTCAGGATCATTTCAAGATTCTCAGAAAGATACAAACATCATATTTAGGATTCTAAAAGCCCTTAGGACAACAATTTTGGGGGACAAGGTGAAGACCTTAAATTTTAATCCACTTTAACAGAGTTTAATTTTTTTCTATTTTAAAAATTATAAATATGTATAATGTTAAAAATTTTATTCTTTTATAGAAACATTTACATAATACAGATCTTTAAATGTAATTTACATGTGGCATGATTCCAGTTTTGTCAAGAATTTTGTGTTTATTAATGGTATAAGACTGAAAAAGTCTGAACCAACATATTAACAGCTATCATCTCTTTGTGATGAGTTTATAGATACATTTTTATTGCTTATTTTGTAACTTCTAAAATTATTAAATAATTTTGTCTTACTATAAAACAGTTTTTATAGAAACATATAAACAATGTAGGTGTTTAACATACAATTTTTATAAAAAACAAAAAAACTGTATTTCTTTTTTTTAAAGATTTTATTTATTTATTTGACACAGAGAGGGAACACAAGCAGGGGGAGTAGGAGAGGGAGAAACAGGCTCTCCACTTGATCCCAGGACCCTGGAATCATGACCTGAGCCGAAGGCAGACGCTTAACGACTAAGCCACCCAGGCACCCCAAAAACTCTGTATTTCTTATATATCTTATAAACAATATAGAATTTAGTAAAATAAAAAATAATGTCTCATAAGCTGGTTTGGAGATTGAGGAAGGGGTAACATTTAGAAATATCTACTGTGTATATTTCTTCATTATAAACAATGGTAAGTTTACACTTTAACCTTGTTTTCATAGTTTCTTGCATTTTTTTTCAAAATGGCAATATTAAAAGGCTGTGCATCCACTACTTCCTTTGTCTTTGAGACACTATTCTATAATACTGATTTCCTGCTGAAGATCTAGAAGGGTGCACTGACAGGGAAGATACTGGGAAGGGGAAGAAAGATGGTGATCATCACCACGTAAGTAAGCACGAGCACCATCTGGATGGGACCAGGGCTTCTCTGCAGACCACTCAGTTCGGACACCCCTCCGTCATGCATCCAGACCTGACAGATTTCTAATACAAACAGCCACCTGGAAGCAAAACTCTGCCCAAACCCTTGAATGTGAGGTGAGCTGAGCTTTCATTCCGTGGTTTTATTCTCTTGTATTTCGATGTCCATCAGCTCTTTTCTCTGTTGTCAGCTTCTGAGTTCCCTGACTTATGATCCGCACCAGAGAATTGCAGTGATGGCTCAGACGATTTCCAAAAACCCACCCACAGCACTGGATACATTCTTGTCTTTCCTGGGTCCTCCCTCTTCAACACTTTCCATGTCTTTTTCTGAAAACAAAACAAAACAAAACAAAAACATTTATTTCCAAGCATTTATTCCCTTTCATTCTTAAATCTTAGAATTTGAACTCTCAAGTATATTTACATTTAAATGAAGTGCTGGGGCCTCTTGGTGTTTGAAAAAAAGCTTTTGAGATTTTTAATGAACTTCTAAAAGTTTTTCAGACTGAAGCTTTGCCAAAGGTGGGTCTCTTCTGAACAATGGGAAGCCTGAGTTCAATTTAGAACTACCTGGCCATCAATCCAGGACAAACTGGAGTCTTCAAAAACTGGCAATTGTTCCCTGGCTTCCTCACCTCACATTCAAGGCCTTTGCTGATGGGTCCCTGCCTACTTTATGGAGCTCATCTTTCACCCTACAGGAGCCACACTAGCCTGCTCACTCCCCACTCAGATGCCCCTGCATTCCAATTATCTTTGTCTTGTCTCTTACTTTCTCCTGGCCTGGAACATCCTCCCTCAACTCTTTGTCAACTACCTTTTCTAAATTCAGGGACTAAATTCAATATCAACTCTATCACAAAACTTCTCTTTGTTGCCTGTGGATGTTTTAGGGGAAGTGCAAACCTTAGCTTCAGAAATGCTTGCTTTGCTATTTTATATCAGTCTTCAGAGGACAAATAACTAAGGTATAGCTCTATTTTCAGTAAGAGAAAGCTTATAATTTATTTGCATGAATTCTGTGTAAACAAATTCATGTTTATGAAGTTCTTGGGACATAATAAGTGTCTCCATAGCCCTGGAAATGAGGGAAAGTTACTTATCCTCTCTCTGCCCCAGAATTCTCACCTGGGCCACAGGTTTAGTCATAAAGCAATCCTGAACAAATTGTGATGAAGACTGAGTAAGGAAATCTATGGAAAATCTAAGAATAATACCTGGCAAATCATAGCTTAGAAAAAAAGCTAATTATTCTTATTAAAAAATGTTCTCTTCCTTGCTCTATGCTTGTTTGAATAAACTCTGTATGATATAGAGTCACATGCACCTTAGGGAAGGTTGTTCACCTTCCTTAAACATTATATACAACATGATAGAGAGGACCACATTCCTACAAGGCTAAAGACCATGCATGGTACATTATAAGCTTTTAATACACTATATGTGCAATATAATTAAATTTAACCTGGAAAAGGTACAAGATCTCTCCTACTTTTAATGGTTCTATCCTTGCTGTTATCTCAGAGCGTCAACAAAGAAAGCCACTAAAAAATGTGAATGCCAAAGTAAGTCACTAACACTTACTTCCCACTCCACTATCTCTTCTGGAAAACAGGAAAAGAACAACCTTCCCCCCAAATAACAGGCTGGTCCCTTTAACTTTTGGCTGCTTTGTTTTTCTTTGGAAGGCAGGCCACAATAGGGTGTATGTTATAGACAGATGACATTTCTTTTTCTAATTTAGATGAAAGAACTATGAAATATTGGTATTTGGTTGGGTATACTGTGCTGTTCCAAACAAAGACTTTTGATCCTGAATGTAGACCTGCCAGGACTCTGTACTTCAGATTGATGGATGATATTGCCAGCATCATATTTTCATTATTTTTTGCTCCCCTGTTCTATGTGCCAAACCACCACTAAATCACAGATACTAAATGTTGAATAAAGTAAAACATGTATGAATTAGAAATGAGTCCTTTCATTTTTTTATTCACTTTTCTCATCCCACGCTAAATTTTTCATCTTTCATCTGGTTTTCCTAATCTCCCAGCACATCCTTCTTTTTGACCTTTCTTTAGATTCCTTACATTTTAAAGGAGGCAGCATGGGGAACAGAAATGGCTTTGAGTCGAGAGCCACAAAACCTGATCTTGGTCTCAAATTTTCTTTCAACCTGCTTTGTGACTTTCAAAACTGTTTTCTCTCCCTTCAATAAGCAAAATGTCCACATGGTCTAAATTTCTTGCGACCCTAGCTCTCCATATTTCCTAATGTTTATCTAGAACCTCGTTCCCTTGATATTCTATTCTGAAAAATGAATATTTTCTCCACCTATTTTTTTTATTTTGACCAGTATTTGAAGTATGTCCCCTTCTCCTCTATGCTTTCTTTTCCTAAGATTGTTTTGAAGATTAAGGAAATAATCTACATTAAATATCTAGCATAATCTCCCTTCTTTTTTAATCCTCTCTATTCTGCCTTCTCCCTTTCCTCTAACCCATCCTTATTCCTATTCTTTCTATTCCAAAGCCCCTTTGATTTTCAATTATTTTACAAACCCAAGTTTAATTAACTAGTATTGGTTTAACAAATATAGAGCTACAATGAGCCAGGCAACAGGCTATTATGTGGCTTCAGAGGGCCCAGTAAATAAAATTCCCATTTTCTGTCCGAGATTGAAACCAGTTGAGAGATAGATTTGAAAGAAATTGAGAGTAAAATCAAAATATCCTCATAAAGCTGTTGGAAGACACTGTTTTTAGTCTGTTAGTCAAGTGCCCAAAGGGGGAGAGTGGCATTTCCCCAAATAATTCTCCCAAATTCTTCAAGCAGCTGTGTTTCTTTGCTGACGCTGAGAAAGAGTAAGTGTGAGAGTGACATGGAGAAGGTGGTAACAGAGAGGTCAGGGTGTTGCTAATACAGGTCCTGCCCCAGAGCAGCATAAGGAGTATGAGTAGGGGAAGCTCTATTGTCCACCACCACAAGGGACTGGAAACATGACTGTAAGGGACTGGAGACATGGCAATGAATAAGACAGCTCTGACCATCACTCTTGTGGAGTTATAGTTTGGTGAAAAAATAGTTCTTGAAATGTGGTAAAAGAGAAATAGGGAATGCTATAGGAGCATAAGGCAAGGATGCTTACTTATTTTTCTGGGAAGGGATGCATGAACAGAGGTCCAGAGATAAAAAAGAATAAGACAAAGACCTAGCTAATGAAATGAGAAGAGTGTTGGAGGAAACTGGAAAAGCTTATAGCTCATTTGGAGAGCTGGAGTATGGCCAGGGACTGGATGATGAGGATTCAGGGCACTAGTTGAGGAGGAAGGGTGGGACAGAGCCCAGAAGATGCAAGTTAGAGCTTCGACTCTGTCCCAACCACAAAAGGAAAGCTCTGAGCAATTTTAAGCACTGTAAGACACCCAAGTGAAGATGATTGGTTGACAACTGGACCTTAATATGTAAAGAGAAGACTGTATAGGGTGTGTAAACTTGAAAATCACTGGCAAATAGATTATTACTAAATCTCGAGAAATAAATATAATTGCCTGTCAATGAAGTACTGTAAGGCCAGAGGGGAGTCTAGGAGTAATCCTTGAGAATTTCCAACATTTAATGGCTGAATAGAGGAAACTAGGCAACCAGGACCATATCAAGAACTAAGGAACAGAGGGTTTGGAGGTGGGAGAGATCACCACTCTCTAATGCTGCCAAAAGGTTAAGGAGGATGAAAAATGACAAAAGTACACACCCTCACCTTAATCTGCACCCATTTTTCTTTTTGCTCATAACAGGAAAGAGAGAGGGTTTTCCTTCTTACTTTTTACATTCTATTTCTTTATTACTCATACTAAAATACTTTGGGTGAAAATTTTGTTCCATAAGCATTCTTAAACCTGGTCAAACTTTGGCTCCCTCATGCTTACTGCTCCACTGAAATTGCACCAGCAATATTGATTAACGCAGGTTGTGAATTAATGATGGAAATTTCAAATATTTTAAATTTGATGATTTCTAATTTTTTGTAAAGTAGAAGAAAGTGATATCTACTAAGAGTGAGATGAGAAAGGGGAGTTCACCTGCAAAGATTGGAAGAACAAGAAAACTAAAAATACATGTTAAGGTATTGCTGGACAGGGTTTAAATTCTAACCAAGATGAGGCTTATTTAATTTATAGTGGCAAAGCTCATCTGGTTGGAGGCTCCACAGATTAGATGAAGATGAAGTATTAGAATTTATCCATCTTTAGAATTTTTCAAACAGATGTATATAATGAATAGACCAAATGGCAAAAAACCTACCTGTAAAGTTTAGTGTAAACATAGATATAAAAACAGGGGCTTTAAAGGTATAATATGGACGGAAAGGATAGTAGATACAGTAGTTTCCTATAGATTTGAAGTATTGGACATTCTGACAAGGTAAAAAATTAAATGTAGATTAGCAGGCACACTGTAAAGTTAGTAGATTATAAATAGTAGCGTGGGGTCTACATTAGTAAGTTCAGAGGCAGAAGAGTTTCCAAGCACAACATGCTGCCAGATCGTCCTGGGGGATGACATCTGAAATGGGAGAGAAATTAGAGTAGGGCAGAAATGTATGTTCAAGAAGATATTTTTTCTGTGTCCTTTGACAGACATTACAGCAGAGTATGAGTTGAAGTAAAATATTGCAGACTATTTGCCAAATTCTTCAATGAATAAGGAGTTATCAACTTTTCCTTGGTTCTCCCTCTCCATCATGTGTTAGCAAATATTCTGTCTCTCTCCATAAGGACAGCACTGATGTGAGTACAAAGGAGCCTGTATCTTACCAGACATATATCAGGAAGAGGGAAATAGGTTTGGTCATTGTCATTAAGATGGTGGTAACTTGCTCCTCACCATGGCAGCAGACAAATCCAATATGACCTGTCCTTGAATTCTAGTCTCTTTCTCTTTCCTCAGCAGTGGAAACTTCCAGGGAGGTTATCAAGAGGGTGAATCAGAGTGAATGAAGCTAATGGCAACAAGTATGAGGGTTGGGTGAGTAGACATCAGGGGCAAGCAGAGATATTCTGCCAGGTACTTCTGCAGAGTGCAGATGTGATTGAGGCAGTAAGATTTATTTTGTATTCTTCTTTAGGATAGAGGATGCTAGTTCCTGAAAACATGACAAAAGAAACCCAGTGAATCCCAAGTTCATCTGTTTGCTTATATGTATATCCAGCTAATGAAATTTTGGGATTGTGTAGTGAGGATCATGGGTGTCATTATAGTAATAAGTTAATTAATTGGTTAACCAAATAAAATATAATCACAGAGAACCATATAAGGTCTTACGATAATAGTGCATTATGAACCAAAAATTATGATAACTCAATTAGGTGGACCTGATGTCTAAAAGTATAAACAACTGAACAGAGATGCTGTTCATCACCTGCAAAACTGACAAACGGCCAAGAGTTTGGTAGCATGCTGTTCTGATGTGCCTATAGGGAAGAAGGCACATGTATAATACAATCATGGAAGTGTAAAATGAGGGGCACCTGGGTGGCTCAGTTTCAGCTCAGGTCATGATCTCAGAGTCCTGGGATCAAACCCTGCATGGGCTCTGCACTCAAGTTGGAGTCTGCTTGAGATTCTCTCTCTCCCTCTCCACCTGCCCTTTCCCCCACATGTGTGCTTGCTGTCTCCCAAATAAATAAATAAATAAATAAAATCTTAAAAAAGAAAAGAAATGTAAAATGGTATCTCGTGTATGGCTATGGTTTTACATAGTCACCATAATCAGAAAGCCTATATAT
This sequence comes from Eumetopias jubatus, assembly GCF_037043125.1. Lineage (NCBI taxonomy): Eukaryota > Metazoa > Chordata > Mammalia > Carnivora > Otariidae > Eumetopias > Eumetopias jubatus. The sequence continues at coordinate 192,018,682 of NW_028274808.1, read as the reverse complement.
TTTATGCAGCAATTCCCTTACCCAGCAAATGTTCCACCAGATGTTTGAAATTTTGTGTTTGTGTGTGCGTGTATCTATATACACAAATTCACTATTGGATTTCAACAAACTGAAACCACCTAAGTATCCATCAGGGAGATACTAGTTAAATAATTTAGTATAAAATCATTCAATGGAATTCAAGGTAGCCATTAAAATTAAGGAGGCTGTTTATGGAGTGCTCATGAATTTGAAGATGTGTCTTAAGTGAAAAGAGTGCAATGCAGGGACACCTGGGTGGCTCAATCAGTTAAGCCTCTGACTCCTGGTTTCAGCTCAGGTCATGATCTCAGGGTTGTGAGATAGAGCCCTACATCTGGCTCTGTGCTCAACACTGAGTTGGCGTAGGATTCTTTTTCTCCCTCTCCCTCTGCCCCTCCCCCAGCTCATGTGGGTGCATGATCGCATGCTTTCTCTCTATAAAATAAATAAATAAAATCTTTGAAAAAAAGAGTGCAGTGCAGAAGGGTATGCATAGTATACATGTATAATATACTATCATTTATATAAAAATGGTGGAGAAAGTAAATATAGACATGTTTGTATATTTATAAAATATCTCAGAAACAATATAGATACATAAGAAATTTGGCCTCATTGATTGCCTCTGCATGGCCACCTCTTTTAAACATTGAAATATGTGGAGATGATCAATTGAACAAGAAATAAAATCTGTCCAGGCAAGAAAAATCTCCACCAAAGTCAGCTTTATGTGCTGATGAGGTTTTTTCCCCTCTCCATCTCTTCTTTTATTTCTTCATTTCCTTGTTCTTTCTTTTCCTTCCTTCTTTCTTCTACTTTCTTTTGTTCTATCTTCCCTTCTCCCACACTCCTTCTTCCTCCATTCCTTTGTGCTTCTTTCCACCTTCACCGCGGGAGGATTATGAGGTATTATCAGGGACTGGGGCAGCAGTTCAACTGACCTGATTTTAAGGAGTTTGTTGTTGTTTTAGATTTTATTTATTTATTTTAGAGAGAGCACAAGCAGTGAAAGGAGCAGAAATGGAGGGACAGGGAGAGAGGGAGAGGGAAAGAATCTCAAGCAGACTCTTTGCCGAGCAGGGAGCCCGACATGGGGCTTGATCTTACAATCCTGAAATCATGACCTTAGGCGAAACCAAGAGTCAGACGCTTAACTAACTGAGCCACCTAGGCGCCCCTTAAGGAGTTGTTTTTTAGAAATTCTACTGGTTCTCAGAATACTTGTCCTTTAAGAGTGCACCTACTGGAAGCTTGGCAGCTGCCATTTTCTCCAGGTCATTGCCATCTCCTTGGAACCACCTCTCTCTATTATCTCATATGACACAAGTCATTTGAGGAGCTGGGCTCAGTTCCATCACTGAATCATCTATCTTTTGATCCTCTTTCCTCTTTTCTAACTATTTTTCCCTCTAAATATCCCTGTTGGTCCTCTACAATGTTATATTTCTCTCCCTACAATCTCTTCCATCTTAATAGCCAGAATCATTTTCTTTTAGTACTGTTCAGTCCTAACTTTCTATAAATTTCTAATCTGAAACTAGGATGGTTCATACATATTTTATGTTTCACCCACAAATTACACAGGGAAAGCTTTAGTAATCCAGTTATTTATTGGATGCTACTTTGCTCCAGACAATGTGTTATGTAATGGAGTGACATAGACCAATAAGACACAACCTTGACCTCAATGAGGGCACTGCATGAAAGTGTGTGCAGGGGCAGGTGGGGATAAGCAGGTATGAGCATGAAGAATCTTTTAAATGCAGTAATGGGGAAATCCACTGAATATGGAGAAGTATAAAGAAAGCAGCTATTAGCACTGCTTGTAAGCAGATAAAAAGGTTTCGCAGAAAGCGGGCAAAAACAAGTAGAAAGATACTCCATGCTCATGGATTGGAGGAAAAAATATTGTTAAAATGTCCATGCTACCCAAAGCAATCTACAGATTTAATGAAATCCCTATCAAAATACCAACAGTATTTTTCACAGAACTAGAATAAACAATCCTAAAATTTGTATGGGACCACAAAACACCATGAAGAGTCAAACAATCTTGAGAAAGAAAAACAAAACCAGAGTTATTGCAATCCCAGATTTCAAGATATACTACAAAGCTGTAGTAATCAAAACAGTACGGCCACATAGATTAATGGAACAGAATAGAGAGCCCAGAAATAACCTCACAATTTTATGGTCAATTAATCTTAGACAAAGGAGGCAAGAATATGCAATAGGAAAAAGGCAGTCTCTTTAACAAATGTTGCTGGGAAAACTGGATAGCTGAATGCAAAAGAATGAAACTTTTCTTACACCATACACAAAAATAAACTCAAAATGGATTAAAGACTTAAATGTGAGACCTGAAACCATAAAACTCCTAGAAGAGAGCACAGACAGTAATTTCTTTGACATTGGCCTTAGTGACATTTTTTTCTAGATGTGTCTCCTCATGCAAGGGCAATAAAAGTAAAAATAAACTTTAGGACTACATTAAAATAAAAAGCTTTTATACAGCAAAAGAAACAATCGAAAAAACTAAAAGAAAACTACTGAATGGGTGAAGATATTTCCAAATGACATATTTGATAAAGGGTTAGTATACAAAGTATATAAAGTACTTATACAACTCAATGCCCTCTAAAATAATTTAAAAAATGGTCAGAAGACATGAATTTAGACATTTCTCCAAAGAAGACATATAGCTGGTCAACAGACACATGGGAAGATGCTGAACATCACTCATTATCAGGGAAATTCAAATCAAAACCACAATGAGATATCACCTCACACCTGTGAGAATGGCTAAATAAAAACACAGGAAACAACAAGTGTTGGCAAGCATGTGGAGAAAAAGGAACCCTTATTCACTGTTAATGGGAATGCAAACTGGTGCAGCCACTGTGGAAAACAGTATGGAGGTTTTTGAAAAAATTAAAAACAGAATTACCATATTATCCAGTAATTCCCCTACTGGGTATTTACCCAAAGAATACAAAAAACACTAATTCAAAAAGATATATGCATTCCATGATTATTGCAGCATTATTTACAACAGCCAAACTATGGAAGTAGCCCAAGTGTCCAGTGATAGATGAATGGATAAAGATGTGGTATATATATATATATATATATATATATATATACAATGGAATAGTCAGCCATAAAAAATAATGAAGTCTTGCCATTTGCAACAACATAGATGGATCTATAGAGTATGATGTTAAGTGAAATAAATCAGAGAAAGACAAATACCATACCATTTCACTCACATGTGGAATTTAAGAAACAAAACAAAGAAAAAAATGAGACAAACCAAGAAAGAGACACTTAACTGTAGAGAACAAACTGATGGTTACCAGAAGGAAGTGGGTGGGTAGATGGGGGAAATAGGTGAAGGGGGTTAAGAGTACATTTATCATGATGAGCACTCAATAATGGGTCAAATTTTTTAATTACTATTGTATACTGGAAACTAATATAATACTGTATGTTAATTATACTGGAATTAAAATTTAAAAAATAATAAAAAAGAAGGCTTCATGGAAGAGGAAACCCTTTATTTGGGTATTTAAAAATGAATACATGTTGTGGAGATGGAGGGAAGGAACCTCAGGCAGAGGGTCTAGCATGTGCAAAAGCACATAGATGCACAATATAATGGTGTATTTGGGGGGAAATTTAAATTTTTAAGTATCGATGAAACAAGGTTAATACTGGGGGAAGGGGCTGGTGATGTTGGGGACAGTAATAAGAAGTCAGTGAGTTGGACTCTAAAGGCTGTTAGGTATGATGCTAACAGATTTGGATTTTATCCTGTGGTTTGAATGAACAGAGAATCACCAACGTTCCTACCACTCACTGTCCCTTAACCATTGAAAACACTTAAGGGAACATATTACAGGTCAATATACTAACCATTCCCCACCCCTGGCTTGAAACTCCTCAATTTCACTTTTTTAAGGGAGAATGTATTTGGAACAAAGTCATGGATGATAAATGGGCCTAAAGGTTAGTCATTTACAGTCTTAGAACCATCACTGGATGATCACAGATGAGTGGATGGTTGTGATACAGAAAATGGAGAGGAAACTTGTTTAAAAAAATAAAAACATGGACACCATTAATATGATCTGCCTTTCTTTCTTAAGGACACATTACATAAATATCTGCTCACATGATGAGGCACAGAAATTACACATTCTGATTGGGCAAGAAAAGGAAAGGGGGGAACCAGTTTTAAATTGCAAGTTACAGTCCCAGTTAAATGTTTACACTCACACAAATAACTAAGAGAGAAGAACGTTGCCTTGCTCTTGGGCTTTTCACAGAAGTTCAGTTAACTCATTGAATTTAATGGAGCATTTACAGAAAGAATGGGTTGGTTGCATGTTTTTCTTTTCTCTCCCTCAGCAATTAAAGCTACCTGCTTTGGCATAGAATAAGGAGTTTAGCAGAGAATATTTCCAAGTCTGTCACTCTCTCAATTTTGTGGGTCATATTAAGAAATCCTGTATCTTCATTTTAGCTTGCCTCAGGAGAAATCATAAGCCTTCCATAAAGAGACAAATTCTATTTCTCTGAACATATCTGATAAAAGAAAGTTGGAAATTTCCTTAGCCTTGAGCTGCTTTAAATCTCAAATGGAGTCACACCCCTAGAATCAATGCCTTACCTCCCCTGACCATCTTGTTCTTGCTTTTCTGACTTAATTTTAGATCTTAGATTTGAGAAACAAAGATGCTTTCAAGTTTATGGAAGATCACACATCATCTACTTTAAAAAGTACAAATTTTAATTGCCTTTGATTCATTAAAAAAACTTTAGTTTACAATACTAAGGGATATTAGAGGCTTTAGTTCAAGTCATCTGGTTTATGGAAAAGAAAACAGAAAACACCCTGAGTTCTGAGATGAGTACCGGGTCATGAGTCAGGAGAACCGGATTCTATGAGTAGCCTTGCAGGTTATTATCTGTGTGACATTTGATAAATTGCTTTCCTTTCTGGATCTTAGTTGTCCTACATGTAAAATCGTATGTTGGTTTAGGTGTTCTTTATGGTCCTTTTCTATGCTGCCCTTCTTTGAGTCTAAGTGTTCGTTTATTGTTGGTTTCCTAGGTTCTGCCTGGATAAGTATGTATATTTTCTACCTCTGTATGACAAAACGTGGGTTAAGCCTTGTAAGACTCTCTAATTCCAGCCTTTAGAAGATCACCATCTATTCATTCAATCTTCATCTAGGATCCAAGAATCCTCTTAAATTTCATGCAGAAGTGCATCAGGATATGCAATTATCTGTAGCAAGAATGCATTGCCTACAACAGATGCTAAAAAAACAGCTATCTCTTTTGGAATAATTATTATTACAGATTATTATGTCTATTTTACAAATTAGGGAAAAAAGGAGGCTTAATGATGTTAAGTAGTTTGTCCAAGGTCATGATGTTAGTAAGTGGCTATATTCAATCTGCTTACAGGAGGTTTTCATAAAAGAGAGTGTCTGTTTTTACCATAATAACCACCAATGACTTAATCACAGAGTCAGTAGGGAAGATACCACAGGACAGAGTATAACACTCAAACCTCATGTCAACCAGACATCAGCTTGCTCTCTCTTCCCTTTAAGAAAAAAATGGGATTGGCTCAAATGCCATTCTATTTTCTTTAGAAATCTGATGCCATCCGCAAAAGTTTGGCAAGTTCGCAGGTCCATGTTTGCTCACTGCTCATAATCATCTCTCCAACTGATTCCCTATGAATTTTACATATATACTTTTTTTTGACATACAAAAAGCTGTACATATTTAATGTACCAACTTGATGAGTTTATAAATAAGTATACACCCATGAAATCATCACCACAATCTATGCCATAAGCATATCCATCACCTACCCCAATTTTTTTCATCATCTTTATTTTATTTTGTTTTGTTTTCGTGATAAAAACACAAGATCTACACTCTCAGCACATTTGTAAGCATATAATACCGTGTTGTTAACTGTAGGCACTGTGCTGTACAGTAGATCTCTAGGGCTTAATCATGTTGCATGACTGAACCTTTGTACCCTTTACTAGCACCTTCCCTTTATCCTTGTCGCAGGCTCTGGGAAAACACCACTGTGTTCTCTGCTTTTAAGATTCTGATTCCCTATTTTTAAATGTGTATGTCCTCCTGTGGCTATTTTCTCTCTTTGTCCCTGTTGGCCTCAGTCATGGGACACTGTTTTTTTTGCCTAGATTTCCCTAAAACACCATTCACAGAAGGCATTCACATGGATGAGAATTTTACAGGAGATTCAGCGGCAACAGCAGATATGATGTATAAAGCAAGAGGAGAGTCAATCATAATTGAATATCAAATATTAAACAGTGCTGCTATTTACAAGCTCTCTCCTTCACACTTTCCACAGGTAGTTCTTCATGCCCACTTTCTTTATTTTAAATCATCTGGCTTTAAACTTTCATCTTCATTTCCCTCTCTAACCCTGTGCCTTCCTTCTCTTCAGGCACCTCTTAAACTATAAAATCCCTTTGTAGCTCTGATGCAGGGTGACTGTGGCACATTTTGACTATGTCCGCAAACATGCCTAATTAAATGAGCTCTTATATAAGAGAGCTTTTTGCCTCCAGGAGGAATCTTGCAATCAGCCTTGAATGCTGTGAGTTTGTACCCTCCTATAACTCTTGTCACTGGCTCTACTTTCTTCCTTCTTCATTTACCACCTCTCTCTCTCTCTCTCTCTCTCTCTCTCTCTATATATATATATGTATATATATATATATATATATATATATATATGCAGAAACTGAGGAACTCAGAGATAATTCCACTGAGGTCACAGAGATAAAAACTGGCGGTCTGCCTCCAGGAGGAACCCTGCAATTAGCCTTGAATGTTGTGTTTGTACCCTCCTATATCTCTTGTCCCTGGCTTTACTTTCTTCCTTCCACATTTACCACCTCTTTATACACACACACACACACACACACACACACACACACACACACACACACACATTTTGGAGGGGGAATTAAAAACTGTCCTTTGACAAATGCCTTGAGACTATGATCCTTTTGTTCTTATTGGTCTACCCACAAAGCTGAGTTTTGATGCCTATGGCTGAACCTAAGACCTCACTGTTCATCAAGTTGGCATAAAAATAGGCTTATAAAAATCTTACAACTGCCTTGTGAACTACAGCACTGTCAAACCAATGTGACTCAGCTGTCTAGTTTAATGTACCAGACTGGGACAAGTATGTCTTTTGGTTTCATGCTGTCCCAGGTAAGGATGGCAGTAGCATTATATTTGTAAAGTTGTGTGTATATAAGGAAATGTCAGCCTTCACCCTATTCACCTGAGTCTTTGCCTCCCCACATTCCAGTCTTTTCTATTCTCAGTCACCAGATAAATCCTCCTTGGACACAGCTATGATTTTCCCATTTCTGAATTCAAAAACTTTTCATAACTCACACACCAAACATGGAGCCCAGCAATCTGGCATTGTATCTTGGCTCCTTCATCCAATATCCATGTGATCTTGGGCAAGTCACTTACATCACCAAGTTTAGTATTCGTCACTGTAAAATGGGTACATGCCCTGAGTATCTTATAGGTTTATCATGCAGATCTACTTTGGAAGTATGTGAAAGCTTATAAACTCTAATGTGCTACTTAAGTTGTGATTCTTATCAAATGAAACTCCAACTTCTAGTCTCTTGTTTAGGGTCACAGTTAGGTTCCTACTTGTATCTTCTAATTTTCATCTTTTTACATCGAACATGAAAAGCTTTGTGTGGAGGGCAGAGTACTGGCAACTGTCACTTACAATGACATTTATAGTGATCCATTACAATGATGATATGATTGTGAATGTAGTGTCATTTACAATGATCCATTACAATGGATCCTGTCATTCATAAGCTATGTGACCTTGGAAGAGTTGACCAACACCTCTGAACATCAATCTCAACACGAATAAAGTGCTTGCTCTTATAAACATACCCATCATCTGGTGTTATTTCTTAAATTACGCAAAATAATGGTAACTAATAAAAATCTAGCAAAAGACAAAAATAAGCTTTATATTTCCTTAAGAGTTTTCCACTGTGCCTAGCGAAGTCTTGGATACATAATAACATCTCAAACTCAGTACATTCAAAGCAAGAATTCACTCTATCTTTTTTTGCCAAGCTATTATATTCTCAATTTCAGCAAATAAACTCAATCTCCTAACACTAGAAACATTTATGATGTTGTTCACTCTTCCCTCCTCTTCCCCACATTTTGTCAGTCACCAAATCCCGTTGATTCTACTGACTAAATATCTTTGAAATGCTCCTACTCTCTGCTGCTACTTTTTAAATTTAGATCCTCAACATTTCTTTTCTGGATAATTGTATCAGCCTCCTTTCTGGACTTGACCATTTCAATCGCTTTTCATTGTACTATTCCATCCATCACCTAGTTATCAGAATGAGTATTCTCAAATAGAAATCTAACACGACTCTTTCCTACTTGAAGTTGTACTACATTTAAGATGAGTTTGGGACCAAACTGCCTGAGGCAGACTGCCAGTTTTTATCTCTGTGACCTCAGTGGAATTATCTCTGAGTTCCTCAGTTTCTGCATGCAGTGGCCATGAGTATTCTCCTCTCAGATCTCTTACTACGGGGAACATCACATGGACCAATGGCCCCAGATGTGCTCAGAAATATACCGCTATATTCATGCTGTGGCCATGCTTCCCACAGGCTCTGCAGGAAATCACTAAAGACAGCAGAGATACAAATGCAGACCCCTTTCTGGGACACAAAAGACTCCTCTGACAGCTGCCTCCTCTGTCTCTGGTCTGAGGACTTCCCGTTGGCCTTATGGAACTTCTCCAGACTCACTGTGGTTTTTTCACTCAACATTTCTTTCTCCCCTTTCTACTTCCCAAAGGTTTTAGACTTGCACTGTGGTCTGACCGCTCTCCTGACTTTCCATTTTCTTTCATGGGTATAAATCTAATAAATCTCCCACATCTTTAACTTTGTCTTCGGATTTGCTTCTCAAAGGATCTAGACTAGTTTATCTCATTTGTAAAATGCATGTAATAACAGTGCCTACTTTATAGGTTTACTATGAGGATCAAATATAACATAGAGCACTTATAACAGTTTGCAATATCCATCTGGTGCTCTAGTTTGTTGTTATTGTCATCATTATTAATTTGATACTCATTCAACATAACATACTCTTTCATGGATGAGTTTATGTATATATTCTCCTCAAAAAATAAAAAAAGAAAATCCCTTTTCATTCCAACAATGCAAAGTAATACTTATCCATCAGCGGCCAGCTCCCAGCTCTTGAGCCATCATCTCTGCAATGCCTTCAATTCATCTCCTTTTTCCTCCTACAGCTCCATGTACACCATCCTTCCACCCCCTTTATAAGTACTAATCCCATTTAGGGGCCACAGATGATTTATCTGTTGCTACCTCTAGAGCCTGAGGTCTTCAATGACTTGTATCTTGTCATGTCTATTTTTGGCATCCATAGTGCTTGTACAATATCTGGCCCATTTCAGAGGTACACCTGTAATGCCTGGAACTTCTTAAATTCTTCAGTATCAGCCAAGCTGAATAGCTGTCCTTGGTTTTAGTGGGAATGCACCCCTAATGAAAAATAGAAAAATAGATGCCATTCCTCCATAAATCACTTGGTCCTTCTATAAGTTCCTTGAGGCTCTAACAGGCTGTAATTCCAAGCCAAAGTTGAGCAGAAGCTACAGAAAACTAAACATTACCCTCAGTCTTACATTTCAGTTTTATATTTTGGTCTTTTTCCCTCAGCAAGGAATTTAATGAAGAAAATCTTGAGTGGATAAGGCCAAAACAGCGCAGTTCCTTTACATCTGTTCACATCTGGTACCTCGTACCCGTATTCAACAGATCCTTTTTCAGTCTGTATATTTTCAGACCTGATTATTACCTTCTTATATCAGCACTAGTGAGCAATGATGAAAATAATGAAAATTTCCATTTTTGTTTATTCATTAAACAAATATTTATTGAGCATTACTATGTAACAGGCACTGTTCTAAGGACTGAGGAAACAGTAATAACCATACAGACTAAAACAAAACAAGATAAATACTCAGACAAAAACCCACCTGCCTTCATGGAGCTTATACACTGGTAGGAGGGAGCATACAATAAATAAATATAGGAATAAGGTGCCAGATGGTGATTGGTACTATAAAAGTAGTATAAAAGTAAAGAAATAAGGGGATATGAAGTCCTGAGGGTCTGAAGAATGTATTAATTTTAAAGTAAGATGACCAAAACAAGCTTCAATGGGAAGAGGACATTTGAACAAATACTTGAAATAGTGAAAGAAGTGAACTATAAAATATCATGGAAAGAACATATCAGACAGAACAAAAAGCAAGTACTAAGTCTGGAATGGAAACATATCTGGAATATTCAAATAATATCAGAAAGCCAAAGTAGTTGGAACAGACATATCAAAAAGGAGAAAGTGGTAGGAGATGAGGTCAGAGAGATAGCAAGGAGTCAAACTAAGGATGTGGTAAGGATTCTGGATTGTACCCTGAGTGAGATGAGGACACACTGGAGTTTTTAAAATATGTTTTCAAAGGTTTCCACATAATCAAAGATTTCCATAGAATCAAAGATCTTTCAATGGTACTGTGTCCTCAGTAGGAATAACATGTGGGTCCAAGAACCAAAGGGTGGGAGCAAGTCTGGCACTCTGGTTATCACTCCCAATGATCCACTTGGTGAATTTGACCTTCCTGTCCCTGTAGCTCTAGGCTTTGTAATGTTACAGATCCTAATCCCCAAAGGGGGAACATTTCCACAAGGGACAAAACAAGAATTGTATATTGAACTATGGCTCTATCTGGGCACGTCAGGTATCCAGGGACCAGTGGGCAAAAAGAGTCACAGTCTTCATAGAGATAATTGACCCAGGTCATGAGGAGGAGTAGTGCTCTTTTACACAATGGAGGTAAGTAGGAATATGTTTGGTGTCCAGGTGATCCATCACCCAGTGTTGCTGGTAAATGGACAAGAGCAGAAACTCTGGCCTAGGAAGTGCATAGTAACTAGAGGCTCATATCCCCCAGAAGAGAGTCTGGGTCTTATCATAACAGAAGCTTCCCAAACCAACACAGGTGGTAGCTGAACGTAAAGGTGATAGAGATTGAATAGAGGCTTGGAGAATATGAGTATGGGTTGTGCTTCTGAGACTGCTGTGGCAAGGGTGGCAGCTTATCTCACTAAATCCCTCTTTTAAGTCACGTCTCAGGAATCTAGAGGAACTATTGCCCAAAGGAATATGAAAAAGTAAATGTGAGTGGCACAAAGGATGTACTTTGGGAGACACAGTGATGCACCAACCAGATCTCCCTTCAAAGAAGGAGTTATTGCCTTAGCTTCTGGAAGTGTGTAGATAAATAGTCTTCAGTGTCAGAGCCTTCAGGTCTTACCTCAAGAGATCCAGCTTGCTGAAAGTCGCTCTCCTCAGAGAAGCTTATATTTATGGCTTACTGAGGTGGGGGTACAAAGATCCAGCTATTTCTGTCCACTCTGGGACAACTTTAAGAGGCCATTTTATCCCCAGAGCTCCCAGTGGATTGGGCTGAGTTGACATTATGGAGCTTGTATCTTAGCTTTAATTGCCCCTCTGTCTGCTCCTGCTTCTTTCCCCTCCTTTCTATAGGTGTCGACCACAAGAGCACTCTGTAATAAATGTTTGGCTTGGTGAACATTGTCTCACTCTGTTTCCCAAGGAACCCAACCTGTGACAGGTAGGTGTGAATGAATGATTATTTTACTGTGTAGATCACCCAAACTAGTTTCAATGTTCAAATCCTAGAGGTGAATGGGTGTAGAGATAACACAGTTGGCCCAACCTAAAATAGCTGGAAAAGGTGAGATTTCCTGAACCTAATTGTAGAAGGAAAAAGTGATGAGAAGGAAAAACAGAAGAGTCAAGAATTAGAGAGGAATCAGAAAATGGTAGGACCAGGGATTACGTGGGGTGGATCAAGCCACTGAAAAAATTCTGGCTGAGGAAATTATTTTTTATTTTTTATTTTTTATTTATTTTTATTTATTTTTTAAGATTTTATTTATTTGACAGAGAGAGACACAGCGAGAAAGGGAACAGCAGCAGGGGGATTGGGAGAGGGAGAAGCAGGCTTCCCGCTAAGCAGGGAGCCTGATGTGGGGCTCGATCCCAGGACCCTGAGATCATGACCTGAACCAAAGGCAGACGCTTAAGGACTGACCCATCCAGGCACCTTAGAAAATATTTTTTAGTCACAAGGATATTTGACATGCAATTTTTCATTGCTTTATCTTATGTAAATTCAGAATCTTTGCATGATAATTTTTAAAAGGTCATATCTAGATTAATAAAGTATAGAACAGATAACAAGTTTATCCATTAATGTATCAAATTCATTGGAATCAAGAGCTCAGACTCATAGGCGACCATGGTAACAGAAGCTCCAGTGTTGGGTTTTAACCTTATTTAAGTTTGGGTTATATCTGTTTACTTGCTTGTTTTATCCACTAGATTGTATTTCCTTATGGAAAGGGACAGTGACCATCATGCAACACAATGCCATGTCCATAATTAGCACTCCTTAAATATTTTTGTAATAAATATATATGGGCATAAATGAATATGTTTGGTTGTATAGACATCTGCCTTTCCAATGAACAATGTACCTCTGTGGATTAGAGTCATTTAAAATATTTTTTTTGGTATCACCCAAAGTGCTTAGAATAATACTTGACTCATGGTAAATCAGTTATTTGTTGAATAGAATTTCTGCAAGCTGAATATCATGTCATGTCAAAGCAAGACACAAACATCGGTTTTCAATTTATTGCTTCTCAGCCCTTAATCTCTCCTTCATTGACTGCTCTATGACAATAGAAATGGGCTCTGTAAATAGTTCTTTGCTACCTGGCACAATGTTAAACTTTTTTTAGTAGAAGTCACTGGAAAGACATTGCAAGAGGAAGAGACTTTCCTCCCTGGTTCTGGTTGCTCATTTGGCAGACTCCTGCAGTGCACTTGACTTCTCCAACACTTAACTCCTGCAGCACGGGGTGGTCCACAACCTCTTCTAGCCAGGTCTCTTGGGCAGGGTTATAGTGGCCTTCCTCTGGTGAGACACCTACCTATAAATTGTTTTCTCTAGGACTTTAAAGGTCTAATTTCTAGCAAGTTTTTTTTTTTAAAGATTTTATTTATTTATTTGAAGAGAGAGACAGCGAGAGAGGAAACACAGCAGAGGGAGTGGGAGAGGGAGAAACAAGTTTCCCACTGAGCAGGGAGCCTGATGTGGGGCTTGATCCCAGGACCCTGAGATCATGACCTAAGCCAAAGCATATGCTTAATGACTGAGCCACCCAGGCTCCCCTCTAACAAGTTTTAAGAGAGATTTCCAGGATGTTCCTCTGGCATGGCAGTAAAGAAAATTCTCTGTCATTTATAAGTCATGGATTGGTGTGCCCTTTCTTTTTTTTTAATATTTTTAAAAAGATTTTATTTATTTATTCTAGAGAAAGAGAGAGAGTAAGCGCACACAAGCGGGAGGGAGGGGCAGAGGAAAGAGGGAGAAGCAGACTCCCCACCAAGTAGGGAGCCTGATGGGGGGCTCAATCCCAGGACCCTGAGATCATGACCTGAACCAAAGGCAGACACTTAACCAACAGAGCCACCCACATGCCCCCCCTTTTTTAAAGATTTATTTATTTTGAGAGAGTAGGGGGAGGAGGAGAGGGAGAGGGGGAGAGAGTCTTAAGCAGACTCCACACTGAGCATGGAGCCCAATACGGGCTCAATCTCACGACCCTGAGATCACAACCTGAGCCGAAACCAAGAGTCAGATGCTTAATCGGCTGTGCCACCCAGGTGTCCTTGCATGCCCTTTCTAAGAAGGTCTACATCTCAGCCCTGGGAGCGAGGTGAGGTCCTAGTCTTTGTGCCCTCTATCTCAGCCCTAGGGTTAGTAACCTCTTATTATCTGCAACTCTGTATTTGTCAGTGTTCTCTTTACTTCTTACCAACCCTTCTTTGCTCCAATCCCCTTTTAGGGTGAATGATTCTTTACATGAAACTTATCCTCTTTAAATTACTGTGAGGTGTCTTCCTCCAGATTGGACCCTGTCTACATATTAGCAATCTAAGGATTGAAGTCCAAGAACAACTCTGAGTGAGAGTTCACCTTCCCACATATTGACTTCATAAAGCCGAGACATTTTCCAGAGTATGCAGAACTCTACAGACTTAAAACCCAGAGGAAGCTTAGATTTATTCACTGTTCTTTATAGTCATAGCGGTATTCATAGATCAATTATCAGCAAACATGTCAAAAAGGTTAAAAAATGTGAATGTTATGTAAAATGAAGTTAGTTTTTTTTTTTGCTTTTAACTATGAGATATTCCTAGAATCTGTACCATGCCAATGTAAAATATGCATTTCCAAGAGGTGAATGGAATATCAGCAGTTGTATCAACAATCCCAAATCTATTTAAGCATGTTGTCTTGGAGAGCATCTCACCAAACATGTGGTTCTTAGATTAATGTTAAAGAACTGCCTTTAAGATTATCTAATTCTGTGGTTCTCAATGTGTGGTTTATGGACCAGCATCAGCATCATCTGGGAACTAGTTAGAAATGCAAATTCTAGGCACAGACTTAATCAAAAACTGAATCTGAATCAGAAACTCTGAGTGTGGGTCCTAACAATCTGGATTTTAAGAATCCCTCTAGGGATTCAGATGCACACCAGAGTTTGATAAAAATTGATTTTGCTTAGTACTACTCTTTTATAGGTAAGGAAAGAAAATCTCAAAACAATTTCAGACAAAATTTCAGTTGTCAGTTTCAAACAACTTGCAAATAACAAAACAAATGTCCTGTGTTCGAAAGAGCTTACATTCCTGGATCTTTCTTCTGTGCCCACTTTTAGTTGTGATTGCTTCTGAAACCTGAAACCAATACCCTCCATTTCTTGGGTGTATGACAGGAAAACAGGAAATGGATTTAAATAAACAGAAGATAATCTCTTCATATATATTAAAAAGAACAAGCAAGCTGTATAAGTATAGAATAGTATCTCAGATATGTGTTCAAACAGAAGAGAACTACTAACCGCTTGGTGGAATATGGAATAGAGAATTCAAACACTGAATGAAGTTTGGGTGAGAATAGATGGTCTTTAAGGGCCATTCATTCATGAAAGTTTGCAGTTTTATGATTCCATAATATGATGTTTGCTATCTTATCAAATAACCCCAAATTTTTCCTGTGGGAAGAGAAATATTTTGAATTGAGATAAAAATCCTACTGAGCTCTGCCTCCACCCTCTTCTTCTCTTCACAAAAACTTGTACTTGGCCAGATGCTTCTCCTTTTCATTTTCCATTTAGGTGGCATTTTCAAATATAGAAAACAATTTTGTAAACTTCCTGCTGTTTCTGTTTTGCTTGGGCTCCACAGAGGCCCAAATAATTTATGGAAAAACAGCACCTGTGTTTTCACCAGGAATGGCTTTCGCAACATTGATGAATTTCAAATTAAGGGCATCTACCTCATCCAAGTTAAATGGAAGAAAGTTCTCTCTCCATTTCCAGAAATTGATTGTAGAATGTGCTCCCAAACTATTTTCTTGTCCCATAAGAACATTAAACCGGATGTAAATATGTCATACCAGGCTCTACCCTTTGAGGGAAAGAAAGATGGTAGGTTTAAATGATTTTATCAGAAGAAGAAATTCTAGGGTTATGTTTTCTGAGGATTTATACAACTGGATTGATTCATTATTTCTTTTTTTTTAAAGATTTTATTTATTTATTTGAGAGAGAGAGAATGAGAGATAGAGAGCACGAGAGGGAAGAGGGTCAGAGGGAGAAGCAGACTCCCTGCGGAGCAGGGAGCCCGATGTGGGACTCGATCCCGGGACTCCAGGATCATGACCTGAGCCGAAGGCAGTCGCTTAACCGACTGAGCCACCCAGGCGCCCTTGATTCATTATTTCATTCACACAACAAAATTTTGTGGTGTATTCATTCATTCCTTAAACAAATATTAATTTATTCAGCACTTGCTATATCGGGAATAATCATAATAAATAGATACATTTCAGGGCGCCTGGGTGGCTCAGTCATTAAGTGTCTGCCTTTGGCTCAGGTCATGATCCCAGGGTCCTGGGATGGGGCCCGCATCGGGCTCCCTGCTCCGCGGGAAGCCTGCTTCTCCCTCTCCCACTCCCCCTGCTTGTGTTCCTGCTCTCGCTATCTCTCTCTCTGTCAAATAAATAAATAAAATATTTAAAAAAATAAATAGATACATTTCATTGGGGGAAATCACAGTGTACTTTCAGTTCAACTTGGAAGATGGACCACATCAGTTTATCTCTGCTTTCATCTAAAATAGAGGTCAGCAAACTATGGCCTTTGGGCTGACCACCTATTTTTGTAAATAAGGTTTTTATTGAAACATGGCCACAACTGTTCATTTACATATTGCTTTATTTTTATGTTTGATTCTCTTTTTTTCCTCTGTGTTTCATTTTGAGGAGTTTCTAGTGCTATGCCTTTGTGTTCACTAACCTTTTCTTCCAAAATGTTTAATCTGTCAATGGTCTCATTCATTGATTTGTTTCATTTCACACATAATTTTTTTTTCATCTCCAGAAGTTAGATTTGGATTTTTTTTTTTAATATCTCCCTTGTCTGTATGTTACTGATGTAGTGTCCTTCTCTTCAGTGTTTTTCTGCTACTTTTAACATTTATATCATTTCTGGGCCAGTTTAGATTGATTTTTTTTTTCCTCATTATGGGTCATGTTTTCTTGCTTCTTTGCATTCCTGGTAATTTTTAACTGGATACTAGACATTATGAATTTTTCCTTATTGAATAATGGGTTATTTTTGTATTCCTATAAATATTGTTTAGATTTGTTCTGAGATATAATTAAACTGTCTAAGGCCAGGAAAGGAAGATTACCAGGAAGAAGATGAGAGAGAATAGTCCCAGAACCTACTCCGCAGGGCTAGGATTTACCTTCCTCCCTGACACAAACAAAATAAATAAATAAAGCACAAAATATGTAAACCAATGGTTTTCAAGACACTAGACATGAAGCAAGAAAGGACAGTAATCTCTGAAAGTTATACAACAAACAAGGTGAAGCAGAAACAGAAACAGAAGTGGAGTCTTAGAATGACTTGGTTACAGGAAAAGAGCTTGGATGCCATGCTAAGGAATTAGAACATTCTTCAGTTCAAGCTTTCCTACCTTGTGCACCAAAATGTTGCCAGTCATCTCTGGCCACAAGCAGATTTATATGTTTGTCCCTGAGTGTCATACTGATATTGTCAGTTTCTATGAAAAAGTCATGGAAGAACTTTCTTAGATTTTGGGGTTCCAGAGACAGTTTTGAAGACAGGGGCAAAAACACACCTGGTTATATAAAGACCATACTTTGCACATATATTTGAAAGTTGCTAAGAGGGTAGGTCTTAAAAGTTCTCATCACAAGAAAAAAAATATAACTATGTGAGGTGATAGATGTGAGCTAGACCTAATGTGATCATTTCACGATATATAGAAAATGTTGAATAATCATCATGTTGTACACCTGAAAGTAATATAATGTGTGTCAATTATACTTCAATCAATCAATCAATCAATGCATACATTTAATGAGATGTAAAAGGAATTTGAGGGGGAAAGAGAGATGAAATTAGGGGGAAAAAAGGTAAAAGGATTACATAATGCCCAAGAGGTCATTTTCGGACTCCTAGGTAGATGATCAGAAAAATAAAATCCTTAGAAACTTTTAATTATTTTTATCCTTTTAAAGAAGAGTTCAAGTTGCATGATGTTTTAAATTTTGAAGTATGTAAATAACATATCCAAAGGAATAACTGATTTTATTTTGTACATGAAGGTAAGCAGGTGAGACGTGTTCATTGGGCTAGGTAAGACCCTCACAATGATTATCCCTAAGGAATAAGCTGTTAGCCCTCAGAGAACCAGATTCCTTCTTTTTAAAATCCTCAATAGTTTTGCAGAAATCTGGCAAGTTCATTATTACCTCTAACAGCTTCTAATTAAACTGTTTTAGTAAAGCTGTGGAATTAAAAAAAATCATCAATGCATAATAATACCTGTTAAGTATTTTCATATGTTGTGCACAGATTCTTACAGAAGTTGTACACACATGCTTTATGGCATGTGGTCCCACTTCAAGTGGAGGCACCAGACAATCTCTCTGGAAGGGACCTCTGAGAAAAGAGATTGCTTGGGGCATAGTAAGCATCCTGTCTCTGGCAATATGCCAACAGGATATAGCAAGATTCTGGATGACACTGCCAAAGTGTCTACAAAAAAGAAAAGCTCTAATACTCCTTTTCACTGAAAGTTTCCTTGTTTCTGATAATCTGGGTACATATTTAGAAACATCATAAAAAACATAATGCCATGTTATATCTGTCCAGTGACCCATAACTTAAAACATAAGTCCATGTCGTTCATTTAATCAATCAACAATAAATTATTCAGTTCCTATTCTGCATCTGACATTTGTGCTCCACTCTGGGAAACAAAGGCAAGGTCACTGACCTCACAGAGCTCAGACCGCAGTGGAGAATAAAGACCCACCAAAAGTACAATGAGCTAAACACGGTCACTACCTTTGGTCCCCCCGGAGCCTTTTCAGGAAGGCATGGAGAGTGTTCTTCACAGTTTTTACTACACAGCCACCCATAGTGTTAGTGTTTGGCCAGTGTCAGAAAGTCTGTAAGTAGCCAAATTTGGGCTAGAACATGGTTATTTGGGACCCTTCCCTGGTTCTCTTTCCTCTACAGCTGCCTGCTTTCAACAGCCTGGTGCTCATCAGGATGTGGTCCTGCCTATCAACAGAAGGTCAAGAACACACTCTAGGTCCAGATCCATGAAGAAGATAGCAACCAGCATTTCCCATCAAGGGAACTTGAAAGAGTGGCTAATAATCCCTACTTTATTATCTTATTTACCTACTTTAAATCTATTGCAAATCCAGACCAAGCATGGCCACAGTTCTCTGTCCTAAATGAAACCTGTGATTCATTATGACTAGGTGATAAGACTGCAACTTAATTCCTAGCACCTTGTAAGAGACAAAGGAAATGGAAATAGGCTTGGTAGGAATCTGGGGGAGGGTCTTTTGAAGGCCTCACAAGACACAAGTGAAGAATTCCATTCTGATGTCTTTAGGGAAATTCCCTGCTTCCAAAGAAAGGGAAGAAAAACAAGCATTACTGAATGATATTTTTTGAGAAATGGATGAGCCCTTGGGCTTGCCTAAGGTGTACGGCTTTTCCTGGCTGTGTTTTCTTCATTTTTTTTTTTTTTTCTGGATAAAATTCAGAGGAAAAAGCAGATTTTCTTGGCCTTTGTTGGACTGAACTCAGCATGAATCCCATCTCAGCCTTAAGCCAGCTGAAAATAACATTTACTGAGTACTCTCATTGTTCCATGCTTATTTTGCCCAGGTCTTGTGTGTGTCTATATTTGTATCTATAGCTCTGTGTACATATCATGTGTATGTGTGTGTACACACTTACATGCACATGTGCATGGCAATATAAAAATATATTGCATAAGGGACGCTGTAGACCAGAATTTTCTAAGTATTTTTTCATACACTAACAATTTTATTCTGAAATGAAAAATTACAGAAGCACAAACAAAACTCCGAAATAAATACTACTAAAATTATATCCAAAGTAAAAATGAGGCTATGCAAGCATGGAGATATTAACATGATCAAGCTCTTCCAATTAGTAAATACCAGTGCAGGGGCTCCAACCCAGGACGCCCAGCTCCAGAACGCATACCTCATATCGTTTGGGGAGCAAAAGCTTTTACCCAGTATTTGAGTTTCCCATTGCTGTGATAACAAATTATCTATAAACTTAGCAGCTTAAAACAACACAAATTATTATCTTTCAGTTCTGGAGGTTTCAAGTCTGAAATGGGTTTCCCTGAGCTATAATCAAGGCTGACTTCCTTCCTGGAGGCTGGAGGAGAGGATCCATTTTCTTGTCATTTCTGGCATCTAGAGTCTGCCCTCATTCCTTGGGTGATGGCTTTTCATTTTCAGAGCTAGCAATGGCTAGGGTAGTCTTTCTCATACTGCCTCACTCCGATAGTGACTCTGCTGTTTATCTCTGTCACCTTGTGGTTATATTGGACCTATCCACATAATCCAGATTAACCTTTCCATCTCCAGATTTTTAACTTAATCACATCTAAAACGTCCCATTTGCTATGTGAGGTAGCATATTAACATATTCTGAGGCTTCCAACATGGATATCTTTGTGGAATCATGTTTTTGCCTTTTACACAAAGTATCTGATTTCAGCAGCTTTGGAAGAATGTCAGTTTCTCAATATTTTTCAAAATTTAAAATGGGTATGGATTTTCATACAACAATTCCATTTCTGGGGGTTTATCTTATAGAAATTTTTAACACATGCCTATAAATATATTTATCAAGAAGTTAATTGCAGAATTAACTATATATTCACTTGTTTACATGTTTATTATTTATCTATCTCCACAAAAATGTAAATTTCTTGAGGGAAGAAATTTTGCTACAGTGATCAATGTTTTTTTTAAATTTTATTTTATTATGTCATGTTAATCACCGTACATTACATCATTAGTTTTTTTAAATTTTTTATTGTTATGTTAATCACCATACATTACACCACTAGTTTTTGATGTAGTGTTCCATGATTCATTGTTTCCATATAACACTCAGTGCTCTATTCAGTACATGCCCTCTTTAATACCCATCACCAGGCTAACACATCCCCTCACCCCCTCCTCTCTAAAACCCTCAGTTTGTTTCTCAGAGTCCATAGTCTCTTATGTTTTGTTCCCCCTCCGATTTCCGCCCCCCTTCATTTTACCTTCCTACTATCTTATTAATTTTTTTTCTTGTTTCACAGGTACAGGTCTGTGATTCATCAGTCTTACACATTTCATAGCACTCATCATAGTACACACCCTCCCCAGTGTCTATCACCCAGCCACCCCATCCCTCCCACATGCCACCACTCCAGCAACCCTCAGTTTGTTTCATGAATTTAAGAATTCCTCATATCAGTGAGATCATATGGTACATGTCTTTCTCTGATTGACTTTTTTCGCTTAGCATAATACCATCTAGTTCCATCCACGTCCTTGTAAATGGCAAGATTTCTTTTTTTTGATGGTTGCATAATATTCCAGTGCGTGTGTGTGTGTGTGTGTGTGTGTGTGTGTGTGTGTGTGTGTATAGCCAACATCAACATATATATATATATATATACACAACATCTTTATCCATTCATCTGTTGATGGGCATCTTGGCTCTTTCCATAGTTTGGCTATTGTGGACATTGCTGCTATAAACATTGGGGTGCACGTACACCTTCAGGTCCCTACATTTGTATCTTTGGGATAAATACCCAGTAGTGCAATTGCTGGGTCATAGGGTAGCTCTATTTTCAACTTTTTGAGGAACCTCCATACTGTTTTCCAGAGTGGCTGCGCCAGCTTGCATTCCCACCAACACTGTAGGAGGGTTCCCCTTTCTCCGCATCCTCGCCAACATCTGTCATTTCCTGACTTGTTAATTTTAGCCATTCTGACTGGTGTGAGGTGGTATCTCACTGAGGTTTTGATTTGCGTTTCCCTGATGAGCGATGTTGAGCACTTTTTCATGTGTCTGTTGGCCATTTGGATGTCTTCTTTGGAAAAATGTCTGTTCATGTCTTCTGCCCACTTCTTGATTGGATTATTTGTTCTTTGGGTGTTGAGTTTGATAAGTTCTTTATAGATTTTGCATACAAGCCTTTTATCTGATATGTCATTTGCAAATATCTTCTTCCATTCTGTCAGTTGTCTTTTGGTTTTGTTGACTGGTTCCTTTGCCGTGCAAAAGCTGTTTATCTTGATGAAGTTCCAGTAGTTCATTTTTGCCCTTGCTTCCCTTGCCTTTGGCGATGTTTCTAGGAAGAAGTTGC
This sequence comes from Eumetopias jubatus, assembly GCF_037043125.1. Classification (NCBI taxonomy): domain Eukaryota; kingdom Metazoa; phylum Chordata; class Mammalia; order Carnivora; family Otariidae; genus Eumetopias; species Eumetopias jubatus. Next base: position 191,996,563 of record NW_028274808.1, on the reverse strand, counting down.
TGTGGCTGAGGTCAAAGAGGTTGCTGCCTATGTCCTCCTCTAGGATTTTGATGGACTCCTGTCTCACTTTTAGGTCTTTCAATCATTTTGAGTTTATTTTTGTGTGTGGTGTAAGGAAATGGTCCAGTTTCATTCTTCTGCATGTGGTTATCCAATTTTCCCAACACCATTTGTTGAAGAGACTGTCTTTTTCCATTGGACATTCTTTGCTGCTTTGTCGAAGATTAGTTGACCATAGAGTTGAGGGTCCATTTCTGGGCTCTCTATTCTGTTCCATTGATCTATGTGCCTGCTTTTGTGCCAGTACCATACTGTCTTGATGATGACAGCTTTGTAATAGAGCTGGAAGTCTGGAATTGTGATGCCACCAGCTTTGCGTTTCTTTTTCAACATTCCTCTGGCTATTCGGGATCTTCTCTGGTTCCATACAATTTTAGGATTATTTGTTCCATTTCTTTGAAAAAAACTGATGGCATTTTGATAGGGATTGCATTAAATGTGTAGATTGCTCTAGGTAGCATTGACATCTTCACAATATTTGTTCTTCCAGTCCATGAGCATGGAACGTTTTTCCATTTCTTTGTGTCTTCCTCAATTTCTTTCATGAGTATTTTATAGTTTTCTGAGTACAGATTCTTTGCCTCTTTGGTTAGATTTGTTCCTAGGTATCTTATGGTTTTGGGTGCAATTGTAAATGGGATCGAATCCTTAATTTCTCTTTCTTCTGTCTTGTTGTTGTTGTATAGGAATGTCACTGATTTCTGTGCATTGATTTTATATCCTGCCACTTTACTGAATTCCTGTATGATTTCCAGCAGTTTTGGGGTGGAGTCTTTTGGGTTTTCCACATAAAGTATCATATCATCTTCAAAGAGTGAGAGTTTGACTTCTTCTCTGCTGATTTGGAAGCCTTTTATTTCTTTTTGTTGTCTGATTGCTGTGGCTAGGACTTCTAATACTATGTTAAATAGCAGTAGTGATAGTGGGCATCCTTGCCAGGTTCCTGGCTTTGGGGGAAAGCTCTCAGTTTTTCCCCATTGAGAATGATGTTCACTGTGGGTTTTTCATAGATGGTTTTTATGATATTGAGGTACGTACCCTTTATCCCTACACTTTGAAGAGTTTTGGTCAAGAAAGGATGCTGTACTTTGTCAAACGCTTTTTCTGCATCTATTGAGAGGATAATACGGTTCTTGTTCTTTCTTTCATTAATGTAGTGTGTCTCATTGATTGATTTGCAGATGTTGAATCAAACTTGCAGCCCAGGAATAAATCCCACTTGGTCCTGGTAAATGATCCTTCTAATGTACTGATGGATCCTTTTGGCTAGGATTTTGGTGAGAATTTTTGCATCCATGTTCATCAGGGATATTGGTCTGTAATTCTCCTTTTTGATGGGTTCTTTGTTGGATTTTTGGATCAAGGTAATGCTGGTCACATTAAGTGAGTTTGGAAGTTTTCCTTCCATCTCTATTTTTTGGAACAATTTCAGAAGAATAGGTATTAATTTTTCCTTAAATGTTTGGTAGAATTCCCCTGGGAAGCCATCTGGCCCTGGGCTCTTGTTTTGGGGAGATTTTTGATTCCTGCTTCAATTTCCTTAGTGGCTATAGATCTGTTCAGGTTTTCTATTTCTTCCTGGTTCCATTTTGGTATTTTATACATCTCTAGGAATGCATTCATTTCTTCCAGATTATCTAATTTGCTGGCATATGGTTGCTCATAATATGTTCTTATAATTGTTTGTATTTCTTTGGTGTTGGTTGTGATCTCTCCTCTTTCATTCATGATTTTATTTATTTGGGTCATTTCTCTTTTCTGGTAATCTGGCCAGGGTTTTATCAATCTTATTAATTCTTTCAAGGAACCAGCTCCTACTTTCGTTGATCTGTTTTACTGTTCTTTTGGTTTCTATTTCATTTATTTCTGCTCTGATCTTTATTAGTTCTCTTCTCCTGCTGGGTTTAGGCTTTATTTGCTGTTCTTTCTCTAGTTCCTTCAGGTGTAGGCTTAGGTTGTGTATTTGATACCTTTCTTGTTTCTTGAGAAAGGCTGTACTGCTATATACTTTCTTCTTAGGACCGCCTTTGCTGCATTCCAAAGATTTTGAACAGTTGTGTTTTCATTTGCATTTTTTCCATGAATTTTTTAAATTCTACTTGAACTTCCTGGTTGACCCAGTCATTCTTTAGTAGGATGCTCTTTAGCCTCCATGTATTTGAGTTCTTTCCGAAGTTCCTCTTGTGATTGAGTTCTAGTTTCAAACCACTGTGGTCTGAAAATATGCGGGGAATGATCCCAATCTTTTGGTACTGCTTAAGACCAGATTTGTGACCTAGGATGTGATCTATTCTGGAGAATATTTCATGGGCACTAGAGAAGAATGTGTATTCTGTTGCTTTGGGATGGAATTTTCTGAATATATCTATGAAGTCCATTTGGTCCAGTGTGTCATTTAAAGTCTTTATTTCTTTGTTGATCTTTTGCCTAGATGATCTGTCCATTTCAGTGAGGGGGGTGTTAACATCCCCCACTAATACTGTATTGTTGTGGATGTGTTTCTTTCCTTTTGTTATTAATTGGCTTATATCATTGGCTGCTCCCATGTTAGGGGCATCGATATTTACAGTTGTTAAATCTTCCTGTCGGATAGACCCTTTAAGTAGGATATAGTGTCCTTCCTCATCTCTTATTATAGTCTTTGGTTTAAAATCTAATTTGTCTGATATAAGGATTGCCACCCCAGCTTTCTTTTGGTGTCCATTAGCATGGTAAATGGTTTTCCACCCCTTCACTTTCAATCTGGAGGTGTCTATGGGTCTAAAATGAGTCTCTTGCAGACAGCATATCAATGGGTCTTGTTTTATTTTTATTATGTTATGTTAATCACCATACATTACATCATTAGTTTTTGATGTAGTGTTCCATGATTCATTGTTTGCGTATACCACCCAGGGCTCCATGCAGAATATGCCCTCTTTAATACCCATCACCAGGCTAATGCATCCTCCCAACCTCCTCCCCTCTAGAACCCTCAGTTTGTTTTTCAGAGTGCATAGTCTCTCATAGTTCATCTCCCCTTCCAATTCTCCCCCTTCGTTCTCCCCCCCCGCTTTCTTCTTTCTTTCTTTCTTTTTTTAACGTATAATGTATTATTTGCTTCAGAGGTACAGATCTGTGATTCAACAGTCTTGCACACTTCACAGCTTTCACCATAGCACATACCCTCCCCACTGTCTATCACCCAGCCACCCCATCCCTCCCACCCCCACCACTCCAGCAACCCTCAGTTTGTTTCCTGAGATTAAGAATTCCTCGTATCAGTGAGGTCATATGATACATGTCTTTCTCTGATTGACTTATTTCTCTCAGCATAATACCCAACAGTTCCATCTACGTCGTTGCAAATGGCAAGATTTCATTCTTTTTGATGGCTGCATAATATTCCATTATATATACCACTTCTTCTTATCCATTCATCAGTCAATGGACATCTTGGCTTTTTCCGCAGTTGGGCTATTGTGGACATTGCTGCTATAAACATTGGGGTGCACATACCCTTTCAGATCCCTACGTTTCTATCTTTGGGGTAAATACCCAGTAGTGCAATTGCTGGATCGTATGGTATCTCTATTTTCAACTTTTGAGGAACCTCCATACTGTTTTCCAGAGTGGCTGCGCCAGCTTGCATTCCCACCAACAGTGTAGGAGGGTTCCCCTTTTTCTGCATCCTTGCCAACATCTGTCATTTCCTGACTTGTTAATTTTAGCCATCTGACTGGTGTGAGGTGGTATCTCCTTGAGGTTTTGATTTGGATTTCCCTGATGCTGAGTGATGTTGAGCACTTTTTCATGTGTCTGTTGGCCATTTGGATGTCTTCTTTGGAAAAATGACTGTTCAGGTCTTTTGCCCATTTCTTGATTGGATCATTTGTTCTTTGGGTGTTGAATTTAAGAACTTCTTTATAGATTTTCGATACTAGCCCTTTATCTGATATGTCATTTGGAAATATCATCTCCCATTCTGTCCGTTGTCTTTTGGTTTTGTTGACTGTTTCCTTGGCTGTGCAAAAGCTTTTTATCTTGATGAAGTCCCAATAGTTCATTTTTGCCCTTGCTTCCCTTCCCTTTGGTGATGTTTTTAGGAAGAAGTTGCTGTGGCTGAGGTAGAAGAGGTTGCTGCCTGTGTTCTCCTTTAAGATGTTGATGGACTCCTGCCTCACATTTTTTTTTTAATTTTTTATTGTTATGTTAATCACCATATATTACATCATTAGTTTTTGGTGCAGTGTTCCATGATTCATTGTTTGTTCATAACACCCAGTGCTCCATGCAGAACGTGCCCTCCCCAATACCCATCACCAGGCTAACACATCCCCCTACCCCCCTGCCCTCTAGAACCCTCAGTTTGTTTTTCAGAGTCCATCATCTCTCATGGTTTGTCTCCCCCTCTGACATACTCCCCTTTTCTTCCTCTCCTGTTATCTTTTTCTTTTTCTTTTTTCTTAAAATATGTTGCGTTATTTGTTTCAGAAGTACAGAACTGTGATTCAACAGTCTTGCACAATTCACAGCGCTCACCGTAGCACATACCCTCCCCAATGTCTATCACCCAGCCACCCCATCCCTCCCACCCCCAACCACTCCAGTAACACTCAGTTTCTTTCCTGAGATTAAGAATTCCTCATATCAGTGAGGACATGTGATACATGTCTTTCTCTGATTGACTTATTTCACTCAGCATAACACCCTCCAGTTCCATCCACGTCGTTGCAAATGGCAAGATCTCATTCCTTTTGATGGCTGCATAATATTCCATTGTGTATATATACCACTTCTTCTTTATCCATTCATCTGTCGATGGGCATCTTGGCTCTTTCCACAGTTTGGCTATGGTGGACATTGCTGCTATAAACATTGGGGTACACGTACCCCTTCGGGTCCCTACATTTGTATCTTTGTGGTAAATACCCAGTAGTGCAATTGCTGGATCGAACGGTAGCTCTAATTTCAACTGTTTGAGGAACCTCCATACTGTTTTCCAGAGGGGTTGCACCAGCTTGCATTCCCACCAACAGTGTAGGAGGGTTCCCCTTTCTCCACATCCCCGCCAACATCTGTCGTTCCCTGACTTGTTAATTTTAGCCATTCTGACGGGTGTGAGGTGGTATCTCATTGAGGTTTTGATTTGGATTTCCCTGATGCCGAGCGATGTTGAGTACTTTTTCATGTGCCTGTTGGCCATTTGGATGTCTTCTTTGGAGAAATGTCTGTTCATGTCTTCTGCCCATTTCTTGATTGGATTATTTGTTCTTTGGGTGTTGAGTTTGATAAGTTCTTTATAGATTTTGGATACTAGCCCTTTATCTGATATGTCATTTGCAAATATTTTCTCCCATTCTGTCGGCTGTCTTTTGGTTTTGTGGACTGTTTCTTTTGCTGTGCAAAAGCTTTTTATCTTGATGAAATCCCAATAGTTCATTTTTGCCCTTGCTTCCCTTGCCTTTGGCGATGTTTCTAGGAAGAAGTTGCTGCGGCTAAGGTCGAAAAGGTTGCTACCTGTATTCTCCTTTAGGATTTGGATGGACTCCTGTCTCACGTTTAGGTCTTTCAACCATTTGGAGTCTATTTTTGTGTGTGGTGTAAGGAAATGGTCCAGTTTCATTCTTCTGCATGTGGCTGTCCAATTTTCCCGACACCATTTGTTGAAGAGACTGTCTCTTTTCCATTGGACATTCTTTCCTGCTTTGTCAAAGATAAGTTGACCATAGAGTTGAGGGTCCATTTCTGGGCTCTCGATTCTGTTCCATTGATCGATGTGTCTGTTTTTGTGCCAGTACCATACTGTCTTGATGATGACAGCTTTGTAATAGAGCTGGAAGTCCGGAATTGTGATGCCACCAGCTTTGCTTTTCTTTTTCAGTATTCCTCTGGCTATTCTGGGTCTCTTCTGGTTCCATACAAATTTTAGGATTATTTGTTCCATTTCTTTGAAAAAAGTGGATGCTATTTTGACGGTGATTGCATTGAATGTGTAGATTGCTCTAGGTAGCATTGACATCTTCACAATGTTGATTCTCCCAATCAATGAGCATGGAACGTTTTTCCATTTCTTTGTGTCTTCTTCAATTTCTTTCATGAGTATTTTATAGTTTTCTGAGTACAGATCCTTTGCCTCTTTGGTTAGATTTATTCCTAGGTATCTAATGGTTTTGGGTGCAATTGTAAATGGGATCGACTCCTTGATTTGTCTCTCTTCTGTCTTGTTGTTGGTGTATAGGAATGCCACTGATTTCTGTGCATTGATTTTATATCCTGCTACTTTACTGAATTCCTGTATGAGTTCTAGCAGTTTTGGGGTGGAGTCTTTTGGGTTTTCCACATACAGTATCATATCATCTGCAAAGAGTGAGAGTTTGACTTCCTCTTTGCCGATTTGGATGCCTTTGATTTCTTTTTGTTGTCTAATTGCTGTGGCTAGGACTTCTAATACTATGTTGAATAGCAGTGGTGAGAGTGGACATCCCTGCCGCGTTCCTGACCTTAGGGGAAAAGCTCTCAGCCTTTCCCCATTGAGAATGATATTGGCTGTAGGTTTTTCATAGATGGCTTTTATGATATTGAGGTATGTCCCCTCTATCCCTATACTCTGAAGAGTTTTGATCAAGAAAGGATGCTGTACTTTGTCAAATGCTTTTTCTGCATCTATTGAGAGGATCATATGATTCTTGTTCTTTCTTTTGTTAATGTATTGTATCACGTTGATTGATTTGCGGATGTTGAACCAGCCTTGCAGCCCAGGGATAAATCCCACTTGGTCGTGGTGAATAATCCTTTTAATATACTGTTGGATCCTATTGGCTAGTATTTTGGTGAGAATTTTTGCATCCATGTTCATCAAGGATATTGGTCTGTAATTCTCTTTTTTGATGGGGTCTTTGTCTGGTTTTGGGATCAAGGTAATGCTGGCCTCATAAAATGAGTTTGGAAGTTTCCCTTCCATTTCTATTTTTTGGAACAGTTTCAGGAGAATAGGTATTAATTCTTCTTGAAATGTCTGATAGAATTCCCCTGGGAAGCCATCTGGCCCTGGGCTTTTGTTTCTTGGGAGATTTTTGATGACTGTTTCAATTTCCTTAGTGGTTATAGGTCTGTTCAGGTTTTCTATTTCTTCCTGGTTCAATTTTGGTAGTGGATACATCTCTAGGAATGCACCCATTTCTTCCAGGTTATCTAATTTGCTGGCATAGAGTTGCTCATAATATGTTCTTATAATTGTTTGTATTTCTTTGGTGTTGGTTGTGATCTCTCCTCTTTCATTCATGATTTTGTTGATTTGGGTCATTTCTCTTTTCTTTTTGATCAGTCTGGCCAGGGGTTTATCAATCTTGTTAATTCTTTCAAAGAACCAGCTCCTAGTTTTGTTGATCTGTTCTACTGTTGTTTTGGTTTCTAGTTCATTGATTTCTGCTCTGATCTTTAAGATTTCTCTTCTCCTGCTGGGTTTAGGCTTTATTTGCTGTTCTTTCTCCAGCTCCTTTAGGTGTAGGGTGAGGTTGTGTATTTGAGACCTTTCTTGTTTCTTGAGAAAGGCTTGTATTGCTATATACTTTCCTCTCAGGACTGCCTTTGCTGTATCCCAAAGATTTTGAACAGTTGTGTTTTCATTTTCATTGGTTTCCATGAATTTTTTTAATTCTTCTTTAATTTCTTGGTTGACCCAATCATTCTTTAGTAGGATGCTCTTTAGCCTCCATGTATTTGAGTTCTTTCCGACTTTCCTCTTGTGGTTGAGTTCTAGTTTCAAAGCATTGTGGTCTGAAAATATGCAGGGAATGATCCCAATCTTTTGGTACCGATTGAGACCTGATTTGTGACCTAGGATGTGACCAATTCTGGAGAATGTTCCATGGGCACTAGAGAAGAATGTGTATTCCTTTGCTTTGGGATGGAATGTTCTGAATATGTCTGTGAAGTCCATTTGGTCCAGTGTGTCATTTGAAGTCTTTATTTCCTTGTTGGTTTTTTGCTTAGATGATCTGTCCGTTTCAGTCAGAGGGGTGTTAAAGTCCCCCACTATTATTGTATTGTTGTCAATGTGTTTCTTTGCTTTTGTTATTAATTGCCTTATATCATTGGCTGCTCCCATGTTCGGGGCATAGATATTTACAATTGTTAGATCTTCTTGTTGGATAGACCCTTTAAGTAGGATATAGTGTCCTTCCTCATCTCTTATTACAGTCTTTGTTTTAAAATCTAGTTTGTCTGATATAAGGATTGCCACCCCAGCTTTCTTTTGGTGTCCATTAGCATGGTAAATGGTGTTCCACCCCCTCACTTTCAATCTGGGGGTGTCTTTGGGTCTAAAATGAGTCTCTTGCAGACAGCATATTGATGGGTCTTGTTTTTTAATCCAATCTGATAGCCTGTGTCTTTTGATTGGGGCATTTAGCCCATTTACATTCAGGGTAACTATTGAAAGGTATGAATTTAGTGCTATTGTATTACCTGTAAGGTGACTGTTAACTGTCTGTTGTCTGTGTTCGTTTCTGCTCTTTGCTGCTTTTAGGTTCTCTCTTTGCTTAGAGGACCCCTCTCAATATTTCTTGGAGGGCTGGTTTCGTGTTTGCAAATTCTTTTAGTTTTTGTTTGTTCTGGAAGCTTTTTATCTCTCCTTCTATTTTCAATGATAGCCTAGCTGGATATAGTATTCTTGGCTGCATATTTTTCTCGTTTAGTGCTCTGAAGATATCTTGCCAGTCCTTTCTGGCCTGCCAGGTCTCTGTGGATAGGTCTGTTGCCAATCTAATGTTTCTACCATTGTAGGTTACATATCTCTTCTCCCGAGCTGCTTTCAGGATTTTCTCTTTGTCTCTGAGACTCGTAAGTTTTACTATTAGATGTCGGGGTGTTGACCTATTATTATTGATTTTGAGAGGGGTTCTCTGTGTCTCCTGGATTTTAATGCCTGTTTCCTTCCTCACATTAGGGAAGTTCTCTGCTATAATTTGCTCCAATATACCTTCTGCCCCCCTCTCTCTCTCTTCTTCTTCTGGGATCCCAATTATTCTAATGTTGTTTCATCTTATCATATCACTTATCTCTCGAATTCTGCCCTCGTGATCCTGTAGTTGTTTCTCTCTCTTTTTCTCAGCCTCTTTATTTTCCATCATTTGGTCTTCTATATCGCTGATTCTCTCTTCTGCCTCATTTATCCTAGCAGTTAGTGCCCCCATTTTTGATTGCACCTCCTCAATAGCCTTTTTGATTTCGATTTGGTTAGATTTTAGTTCTTTTATTTCTCCAGAAAGGGTTTCTCTAATAACTTCCACGCTTTTTTCAAGCCCAGCTAGTATCTTTAAAGTCATGATTCTGAACTCTAGGTCCGACATCGTACTAATGTCCGTATTGAGTAGGTCCCTGGCTGACGGTACTACCTCTTGTTCTTTTTGCTGAGGTGATTTTTTTCGTCTTGTCATTTTGTCCAGAGGAGAATAGATGAATGGGAGAACAAAATGCTAACAGGTTTACAACGTCCCCAGCAAATATACTGTATACAAATCAGAAAAGACCTGAAACCAGGGGAAAAGAAAGGGAAAGAAAGAAAAAAGAAAGAGAAAAAGAAAAAAAATATAAAAACAAAAACAAAACAATACAAAAAAGGCAGAATATGATCAAATATGATCAGGCTAGTGCATAGATCAGTGCCACACACTAGATTTTGGGCGTATTTTGGTCTGTTAGAAAAAAGTGCCTCCTAAAATTTTAAAGGAAGAAAGACATATATGTACAAAATAAGGGTTGATACAATGAAGGGATGGAAGATGACTGTAAAGATGAAAATTATAAAAGATTTTATAAAAGGACTTGGTAAGATAAGTTGTTTGAAAAAAGAAAGAAGATTTAAGAAAAAAAAAAGGAAAAAGGGAGAGAATGTGATCAGGCAGGAGACTAGAACAAAGCCATACACTAGTGATTTAGGGTATATTTTGATCTGTTAGAAGAAACTGTACCTCAAAATTTTAAAGAGAGAACAACTTATATATATATGCCAAAAATAAGGGTAACTACTATGAAGGGATAAAATATGACTCTAAAAATGAAAAATAAAAAAAAATTTTTTTTTTAAAAAAGGGATTTATAAGATGTTGGTTGAAAAAGGGAAAAAGAAAAATAAAAATAAACAGTCAACAAAAATTAACTTTGATGAAATAATGAATCATGGTAAAAAAAAAAAAAAAAAAAGCCATGAATCTATGTGCAGTATTCCCCTAGCGCTGGAGTTCTCCTATTCTCCTTGATCGATCAACTTGGTCTTGGCTTGCTGGCTGTTTGTGCTGATCTTCTGGGGGAGGGGCCTGTTGCTGTGGTTTCCAAATGTCTTTGCCGGAGGCGGAATTGCCCCGCCCTTGTCGGTCCGGGCTAAGGAAGCTGCTCCGGTTTGCTCTCAGGAGCTTTTGTTCCCTGCAAGCTCTCAGTACAGCTTTGGAGGACCAGGGCAGAAATGGTGGCCTCCCAATCTCCACTCAGAGGAGCTGAGAACTCAGGGCCCCGCTCCTCAGTGCGCCCCCAGAGAAAAGTAGTCACTCCCTTGTCCCCGGTCTCCGGCCGCACTCCGTGCTCACCCGGCCTGTGACCGAGCGTTGCTATCTCTGGCACCCGACCCCGCACGGAGTCTCCAAACCCAGCAGATCCCTGCAGTGCGTTCCCGCACCGCTCCTCCCCGGGAAGGAAGGGGAGTCTCCCCGGATCTGCTGCTTGTTGGGTCCCTGCTGGGGGAGCCGTGCCCCGACTGGGCCGCAGATCACAGTTTATGGCAACCCCGAGCTGAGAGCCCGCGACTCTGCTCCGTCTCTGCAGCCGGCTTCCCTGCTCTGATACCTGGGAGCTCTGGCACACTCAGGCACCCCCGGTCTCTCTGTGACCCCGAGGGTCCTGAGACCACACTGTCCCGGGAGGATTCCACCCCCCGCTTAGCCACTGCAGCGACGTCCCTCCGCCGAGCCAACTTCTAAAAGGTCCGATTTTGTGCTCCGCGGCTCTATCACTTGCCAGAAGCGGCCGACGGAGGCCCCTCCCCCGCCGTCTAGCCTCCCGAATATCGCCTCGGATTCACTTCTCCGCACTCCCTACCTTCCAGTAAGTGGTCGCTTCTCTGTTCAGAGAGTTGTTGCTACTCTCCTGTTCGATCTCCTGTTGAGTTCGTAGGTGTTCAGAATGGTTTGATCCCTATTCAGCTGAATTCCTGAGACCAGACGAAATCTAGGTCTCCTACTCCTCCGCCATCTTGCTCCGCCCCCTCCTGCCTCACATTTAGGTCTTTGAACAATTTTGAGTCTATTTTTGTGTGTGGTGTAAGGAAAGTGTCCAGTTTCATTCTTCTGCATGTGGCTAACCAATTTGTAAACACCATTTGTTGAAGAGACTGTCTTTTTTCCATTGGATATTCTTTCCTGCTTTGTTGAAGATTAGTTGACCATGGAGTTAAGCGTCCATTTCTGGGCTCTCTATTCTGTTCCATTGATCTATGTGTCTGTTTTTGTGCCAGTTCCATACTGTCTCGTTGATGACAGCTTTGTAATAGAGCTGGAAGTCCTGCATTGTGATGCCGCCAGCTTTTTCTGCATCTATTGAGAAGATCATATGGTTCTTGTTCTTTCTTTCTTTTTCAACATTCCTTTGGCTATCGAGGTCTTTTCTGGTTCCATACAAATTTTAGGATTATTTGTTCCATTTCTTTGAAAAAAGTGGATGGTATTTTGATGGGGATTGCATTGAATGTGTAGATTGCTCTAGGTAGCATTGACATCTTCACAATGTTTGTTCTTCCAGTCCATGATCATGGAACGTTTTTCTATTTCTTTGTGTCTTCCTCAATTTCTTTCATGAGTATTTTATAGTTTTCTGAGTACAAATTCTTTGCCTCTTTGGTTAGATTTGTTCCTAGGTATCTTATGGTTTCGGGTGCAATTGTAAATGGGATTGACTCCTTAATTTCTCTTTCTTCCGTCTTGTTGGAGTACAGGAATGCCACAGATTTCTGTGCATTGATTTTATATCCTGCCACTTTACTGAATTCCTGTATGAGTTCTAGCAGTTTTGGGGTGGAGTCTTTTGGGTTTTCCACATAAAGTGTCATATCATCTTCAAAGAGTGAGAGTTTGACTTCTTCTTTGCTGATTTGGATGCCTTTGATTTCTTTTTGTTGTCTGCCTGCTTTGGCTTGGACTTCTAATATGAGAGGGTCTGGGAGCAGAAAAAGCACACCCAGGAACTAGATCTTAGCTTCTTAAATATCATACTCCACTAAAAGAAGCCAGGAAACTTTGGCAGAATGGCTGATTCCAGTGCCAGAACAGGGAAAGTGTAAGATGAGAGTGGACTATCTTGCTGTAACAGAAAGTAAGAAAAGGCTCAAAGAATGAGGGGTGTATCAAAAGGGTACACAAGCCAGCTGGAAACACTTCCATAGTCCAAATTTGGGATAATTTCAGCCTCAAAATAATGAATAAATTGAATTCTAACCCATTAAATACAATAGGAATCCATGACCCTATTTTTTTATAAACATATAAATGGACATGTTAAAAGTTTAATGAAACCATGCTTGTCTAGATTTAGTCTTTCTCCACAAAATTCTCATTAAATGGAAAGGAGAATAGAGTAATGTTACAGTGGAGAAGATGGGCAGACAGCACCTTTATCAGGTGATCAAAAGTGAATATCATCACTAATAGGACAAGTCAAAATCATGTGGACCCATAAGAAGCATCACTTCAGTGATATTCTTGTCAAAGATACAGGAGTGTAGATGTAGCCTGAATCTAATAAAACATAAATTGAAGAGTTCTACAAAATAATCAGCTCATAATGTAAGTGTCAAGATCATAAAAGTCAAAGAAAAACTAATGAAAGTTCCCAGATAAAAGTTGGAATAAAGATACATGAAAACTAAATGCAATTCATGATTCTGGACTTTACTGTTTTCATATAAAATATATTATTGAGATCATTGAAAATCTTGAATAAGATCTGAACTTTGGATGGTAATAAAATGTCAATATTATTTTCATGATTTCAATTTTATGTAGGAGAATACTCTTGTATATGGAAATACACACCAAAGAATTTGAAGGTGGTAGACATCATGGAAACAATAGGCTAGGGAAAAATTTATTTGTATTGTCATTGAAACTGTTCCTTGATTTTAAGATAAAACAACAACAACAAAACACCATGTCATATGACCCAGTAATTCCATTCCTAACCATATAGCCAAGAGAACTAAATTAATACATCCACAAAAAGGATTGTACAATATTATCCAAGGCATGGTAGTCATAATAGCTAAAAACTGGAAACTACTCAAGTCTTCATCAATAGGGAAATGGATAAACATTATAGACTATTTGTACAATGAAATACTAATAAAAAAGAACAACCCACTAATACATGCAACAACATGGGTGATTCTCAAAGACATGTTGAATGGAAGAAGACATAAACTAATACCTACTGTATGATGCCATTTATATAAAATTCAAGCAAAGCCAATCAAAGATGATGGAAATGAGAACATTGATTGCTTTTTAAAAAGGGGGAATTAAGTGAAAAGGGCAGACAGGAACTTCCCAGAGTACAATGTTCTGTATTTTAACCAGGTGGTGGTTATATCAGTATATGCATTTGGCAAAATGTATTAAGATGCACAATTATGATTATGTGTTTTATTGCAAGTAAATTTTGCCTCGATAAATTACTGCGAGCATTAAAAAAAAATGCTGGCAGAAAAATTCAGCCTTCCTGATTTTCTCATTTCAGTATTCTATGAATAAAATAGTTAACAATTTCAGCTGCTCTTTTTGCTCTGCATATCTCCTGCTGCATTCCAAAAGTAGTCCCTCCACACTCCTCCTCACAAAGAAAAAAAACAACTTGTTTGTAATGACCTCTAAGCAAATTCCTTCACATACATGAAACTTGCAGGAAGTCTCTGGAATTATAAAAGTTTGAACAAGAGAGTATTTTGGTCTAATGTATGCAATCCAATGTATGCAATCCAACACAATACCTTATGTCTAGGGAATATATTAGCAAAAATTACTTTTTATTACAAAGCACTAGGCCTTCAAGAAATTCTTTATGATTCACTAAAGTGGTAGCAAAGTATGAAATATTTTGTTGTTGCTGTATTTTCCAGAAACCACACACCTTATCGTGAATGAATCTATAATTTTTGGCAATTTCTTTTTCCAGTTGAACAGCACTTTTGAGACTATGTTTTTCTGAGAGGTTGTGAAAAGAAAATTGGAAATATTACATATCTGCTGACATGACATAGAAAGGTCCTTTCATTTTCCATTTTCTTTTTACCTCTGAATGAAGGCAAAAGGCTCTAAAGACAAAAATGCTTCCTTTGGGTTCTCCCCTGAATAAAAGCCATTCATCCCATACTTTAAGGCAACATGTCTTACAAACGAAGGTTGAGGTGAAAGGTACTTGTTCTGTTATTTTGTGAACATGTGAAGTCCATTGACTCCTTATGTAAATCAAATACATATCTTGAAAACACTAAATATTCTTATTTTACATGCTTTTAATATACTATTGTTTTTTCAAAAGAAATGTCTAGAGGAAATTGCTCCCTCCCCTTTTGCCTCTTTCATTTCAAATAGGAATATTTACTTTGAGAACTTTCATTGAGTTTAGTTTTTTGCCTACAGTCCATTGATGTGTGTAACCCTTCCTCAAGACCATATGAACTCAAGCTGACTGCATCACATGGTCACCATCCTTGTGGGTTTAGTGCTCAAGTTATTGTCAAAATTGTGAGCTGCATTTATAGCCTTGCACTTCATAGGAATTTCTTCTTATTTCTGCTGTTGGGAGCCTAGATTTTATTAGATCCAGTGAACTAAGTGAAAGTTTAATGAAAGTCAGGGTCTGAACACAGAAACAATCTTTCAATTTTAATTAGTTGCGAGGGTGCCTTCTTTATTTCTGAAAGAGCTCAAGTCTCTGTAACCAAATGGTGATCCCATAATGAACGCATTAGAAACATTTTTTGTGGAAGTACCTGCTAACTCATATAATTTTGGGAATGTTGTTTCCTCTCTTTCCCCTTTCAACTATTAGGCCATAGCACTCATTACTAACTTCCCTGTATATTTCTGCTCTCATTGATCTTTTCCCTCTCAAAATAGCTGTATGTAAAATTTGTTGTAATGTTTATTTGTTTTAGTTTCTTACAGTTCTATAATTATTTTATGAATAGATGACTTGATTTATATAATACATTGTAATAAAATCTTAAGAGATAAATAAACATTCTTTTCAAGAAATTAGGGGGAAAACTATAAAATACCCCAGAAGAAGGTAAGAGAGAAAGAAAAAAAAAAAAACTGATAAAGCACATAAATCTCTGGCAAGTAAGAATAAGCAAAATTGAGAAAACATCTTAAAAATTGACTACTGGAAATGAGATAGTATGTTTAAACACAGATGTACATTTGCATGGGAATGGATTTGAATTTGTAGAATAAATTGATGTTTTCCAGCAAAAGATAAACTACTGATATCAATTTTAAAAGAGGTAGAAAATATGAACAGTTCAGAAAGGTAGATAAAAGTATTCCAATTAAGAGAGAAACCTGCCCCAATCCCTTGATAACTTTCTATCTAACCTTTAAATAGAAGATACTTCCAAGATTTATTAGAGTTTCTAAATGGCATGGGGTAGTTTCTCCACTAGTTTTAGGAATAAAGCATAAATATGATATCAAACTTTATAAATGTAATACTAAGAAATTGAAACATTTATTTTACCTATACATATACATGTTAAAACTTGAAAAAAATAGCAAATGAAGTTCAAAAAAATACCAAAAAACAATACACCATTACCAGGATTACAGATAGTTCAGTATGAGATAATCCATGCTAATAATTTATCATGACAAAAAAGATCAAAAGAGAAAAATATGACACTTTCAATAAGGCAACTAAAAACTTCTACCAATTGGCACTAAAATCCCAATATAACAGAAATAGAAGAAAACCATTTAATATAAGAAAGACTTTTCCAATAGCAAACATCAAATTAAATAAGACTTAGTTACTTTAATTAAAGTTAATCTAAAGGCAGAAATGTCAGTTATTACATTATTTTGGAGATTTTTAGCTAATGCAATAAGAGTAAAGAATATCAGTATAAATGTTAACCTTTATCTAAATGTTATATGATTGAAGACTTTAGAAAGGAAATAGGAAAGAAGGAAAGAAGGAAAGGAGAAAGGAAAGCTCTGGGGTTGGGGAATCAAGTATTAGAATTAATTCAGTAAGCTGATAAGGTGCCTGGATCCAGTATAAATATACAAAATTAATATTTTACCTTTATGTTAGTGATATCCTGGTAGAAAAGGAAATGAAAAAACATTGCAATGAACATAACCTACAAACACCAAAGAATAAATTTAGAAAATAAAACCACAAGATCTATATGAAAACAACCAAAATCTTTTTTTGGACATAAAGTAAGACCTGAGCTAATGGAGAGAAAGCCTTTGCTCCTGGATAGGGATAACTAATATCATATAAATGTCAATCATTCTAAAAATTAACAAACATATGCAATTTTAATTAGAATGCTATTTTAACTTGACTACAACAATTTTAAAATTAATATAGCAATAGATATCTTTGAATAACAACAACAAAAAGACAAAGATTAGATTAGTAAGGAAAGAAACATCTTTTCCCAGATATTAGAACTTTGTATAAAGCCATGTAATTAAAACCATATAGATATCAGCCAAGAAAAACCAAATCAATCACAGAAAGGGAATATATAAAGTCCAGAAATCAATGAAACTCTCTATTAAATATGTGGTAAAATAGCATTTTAATACCATAAAAGATAATATTTTATTAATAAATAGTGCAAACATAATAATTATTCATCTGGGAGGAAACACAATTATGAGTATAGAAAACATTCCAAGTGGGTTAATGTTTAAATATTTTAAAAACGTAAACTATTAGAAAAAGGTGGGAAAAATGAAGAGAGGGAAATCAGAGGGGGAGATGAACCATGAGAGACTATGCACTCTGAGAAATAAACTGAGGGTTCTAGAGGGGAAGGAGGTGGGTGGATGGGTTAGCCTGGTGATGGATATTAAAGAGGGCATGTATCGAATGGAGCACTGGGTGTAATACGCAAACAATGAATCATGGAACACTACATCAAAAACTAATGATGTAATGTATGGTGATTAACATAATATAATAAAATAAAAATTAAGAAAGGTCCGGAGCATTATTAAAGAAATTCAGAATACATTAAAAACAAATTTGACTATAGTGAATTTATGTTTTTGAAAATGCTAAAGCTATAATAGGATGGGAAGAATATCTGAAATATACATGACAAAGATTTGTTATTCTTATTTTTTAAGATTTATTTATTTATTTATTTTTAGAGGGGGGAAGGGTAGAGGGAAGGAATCTCAAGCAAAATCCCCACTGAACGTGGCGCCTAACAAGGGGCTCCATCTCAGGACCCTGTGATCATGAACCTGAGATCATGACTTGAACAGAAATCAAAAGTCAGACACTTAACCAACTGAGCCACCCAGGCACCCCTAAGATTTACTATTCTTAATCTGCAAATAGTACCATGAGACCAATAAGAAGTACACAAATCATCTAATAGAAACATGGGTAAGACATTTTAAAAGGCAGTTCTCACAAGATGAAAAACAAATTACTAATAAACCTAACGGGCTAGTCAACCTGTTCTATAAGTCACAATAAAAAACTACGTAGCCTATGGACTTTGCAATTTTTAGACGATATAATCCAGAATTGGTGAGGATGTGAAGGAAGAGGCCATCCTCAACATTGGCTGGACTGAGAATTGATTACATCAGAATGGAAGCTTCCCATGAACCTGAAAAGAGGCTCCTTTTAAAATCAGTCCTTTCATACCAGATGAGTTTCTTATTCTACTGAATTGTATAAAACCCTAATCGGTAGTTCAAACATTTGTTTCTCATTTTTTTTAAACTGATCAAATAGATACGAGTTTCAAATAAGCCTGAGGAACTGGCTCTCAAACACATCCAAAACCTTGCAAGAATCATGTCAACCCTTACCGTCAGTGCCTGCCATGATTAAGACAAAAACTGATGTAAGACTCATACTCAGAGGGCTGGGGGGCAAGTCAGACTTGTCACTTGAGATTCAGCTTTGAACTTGCAGATGTGTCTAAGAAGAGCACATTATTGCAGACAGAAAGACCTAAATTGGAGACCCACTTTGGCCTTCTCTATGGGAAATAATAATGGTTTCTATTCCACAGCAATATTTGAAGTTTAAGAGATGAAAATGTACAGGAATAAGATATGAACATGTTATATACACTTAGATATAATCTTATGAATAATAAATATTTAACACATTATTACATGAACACATAGTTCTGAGGGGTTCATGTATATTAACTTGTTTAGTTCCTTACAAAAATGCCCTGTGAAGTAGTTGCTTTTGTCATCTCTATTCTACAAATGAGGAAACTGAGGTAAACAGTTACTAAGTAGTTTCCCCAGGGCCACAGCAGTCCCAAGGACCAGAGCTGGGATTTGGCGCCAGACTTAGTACCCTTCAACAATATGCTATATTGCTATATTGCTTCACTGCAGCTTCCTGACATGAATCTACATTTGTTGTATTTGCAGAAACTAGAATCTGAAATTTTTTTGTGATTCTTCTATTGAGGGAAATATTTCATCATCTCCTCCCTATCTGTTAATTGAGATTTTATTTTTGCTATAATCTAGCCCACCTTTCATACTGAGAACAGCTTTTCCCTGTTTATGGAAATTCCATATATTTTTAAATCTATCTTTCCCCAAACTATGCAGGCATACCTTGTTGTATTGAGTTTTGCTTTATTGTGCTTCACAGATTTTTTTTACAAATTGAAGGTTTGTGGCAACCTTGCATGAAACAAGTCTATCGGTGCCACGTTTCCAAGAACATTTGCTCATTGTGTCTCTGCATCACATTAGAGAATTCTCGTAATATTTCAATCTTTTTCATTATGATTATATTTGTTATGGTGATCTGTGATCTGTGATTATGACTCACTAAAAGCTCAGATGATGGTTAGCATTTTTTGTCAGTAAAGCATTTTTTTAATTAGGGTATGTACTTTCTTTTAAGATGCAGTGCTATCTCACATTTAATAGACTACAGTATAGTGTAAACATAACATTTATATGTACTAGGAAACCAGAAAAGTCATTTGATTTGTTTTGTTGTGATATTTGCTTTCTTGTGGTGGTGTGGAACAGAACCCACAGTATCTCTGTGGTGTACTTGTATAAATTGCAAACTCAACTATCAAAGTCAAAGACATCAAACTTTAAGCCATTCTGAGTGTTTCCACCTGAATATACTTACTCTCTCTACTATTTTTCTTTGAGAGAAGGACATCCAGTGGCTTCTAGTTGATGGAAAAGGGAACCGATATTCATGTGACTTTGTAAAACAGTGGGAAGAGTAGTGGGAGGCAAGCGAAGTTTCAGCACAAGGTTATTTTGTCACTGTTATTTGTTTTTTGTGGGTTTTGTTTTGTTTTGTTTTGCTCTGCCTTCATTTACCCCATTGATTCACCACTGCATAAAATATACGATTTAATTTACAGGAATTTGGTTTGCAAAGCGTCCTTCAAGAACACACCTTTTGTAGCATGAAGCAAAGCTGTGGAGACACTTTTGGTAACTGAAGAAGCAAATAAACAACTTAGAGATAAATCACTGATGCCTTTGCTTTTGCATCTCCCTCCTTGATTTGGCAATTTTTCTGCTCATTAGTCCTTTCCTCTTGAGGACGGATGAGATCAGAAGGAAGATCAAGCCCAAATCACTCAATTACATCTACTTGTCAGCAACGGAAGGGAAGGATGGAAGCCTGATGTGCAAGGATTCAGAGACGACATGAGGGATTATCTGGGGATTTCCATTACCCACTACTTCCTCTTTCTATGAGCAGGAATAATTGAGAATCCAGCCTGGATTCTGGAGCTGGATGGCACCCTCAGGCTAATCTTGCCCAATCTTCTCTATTTATAGATGAGGAAACTCAGAACCAGAGAGGATAATTTGTCTGCCCAATGATGCACAGCTTGCTAATGGTAGATGTAGTGACCCCCAGATATTCAGCTTCTACCTTGTAGTTACATGAAACAAAATTCTAATTCCATGTTAGTCACCGTACAATTGCACTTAAAATAACCCATGGGTTACTTTATTATAATATTTTCAAAATAGGTAAAGTCTCAAAAGAAGTAGGGTATGATGGGAAAATCCCTAGGAATCAGAGGGCCTAGGTCTAATTATGGCTTAATGCTATGTAGATTTGTGTTATATGGGGCAGATGCCCTAACTTCCCTGGGCTTTTGCTCTTACCTACCAAAAAGGGATAATTATCCCTGCCTTGACTATCCTCACAGAGTTTGGGAGAGGGTCAAAGGATACAAAAGTAATAATAATAGTAATAGTGGGGGATCTGTCTATATGCCAGATAGTGTTAAGTGCTCCACATGCATCATTTCTTAACCCTTTTGACAACTTTATGACTCAGGCAATGTTGAGGAATTGGAAACTAAAGCTCAGAGAGGTTAAATAATGTGTTCAAGGTCACATATATAATCATATGGGAAGCATTTTGTTAATTTTAAAGTAAATTACTGTGTGTGTGTGTGTGTGTGTGTGTGTGTGTGTGTGTGTGTGTGTGTTGGAGTGGTGGGGTGCTCTCTCCATTAGTGCTGACACAGGTGATGTTCACTGCTGTGAACCTGATACCCACCCTGGATTCTAGATTCTGGTTCACCTGAAGTGGAGACAGCACTTTGAGAAGCAGCTGAAGATAAGACTTCTCAAAATAAATGAGTCAGGGAAGAGTGTGGAAGATCTGTGCGGCTAGGTGATCCTTTTAGACTTTAGCCTGGGGAAATAGCTAACCATGGACCAATTTGGGGAAGAGGGATATTATCTGAGGTACCATTTATGAAAGATCAATCAGCTATCTGAACCTAAGACCAATGGACATGTGTGTGTGTGGGGGGATGGGTATGTAAGTAAGATAACGTGTTTGAAAGCTTTGACCAACACTAGGACGCTTTGCGTGGTTCTTTGGCTACCTTGAGCATGTTTTGGGGTGAGTCACTAGAGAATAAAGGAAAGGAAACTGGGATGGGATTCTTCTCTTTGTTTAAATAAATATTTGTCAACAGCAATTTTCTAGGAGATGATTTATATGTCATAGATTGTCAGAGTGGGAAAGACTTCAGAAAATAAAGCTCTATCATCCATCTTAATTGTAAGATGGGTTTTTACACGGGACACTCCCTTCTTTGCCCAGTGTGCTTCTTAAACCCAGAGCCCTGAAGCATTGTCTGATAAGAATCCAGGCTTCTATCAAGATTTAGGCATTGCTTATTTCCCCATCCTTACATTTGTTCACTGAGGTGTTCCCCCAAAAAGCATTCACTGAGTACCAGTGATTTCAGGCACTGTGCTGGGCTTGGCAACTACTAAGCTGAGTAATGAAGATTCTCTGCCTTCAAGGAAGTTATTGCTAGCATATAGAGGTGTAGATAGATAATCATTGTCTAGTGTGGAAAATGTCTACCCAAAAGCTAAATCTGGAATGCTGCCTATTTTGATAAAGAAAATTTTACTGGAACACACCATGCCCATTTGTTCGCATATTGTCTATGGCTGCTTTCAAACTATGATGTCAAAGTTGAGCAGTCATGATCGGGTATGACTTGCATATCTCCCTACAGAAAAAGTTTACAGATCCCTGATTTGAAGGACAGAATGCCTTTCACAGCATTGGGAAGGGGGGCAGTAAGTCTGTATATATCAGTAGCGCTTAAATTCAGCTACACAGTAGAATCATCTAAAGAGCTTTTAAAACATTGATGCCCATCTCCTAAAAAGATTTGAACTCAATGGTGTGCCAAGGTTGGTTGCATGTTTGTTTGTTTGTTTGTTTGTTTTTTAGCATTCCTAAGGTGATGCAATCTTAGGATGCCAATGTGCAACCAGGGTAGACAAAGACTCTTCTAGAGAAAGTGACATTCTGACCAATGGGACCTGATGTAAGAATAGTATGTACCAGGCTTGGTGGGGGGGTGGTATGAGAGTGTCCTGGGGAGAAAGAAAAGCATGTGTAGAGAGTGTATAGGCCATCTGGGAATCCTCAATTAGTTCTATAGAGAGGGAGCTGGCTGGGAGGAAGTGAGTCCGAAGTGACAGCAAGGACCTAATCATGAAAGTTTTTATATATCCTGTTAAAAATGTTTGGAGTTCATCTTAAGGAAAAAAGCATGGAAAGTATGTAACTAAAGGGTTTCAATCAGGGAGGGTAATGTGGTTGAATTTGCCTGACAATGATGTTAGCAGCTGTATGCGGTTGAGATGGAACACGTCTGGGAAGGCCTCAGGCAGGGGTTGATGCTGTAAGGAGGTGGAGGCCGGGGGAGAAGGTAGGAGACCAATCTCAGATCCCACTGAGACCCTCTACCAGTTGCCTGAGTTAGGACTGAGACTCAGTGCCCTATGGCCAGGTGTACTGTTGGAAGCTGAGATGGGGACCTTCTGTCACTTAGCAACTTCTGGCCTTAGCTCTTCTTTGCCTCAGTTCTATCTTTTTTTTTTTTTTAAAGATTCTATTTGTTTATTTGAGAGAGAGAGAAAGAGAGCAAGAGATAGCAAGCATGAGTGGGGTGGGTAAGGGGCAGAGGGAGAAGCAGGCTCCCCGCTGAGCAGGGACCCCGATGCGGGGCTTGAACCCAGGACCCTGGGATCATGACCTGAGCTGAAGTCAGGTGCTCAACCAACTGAGCCACCCAGGTGCCTTGCCCCTAATGCTATCTGACCGAGTCTTGTTCCCACACTCCACACTATGCTGCTCGAGGGAGAGACCGTGTTCTGGTCACCTTGGACCTTCCTTTCTCTCTTCGTGTGCCCAGCGGAGCACGTTTATACATAGGAAGTGCTGAAGAATAATCTATTACACAACGAAGCCATCTTGTTTTGAGTAAGGAAAGTGATGGCACAAGACCAGCCACAGAGCCAGGAGCAGCAGGAGTGTGACCTGACTTGGGTATGGGACAAGGGTGTCCTGGGAAGCTGTCTACCTTAGTTAACACGCAGCTCAGAATGCCTAACTTCTGCTGCCTACATACTGCATGACCACCAGCGTTTACCTCGCCAGAGATGCCATAATAAGTTTGTGAGGTCAAAGTGGATGGTACCAGTTCAGGCACAGTGTTGAGCAAACTGGTACTCCATGACAATCAGCTTTCACTGGGAACAGTTTAGCAACAGTCCCCAGCAAGTGCCTTTAATTCCTTCCTTCTTTCTTCTCTTTCTACTAGCTCTTATTTTCCAATATTATCATTTACTTTTGTGTCTCAACCCAAGATCCAAGCTGTCCTGTTGAGAATGTCACATCCCTCCTCCTATTGGAGACATATCTCACAGGGGAGTGTTTGAACAAATAATTTTACTTATCTCTTATGAGCTCGACTCTCCTGGTACTGAAGCCTGCATGAAGGAAACAGAATTATTTATGTTATTTTTAAAGAAGAGAGCTAGATTTCCTCTCTCTCTCTCCCTCTCTCTTTCCATTGGGGAAGATCTTAAAACACTGTAAATTTTGGTTAGCTGGGCTGGGCCAAAGCAGTCTCTCTTCCCGCTGGTGCACACAGCCGCTGCTTAATTTAGAGTGATTCCAAAGGCAGGGGGGGATCATAATGCAGAGATCATGCTGTTAGGAACCATCACTCTGGTTGGAGACATATGTAGCCACAGAAGGCTGAACAGATCACAGTAGCTTAAGGCTCTGGAAGATAAAAGGGCCGGCATCGCTGATAGGGACCCTAGAGACAGCTGGCTGCTTGCACACACACCCAGCAGCTTTCAGTGTTCCTTCCTTCCTTACAACTCCCTCCTTTTCTCCCTCCCTCCCTCCTTCCCTACCTCTCCCCCCTATTGTCTCTCCCCCTTCCATTTCCTTAGTAAGACTCACATGAATCAGGGATAGGAGAAGGAGACGGTGGATGGGAGGATGTATTGGTCAGACCTCACAGATGTAGTTATCATTTCGCATACATGAGGCATGAAATTAACACATGCTATTCTTCTCCTTTCTTTAACATGGAAAATCATTAAAACAAAATGCCTATAGGAATGCCAGATGCTACGTGGTTTAGGGTAAAGAATCAACACCCTAAATCTTCAGGTGGACCTCGGTGTGAGGACTGATTCTGACCCCTCTGTAGATGTGGATGGTGGATTAAGCTCTCTGCAGCTGGCAAATAATAATCTCTAACTTTTGGGTTCCTTGAAAAATTAAATAGCATCATAAAAATTAAATGCCAAGTGCAGTTATTGGTACAAATGGGGGCTCACAAATCCTGCCTGGCTTATGGTTTTCCTTCTTCTTTTTTTTTTTTTTTATAGTTGCATAGCCTCAGGAAAATTACTTGAGCATTTTGAGCCTCACCTTTACAAGGGGACTAATGATGTGCCCCTGAAGAGACATTGAAAGGATTAAATAAGGTATCATGTTCATGTCTCTGTAATTTGTAATGTGCTGTATAAATGTGAGGCATCTAATTATTACACCCTTTGTTAGATTATATATAATTTATGTCAACAAGTGGCAAAAAAGCACCCTGTGGACGGAGGATTATATGGCAGCCACTGTACTAGGGACTTTTAAAATACACATTCTCTAATTATTATAACCACCCTGTGCAGAATGCTGGATATTGGCTGGATAGCGAAACTGGTCGATCAGCAAATGACGACTAGCATTTATTCCACACTCACTATATGTTAACGTCTGATCTAAATGCTTTAGATGTATTACTTCATTAATGGTAAGGCTCTCATCAACCCCACAGTGTAAGAAAGGTAATACTCATTTTATAGATGAGGAAACCAAAGTACAGAAAAACTGAGTCACTTGTGCAAGCTGGTAGGAGATAAAATAAGATTGAAGGCAAGCAGTCTGACTCTACAGGCTGAACTCTTACCTATAACATTATATGGCAATGTGAGGACTTGGTTACAAGAGTTTATTTCTTTAGCTTCTAGTGGCTGTGCTCACTTCAAATTAACTCATGAGAATATTTCATGAGATACAATATCATTTATATGTACTGCATCATTTCCAAAGACAAGGGATATATTATATTCAAGTAAATTTTGTTGAGAAAATAGTACCATTAGCACACAGAGCACTTATTTGCCGCCATTAGTAAATATCGCTCTTAAATTGGGTCTGTAACCTGGGTTTGTATATTTATGCATCTATTTATTAATGTATATATACTCCCATAAACCTGGGCTGCTACTTCATGATCCTTCTGTGCAGGATGAAACAATCAGAAGACATACCAGTCCGGTATCTAGAAATAATTAAACTGTGGTGTGAAATCATTCCTGCCATAGGCCTTACATTCACAATTTTCAGAAGTCTTTAGAGCTTTGAGAACCCAGATGGCTAGAGTTTTCCTCTTTCTAACCCCCACCCCTTTTCATTTTCCAAGATACATTCTGCCTTTCAGAGAGTATCCCCTAGACCTTAATAGAACAAATTACTCTTAAATCCTTGTATCTCTAGCCAGCATCCTGATCAACTGCTAAAGAACCAGCATGGTAAAAATAAAGCCAGGGCGAGAGATGGTAAAAACTTGTGAAAACACAAGGAAATATTTAGCCCTGGCGTGTGTGTGTGTTTGTATGCGTGTTTACATATATATATGTGTATATATATATATATATATATATATATATGCTTTTTATATATGTGTACAATTTATATGCATATGTATGAACACTCATATACATTTTGATTTAGAATTAGTGTCACTTCTAAGAATAAAAGGATATATCTCTTTTCTAAGATATATCTAAGATATGTGATTTGTCACAAATATTAAATAGTTTTTAAAAAGACAAGTTTTTAAATGATATTTCATATTATATAACCACAATGACCTGCCAGTTCATTGAAACCACATTCAGTTTTACCAATTTTCTCCATCACATCTGGGTGGGAAGGCTCGAGGATCATTTCTGTGAGTTTGCTGACAGGCAGAGCCAACAAAAGGAAATAAACCTTCTCCCCAGTTTGATGGAAGCCTCCGTCCTTCACCAGCAGTAAATAGGGAGGCCAGAGACGTCTAATTGAGAAATTGTGCGCCAGCAAAGGATTATATAAAGTCAGTGGGGCATATTTCATTCTGCTTTTCACTTTTAGCTACCTCTCTCCCTTTTCCTAGAACATATTTTCCTCTGGCTTTGAAAGATGCTAATGGAGCATTATTAGTCCAGGAGGAAAATTGCTCTGGAGAATCATAATGACTTCACTGCTGTGGCGACATCAAACCAGACCATTTAAGAATAATGGGGTTTCAGTTCCTGTAAAGGGAGTTGGATTGGGGAGATAAATAGCAAGTGTAAGTCCCATGACAGGTAACACAGAAAAGGAGGACAGCTTTGGAACTTCTTTAGTTGCCGAACTTAGGTGTGTGGCCACCCCAAAGCTCTCCTGACGTCCAAGATTTGAAGAAGGAAATTAAATATTAGGGCTGACTTCAGCTCTTTCCTACCCTTCTCCTGGCTTTACAGAACGAAACAAAATGAAACCCCGGCACACTCCTCTGTAAATCTAATGCCTTTAATGTCATATTTATAACCAGTTTTTCTAGAGGTCTTTTAGAACCAAAACATACCAAGCTGTCTGGGCTTTATAATTTGATAAAACACAAACAAAAATGGGAAGGTTAGAAATGGGGTGTTTGATGTCCAAAATGTGATTATTTGTATACCATTAGGAGACCCATATTTGGAATTCTGAGTACTTTCTTGTGTATTTATTTATTTACTTAGTTACTTACTTATTTTGAATTCCTAGTACTTTCCTAATCTGACCTATCAGGCCACTGGAGAGCTCGTGTGTAGAGCTTTCAGGGCACAATAGCAAAGTGAGAACTGACACACATTAAAGGATGTTTTACTCACATGAATTCTAAGATGGAAATGATGCTGCGCCAGTGTCTTTGCTCAGGGCAGGAGCAAGGTGAAGATCCTCAGATCAGCTGTCCAGGATCCACAGAAAAAGAGAGAGACATAGTGAGGGAGCCAGAGAGAGAGACAGGTGGACAGAGAGAGAGAGAACGAGAGAGAAAAGAAACAAATGGCTTTGGAGTGAGACAGACTCAGGTTTATACCTGAGACACTACCTTGTCTCCAAATTTGGCTGTGGGTGAAAGATTGGTTATCGACATTATGAGTTTTGGAGTTCCATAGACCACCATACTTGGAGTCCCTCGTTGGTGCTGTATTAGCTATGTGATCTTGGTCAAGTTACAGGACATCTCTGAGGTACCAGTATTTAATCTGTCAATCTCAGAGACTCATGAGAGGATTAAAAAGGATAATGTTTAATGTAGCATTTGGTGCATAAGAACAACCAGTGATATCTGGCCTAAGCACTTAATTTTTTTTATTGAAAAAATACTATGAAACCCTTTGATCTCCCTCCACACCTCCCAACCCCACACACATGAAGGTATGTGAGGTCAAAATTCAACCTTAGGTTTGTTTGAATCCAACGTTCATGTTTTTACCACCTACGGATGCTTGGTTTGAGGTCCAGACCCACACTTTTCCCTGTCTGACCTTTATGAGTATCTCAATTTTGTTGAATTGATTTACCTATAAATAAAAATAGCAAGAGGAAAACGTCTGTCTTCATTGGGGAGTGCTTGATAAATCCGTCAGAATTTATTTTCTAACATGCCTCCACCTTGCTAAGTTTCCATGTTGACCATCTCCTTTCTGATAGTAGATTTCATCTTAGCAATAACAAAACTAATCAAATATACAACATGCAGATTTCACATATTAATGGACTCAAAAAGCGTTGATATGAACAACGCTGGGATGTGGTAAATAAACAGATACCCCTGTTCTTGTAGAGTTTGTATTTGACTGACAAATATTAATGTGGCCGTATCTGCATCAAGGATTTCTTTTTAAAGATTTCATTTATTTAATTGACAAAGAGAGAAAGAGAGAGCACATGAGCACACAAGCACAGGAGTGGGGTGAGGGGCAGAGAGAGAATCAGGCTCCCCGCTGAGCACAGAACCTGATGTGGGACTCGATCCCAGGACCCTGAGTTCATGACCTGAGCTGAAGGCAGATGCTTAACCCACTACAC
Source organism: Eumetopias jubatus (assembly GCF_037043125.1). NCBI lineage: Eukaryota > Metazoa > Chordata > Mammalia > Carnivora > Otariidae > Eumetopias > Eumetopias jubatus. Next base: position 191,968,252 of record NW_028274808.1, on the reverse strand, counting down.
CACCCAGGCTCCCCTGCATCCAGAATTTTTAAAGAAATGATCTGTTATAGATACAGCTGGAGTCACCTGCCCATCCCACATTCTCCCCTGGAGGTTCTGGAGGGAGGTGTGCATCCCCAGCTGGTTGATTTTGAATGATAGTGTGAGTCAAGCCTAATCCTCTCTCGTTAGACTTGGTAGGCATTCTTCCATTCATGTTGACTTACAGAGACACATAACAATCAGGCGCATCTCAGATGAAGCTTTAGGAGTTCAGGAAATGCTTAGCAGGCATCCTGAGGTTGCCTCTGGGTTACTCCACTGGAAATTGTAAAGATCAAAGGAGAGGATATGTATGAAAGATCTATCCATTGTAAAATATCCCACGGGTACCATGTATCTTTCTTGTGTTGGTCATCTGGTGGGCACCACTGCATGTTATCTGTGCCGTACCTGTCTCCAGAGCTTCATTACTTTCTCCACCACAGGGGTCATCTTGGCCAACCCTGGGAAGACTCAGAGAGAGTTACCCTACGGGAGACCATGACCAGCAGTCTTTGGCTCATCAGACTGTATCTGGCCTCAAGTAGAACATGTGTACCAGGGCAGAGCAGAGGACCTGGATTCCCAGAAGCTGCACAAAAGTGTCAGATGATGCAAGTCAGAAGTACTAACGTGAGTCAGGGCTGAATTCTCTGAGAGGCAGACTTTACGACCTGAAGCAGGAAATGGAAAGGAGCTGGCAGGTCAATTCCTGTTTGATTCCCACACCCAACATGTTTGCACAGGGGTTCCTGGGTGGCTGTGTGAAAGTGCCCCTTCTTGCTCAGCACTGGGTGGGCTTCCTGGAGGGGGGCCAGTTGGCTCTTGCTTCCCCTTCCACTTTGCCCCCTCTCCTTTCCCCCTCACTCTGGGCACCCTGCCCTTACAGCTACTAGTGCAATGTCAGTGTGCTAGCTTCACCTCAAGCCGAGCCTAGGAAATCTGGGCTAATTGTACTTCTCCTTCACCTCCTCTTCTTCATCTCCTTGATCCCAAATGCCCCCACAGTGGAAGAGCGTCAAGAAAGATCACAAAGCTGCCCTAACAGGAGGACCAAATGTTCCAAAACGCCCTCGTGTGCCTGGTAGTCTCAATGGGCTGGTGTGTTGGAAAGTGCAATCATTGCATCCCCATCTGAAAGATGAGCAAACTGACACATCAAAAGGGAGTGACAAGGAAGAGATGACAAAGAGGAACTAAAATAGTTTCACCCTTTCTTTCTTGCTCAGATTTTACTCAGAGGAAAGACAGTGTCACATGGGTTTAATTCGGTAAAGGGCTGAAAGCCTTTTGGTTTTGGTCTGTAACAACATTTATCTTCCTCATTAACACACTGGTTCCTGTTTATAATTGTCCTTAGTGAACACCACTAAGGATTGTCTCTCACATTACTTGTCGTCTCCAACTGCGATTGCCCTAGTTCTGTCCATAACGTCTTTCTCCTGCCGTGATTTCCATACTGGTTTTCCCCACCTCTCCCCCTCAATCCCTCAGTGCTCCTCCACTCTGCAGCCAGAGTATGTCAGCCAGCTCAGGCTGCTGTACGCAAACACCACAGACTGGGCCCTCAAACAGCAGGGATTCATTTCTCACAGTTCTGGAGGCTGGGGAAACCACCATTAATGCGATGACTGATTAGGTTCCTGGTGAGCGCTCTCTTCCTGGCTTGTAGATGGCCGCCTTCTTGCTCTGTGCTCACATGGCCTCTCTTCGTGCACAGAGAAAGTGGGAATTTGCTAGTCTCTCTTCTTATGAGGACAAAAATCCTATTGGATCAGAGCCCTGCTCATGACCTCACTTAATCTTTGTAACCACTTTCAATGCTTATTCCCAGATACAGTCATATTGAGAGTGGAGGCTTCAACATATGAATTTCAGGGGGACACAGACATTATTCCATAACATTCTGTCCTTTGCCCCTCAGAATTCATGTTCTTCTGGTGTGTAAAATGCACGCATTCCATCCCAGGAGCCCTCAAAATTTTAATTCATTTCCTCCAAGCTCTAAATTTTAAAGTCCAAAGTTACAGCTAAATATCATGCAAATCAAATGTGGGTGAAATGGGGTACAATTCATTCCGAGGCAAAATTCCCCTCCAGATGTGAACCTGTGAAACCAGACAAGTTATGTGCTTCCAAAATATAATGGTGACACAGGCATAGGATAGACATTATTTTTCCAAAAGGGAGAAATCAGAAGGAAGAAAGGAAGGGGTAACAGGTCCCAGGCAAGCAAAAGTCAAGCAAGGCAGATTCCATTAGATCTTAAGGCTGGAGCATCATCTTCTGGTTCAATGCCCTCCAGGCACACTGGGGTGACTATGTCACATCCCCGCCCTAGCTCAGTGGGGCAGCACCTACACCTTTGGCTTGGCAAGACAGTCCAGCCCCTGTGGCACTAGGCCATGGCCTTGCCCTTGAGGCATTGGGTGGTGGCATTCTAGCTCCTGAAACCAAAGGGAGCCTATGTTTGTAAACTAAGGAGAAACCAGCCCTACCCACTTGTCTTGTGGTAGAGTGGCAGGCTGCACGTCTCTGGATCACTTTCAAGGTCCTTCCTTCCTTTTCTGGAAGGATTATTCATATTCCCAGCTGGATAGCTATGTTGTCTGGTCCTGTACAACCCCAGAAGTCAGACAGCTTTCTTTCATTCCATCCCCATAAGCTCTGTTCCCTTTAGTTCCCTCTGACAGTGTGTCTGCTAGTATAATCCTATGTCTATTCCTGACTTCTGCTGAGGTGGTTGATTAGATGTGTGTTTCATACCCACATCCTTATCAAAAGGTTGGTCAGCCAAACCATTATTGTTCTCTTCAGAACAAGCTTTCTCTTTTCTTGTAGTATGGATAGGTTGAGAATTTACCAAATCTCGAAGTTCTAGTTCATTTTCCTTGACTATTTTTTTTCAATTTATTTCTCTCAATCTCAGATTTTACTATAATAATCAAAAGGAACCACACTGATCTTTCAACACTGCTTAGAAATTTCCTTAGCTAGGGGAACCTGGGTGGCTCAGTCGGTTGGCCGTCTGACTCTTGATTTTGGCTTGGGTCATGATCTCGGGGTCATGGGATTGGGCCCCGCGTTGGGCTCCAGGCACAGCAGAGAGTCTGTTTGAGCGTTCTCCCCTTCTCACTCTACCTCTCCCCCTGCTCTCTCTCTCTAAAATAAATAAATAAATCTTTTTAAAAAATTTCCTTAGCTAAATATCTAATTGAATTGCTCACAGGTTCTACCTTCCACAAAATGTTGGAGCACACCTCAGCCAAATTTTTGCCACTTTGTGATAAGGATTGCCTTTTTTTCATTTTCCAATAACCTATACCTCATTTCCATCTGAGACCTCACTAGAATGGTTTTGAATATTCATATTCTACCCACAGTCTTTTCATGGAAATCTAGGCTCTTTCTAGCTTGCACTTCAAAACTCCTCCTGCCTCTGCTCCTCACCCGGATCCAAAGCCACTTCCACATTTTTAGGTATTTGTTAGAGCAACACCCCACTTCACTGTACCAAAATCTATTAGTTGGGGTTCTCTGGAGAAAAAAAAAAACACAGAACTGGTAGAAGATACACATATACATATACATATATATACACACACATATATAGTCGACCCTTGGACAATGAGGGGGATTAGAGGTATCAATCCTCCACAAAGTCAAAAATTCATGTATAACTTTTGAGTCTCCAAAAACTTAACTATTGATAACCTTCTATTGACCAGAACTCTTACTAATAGCATAAATAGTATATTAATACATACTCTGTATGTTATATGTGTTATATACCATATTCTTACAATAAAGTATAGAGGAAAATGTTATTTAAAAATCATAAGGAAGAGAAAATACATTTATGGTACTGTACTGTGTTTATTTTAAAAATCTGCGTAAGTGGACTGGTGCAGTTTAAACCCGTGTTGTTCAAGGGTGGACCAGCAAGGGTCATTTTTTATATAAATAAAATAAAGAACTGGAGAATTGGCTCATGCAATATTATATATTATATTATAATATATTATATTTATTATGTTATAATATACTAATATCATATTATAAATATAGATTATATATAAATATACATCATTATGTTATTATAATATATTAATATTATAAGTCTAAATATATTACATATAAATTATATAGACATATAAATTTAAATATGTATATTAATAATATGTTATATATTATATATTATCATAAAGAATTAGATAATTGGCTCATGTAATTATGGAGGCTAATAAATGGCAAGCCCTGACATCTTGCAATTGGCAATCTGAAGAAATAATAGTGTAGTTCAGGCCTGAAGGCTGGCCGGCTTGAGACCCAGGAAGAGCCAATGTTTCAGTTCAAGGCAAAGGCAAACAAAATGAAAACAAAAACAAAATGAAACAATGTCCCACCTGAAAGGCATTCATTAACCATCAGGCTCAGTGACCTCTCAAACACAAGTCCGTGGTGCTCTGGGTGAAGTTGTGTCCCTCACAAAAGACATCTTGAAGTCTTGACCCCCCCAGTACATCCAAACGTGACCTGATTTGGAACAGAGGAGCTGCAGATAAAATGAGTTAACAGGAGGTCATACTGCTAAGGATGGGCCCCTGAGCCAGGATGACTGACTTCCTTACGGAAAACATAATAATACAATGCTACGCAAAGAGACAAAGACACAGGGAAAGGCCATGTGAAGATGGGAGATTGGAAGGATGCATCTGGGGAAGCCAAAGGACACTAAATATTGCCAGCACACCACCAGGAGCTAGGACAAAGGAGGAAAGGATTTCCCTCCACCTGCAGAGGGAGCATAGTCCTGCCCACCCCTTCCTTTCAGACTTCCAGCCCCTGAAACTGTGCAACAATACATTTCTGTTGTTTCAAGACACCCAGTGTGTGACACTTGGTTATAGTAGCTCTAAGAAATTGATACACAGGCTTATAAACATTTACTGACTTTCCATGTTGCGTAGTCTTATGTCCACTTAATAGTGTACCCTCACTATGGGACATTGTCTTCCATGGACAGTTTTCTCCCCTCGCAGCCAGTCAAGGCTCGGTCACGGAGGGCACTTTACCATTGCTGAAATAGGCCCTGAGTTGTCCCGGCTTCGGTCCTGATTCCACCTTTCAACTGATAAGGACTCTATTCTATCTTCTCCCTTCTTCCTGTCATGACAGCTCACCGTTCAGAATCTTATTCATTCTCCACAGCAGAGGTTAAATAAAATCACCTCTAGGAAAAGTTCCCGTCTGCCTCCGACTTCGTAAGAAGTAACTGCTCCTTCCACTGGTAGTTATATAGAAAATTGCCATTGCCTTTGATTAGTACTCATTTCTTCCTACTTTATTTTATTCAGATATGTAGTTACTACAGCATCTAGCACAGCACCTAGCATGTGGTAAGGTAACTGCCCACACGTTTATTCAACAAATAGTACCGAACACAATGTTCTAGGCATTGTTCCAATACAGCAGAGTCTAGGTTCATCTAGAACTTACACAGACTAGTGGAGGGTAGGGTACAGACAGTAAATAAGTGGATGCATGAATGCATGACTTTTTGGCATTGAGAAGAATCACAGAAATAGGAAAGAGGGCTTTGTGGCAGAAAGCGGATGATGTGAGGCGTGGGGGCAGCAGGTGAGGGGGAGGGAGGAAGGTCAAGGACTTCCTCATTCAGGAGGTATTTCTGAGTGGAGACCCTCATGACAAGGAGAGGGCAGCGGGTGCAGACCCACTGGAGGGGACCCCAGTGGGGGGGGGGCAGAGGATGAAGAGAATAGTGGTACAGAACTAACTCTGAGTGGGTAATGGTCACTCAGAGATCTTAGAGGGTTTCTTTGTGAAATGGAACGAGCATGGAGAAACTTCAACTCATGTTTGGAGAAAATACAGAATTGGGAGGTAATCAGAAATCTAACATGAGTGTTCTATCTGTGTTTCCTTCAAAAGTCACTGCAACATGTTTGCAGTATAACTAACTTCCTCTCTGTTAGTTCCTGTCATTCAGACTCAACCAAGTGTTGACTGAGCTTCTGTTACAGGCCTCATGTGGTCTTGGTTAACCCTCACACTGGCTGAGATGTGTCTTCTTGTACTGCGTGGGTTGGGTAGATCTGGTTCCCCTGCAGCAACGGAAACACCCTGTGTCTTCACACAACAAAGGTGGCTCGTGTGTGTTTGTTCCTGCTGATGCTCCTTGACCATCAGAGAGTGGGAAGGGCTCTATTCTACTCCTGCACCCGGCAGGTGATGTGCCTGCCTCAGCACAGGCCTGTCTGCCACTTTGGGAAGGAGAAACACCGGGGAATCCTACCTCCTTGTCACAGGGTCGGTGTGGAGCCCATCACATAGGAGAGGCTCACCTAACCGCAAGGGAGCCAGGAGACGTCAGGAGGCAAAAAGCTAGTGGGTGAGCATGACCATCTCTGCCCCGCACACTCACGTTCAAAACAAGTCCCTCCAGGGAGTCCCTGGAGGTTAAAAGCCTCATTCAAAGTCACAACCCACAAACGTATCCTACCTTGTCCTGACTCTCTGCTTCTCTGTGTATACACACATACATACGTCTCTCTCTCTCATGGGTGCTGTGTGTATACATTTGAATGTGTGTGTGTGTGTATATATATGAATGTGACGTACATATTATGTGTATTGTATATATATTTACATGCACTTAAGGGTTCTGGTGAGTGCCAATATTTGTCCTGTGAGCAACGGAATTAATGTACATTAAGGGTCGTCTTTAAGAAAGTTCACTAAAACAAACAAACAAAACTCTAACCTAAAAAAAAGTGAACAATTGTTGTATTTGAATGCTGATTTTTATTTTTTCTTTATATTTTTCACTTTTTCATAATTTACTGTATTGGGTTTTCTTCATATATAACACTTAGAATCAGAACAAAAACAGTAAAGCTATTTTCATTAAAAATTAAAAATTAAGAGCTCTCTGAAGCTTACTGGCCATGAGTCATTCCTGTTTTGTGCAGCAGGAGGCTGAGGACACATCGATAATTACACCACGGCTACATGGCCACGTTGCCATCTTCCCCCCGGTTAGAATGAAAAGAGAGTGTGCACATGAATGCCTCACTTCACTCCCATCGTTCTTTATGCAAGCATGAAAGTCTTTCATTTCCTTCCTCTACTTCGTTTCATCACACATATCATTGCTCTTACATTATATTCTTGTTTTTAGCATCTGTCCTTTCCATGGAAGGTAAGTTTCACGTGAGTAAGATGCTACCTCTTTTTTTGTCTGTGGTCTCCTCTACAACTAGAAGAGTTCTTGGCACAGAGTAGATATTCAGTAAATATTTTGGAATGAGTGGATGCCAGACAGGAAAGAAGAAACTCATTGTCCAGCTAGTTGTAACTAATGTGTGTTAGATGGTCTGAATATGTCATACATTTAATCCTTTCAATTACTCAGGGAAAGAGGTATGATTGTCTGCAGTTTACGGATGAGGAAAAAGAGGATCAGGGAGGGTAGTCGTCATGGCAGCAGTGCCATGTGGCCGCTCTGCTGGACTAGGAGGTCCACAGTATTTCTGTATTTGCACAAGACCTTATTTTGTTCTGTCCCTGGGCCTCGCTACCATTCTCCACCCCATCCCCCCAGATCCTGAGGGCTGAGCCATGGCTTTCCATAACAGTCTCCCACCCCACATGGGCTAGAGTCTTAGCCCCAAATCCACTTGAGAGATTTCGATCCCGGTTCCTGGTGACAGTCCTCCCTGCTGCAGACTATTCACATGTCCCTCACCTCCATCCCCTCTCCTTTGCCACGTGATCCCTGCTCAGTCCTCTGACATCCGCTAATCCATGCAGAATGATTTCACACACTCCCAGCAAAGCTAAGGACATCTGATCCCTTCCAGTCCATACCTGAGACTGGCAAGCTAAAAAAAAAAAAAAAATATGGCTAAGGAGGGAAGTCATAAAAATGACACACACATGCAGATATGTATGCTATAAGCATTTTAATTATCCATCCATTTGCCAATATTTTTTATTTATTGCCATGGTCTTTTCTTTGAATGTGAATATTGTGATTGGCATTCTGTTTCTTCTATCTTGAAAAAAACACATAATGAATTTTTTTCAACTTGTAACTCCCATTTCTTTCAAGTGGAGTGGTATCTTGTACATACTTGCAAATGGATCTGAGGATGGAGCTTGATGTTTGTGATTTCCCTCCAACCTTTAGCATCCTCATACTACATTCAATATGAATATTTTTAGTGAGTCATCTTTGATAAATTCTTCGACTGAATTGTCAAAGAAAAAAATAGTTTCCTTTTTACATCATTTATACTAGTTTAGATAACATTTTATTAAATTATGGAATTAACACAGACATACAATTATCATAACTAGTTTAGGGAACAAGCACTTATAACTCTTAAGAAGCATATAATTCAAGTGGTTAAAGCAAATTAATATGATGTACTAAACAGTTGTCTCATTGCTCCAAAAAATCAGTGTGCCATGGCTATCAGGTATCATGTTTTGCAAAAGGAATCAGGACCTGGGTTTATAAAAATGTCTACTGTACTGGATTTTGCCTGCCTAACTGTATTTCTCTCCAAGCCCAGTTGCTGGGCATTCTCCCTAGCTCTCCATGCACCTGCTCCTCTACTAACATGTCAAGTGTCTTCAGCCATTTCTCTGAGGACCTCTAAATCCTTGCAGATAAACCAAGATACCATATCACCATAGTCTTGCTAGACTGCTGGCTGCTCTGACTTTCCAGAAATCTCAGGCTGTATTTTTTACAGAATCCTATCTGAAATGCGCAAAGAGTGTCACACACTAGTTCCCATCTTAGTTGAGCATGCCGAACCTTGAAGAGAGAAAGCACATTTAATTCAGATAAATGCATAGCTCACTCTCCCGCCCCCACCCAATCAGGCAATTATAGCACCGGGCCAGAATTTTCTTCCACATTTTGTACATAAAACATAATTCTGCCACCAGCTGCTCCCCAACATTTTGTTGTCTCCTCAACAGACAACAAAATGACAAAACAGATCAGCAGAGGGTGATCTGCCAGCATAATCAATGAGATGCAACCCCCCTCCAGCCAGCCTGTCATTAGGAAGCCGTTTTCTGTTTCTAAAATAAACCCTCTGAAATCATTGCCTTCCTGCATCTGTGCTTCCACCTAAGAAAAAGAGATGTTCTCCTAACTCACAGGTGGAGGGAGGTCGAGGGAGGGCTCTATATCAGCAGGAAGGGCAGGGAGCCGTGATCCAGGTAGAGAGTTGAGGGCTTACGTTTTCATATGCACAGAATTGAGACCATCTTGGTATTAGGTGTCAGGAGTGTTTAGTAACACGATCGCCTGGCCTGGGAACTTATCTTTTGTCACATCAGCTCTGTGTTCTTTTCCGTGTTATTGATTTTCCCTCTGACCTGACCATACCCTCCATCCACATGCTCCCATCTTCCCCCTCACCCCTCTTTGCCAATGCTCATCTAGGACCCACTCAGTGTAAGATGCTTTACCCTTGTAAAAGAAGGGCTAGGGAGGAGGCAATGTTTCAAACTGAAAGTGGCAGTGGATGCTTCTGTCCTGCAGGGAGGTGGTATAATAATGGGGGTGCAGGTATCCCAGGCCCCTTCCTCAGCAGGGACGATCCGGAAGAGAAAAGGGAAGGACATGTAGAGTCCCCACCAGATCTACTGTGCCTCTGGGTGGTCAGCCTAGGGCAAAGTGGTCCAGCACATCCTGGAGCATACTAAAGAGAGGAAGAAATAAGCTTTTGGGGGACCATTTGTGGTCAGTGGTGGTGCGGAGGGACTGTAAATAGGCCAAGTGCCTTTAGCTGATGGTAGACAGTAGCTGAAGTTCTGGATAACCCTTCTGGTGCTGCTCCAAAACTCAATAAAGTCAGCAGGCATCCACACACTTTGTTGAGCCAGAATTTGTTGGGGGGCTCGAAGGAAAAGGGCTGGGTTTTACTGTGTGGCATGTGTCAACATGAAAGGGACCATAAAATCATGGGTGGACAGAACTCATTTAATGGGGCTTTAGGAACAAAGGTGACCAGAAAAGCATTTGTCTGCCTACCTTCACTACATCCCACCAAAGTCACAGGAAGTCTGAATCACACAGGGATGGGTGTGTTGTAGCGCCTGACACAGTGTTCAAGCAAACCTCATCTGAATATTTAAGGACGGAACACCTTACCTGACATTTGTGCATATTCATGAGTGCCCACAGCAGTTTTCTTACCCTTATTTGACAGGTGGGGAAGCTGAGACTTAAGGGAAGGGATGGGATTTGCTTGAGGTCACAGAATTAAAAGCAAAGCCGTAGGGAAGCCAGACATTCCTTTTTCTACAGTGCCAAGATTCATTAAGAACATATGAATGTCAAAAATGTCGCAGGCTCTTTAAATTATATAATTATTACACCATACTACTAGCTTCATTTTACAGATTAAAATAAAAAATAATTAAATGTGGTTAAACACTTTGATACATGCTGTATTTTTTCTATGATTTTAATCCATTTCCTTCTCATTACTAAACCCTGCATCCTTCAAGATGAAGGATAGGTATGGCTGTGTTCTGGTTGTCTGGGGTCTGTGTTCTAGAAAGAGGGCCCTTTTAAGGGAGGTTATAAGGTTTAAAAATGAAGAAGACAGGTAAAAATGAACTGTACTCTGAGAGACAGAAAAGGAAACAGAAATCCAAACAGGTGTCAGCGTTCATCTCCGAAGGAAGTCAGGGACACCAGAGAGGAAAACATGAAAGAGAGGATTTTGTGATTTTTTTTGAACCATTTTCCTCTCTCTCCTGTGATTATAAAGTCTCTGTGTGCCTACTTGCATGATTAGAAATATTTGTAAGAAAGTGAAAATGGTCCATGTTGTCTTATAGAGCAGTGAAGAGTGTGAAAGTCTTTATGACCTTATTCCATTATCCAGCAAGACGCAAAGCAGGGAGGAACTCATACAGATAACACAGGTGGTGGTAGCTTCAAAGAGCAAAGAAAAACAAGGTAAGAACTGGGAATTGCACCACGGGAGAAGGATGGTACAGGCCTGGAGGGAGGTCCTGGGGGTTAAGGAAGGAATGTATATGGGTCCTTGGTATGAATATCTCTCCCTTTCCCCCAGTTTTTCTATAAGTCAATACACATAAGCAAAATTTATGATAAGTCATCTTAATAAAGGTATTGGAGTTCCTCTTAGAAGGAAATACCATTATTTAGCAACTGAATAGATGGTTGACCATTTAGACGTGAAGACACAGGATTTGGAGTAGAATGTAAAGGAATCTTCAGAACAAAGGAGGGCCAAATTTTATACCCAAGAAAATGGACAGGATTTGAAATGTTGGATTCCCACAAGACAGGTGGCAGGAGGGGAGGGGGCGCAGCATTGGGTGGTACAGCTCAACTATGGGGATTCCTTTGTTGTGGAGACCCAGAGATCTCCACTGGGCTGGCTAGGAAGAGGGTGGTCCTACTACTCAATGTCCACTGTGAAACTGGCTTTTGAATACCTCTCTCGCCAAATTCTTAGTAGAGCTGGCTCTCTACACAGAGGCCTTATGAAAGTCATTTGATCTGCTTTGTAGTTACTAAAATCCAGAGTCAGATGCGCATTCCCTACCTAGAAACTTTAATATAGAACAAGATAAGCACGTTCATGATGGTGAATGGAACACACAAAAGCCTTCAGGGAGAGTATAAACATAGAGGTGTGTATGAACTTGAGGCACCCTGAGAACCTGCAGATATTCATTTGGGGGGAGGGGCATTGGACTTACCGCATGTCATGAAATCAAGTGTTTGTGGCCAGTTTTTTTAGATTTTATTTATTTATTTGAGAGAGAGAGAGAGAAAGCAAGCATGAGCACAAATGGGGGGAGGGGCAGAGGGACAAGCAGACTCTCCACTGAGCATGGAGCCCAACATGAGGGCTCAATCTCAGGACCCTGAGACCATGACCTGAGCTGAAGTCAGACACTTAGCCAACTGAGCCACTCAGGTGCCCTGAGGCTAATCATTATTTAGATCCTAAGAAGCTGGATCATTTTAGTTGACACTATATATTTGAAACACCCCAATTCATTTCACAGATGATTTTCAAATGTAAAGTGTATGTGGTATTAAAAAAAGTATGTAAAATGAACAAAAAATGTATTATTAAAATAAATTATGGCATATTTATAGAATGGAGTGCCATTAAAATATAGGAAGGACATTATTGGGATCTTCCTCTAAGTTGCCTTATTTCATGGCCCAGCAGAGGCAGCACCCAGCAGTGTCAGGAGATCATGTTCAGTCTTGGTTTGACTCCTGCCTCACTGCATCAGAGTATCTGTCAATTTACCCAGAGCCCTGTAGTTGGCGGTGGTGAGCAAGCTCCCATGGTTAACCTTGAGCATTTGGCCCAGGTAGAGAGGGCCTTGAACTGAGCTAACTCACGGATACGGAGCTAGAACACAGTTTATGCATCTCCTACTATATAGATAAAACAATCTATCATATTAATGAAAACAATTCATTTTGGTAGTGGACTTTGAAAGGATATTCATTTTATCTTTTGGCTACTCTATATCATGTAGTCTTTCTAGAATTACTTCTGAATTTTAAGATGCATCAACATATGTTATTTTTAGTGTAGTTTTGGGGCTCTGATGTGTTACTGGGTGGTTGTTGGACTCTGGGGGAAACAAAGAACATGGTGGGTGTGGTGGAGTGACATCAGTGTATGGTCCCTATGGCCTGCCTGTCACTATTGTCATTTGTCAAACAGAGCAATGTATCCAAACCTTTCTTAGAACAGTTATTCCAAGACATAAATCTGCCACGAGAAAATCACAGTTGCATTTCTATTTCTGAAAGAGAAAAGGAATTTTATGCCTAAATGTTCAGGTTGGGCATACCAAAGGAAGCCCAGCACATGAATTATGAGCCATTCCCCATGATACAATACGGCATGAATCTCCTGAAATATACAGACTTCAGAATTACTTGTGAGTTATATGGTCACTTGCAACTCAAAGAAATAAATAGTTTCATTCTAATATCTATATTGTCACCCTATCTCCTTCATAAAGATGGTCAGTCTAGCTATAAATTTGACAGTCAAAACATTTCTAAAGATTATATGGACTTCTCAGATCTGTTTTGAACACAACTTTAGCATTTTTCCCCCTTCAGGTAGAGTCAAAGAAAGTGTCACTTACACTGCAGGATATGGGGACCCAAATTAAAGTAAATGACTTAAGTTGAGAACTCAATAACCCATTCACTCTACAGATCATTCATTCATCCATCCATCTACTGAAGACTATTTCTGAATATGAATACTACCTCTTTAATTTACTTATAATACAGCCAAAGGCACTATAGGAAGACCATCTAAAAATGTGGCTTATACATATCCATATAATAAGGGAACAATAACTTTTATTCACATGCTATGGTTCCTCTGGGCCTTGAACTTTCCAGTGGCACAGTGATTCCTAGCTCTAGCTGCAAACCCTGGAGACTGCATTCTGCATGCCTGGATCACCTGTGGTGCCAACTGCAGGGAGGCCTTGCTCCCTCCTGTTCTGAGCCTGTGGGGCCCAGATACCACCCTGTTGTCTTGGCAGTCCCTCTGATTCCACAAGGAGAGAGAAATGAGACCCCCTGCTGCTTCTCATTCACACCTGCCACCACCTTTTTTTTTTTTTTTTTAACAAAAAGCACCATGTCTATTAAGGTTATAAATGGTTTTATGTGCACCAAGGTATGATTTTCTATGCTGTTACTTTTCCTGTTGAATATTTTCTTTTTCCCCTTTTTTCAGTCTTCAGTGCAGTGACAGAAAAAAACAACGAGGACATGTATTCACTATCCATTTCACCATTTCTGTTTTTTCCTCTAAAATAATCTTTTTTTCCCTATTTATAATTTGTGACTGATGATTGTTATTTGCTTCTATTTTGATAGTGTGATGGATAATTTTATGTGTCAATGTGGCTGGGCCATGGTGCCCAGATATATGGTCAAACATTATTTTGAATGTTTCTCTGAGGGTTTTTCTTTTCTTTTCTTTTTTTCCTTCCTTCTTCTCTCTTTCTTTCTTTTTCTTTCTTTCTTTCTTTCTTTCTTTCTTTCTCTCTTTCTTTCTTTCTTTCTTTCTTTCTCTCTTTCTTTCTTTCTTTCTCTCTTTCTTTCTTTCTTTCTTTCTTTCTTTCTTTCTTTCTCTCTTTCTTTCTTTCTTTCTCTCCTTCCTTCCTTTCTTTCTTTCTTTCTCTTTCTTTCTTTCTTTCTTTCTTTCTTTCTTTCTTTCTTTCTTTCTTTCTTTCTTTCTTTCTTTCTTTCTTTCTCTCCTTCCTTCCTTTCTTTCTTTCTCTTTCTTTCTTTCTTTCTTTCTTTCTTTCTTTCTTTCTTTCTTTCGGGTGTGATTAAAATTTAAATCAGTAGACTATGAGAAGAGAAGATTGCCTTCCATAATGTAGGTGGGACTTATCCAATCAGTTGAAGACCTGATAGAACAAAAAGACTGACTTCCTGTGAGCAAGAGGGAATTCTGTCAGCAGACGGCCTTCAGACTTAAACTATAATACTGGCTTTTCCTGGGTTTCTACCCTTCTGGTTCACCCTGCAGATTGTGGACTTGTCAGCTTCCACAACTGCATAAGCCAATTCTTAAGATAAATCTTGTTCTCTCTTTATATACATTCTATGTTTCGTTGCAGAGCCCTGACTAATACAGTGGGTTGGTCCAATCAAAAGAAGAATGCCAAATAGATTTATGGAGTCACCATACTGGACTGATAGTGCATCTTGTCCATCCTGTGATTTTTAGTGTCCTGAGCATAAGTAAATGCATTTGGAAAGAGAGATAGGCTTTGAATTTTCATCCTGTGACTCAGCCACATAGTTATGCCACAAACTGTGATCTTGAGTAAGCTAGTCTCTCTGAATCTCAGTCTTAAAATCTATAAAATGGGGATGACAACAGTGCTCACCCCATAGGTTTTGATGAAGATTAATGATTTAGTAAATTTAACAACCTTGTAACAGAGACTAGCACTTAATAAGCACTCAGTACATGTGAGCTGTACAAAATAAGATTTTTGTAAAGAATAGAATCTCTCATCTCCAAGATGCTTGCTGGATGTTTAGTCTCATGTTAAGTGTCATATGTATATTTATTCATATTATCAACCTTCATAACCATTTCCTCTTTTACTGTTAACACAGAGATGATGTTACCTGCCCTTGATTATATAGTTAATAAAGGACAGAGCCCAATGCCAAACTAGTTCTATCTTCCTCCAGAGACTGTATCCATTTATGCCCACACTATCCAAGCTAGCATGTGTAAAACCCATAGCTCAATGTCGAGGACACAGTTGGTATTCATTAAATGCTCACTAGAATTGCCATTAAAATTTACTGGCCTGGGATTTATTTTCATGTTTCTTGAGAAAAAAGAGTCACTAAATTATGGAAAACTATTTATTTGTGAATCTAACTGAGGCCATGTTTTTCCTAAGACCACATAAGAACATACTGTTTGATCAAGATGTATTATTATCATTATTGTTGTTGCTGTTGTTAAATATGAATGTTTACATAGGAAAAAAATTACCAAGTTGTAAAAGTAACATTGCACAATATTTATGGGACAACAACAAAGACAAGTGTGAAATTTAGCATAAATGGATCATTTTAATATAATATGTGTAATTGGCATTATAGTAATGAGAATCTGGAACACAGCGAAGAAATAATAAAGTCAGCCATGCTCAATATAAAGAAAACATTCAATTATTATCAGCTTTGCAAGGACCATGGCCTGAGTAGAATAGGGAATGCAGATGTAATGAAGCCAAGGCCAAGGTCCTTCACCTTCAGAAACTGTTTATAAACCAAGTGAACCTTTGGGCAAGAGAAGACCTCTAATTTCATTGGTTCAACAAACAGTTCCCTGAAATACTCAGGGCTGAAGCTTCTGTGGCAGTTTTAAACAAGCTGTTGATATTCTTCCTATTGAGAGAAGACTATGTATTCTTCCCTTTTCATCTGGGCCAACTTTAGTGATTAACATGAAGCCCACAGAATGCAGCAGACGTGGCATTGTGTAACTTCCATGGTTGAGTCATAAAATGTAATCTGGCTTCCTAGTTCATTTGCTTCTGGCTCCCAAAGCCCCATGTCAGGGGCCTCACTACTCTGAACCCCCCATGCTGTGCACCATGCAGAGGGGCTGAGTGCACACCACAGGTCTCAGCCAGTGCTGAGTGGGTAAAACCACCACCCCATTACTCCAGCCCCAGCCACTGAGTCACCCCCAAAGCTGAATTTTCCAGCCCTGGCTCAGGATGTCACTGAGCAGAGGCCAGCCATTCCTGCTATGCCTTTCCCATATTACTGACCCATGGAATCAAAGGACATATCGAAATGGTGGCTGAAGCTGCTGAGTTGTTGAATAACTTTTAAGTAACCTGAACAGCACTGTTCTCATCACATGGTCTAAAAGACTTCTCTGGAGAAATTGTCTAGAGAAGTAGAATGAAGCCCCAGGCCAAAGCAATCTAAGATCATTGGTTTGATCTTCAGTTTCTGACGTGAAATGTCTGTGTTGTCTGGAACATTTCTAAGGCATTTTCAAATAAATGTCTCAGTTTGAACAGTTTCCAAGTATTATTATTTTTTTAAGATTTTATGTTTTTCATAATTCCCAACCTGCTTTCTACCAGGCACTGAACTTGGCTCTCAGACATTTAGCCTCTGTCCTTAAAAAAAGCTTGTGAGGTGGGGACGATTGTTCAGGTTAACAGATGGGGAAACTGGACACTAACCAGCCAATAGTTAATATTTATGGAAGGCCCTACTATGTGTCAGACAGTCTCTAAGTACTTTGTGTGCAATTTCACATTTTATCTTCAGAACACATTTATCTTCAAAACAACTCTTTATCTTTATCTTACACAACAAGTAAGATAGCTGCTGTTTACCCTCCCCATTTTATCACTGAGGAAATCAAAGCACACAACAGTTATGTACCTAAGTTTACCCAGTCAGGAGGTGGTTGGTCGGGGCAGCCTGTGTGTAAACCAGCTTGGGCCACTAGAACAAAACACCGCAGACTGCCTGATGTAAACAGACATTTATTTCTCTCAGTTCTGGAAGCTGGAAGTCCAAGATCAAGGAGCCAGCCAATTCTGTTCCTGGTGAGAGCCCTCTTCCTGGCTTGCTCATGGCCGTTTTCTTGTGGTGTGCTCCTAGGCCAGAATGAGGGAGACAGCTCTGGTCTCTTCCTCTTTGGGGAGCCAGACCCTCATGACTTCATTCAGAGCTACTTCTCAAAGCCTTTGTCACATAAAGGGTTAAGTCTTCAATGTATGAATTTGGGGGAAACAAACAATCTCTAACAGTCTGCCTTCAGAAAGCACACTCTTAACAACTGTGTTGTGTTCTTTGAAAATATGCCACAGTGCACATGGAAAATACTTTTTTAAAAATGTGTTTAAAAATCAGAGCATTAGTTTTTGTTGTTGTTGTTGTTTTTTTCTGGGGAGGAGCAAGATGGTGGAGAAGTAGGAGACTTAAATTTTGTCTGGTCCCAGGAATTCAGCTAGATAGGGATCAAACCATTCTGAACACCTACGAACTCAACAGGAGATCAGAGAAAAGAATAGCAGCAACTTTCTGAACAGAAAAGTGACCACTTTCTGGAAGGTAGGACGTGCGGAGAAGTGAATCCAAGGCGATATTTGGGAGGATAGACGGCGGGGGAGGGGACCCCATCAGTTGCTACCGGCAAGTGATAGAGCCTCGGAGCACAAAACCGGAACATTTAGAAGTCAGCTCCACTGAGGGATGTCACTCCAGTGGCTAAGTGGGGGGTGGAACCCTCACTGGGTCAGTGTGGTCTCAGGACCCTCAGGGTCACAGAAAGACCGGGGGTGCCTGAGTGTGGCAGAGCTCCCAGGTATCGGAGTGGGGAAGCCGGCTGCAGAGACGGAGCCAAGGAGTGGGCTCTCAGCTCAGGGTTGCCATAAACCATGATCCACGACAAAGTCAGGCAACTGCCCTTCCAGCAGGGAAGATCAGGGTAGACTCTCCTTCCTCCCCGGGGAGGAGCAGTGCAGGAGCGCACCACAGGGATCTGCTGGGTTTGGAGACTCCAAACAGGGTCATGTGCCAGAGATAGAAACGCTTGGTCACAGGCCGGGTGAGCACGGAGTGCGGCCAGAGACCAGGGAGACGGGAGTGATTGACTGCTTTTCTCTGGGGGCGCACTGAGGAGCGGGGCCCCGAGTTCTCGGCTCCTCCGAGTGGAGATTAGGAAGCCGCCATTTTCACTATCGTCCTCCAAAATTCTATGGAAAGCTTGCAGGGAACAAAAGCTCCCGAGAGCAAACCCGAGCAGATTACTTAGCCCTGCCCCCAGCAAGGGTGGGGCAATTCTACTTCAGTAAAAGATATTTGAGAATCACTGCGACAGACCCCTCCCCTAGAAGATCAGCAAGAACAGCCATCCAAGACCAAGCTTACCGATCAATGAGAACGGCAGAACTCCAGCACTAGGGGAATACTGCACATAGAATTCATGGCTTTTTTCCCATGACTCTTTACTTTTTCAAAGTTAATTTTTTAATTTTCTTTTTTTTTTTGAATTTTTCTTTTTCCCTTTTTCAACCAACATCTTATTAATCCCTTTTTAAAAAAAATCTTTTTTATTTTTCATTTTTAGAGTCACATTCTATCCCTTCATTGTAGTTAACCTTATTTTTGGTATATATATATATATATAGTTCTCTCTTTAAAATTTTGTGTTACAGTTTCTTCTAACAGACCAAAATATACCCTAAATCTCTAGTGTATGGCTTTGTTCTAGTCTCCTGCCTGATCACATTCTCTCCCCACCTTTTTTTTAATCCTCCTCTTTCTTTTTTCAACCAACTTCTTACCTTATCAATTCCTTTTATGAAATCTTTTATAATTTTCATCTTCACAGTCATATCCCATCCCTTCATCGTATTTACCTTTATTTTTGTAAATGTATAAACTTTTCTTTCTTTAAAATTTTGGGAGGCAGTTTCTTCTAACACCAAAATATGCCCAAAATCTAGTGTGTGGCACTGATCTATTCCCCTGCCTGATCATATTTGATCACATTTTGTTTTTGGGGGTTTTTTTAAATTTTTTTCTCTCTTTCCCTTTCTTTTCCCCAGTTTCAGGTCTCTTCTGATTTGTTTAGTGTATATTTTTCTGGGGTCATTGTTACCCTGTTAGCATTTTGTTCTCTCATTCATCTATTGTCCTCTGGACAAAATGACAAGACAGAAAAAAATCACCTCAAAAAAAAAAAAAAAAACAAGAGGCAATACCAACTCCCAGGGACCTAAACAATACAGACATTAGTAAGATGTCAAAACTAGAGTTCAGAATGACGATTTTTTTTAAATTTTTTATTGTTATGTTAATCACCATATATTACATCATTTGTTTTGGTGTAGTGTTCCATGATTCATTGTTTGTTCATAACACCCAGTGCTCCATGCAGAATGTGCCCTCTTTAATACCCATCACCAGGCTAACCCATCCCCCTACCCTCCTCCCCTCTAGAACCCTCAGTTTGTTTTTCAGAGTCCATCATCTCTCCTGGTTCGTCTCCCCCTCTGACTTACTCCCCTTCATTCTTCCTCTCCTTCTATCTTCTTCTTTTTCTTTTTTCTTAAAATATGTTGCGTTATTTGTTTCAGAAGTACAGATCTGTGATTCAACAGTCTTGCACAATTCACAGCGCTCACCGTAGCACATACCCTCCCCAATGTCTATCACCCAGCCACCCCATCCCTCCCACCCCCGACCACTCCAGCAACCCTCAGTTTGTTCCTGAGATTAAGAATTCCTCATATCAGTGAGGTCATATGATCAGAATGACGATTTTAAAGATACTAGCTGGGCTTGAAAAAAGCATGGAAGATATTAGAGAAACCCTTTCTGGAGAAATCAAAGAACTAAAATCTAACCAAGTTGAAATCAAAAAGGCTATTGGTGAGGTGCAATAAAAAATGGAGGCTCTAACTGCTAGGATAAATGAGGCAGAAGAGAGAATTAGTAATAGAGAAGACCAAATGATGGAAAATAAAGAAGCTGAGAAAAAGAGAGATAAACAACTATTGGATCATGAGGGCAGAATTCGAGAGATAAGTGATACCATAAGATGAAACAAAATCAGAATAATTGGGATCCCAGAAGAAGAAGAAAGAGAGAGAGCGCCAGAAGGTATGCTGGAACAAATTATGGCAGAGGACTTCCCTAATTTGGGGAAGGAAACAGGCATCAAAATCCAGTAGGCACAGAGAACCCCTCTCAAAATCAATAAAAATAGGTCAACACCCCAACATCTGATAGTAAAACTTACAAGTCTTAGAGACAAAGAGAAAATACTGAAAGGAGCTCAGTACAAGATATTTGTAACCTAAAATAGTAGAAACATTAGATTGACAACAAACCTATCCACAGAGACCTGGCAGGCCAGAAAGGACTGGCATGACATATTCAGAGCACTAAAATGAGAAAAATATGCAGCCAAGAATACTATATCCAGCTAGGCTGTCATTGAAAATAGGAGAGATAAAAAGCTTGAGGACAAACAAAAACTAAAAGAATTTGCAAACACAAAACCAGCCCTACAAAAAATATTGAAAAGGGTCCTCTAAGCAAAGAGAGAGCCTAAAAGTAACCTAGATCAAGGGAACACAGAAAATATAAAGTAACAGTCACCTGACAGGCAATACAATGGCACTAAATTCATATCTTTCCATAGTTACCCTGAATGTAAATGGGCTAAATGCCCCAATCAAAAGACACAGGGAATCAGGGTGCCTGGGTGGCTCAGATGCTTGAGCATCTGCTGTTGGCTCAGGTCATGACCCCAGAGTCCTGGGATCGAGTCCCGCATCAGGCTCCCTGCTCCCTGGGAGCCTGCCTCTGCCTCTGCTCTCTCTCTCTTTCTGTCTCTCATGAATAAATAAATAAAATCTTTAAAAAAAAAAGACACAGGGTATCAGATTGGATAAAAAAACAAGACCTATCAATATGCTGTCTGCAAGAGACTCATTTTAGACCCAAAGACACCCCCAGATTGAAAGTGAGGGGGTCAAAAACCATTTACCATGTTAAGGACACCAAAAGAAAGCTGGGGTGACAATCCTTATATCAGACAAATTAGATTTTAAAACAAAGACTGTAATAAGAGATGAGGAAGGACACTATATCCTACTTAAAGGGTTTATCCAACAAGAAGATCTAACAATTGTAAATATCTATGCCCCTAACATGGGAGCAGCCAATGATATAAGCCAATTAATAACAAAAGCCAAGAAACACATCAACAACAATACAATAATAGTGGGGGACTTTAACACCCCCCTCACTGAAATGGACAGATCACCTAAGCAAAAGATCAACAAAGAAATAAAGACTTTAATGACACACTGAACAAATGGACTTCACAGATATATTCAGAACATTCCATCCCAAAGCAGCAGAATATACATTCTTCCCTAGTGCCCATGGAACATTTTCCAGAATAGATCCCATCCTAGGTCACAAATCCGATCTCAACTGGAACCAAAAGATTGGGATCATTCCCTGCATATTTTCAGACCACAGTGCTTTGAAACTAGAACTCAATCACAAGAAGAAAGTCAGAAAGAACTCAAATACATGGAGGCTAAAGAGCATCCTACTAAAGAATGAATGGGTCAACCAGGAAATTAAAGAAGAATTAAAAAAAATTCATGAAAACACAGCTGTTCAAAATCTTTGGGATGCAGCAAAGGCAGTCCTAAGAGGAAAGTATATAGCAATACAAGCCTTTCTCAAGAAACAAGAAAGGTCTCAAATACACAAACTAACCAGTCACCTAAAAGAGCTGAGAAAGAACGGCAAATAAAGCCTAAACCCAGCAGGAGAAGAGTGATAATAAAGATCAGAGCAGAAATCAATGAAATAGAAACCAAAAGAACAGTAGAACAGATCAATGAAACTAGGAGCTGGTTCTTTGAAATAATTAATAAGATTGATAAACCCCTGGCCAGACTTATCAAAAAGAAAAGAGAAATGACCCAAATCAACAGAATCATGAATGAAAGAGGAGAGATCCCAACTAACACCAAAGAAATACAAACAATTATAAGAACATATTATGAGCAACTCTATGCCAGCAAATTAGATAACCTGGAAGAAATGGGTGCATTCCTAGAGATGTATCAACTACCAAAATGGAACCAGGAAGAAATAGAAAACCTGAACAGACCTGTAACCACTAAGGAAATTGAAGCAGTCATCAAAAATCTCCCAACAAACAAAAGCCCAGGGCCAGATGGCTTCCCAGGGGAATTCTACCAAACATTTCAAGAAGAATTAATACCTATTCTCCTGAAATTGTTCCAAAAAATAGAAATGGAAGGAAAACTTCCAAACTCATTTTATGAGGCCACCATTACCTTGATCCCAAAACCAGACAAAGACCCCATCCAGAAGGAGAATTACAGACCAATATCCTTGATGAACATGGATGCAAAAATTCTCACCAAAATACTAGCCAATAAGATCCAACAGTACATTAAAAGGATTATTCACCACGACCAAGTGGGATTTATCCCTGGGCTGCAAGGTTGGTTCAACATCTGCAAATCAATCAGTGTGATACAATACATTAATAAAAGAAAGAACAAGAACCATATCATCCTCTCAATAGATGCAGAAAAAGCATTTGACAAAGTACAGCATCCTTTCTTGATCAAAATGCTTCAGAGTATAAGGATAGAGTGTACATACCTCAATATCCTAAAAGCCATCTATGAAAAACCCACTGTGAATATCATTCTCAATGGGGAAAAACTGAGAGCTTTCCCCCTATGGTCAGGAATGCAGCAGGGATGTCCACTATCACCACTGAGTTTTTTGACTGTGGCATTTAACAGGGATTTTTTTCAGGGAATGCTGTGTGCTCAGTATCCAAAGAACATCTTTCTCCCCTAAAGGAAGAGATGGAAGAGAAGGATTCTTAAACTTCCCCTCAGATAGGTGGTTGGAACAATGGTTCTCAGGAACTGCATGTGATTACAACTATCTTTGGGACGACGGAACATGAGAAGATATGAAATAATAGATTCGGGAGCTAAAAACAAACAAACAAACAAAAACAAACCCCTTGTTTAGGGGTTAAAGAAGAACAAGTAACAGTGTGTGAAGAATCCAGATGCTATCATCAGACAGACTTGGGTTCAAAACCTCCCTCTGCTCTTTTTTCCTGGGCAATAGTGTTCAGCACCTCTAAATTTGTTTCCCTGGCTGTGAAATGGGAATAGCAATATATCTCCTATAAGGATTAAATAGAATAAATGAGTCTTAGCATAGTGTCTGGCATTTTAACTACCTGCAAAAATAGACATCATTTTAATTAAACGCACATGTTGATGTTATGTTTACTGTGAAGTGTTGCTGCCACAAGCTGTTTGTGGCAATCACGACCCTTAGCAATGAGTCAGTTTCCACCTTTCCTCATTAACTTACTCAAAGTGGCTGGAAATTTGGTAGCCATGATTTTCAAACTTCTCAGACTGTAGGTTCAGAGCTACAAGTTTATTTTCCAATGTTTTGTCAAACATCAAGCATCACTGAAGAATCTTCCCAAAGATCTATGATGAGAGGTGAGTGGTCTGCTCCGGGTATCATGATTTATAGCTCTAGTCTTTGGGCCGGATGACAGGAAGGTGAGATTATGGCTGCTTCAAGGAAATATCATCTGTAATGTGACTCCTGAGCCAGGAAAGTATTTAACAGCCCAGTAGCTAAAGCATCAGGCTGTGCTTAGAAGTTCCTCTCCCTCCTTTTTCTAATGGGTCCTTATCACAGAGGCAAAAGGCCTATTAACCCAGGATTCAGAGCCTGCTGCTGTAAATTCACCATAAAATCCCATTGACAGTGGTTGACTGTCATCAACATAAAACTGTCAGTGGTCACATTTTCAGTTATAAAGGACAATTACTCTGTGCATGTCAGTGCATGCACACCATAGCTCATGTGTGGGAATCATCAGACATGAGGGGACTAGTGGTTGTGTCTTCACATGGTGAGCTGAGGGTTTGAGTCGGTCCAAGCAATGGTCCAACCCCCCTTGGATGTTAATACCAGGGAAGGAGAAAATACACCGAGGCCTGTTCCAATAGTGTCCTGGGCTTTCCTCTGCTGGAGCATGTCAGAGTGTATTGGAACTGTTTATTTATTAGTCTTCCATATTAGTCATTTGAAGGTCATGATTGTGTCTCTTACTTGTTTTAATTTTCAGAATCTAAAATAGCCCTTCTACATAGATGGTTTTGCATAAATACCTCAACATCGGTCCATGAACTCAGTACCTAAGATAATGAGGCTGAGTGTGCTTCTATGTCTACACCATGTTCTGTCCTTGAGAAACTTAACCTGCCAAGCAACTACTTTAGAATGGGTACGCTGAGCCTCATTCTTCCTGAGCCCACAACAAAGGATCCAATTCTGATTGAAGCCGAGGCCAACATTCAAGGTGAGTTCTTACCAGCTTGCTTAGGTCCCTTGCCAAAGATATCAGACTGTTCTCTTCCATTCTAATCCTGCCCCTGCAGGCTGACAGATATATCTCCAGCAGCTTATTCTCCTGACACAGACAGATGAGTCCTGCTAAGAACCCTACACACAATGTTGATGTTCCAAACATCAGATGAACATTCTTTATCCTAGCATTTGAGACCTATTATCTCACTCCTTCCAACCAGTCTGATGTGTTTTCTGGTACAGGTGCACAGGCTTGTCACTTCACCGAAGCTGTGCAACCTATCAGATCTGAGAAGGTAGACAGACCTTCACCATATGCTCTGCCAATCCTAACCCTGTAGCCTTGGAGAGATCAGGGAATCTCAATGGGCCTCGCTTCCTTTATCTGTAAAATAGCAAATAAACAAGGTTACCTGAGGAGTCCCAGGGAGAGTTAAGTGAGACACGGAATGCAAAGTGTCTGATGAATTGTGGTGTAAAATAAATGCTAGTTCTCTTATAAACATAATTGTTCTCACATACTAATTCTTCAGTGTGACCTGAAATAATTTTCCCATAATATCTTACTATCCAAATCCTACCAGGAACATTGAAATCACAGTGCATTACAATGCATGTTGCCAAGATTGCTCACTGCACCCTCAATACCTGTGCTCACCTATAAAAAATAGAAGTTTTAGCTAGGTGGGAAGATTACATATCTTGGTCTCCCTTGCAGCTCATCTGATCCTTTGAGTAGTTTCTGGCTAATGGTTGCAAATAAATTGAAGAGTTCAACCTAAAGAGAAAAGGAGTTTGCCGTCCCTGTCCTTTTTTGTACCTTGTGCAAAAGCTGAAGTTTGCTCCTTTTTCACGGTAGGGAAGACTCGGGCAAGGTCATGGCACCACAGAGCCACGATTTCAGCCTGGACAGCTCATGCCCATGTCATTAGGTCAGTTAGAAATATGTTTTTAAAGATATTTAAACTAACATCCTAACTAATAAAATATACTAAAAGTGAATAAATCAGTGTAGGTGCCTGTCAGTCCTGTGTTATGTAAGTTCTAGTACCACCACACCCCGCAGGACACCTTGCTGACCATATCAGTTTTCACAGTTAATTTCTGTCTTATTTTTTAGATGAAAAATATAACAGGGATTCTCTTTGTTTCTCTTTCTGTGCCCCAGTGCACTACTTCATTAGGTTGTTGGCATCCCAGTAGATCTCAGGTTGTTTGTCCTGATAATCGGACAGCTGTGTTTTTATTTTTTCTTTTACTTTTTCTTATTATATGTCCTGGTCTTATCAACTAGGATAACTGCAATCCTCTTGAAGACAAGGCTATTCTGTATATGTAACTGTTTCTATATAGCTAGCAGCGGTTCTTGAAATATGGCCTCTAGAATTAGCAATTTGTTTTAAATGCAAATTCTTGGCATCCGTTGCAGACTTGATGAATCAGAAACTCCAGGGTGTGCGCCAGAATTGGTGTTTTAACAAGCCATCGGGGGGACTCTGAAGACAGCTCACATATGAGAATCAGGAAGACGGTGCCTATCACTGTTGAACTTCAAGAGTTTCAGGAGGAGCAGCTTTCTGAGCAATAGCTGGAGGTAGGAGAGATAGGGACAGGAGGATTTTAAAGTCATGTTAGGCAGGAAGTGCTATGGGGTTTCCCAAAAGAAGGGGCTTCAGGATGCTCCCCCTCACAGTGAAGGAAAAAAAATGTTTCCACCAAAGGAACATATGACATATGTCATATGACTCCCTAGTCATAGAGAGACAGTTGATTATGGCAGATTAAGAGAGCAAAGTCCTTCCAGAAAGAAGTGTGAGGATGTTATTAGGATGGCAGAGGTGGCAAAGGTAGACTTCCTACATGGCCTGGGTTACTGGTGGGCTCCACAAAGAAGAAGTGGAGCAGGATTTCCTCCCAACAGAGCACACAGAGATGTAAACATGATCAGAACTGACAAAGCTAGTGACTCACAAAGGATGAAATATTGGCATGGGAGAGTACAAATAGGTTTCATGAAAAAAGGAGATCCTATGAGCAAATAAATTTGGAAATTGCTGGGTTTCATATAGTTAAACACCTTCTCTACTGCAATATGGCTAACAAACTGTTTGAATCTCCAAGAATGGGGTTAGTTTAATGGACAGCATTGCCCAAAATTATTTCACCACCTTACCCCAGGTAAATTGATGAATCAAATATTCTTTGAAACCCATTTTGGGAACAGTGTGTTAGGAACAAAATTTGTACAAACTCCAATTCATGAGTTTTGAATTGAAGGAAGGAATTGGAAGGAGTGAAGACTCAGCTCAAAGAAGGGGGTTCCTGGGTAATTTCTGTGTTTATAACTCACATCTGTGACTTGGTAAGCTTACGATGCAGTTCATTCTCAAACTCTACAAGGTGAGTGATAATTATTGGATTTTCATAACGTGTGTCTTATGAGATGAATTCTATTAACTGTTGACTTTTCTGATGTAGTTCCGTTGGTTACCTTAACACCAAAAGGCCCATGAAGTAGGCTGGTTGTCGTGGGTGAAATGTGGCATCAAGAAGTTATTTGAAATCAATAAAGCTTGAAAGAGACAACTATGAGATAAGGATTCTATATGGTTTGGTGAGTCTGGTTCAGATGCAATCCATTGCTGAGGGTATTGAAAGAGTCTTGATCAAAATTAGCCAGCAGATCAGGGGAAATGCAAAAGCGAATTTGGTCCAAGGTAGAACTCAGCCCAGGAATGCTAATTGGATGTAGATGGGAGCCAAAGCAGACACCTGGGGCGGGGCGGGGGGGAATGGCAGAGATCTGGGTGTCATGGGAAAATGGCAGTGGACTGATGGGGATATACGCTCAACCAAGGGACCTTGAGACTAGCTCCAAAGAGGCAGCTTAAACAAAAGCCCTGAGGCCCAGTGAGTTCACTCTGTGTGGTAACTGGAAGTAGTCAGTATAACTGGATAGTGACAGACAGGGGGCTGGGAGATGAAGCTAGAGAGATATGCAGGATCAAGATCAGCAGCCTATAATTTCACATAGCAAAGAAAAAATCAGATTTGCATTTTAGAAGCAGTGGCTGGGGAGGAAGTGTGTAAGAGAGACAAGCCTCTAAGCAGAGACAGGAGACACTGAAACAACATGGACTTATTGAGCATTACCATCAGATGGACCCAGTTGTAACCCCAGTTTGGACACTTACTAATGGGGTGATCCTGAATATCTTGCTTGTCCTCACTAACTAACAATTTCACATCTATAAATAAGAATCACAATAGTAGATGCTTTGTGGGATTATTGTGAGAAAAGATGTACATGGCAGGTTCACAAAAATGGTTCCTGTTACAGCTCAGATATGCAGAGAAAATGGAAATGAGAAAAACAGTCTGGGCTTCCTCGTGAACCCTCAGACACCAGGTAGTAGGGAAAATGACAACAACAACAAAACATTCTTATTTCACTCTAATATAGAGAGCTTATATTAGTTTTCTAATATAACAAATTACCGTAGATTCAGTGGCTTGTAACAAGCTAGATTTGTTATCTTGCAATCCTAAGGGTTAGACATCCAGTGCAGTTCTTGCTGGACTAAAGTGAAGGATCTAGCATGGCTGCGTTCATTTCTGGAGGCTCTAGGGGAGCATCTGTTTCCTGCTCACTCAGGTGGTTGGCAGAATTCACTTTCTTACTGTTGTTCAGACTAAGATCCCCATTTTCTTGCTGGTTGTCCACTGAGGGACATTTCTACCTTCTAGAGGGCTCCGCATGGCTTGGTGTGAAGCCTCTTCCCTCCAGTTTCAGATCATACCATCCATTTCACACCACGTCTCTCTGACTCCATTGTCAGTCTCTCTTTCTGACCAGTCTAAGGTTCTCTCCCCTTTAAGGAATCCTGATCAGATTGGGCCCACTCAGACAATCCAGGTTAATCTCCCAGCCATAAAGTCTGTGCCCCTACTCACATCTGTCAAAGTCTTCCTTGCCATGTAAGGTGACATATTCACAAGTTCTGGGCATTAGGACATGGGCATCTTTGCGGGGGCCATTATTCTGCCGACCACAGAATTCTTCCAAGTAATGCCTAGTCTAATTGGGGTAAAAATAATGACTGTTAGGGATCTTCTAACTAAACTAATTCTTGTTTTCTTGTTTTGTTTTGTTTTCTTGGCAAAAGCACCCTAGTGTATGTGGAGTAGGTGGGGACAGAGGGTTGGGGGGCCCCCTGAGGTCGACAGCTGTCAAACATGTGGTCTTCTCTCTCCCACCCACAATAGATCTCATTTATGCCCTGCGACTGCTTGGCACTCACATTGATTTCAATGAAAGTTGGAGTCCTAAGTCATTGTTCTGGCTCCCATCTGTCCCCTGACCCAGGGAAGTCCTTCCTGCAGGCCTTGTGTGGGGGCCCACTCTTTTCCTGTTTCAGGGTCTCTCTGGAAAGTTCTCTAGCCAGAACTCTCAGATACTAGCATCCTCCCTATTCTGGGCCTTTAGGAACTTCTTGATCCTCTCATAACACATAAGAATCTGGAGAGTTAGACTCAGGCCCTTCTCTGCCTAGCTACCTCTCACCAACATATGTACCCTGTGTGACTGCCCCTCATCCCACCCAGAGCAGGGAGTGAAGGCAGAGAAGACAGTTTGCCAGGTACCTCCCACTGAGGCTCAAACAAGCAAAGGGGCAAGAATATTTTCTCTTCCCAAAGTATTTACCTAAAAATAGTACAACACAGCAAGTCTCCTTTCAGGGATTTGGACCCGGGAGTAGAGAAATCAAAGCAGCTTGCAATTCCTGCCTTTCACCTAGTGCTTTTCCATATTTAATCAGATTCTCCTTTCTAGGTATATGAGAGACTATTAATCCGAATTCCTTTTTATTTAGGTAGGACCTTGTTACTATTTTTGGACAATGAAACAGGAACAAAGTGACCTGAGCCAGTTTTGCACTATGCAAGGGAAACACTCCCACAGAATTCTTCAATTTATTTCTCCTCTACTGTGAGTGGTCATGGAGAACTCATGAAGATGGTGGAGTCATGAGAAAGAAGCATCCTGGTTCACTGAGTTGCAGAAAGGCAGCTGTCTGGTGAGCCACCAGACTGTAGGGGACTCTCTGTGATTCAGAATTAAATGGAGACATTTGAGATTCATTGTTAGTGTAGCATATCATAACACAGCTGACTATTATTCCCTCTTTGTGCACTGGTCCTGGAGCCAGAATGGGCTTGTTTCTTCCCTCTCAATATTTGTATTGGTATCAAAGAGGCTCTGTGGTATAGGGATTAAGTGGGTAGAGTGTTAAACAACCATTTGACTTTGGGGAGGTCACTAACCTTTTACACCTCAGTTTCCTATCTGAAAACAAATATTAAATTCTTTATCTAATAAGATTCTTAAAGGTGTACGTGAGTTTTATACGCAAAGTGCCTAGAAGAGTACTTGGTACATGGGCTGTGTTAACTGTAACTATTCCTACATTCTTTATACGGAAACTTTTATTCTGGTCTTCTAGACCTGGCTTTTAAGCTTATTGCCCTTCTAAGGGGGCCAAATCTCTGCTACCTCCTGTCTGGGAAAATAAAACTTGAGGATTAGAGAAAACAGGAAGTTAAAATGCATCAGTTTGATTTTTGTTCAAATACTATCATTATTATCCATGTAAAAGTATCTGCCATAAAAGCATGATAGGTAAATTCCAGCTATTATTGATGTTATTTTAGATCCTGTCCTTCTGTTGGTATTAGCCTGTGGCTCCCCAGGTTGATGAGGGTTGACACAGACACTGGCTAAGGCTGCATCTGTAGCTGAAAAACCTTTATGCATGCTGCTGAGAGGAAAGTTAAGGTAACTCAGAGATTTTGTGATATTCCCAAGGTCCCCTGCTTGCATGGATGGCTCTGGGACCATTCTGTCTCCTAACTTGTCTTTCCTCTAAGCAGAGCCAGGTCTAGGCAAAGATGAGGCTAATAAGATACTCATCTCAAGGACACAATTTAAGGGAAATCCAAATAATGCCATAACCAAGATAAATAATGTAATATGTACTATTTTAAAAAGCAAAAAATTCCACAATGAGCAAAATATCAAAAATTTAAATAAAGGCTTGATACACTGAGCAATACTGTAGTCTGAGGCAAAAGGAAAAATGCTATTGACATTTTGCTCATCATAGATCCTTGGGCTTAATTTTGACTTTTTTTTCAAATATTACATTAAAATATTATTTATCTTGATTACTGAGGTTTTGGGCATTTCCTTACATTTTGCACCCAGACTTGGGCCTTACCTCTCCTTAATCTTGGCCCTTCCACTAAATCCTCTTTCACTATGAATATATAGATTCTTGCCTCTAAGTAATCATTTTGGGTTTAAATCAAGTCTCATAAAGAAATCTGTTTCAGTCCTCAAATCATACAGTTGGAGAGAAAAGTAGAAAAGAAAGAAAAGAAGGAGTCCTCTCTCATGCTGTTATTGTAGAACACACCAAGTAAGTTTTCAGGACAATAGATTAGAACATTTCTTGAATGTTCTAATCTATAAAACATATCAGATAGCTGGGTGCCCATTCCCCATCGAAAGAAAAAAGAAAATACAGCTCTCCTTGCATTTGGAGAAGCACACTGAGAACATAACAGTCATGATTGATCTCTCCCTACATTCACTATTGTGAACTGACTTATGCAGGCTCATAAGCTGTAACCAAGCTATAAATTAACTCCTGGAGCCATAGGGAGAGTCATTTAAGGTCTATAATCTTTGAGTTTTGCTGCAGGAAGAGTCTGGGGCTGGGGTGGGGTTCTGCCTTTCATCTCTAATGTGGGGCCCTGGAAAATGGGGAGAATGTGTGAAGAAGAGGGTAATTCCAGGCCCTCTTGTAATTGAAATTATAATGATTCTTAGCTCTTAAACACCATCTAAGGCTGGGGTTCCCAGACACTGACCATGTTGATTATCTCTGCCCAGGCAGTGACTTGGAATGGGTGTGGGGTGCTGAAACCTGGTTTACTGTGAGCATGACTCAGCACAGATTTGAATCAGTTACCCTCCTGGGTCCAGGAAGAAACATAGAGAATAAAAGGACTTAAAAGAGGCCACGGAGGAAAGACCTCTAAGTTGCTAATACAATCACTGTTTCATATTTTCACATGTATATATGTGTTCGTTCAACACACATTTGCTCAGAGCTGCTCTCATCAAGGCACTGTGCTCAATGTTGAGGATGCAATGCTCAACAGAACCCAAAAGCCTTACCTTCACAAAGCCTAGAATCCACCAGGGAGAGAGATGATAATAAAATAATCACAGGAGGTGGAAGAAAAATTACAAAAGATAGAAAGTACTATAAGGAAAGGCGTCTAATACCATGAGAGTAGGTAATGCACCCTGTCCTAGGACAAGAGGTGAGGAAAGACTTCTTTGAAGAAGTGGCATTTGAACAATATAAAGGATAAGAAGGGATATAGTGGGGTCCTTTCAAGGCAAAAGTAGTAGCATGCAACCAGCATGGCGATTAAGATAAGGGACTCTCAAAGCAAGTTACTTGGGTATCATTCTATCATCCAGAAAGAAGGGGAATAAAATGAACAAGAGGAAATACTATCCTATGTTTTGTTAGTAAATGGTTCAGATCTGTTCCAACCCTTTGTTTGCTTCATTCAAAAGCCAGTGATTTTTCCGTGCTTTCTTCTTATGAACAATGGGTCGTTAGGAAAACATTCTCAGTTCAGAAGTTGGCATCAGTATCAGCTGTTAAGGATGAGGAAATCCACCTCGAATTCTTACCATTTTTGATTGGGTTTCTGTGAAAATCCACAGTGAAAGCCCTATCTCCCTAGTTGATTGTGTAAAAATCTCAATACACAAAAAGGTTGGCATTCTGAACCTTTCCCTCCTACCCAACCTTACAATGGTGAAGTAAGATATTGTTCTTCCATGTTGACACCAACAGTTCCTGGCATCAAAATTACAAATGTGGTTTGTGAGTCAAAATAATCTCTACCTATATTATACCCTGATTTCTCAAGCTCTGGGTTTTTCTGGACTCATCTCCTGGGATACATTTCTAGATAGAAGGCATATTTCTGTGTCTGAATCACAAGTGTCATCTGGAATCTATATTTTTTAGATCTTTTCTGAGGAACTTCTGACCTCTTATGTAATGAGTAATGAAAAATTTCACACTAAAATACTTTGTTAATGGGGTTCACATCAGGAATTAAAGCCAGTGCTGGAGCAAATGGCTCTTAACCCATAGAAAAGAAAATTAACATAGAATGGTGCGACAGAACATGTTAGCTTTGGAGCCAGACCTATTTGGCCTAAAATTCTAAATTTTATCTACTTTATTTATGTATTTATTTATTCATTCACTAAAGACTTATCAAATCCCTATCACATGCCAGGTGCTGTCAATGGCACTGAAAATATAGCAGGAAACAAAAGAAATGACAATCCCTGATTTCATGAAGCTTATATTATTATACAGAGACAAAAAACAAACAAACAAATAAATGTGTTTTGTGTGTATAATATGTGTTAATTAGATGGTGATAACAGACATGCATCACCATCATGATACAATCTTACAACTCCATAACATTGGTATATTATTTTCCTCAAGGTACAGATGAGGGAGAAATTAAGTCCCCAAGGATTATGACATGAATGAGGCAGTTTTTTCCCTAAGAATGTTAAAGCGGTGTGAGAACATCTCACTGAGAACATGACATTTCAACAAGGTTCTGAAGGATGGTAGAGAGACATCCACATAGTTCTTGGGGAGAGGGGCTTAAAAGCATTTCTGAGGAAGAGGAAATGGCAGAAGGAAATCAGCTGACAGGATTCCAGAAAAAGTGAAATGGTTACTGTGGTTAATGAGGGAGAGAGTTGCAGGACACAGTTTGAGCATAATCGGGGAGGAGGTGGGGGAGGCAGTCTGTTAGAAAAGTGCTCAATAAGTGTAATTTCTCTCTCTCTTGTTTTGAAAGAAATAAAAAGAAAAAAATAACAACAAAAAAAAACTAACCAACAATACCAAAAACCACAATGGTTTTAGTGTACTAGTCTCTGGTTCCAAATTTAATGTTCTCCCCTTTATATAAATTGTCTCCTATCCAGGTGATACCACTCTCTTGAGGCAGCCAAGGCACTAAGGTGAACAAGCAGACTTAGGCAATTCATGCTTCTGTGGGGAGAGAGGGGATTGCTTCCATCCACATTGCTCTGTCCTACATACTTGGCCATGGTCAGCCCAATGCATGATGTGAACAGTGTTAAAAAATAAGGGGGCTAAACCATTGAGGATAATGCAGGAGTGGGGAAGTCTCTTGATCTATCCCTAGTACCTACTCCTTCCATAAGCACCAAGTAAAATATTATAGGCTTAAGAATTATAGAAACATAGAACCATTTACAATATGTGTTATATATATAAATTTCAG
Organism: Eumetopias jubatus; assembly: GCF_037043125.1. Classification (NCBI taxonomy): domain Eukaryota; kingdom Metazoa; phylum Chordata; class Mammalia; order Carnivora; family Otariidae; genus Eumetopias; species Eumetopias jubatus. The sequence continues at coordinate 191,934,219 of NW_028274808.1, read as the reverse complement.
CTTCATCAATGTATAATTGATATTTAAAATTGTAAGATATCTAAAGTGAGCATCATGGTGGTTTGATATACAAATACACTGTGATAGGATCCCTCACCTTGCCATCCAATTAATTAGCACATCCATCACCTCATGTATTTATCTTTTTTTGGGGGGGGGTGAGTACATTTAGTTCTACTTACTGTCTTAGCAAATTTCAAATATACAATATAGTGTTATAACTATAGTCACCCTGTTTTACATGAGATCCTTAGATCTTACTCATCTGATAGCTAGTTTACATCCTCTTACCAAACATTCTCTATCTCCCTCAGTCCCCCAGCCCCTGCCAACCACTTTTCTTCTCTGTTTCTGAGTTTGATTTCTTCTTCTTCTTTTTAAGATTCCATCTATAAGTGCACTATATGAATTTCATATGTATTTCTTATCTTTGTAATTTATGTTCTTTCAGAGTATTAAAAAACAAAATTCACTAAGATAACAGGTACAGCATGGGGAATGGAGTCAATGGTATCGTAGTAGTATTGTACGGTAACAGATGGCAGCTACACTTGTGGTGAGCAGAGCATAACATAGTCAAATCACTATGTTGTACACAGGAAACTAATGGAATATTGTGTGTCGACTGTGCTTCAATTAAAAAAAAGAAAAAATCAACTGAATAAATTACAAAGATCTTATTGGCTTTATTCAATGATACATGCATCAGGCAACATCCAATCTAATAGATAGAGAGGAATTCTGAAGAGCTGTACAAACTGAAAGACTTATAGGCAGAAGGGAGTTAGAACAAGGAAATTACAATAAGGAAAAAAGCAGGTTGGTTATTGCAAGGTTACTTTCCTTTAGAGGATGGCAGGGGTATATGAGACAGATTACCTAACTAGTGCTGGTCAGGCAATTTCTGATTGATTGGTTTAAGATTCCATTTCTGGGAAGGACAAAATTGTAATTAAGTCTTGGTTTGGTGATGTGGGGCTTAGGATAAACAACTCCATTTAGGGCCTGTTGTCTTAATTTTAACAAGAGAAATATGAAAATTAGTGAATAACTAAAAAAGTTCTCTCATATTTTGATGGCACCCATTCTAAACTATTATTTGTTGATGAAGTTGAAATTATGAATCCATTGGGAAATAATCACAGAAAAATTATGATCAGAATATCATTTCTAGGATGCTTGTGTTGGATGTGACTTGATCTGTGGACAGAATGACATTTTCTAATACTTTGCCCAAAATTTATTTGGCATGTTCCACCTAAGTGTAATTGGCCAGCTGTAAGAATTGAAGCCTCACACTAACTGATCCTACAGAGTAAGGAAGGAAATGGTTCTCATTTTGGCACACTGCTACCTTGGTGCAGAACCAGAGGTATATTCATCAAGTCCAAGGGCATTCCATTTTCTCAATTTCATCAAACAGATAACTTATCTGGGGGTGGAAAGATGAGTAGTTACCGATACTTCCCAGAGAGTAGGTATTTCCATTTTATGACTAAGTAATAGTAAGAGGAAAGGTAAAGAATGATTTCTTGTAAAGTGATATTTGGGGATCTAAATTTTCAGAACTGTGTGTACGTGTGTGTGTGTGTACTTATTCTGTGGTACCCTATGCATTTCTTCCAGTTTCAGTAAATACACTTCTATATATGTATATGCATACATATGTAAACATAAAAGATACATAATGGGCATAAGCTTAGTATTTTAAGATAGTAAAAGCCTTAAATGTCAGCTTGTCCAATATTATTTGAGCAATACTGGGATTCTCCTAGAAATATCTCTACCTTGGGGTACATAGGACTCTGTTTCTCATTTTCATTCCTCTTTAAAAATTGTTGAAACATTTCACCTTGTCATTTAAACATATGTCTCTCGATTTTACTTCTTTAACCCCCACAGAACAAGTGATTTCCATATGACAATCCACCAGATCTTTTAAAAAAAAAGTCTTCTATAATCTTCTCTTATCTAGGCTCTAAAAACTCCTAGTTTCTTCAACATAATTCTTGTCAAGAATAACCAATTAATACCCACTCTTTTGATCTCTAATAGGTGAAAAGGAGACTATAATAGAGAGCTGTTCAATTAAGAAATAACCACATGCTCGCTCTCTCTCAGAGAAAAGGGTTAAGTTATCTTAGAAAGTGACTTCTTATTGTCCCTTCACAAGCCAACCTCCTTACTAATGAGGTCTCATTAATGGTATAAAAATATCTTTTTTTGCACAATTTCTTTCATTAAGTGTAGAAATTAAATTAAATGCACTCATTAATGTCATTGGGAGTATGAGGATATTTCTCATACTAAATTTGTATGGACCTGGGACATAATGTGCATGAGTTTAGGATAAATGGGTGTAAGGGGAAACAGCAATCCCCAAACTCCCAAACTGAATGATAATCTATCTTATAAATGACGTGATATCCAATTAATAAGGCAAATTAATTTAGATCAGGCCTGGGATCTAGTCTTCAGTTGTACAACTTTATGTGGGACACAGGCAAACTAGAGCCTACCACTCAGAAAAAAATCAAGTAGGATTTCAAAAAGATTTGAATTCAGGGGCTTGGTCTGGTTCAGTGTCATGTCCTTAAGTGTCTAGCACATTGTCCAAGACATAGCAGGTACTCAATAGATAAAAACCATCGTATGAAAGGCACTTGAAGTCCTTTCTTGTGGGAGGAATCAAATGAGTTGAGAAAATTGTCTTTGGTCAGAGAAGATTTAGAGAGAACATGGTAAGGGTCTTCAAGTAACTGAAGTGCTGTCCTTTGGGAAAGAGATTATTTATCTCAGTCAAAATATACTCAGGAAATGTTTTAGCAAGGTCTTTCATGCGATAAACACTGTGGTTGGTGAAATATGAATGACACTTTATTTATATATACACATACATAACATACATATTTATATACATACATATATTTATATGTATTTGAATAAAATATAAATATGTGAGTATATATACTTCATATGTATACATGTATATTTATAATGTCATACATATTTCACAACTGCAGTGTTTATGATGTGAAATCCAAATTCCATTCAAACATATATATTTACATATATATACATATATTTACCATATATATATATATATATATATGGATGAAAACTGTTCTTTGCCCCCTAAAGGTAGTAAAGAATATATTGGACTTTGTCTGGTTGATTTCAACTAGTGATACCACCACTAAAGAGTAGAAGCTACAGAGAATGAGGTGAAGACTTCATGAAAAGATAAAGTTTGTCATTTCTATATAGCTTTGTTCTGTTTGCCTAGAAGGCTGTTCATGGTCATCTTTTTTCCTCAGACTAACCCCTCTTTCATCAGGCTGTCTGGAAAAATGCCACTTCTCCTTCAAGACTCCAACTGATGACCACCTCTTCTGCAAAGCCTTCCCTGACTTTCTAGGAAGATCGCCAAGATCCTAGTTATCTTACACTCTTCCTTCCTTACATACCATCTTGGGTCATTATTGTTTGCATGTCTATTTCTCTGACCAGCCAGAGCTTCTGGGACCTGGCCATACTGCCTGAGCCTGTCAAGGCACTGGTTAAAAACTATGCTCAATAAGTAGATCTGAATGAGGAACTGAATGGACAGCTGCTTAAAAGAGATTGTGGTAGAAAGGATGGTGTGTGTGTGGTGGGGGGGATGGCAAAGGGACACTGGCTGCAAGGCTTTCTAGGACCTGGCCTCAGCAGTCACACAAGGCCACATTGACCTGTGGCCTGAATTCTATTGCAAACAAGCTAGTCACCAGACTAACTGGATTCTAGGTGTGAGGACCACAGAAGGGTATGACTATCTGCTAGAGGCATGAATCACTGGAGGGCCTGCTTCAGAGGCAAGTTACCACATTTTCATCTTCTGTGATTGAAAGAATTGTAGCAGATGGTCTGATAGTATTTTTTCTTGCTCCCAAAATTGTCTTGTTTAACTCATGTAGAAGATTATGAGAACTTTTTCCACTTTTATCTACATCTTTACCTTAATGTTCCATTGATGATCTGCATTTTCCCCATCTTAGTCAAAGAAAATATTTAGTTCAGCGGTCAGCAAAATTTTTTTTAATTTTTTTTTTATTTATTTTTTTTATGATGGGCCAGACAGAAAGTGAATATTTTAGGTTTTGTGGGCCACCGGGTAGCTGTTGCAATTTTCAAGTCCACAACCAGTAGAATAAAAGCGGTGTAGACAATGTATAAATGAACAGGCATGGCCATCTTCCAATAAAGCTTTATATATAAAACATGTGTAGGGCTGCATTTAATCCATGGGCTGCAGTTTTCCAATCTCTGAAATAGTCTTGCATGTAGTAGCTTCCACTCAAATACCAAGAGACATATTTTTCTACCTGTCACAACAATGACAAATCCTAACAGGAGAAAGCAAAAACAACAAAACTTTTCCCAATGCCAACTGATGCCAATTCACTTTTGTAAAATATGACTTTTATATACAAAATCTAAACTGTTATAATCACACATTCAAAAGCACTGCTGATAATGGATATTTTGTGTTGAGCAGCACTATAAATAATAGGATAATGATGACATTATTTCATATCCACTATTCCTCCATTATTTTCTGTTCCTAATTTATCTTCCATAAGATTTGAAGATAGAGTCAAAGTGCTATCTGAAAGTGACATGATCGTGGGAGTGTTGCCAGCTGCCATGGAAAGCTGATAATGCCTTCTGAGCAACTTGGAGCCCCAGATTTTGAGGGGATATACAAAAACAATTTTTTATGAAATAGAGGCTCTATACCCTATAAATCAATTTTAATGAAATATACATTTGTATTCTTCAGGTTTTAATCTTGAAATAGGTTCAGATTCTGGGCCAGGAGGAAAATAGATTGAAGGCACTAACAGCACAAGGTCAGTATGAAATCTTTTCCACTTGAGCTCCTTCTGGAGCTTGATCGCTTGAAGGGTCTTGGTATTTCTTCTCTCTGTCGTGTTGCCTGACTAGGCTCTGCAAGCTCAGTTTACACAACCTGCAGTGCAGGCCTGTGATTTTCTGAGGACACTTGAGGGGTAATAAGCATTTTATGACATAGGGTATTTTTGGGCACATAGAGAAATTGATACTATTTCCTGGAAAATTACTCTATAACCTGATATACCTAAGTCTTAGGATGATATGTTGAGTGTCTTAAATCTCTTCAATGCAGAGTTAAAGGAACAGATTGTTGGATTTTGGAAAGGCTACCTTAGCTATCTTCATTTATTCATTGTTAGGCTCCATGTCTAATACTGTCTCTGTACTTACATTTTTTTTTTTTCCCCCTGGATGATCTTGTCTGTCTGCTTCACTAGATCTTATACACAGGGAATCTTAGACTTAGATGTCTACAGATAACCATGCAGGCAAGAAACAAAACAAAACAAAATGATGATACAAATCTATGAAAATAAAAATAAATAACATTAGTTTTCACATTCGTGGAGAACATGGGCAATGATGGGAACAGTGGACCTGGAGAGGCCATAGCCCATCCTAGGAGGGTGAGAGCCGCCATTACTTAGTTCAGCCAATTCTACCTTATGCCAAGTGCCAACCTAGTGATTCTATTTCTTCTGAGGGTGAAAAAGAAACTGTAGCTTCCAATTTTAATGTAAAAGCTTCCAATTGTTAAATCAACATTTTAAAAAGTAACTTGTGGGCCAAACGTTACATTTTTGTAGGCCAGACTTACACCCTGGGCCATCAATTTGGGACTGCGGTTGAGGCTCTATGAAGAAAAGTGTCTCATCTGGTATTTTTCCTGTTTGTTTTTGTTTTACTGCTGCATCATTGTAATTAACATAGTGAGTAGAACATGGAAGATTTTCAATAAATATTTATTGGATGAAAAAACAGGCAAGTAAACTGTGATTGTGAAGGGACACCTGTAAAAAGCTTGATCTTAAGTGGAGTCAGAATATTAATTTCCATATCAGTTAGTATTTGCTGCATAACAAAATACTCCAAACGTTGGTGGTTTAAAACAAGTAATTATTTGTTCACAATTCTGTGAGACAGCAAATTAGTCATGGCTCAGCTGGGAAAATTTATTTCAGCTTTATTCAGTATTTGATGGGATCGTTCATGCCTTTGTCATCAGATGGCAGGTTAAATAAATATATTATTTAAGAAATTAAGGGGGGGCGGAGCAAGATGGCAGAGAAGTAGGAGACCTAGATTTCCTCGGGTCTCAGGAATTCAGCTGAATAGGGATCAAACCATTCTGAACACCTACGAACTCAACAGGAGATCGAAGAGGAGAGTAGCAGCAACTCTCTGAACAGAGAAGCGATCAGCAAAAAGAACAAGAGGTAGTACCGTCAGCCAGGGACCTAGTCAATACGGACATTAGTACGATGTTGGACCTAGAGTTCAGAATCATGACTTTAAAGATACTAGCTGGGCTTGAAAAAGCATGGAAGTTATTAGATAAACCCTTTCTGGAGAAATAAAAGAACTAAAATCTAACCAAGTCGAAATCAAAAAGGTTATTGATGAGCTGCAATCAAAAATGGGGGCACAAACTGCTAGGATGAATGAGGCAGAAGAGAGAATCAGCGATATAGAAGAACAAATGATGGAAAATAAAGAGGCTGAGAAAAAGAGAGATAAACAACTACAGGATCACGAGGGCAGAATTCGAGAGATAAGTGATACGATAAGATGAAACAACATTAGAATAATTGGGATCCCAGAAGAAGAAGAGAGAGAGGGGCAGAAGGTATATTGGAGCAAATAATAGCAGAGAACTTCCCTAATGTGAGGAAGGAAACAGGCATCAAAATCCAGCAGGCACAGAAAACCGCTCTCAAAATCAATAATAATAGGTCAACACCCCGACATCTAATAGTAAAACTTATGGGTCTCAGAGACAGAAAATCCTGAAAGCAGCTCGGGAGAAGAGATATGTAACCTAAAATGGTAGAAACATTAGATTGGCAACAGACCTATCCACAGAGACCTGGCAGGCCAGAAAGGACTGGCAAGATATTCTCGCAGCACTAAACGAGAAAAATATGCAGCCAAGAATACTATATCCAGCTAGGCTGTAATTGAAAATAGAAGGAGAGATAAAGAGCTTCCAGGACAAACAAAAACTAAAGGAATTTGCAAACATGAAACCAGCCCTCCAAGAAATATTGAAAGGGGTCCTCTAAGCAAAGAGAGAGCCTAAAAGCAGCATAGATCAGAAAGGAACACAGACAGTATACAGTAACAGTCACCTTAAGGCAATACAACGGCACTAAATTCATACCTTTCAATAGTTACTCTGAATGTAAATGGGCTAAATGCCCCAATCAAAAGGCACAGGCTATCAGATGGGATTAAAAAACAAGACTTATCAATATGCTGTCTGCAAAAGACTCATTTTAGACCCAAAGACACCCCCAGATTGAAAGTGAGGGGGTGGAAAACAATTTACCAGGCTAATGGACACCAAAAGAAAGCTGGGGTGGCAATCCTTATATCAGACAAATTAGATTTTAAAACAAAGATTGTAATAAGAGATGAGGAAGGACACTATATCCTACTTAAAGGGTTTATCCAACAAGAAGATCTAACAATTGTAAATATCTATGCCCCGAACATGGGAGCAGCGAATGATATAAGCCAATTAATAACAAAAGCCAAGAAACACATCAACAACAATACAATAATAGTGGGGGACTTTAACACCTCCCTCACTGAAATGGACAGATCATCTAAGCAAAAGATCAACAAGGAAATAAAGACTTTAAATGACACACTGGACCAAATGGACTTCACAGACATATTCAGAACATTCCATCCCAAAGCAATGGAATACACATTCCTCTCTAGTGCCCATGGAACATTCTCCAGAATTGATCACATCCTAGGTCACAAATCAGGTCTCAACCAGTACCAAAAGATTGGGATTATTCCCTGCATATTTTCAGACCACAATGCTTTGAAACTAGAACTAATCACAAAAGGAAAGTCGAAAAGAACTCAAATACATGGAGGCTAAAGAGCATCCTACTAAAGAATAAATGGGTCAACCAGGAAATTAAAGAAGAATTTAAAAAATTAATGGAAACCAATGAAAATGAAAACACAACTGTTCAAAATCTTTAGGATACCACAAAGGCGGTCCTGAGAGGAAAGTATATAGCAATACAAGCCTTTCTCAAGAAACAAGAAAGGTCTCAAATACACAAACTAACCCTACACCTAAAGGATCTGGAGAAAGAACAGCAAATAAAGCCTAAACCCAGCAGGAGAAGAGAAATAATAAAGATCAGAGCAGAAATCAATGAAATAGAAACCAAAAGAACAGTAGAACAGATCAACGAAACTAGGAGCTGGTTCTTTGAAAGAATTAACAAGATTGATAAACCCCTGGCCAGACGTATCAAAAAGAAAAGAGAAATGACCCAAATCAACAAAAATCATGAATGAAAGAGGAGAGATCACAATCAACACCAAAGACATACAAACAATTACAAGAACATATTATGAGCAACTCTATGCCAGCAAATTAGATAACCTGGAAGAAATGGATGCATTCCCAGAGATGTATGAACTACCAAAATTGAACCAGGAAGAAATAGAAAACCTGAACAGACCTATAGCCACTAAGGAAATTGAAGCAGTCATCAAATCTCCCAAGAAACAAAAGCCCAGGGCCAGATGGCTTCCCAGGGGAATTCTATCAGACATTTCAAGAAGAATTAATACCTATTCTCCTGAAACTGTTCCAAAAAATAGAAATGGAAGGAAAACTTCCAAACTCATTTTATGAGGGCAGCATTACCTTGATCCCAAAACCAGACAAAGACTCCATCAAAAAGGAGAATTACAGACCAATATCCTTGATGAACATGGATGCAAAAATTCTCACCAAAATACTAGCCAATAGGATCCAACAGTACATTAAAAGGATTATTCACCATGACCAAGTGGGATTTATCCCTGGGCTGCAAGGATGGTTCAAAATCTGCAAATCAATCAACATGATACAATACATTAACAGAAGAAAGAACAAGAATAATCTGATCCTCTCAATAGATGCAGAAAAAGCATTTGACAAAGTACAGCATCCTTTCTTGATCAAAACTCTTCAGAGTATAGGGATAGAGGGTACTTACCTCAATATCATAAAAGCCATCTATGAAAAACCTACAGTGAATATCATTCTCAATGGAGAAAAGCTAAGAACTTTTCCCCTAAGATCAGGAACACGGCAGGGATGTCCACTCTCACCATTGCTATTCAACATAGTATTAGAAGTCCTAGCCACAGCAATCAGACAACAAAAAGAAATCAAAGGCATCCAAATCGGCAAAGAGGAAGTCAAACTCTCACTCTTTGCAGATGATATGATACTGTATGTGGAAAACCCAAAAGACTCCACCCCAAAACTGCTAGAAATCATACAGGAATTCAGTAAAGTAGCAGGATATAAAATCAATGCACAAAAATCAGTGGCATTCCTATACACCAACAACAAGACAGAAGAGAGACAAATCAAGGAGTCGATCCCATTTACAATTGCACCCAAAACCACAAGATACCTAGGAATAAATTTAACCAAAGAGGCAAAGGATCTGTACTCAGAAAACTATAAAATACTCATGAAAGAAATTGAAGAAGACACAAAGAAATGGAAAAACGTTCCATGCTCATGGATGGGAGAACCAACATTGTGAAGATGTCAATGCTACCTAGAGCAATCTACACATTCAATGCAATCACCGTCAAAATAGCATCCACTTTTTTCAAAGAAATGGAACAAATAATCCTAAAATTTGTATGGAACCAGAAGAGACCCCGAATAGCCAGAGGAATATTGAAAAAGAAAAGCCAAGCTGGCGGCATCACAATTCCGGACTTCCAGCTCATTACAAAGCTGTCATCATCAAGACAGTATGGTACTGGCACAAAAACAGACACATAGATCAATGGAACAGAATCGAGAGCGCAGAAATGGACCCTCAACTCTATGGTCAACTTATCTTTGACAAAGCAGAAAAGAATGTGCAATGGCAAAAAGACAGTCTCTTCAACAAATGGTGTTGGGAAAATTGGACAGCCACATGCAGAAGACTGAAACTGGACCATTTCCTTGCACCACACACAAAAATAGACTCCAAATAGTTGAAAGACCTAAACGTGAGACAGGAGTCCATCAGAATCCTGAAGGAGAACACAGGTAGCAACCTCTTCGACCTCAGCCGCAGGAACTTCTTCCTAGAAACATCGCCAAAGGCAAGGGAAGCAAGGGCAAAAATGAAGTATTGGGATTTCATCAAGATAAAAAAGTTTTGCACAGCAAAAGAAACAGTCCACAAAACCAAAATACAACCGACAGAATGGGAGAAAATATTTGCAAATGACATATCAGATAAAGTGCTCATATCCAAAATCTATAAAGAACTTATCAAACTCAACACCTAAAGAACAAATAATCCAATCAAGAAATGGGCAGAAGACATGAACAGGCATTTTTCCAAAGAAGACATCCAAATGGCCAACAAACACATGAAAAAGTGCTCAACATCGCTCAGCATCAGGAAATCCAAATCAAAACCTCAATGAGATACCACCTCACACCCGTCAGAATGGCTAAAATTAACAAGTCAGGGAACGACAGATGTTGGCGGGGATGTGGAGAAAGGGGAACCCTCCTACACTGTTGGTGGGAATGCAAGCTGGTGCAACTCCTCTGGAAAACAGTATGGAGGTTCCTCAAAAAGTTGAAAATAGAGCTACCCTATGACCCAGCAATTGAACTACTGGGTATTTACCACAAAGATACAAATGTAGGGATCCGAAGGGGTACATGCATCCCAATGTTTATAACAGCAATGTCCACAATAGCCAAACTGTGGAAAGAGCCAAGATGTCCATCGACAGATGAATGGATAAAGAAGAAGTGGTATATATGCACAATGGAATATTATGCAGCCATCAAAAGGAATGAGATCTTGCCATTTGCAACGACGTGGATGGAACTGGAGGGTGTTATGCTGAGTGAAATAAGCCAATCAGAGAAAGACATGTATCATATGACCTCACTGACATGAGGAATTCTTAATCTCAGGAAACAAACTGAGGGTTGCTGGAGTGGTGGGGGGTGGGAGGGATGGGGTGCCTGGGTGAAAGACATTGGGTAGGGTATGTGCTATGGTGAGCGCTGTGAATTGTGCAAGACTGTTGAATCACAGATCTGTACTTCTGAAATAAATAATGCAACATATGTTAAGAAAAAAGAAAAAGAAGAAGATAGCTGGCGGGGAAGAATGAAGGGGAGTAAGTCAGAGGGGGAAACGAACCATGAGAGATGATGGACTCTGAAAAACAAACTGAGGGTTCTAGAGGGAAGGGGGGTAGGGGGATGGGTTAGCCTGGTGATGGGTATTAAAGAGGGCACATTCTGCGTGGAGCACTGGGTGTTATGCACAAACAATGAATCATGGAACACTACATCAAAAACTAATGATGTAATATATGGTGATTAATATAACAATAAAAAAATTAAAAAAAAAGAAATTGGGGGGGCGGAGCAAGATGGTGGAGGAGTAGGAGGCCTAGATTTTGTCTGGTCTCAGGAATTCAGCTGAATAGGGATCAAACCATACTGAACACCTACGAACTCAACAGGAGATCGAACAGGAGAGTAGCAACAACTCTCTGAACAGAGAAGCGACCACTTACTGGAAGGTAGGGAGTGCGGAGAAGTGAATCCGAGGCGATATTCGGGAGGATAGACGGCGGGGGAGGGGCCTCCGCCGGCCGCTTCTGGCAAGTGCTAGAGCCGCGGAGCACAAAATCGGACCTTTTAGAAGTTGGCTCGGCGGAGGGACGTCGCTGCAGTGGCTAAGCGGGGGGTGGAATCCTCCCGGGACAGTGTGGTCTCAGGACCCTTGGGGTCACAGAGAGACCGGGGGTGCCTGAGTGCGGCAGAGCTCCCAGGTATCGGAGCGGGGAAGCCGGCTGCAGAGACGGAGCAGAGTCGTGGGCTCTCAGCTCAGGGTTGCCATAAACTGTGATCTGCGGCCCAGTGGGGGCACGGTTCCCCCAGCAGGGACCCAACAAGCGGCAGATCCGGGGAGACTTCCCTTCCTTCCCGGGGAGGAGCGGCGTGGGAACGCACTGCAGGGATCTGCTGGGTTTGGAGACTCCGTGCGGGGTCGGGTGCCAGAGATAGCAACGCTCGGTCACAGGCCGGGTGAGCACGGAGTGCGGCCGGAGACCGGGGACACGGAAGTGACTGCTTTTCTCTGGGGGCGCACTGAGGAGCGGGGCCCTGAGTTCTCAGCTCCTCCGGGCGGAGATTGGGAGGCCACCATTTCTGCCCTGGTCCTCCAAAGCTGTACCAGAGCTTGCAGGGAACAAAAGCTCCTGAGAGCAAACCGGAGCAGATTCCTTAGCCCAGACCGACAAGGGCGGGGCAATTCCCCCTCCAGCAAAGACATTTGGAAACCACAGCAACAGGCCCCTCCCCCAGAAGATCAGCACAAACAGCCAGCAAGCCAAGACCAAGTTGATCGATCAAGGAGAATGGGAGAACTCCAGCGCTAGGGGAATGCTGCACATAGATTCATGGCTTTTTTTTTTTTTTTTACCATGATTCATTATTTCATCAAAGTTAATTTTTGTTGACTGTTTTTTTTTTATTTTTCTTTTTCCCTTTTTCAACCAACATCTTATCAATCCCTTTTTTTAAAAAAATTTTTTTTTTATTTTTCATTTTTAGAGTCATATTTTATCCCTTCATAGTAGTTACCCTTATTTTTGGCATATATATATAAGTTGTTCTCTCCTTAAAATTTTGAGGTACAGTTTCTTCTAACAGATCAAAATATACCCTAAATCACTAGTGTATGGCTTTGTTCTAGTCTCCTGCCTGATCACATTCTCTCCCTTTTTCCTTTTTTTTTCTTTTTTTCTTTTTTTCTTAAATCTTCTTTCTTTTTTCAAACAACTTATCTTACCAAGTACTTTTATAAAATCTTTTATAAGTTTCATCTTTACAGTCATCTTCCATCCCTTCATTGTATCAACCCTTATTTTGTACATATATGTCTTTCTTCCTTTAAAAATTTAGGAGGCACTTTTTTCTAACAGACCAAAATACGCCCAAAATCTAGTGTGTGGCACTGATCTATGCACTAGCCTGATCATATTTGATCATATTCTGCTTTTTTTTGTATTGTTTTGTTTTTGTTTTTATCTTTTTTTATCTTTTTTTTTTCTTTTTCTCTTTCTTTTTTCTTTCTTTCCCTTTCTTTTCCCCTGGTTTCAGGTCTTTTCTGATTGGTATACAGTATATTTGCTGGGGACGTTGTAAACCTGTTAGCATTTTGTTCTCTCAGTCATCTATTCTCCTCTGGGCAAAATGACAAGACGAAAGAAATCACCTCAGCAAAAAGAACAAGAGGTAGTACCGTCAGCCAGGGACCTACTCAATACGGACATTAGTACGATGTCGGACCTAGAGTTCAGAATCATGACTTTAAAGATACTAGCTGGGCTTGAAAAAAGCGTGGAAGTTATTAGAGAAACCCTTTCTGGAGAAATAAAAGAACTAAAATCTAACCAAATCGAAATCAAAAAGGCTATTGATGAGGTGCAATCAAAAATGGGGGCACTAAATGCTAGGATAAATGAGGCAGAAGAGAGAATCAGCGATATAGAAGACAAAATGATGGAAAATAAAGAGGCTGAGAAAAAGAGAGAGAAACAACTACAGGATCACGAGGGCAGAATTCGGGAGATAAGTGATACGATAAGACGAAACAATATTAGAATAATTGGGATCCCAGAAGAAGAAGAGAGAGAGAGAGGGGCAGAAGGTATATTGGAGCAAATTATAGCAGAGAACTTCCCTAATGTGAGGAAGGAAACAGGCATCAAAATCCAGGAGGCACAGAGAACCCCTCTCAAAATCAATAATAATAGGTCAACACCCCGACATCTAATAGTAAAACTTACGAGTCTCAGAGACAAAGAGAAAATCCTGAAAGCAGCTCGGGAGAAGAGATATGTAACCTACAATGGTAGAAACATTAGATTGGCAACAGACCTATCCACAGAGACCTGGCAGGCCAGAAAGGACTGGCAAGATATCTTCAGAGCACTAAACGAGAAAAATATGCAGCCAAGAATACTATATCCAGCTAGGCTATCACTGAAAATAGAAGGAGAGATAAAAAGCTTCCAGAACAAACAAAAACTAAAGGAAATTGCAAACACGAAACCAGCCCTCCAAGAAATATTGAGAGGGGTCCTCTAAGCAAAGAGAGAACCTAAAAGCAGCAGAGAGCAGAAACGAACACAGACAACAGACAGTTAACAGTCACCTTACAGGTAATACAATGGCACTAAATTCATACCTTTCAATAGTTACCCTGAATGTAAATGGGCTAAATGCCCCGATCAAAAGACACAGGCTATCAGATGGGATTAAAAAACAAGACCCATCAATATGCTGTCTGCAAGAGACTCATTTTAGAACCAAAGACACCCCCACATTGAAAGTGAGGGGGTGGAAAACCATTTACCATGCTAATGGACACCAAAAGAAAGCTGGGGTGGCAATCCTTATATCAGACAAACTAGATTTTAAAACAAAGACTGTAATAAGAGATGAGGAAGGACACTATATCCTACTTAAAGGGTCTATCCAACAAGAAGATCTAACAATTGTAAATATCTATGCCCCGAACATGGGAGCAGCCAATTATATAAGGCAATTAATAACAAAAGCAAAGAAACACATTGACAACAATACAATAATAGTGGGGGACTTTAACACCCCCCTGACTGAAATGGACAGATCATCTAAGCAAAAGATCAACAAGGACATAAAGACTTTAAATGACACACTGGACCAAATGGACTTCACAGACATATTCAGAACATTCCATCCCAAAGCAACGGAATACACATTCTTCTCTAGTGCCCATGGAACATTCTCCAGAATTGATCACATCCTAGGTCACAAATCAGGTCTCAATCGGTACCAAAAGATTGGGATCATTCCCTGCATATTTTCAGACCACAATGCTTTGAAACTAGAACTCAACCACAAGAGGAAAGGTGGAAAGAACTCAAATACATGGAGGCTAAAGAGCATCCTACTAAAGAATGAATGGGTCAATCAAGAAATTAAAGAAGAATTAAAAAAATTCATGGAAACCAGTGAAAATGAAAACACAACTGTTCAAAATCTTTGGGATACAGCAAAGGCAGTCCTGAGAGGAAAGTATATAGCAATACAAGCCTTTCTCAAGAAACAAGAAAGGTCTCAAATACACAACCGAACCCTGCACCTAAAGGAGCTGGAGAAAGAACAGCAAATAAAGCCGAAACCCAGCAGGAGAAGAGAAATCATAAAGATCAGAGCAGAAATCAATGAACTAGAAACCAAAAGAACAGTAGAACAGATCAACGAAACTAGGAGCTGGTTCTTTGAAAGAATTAACAAGATTGATAAACCCCTGGCCAGACTGATCAAAAAGAAAAGAGAAATGACCCAAATCAACAAAATCATGAATGAAAGAGGAGAGATCACAACCAACACCAAAGAAATACAAACAATTATAAGAACATATTATGAGCAACTCTATGCCAGCAAATTAGATAACCTGGAAGAAATGGGTGCATTCCTAGAGATGTATCAACTACCAAAATTGAACCAGGAAGAAATAGAAAACCTGAACAGACCTATAACCACTAAGGATATTGAAACAGTCATCAAAAATCTCCCAAGAAACAAAAGCCCAGGGCCAGATGGCTTCCCAGGGGAATTCTATCAGACATTTCAAGAAGAATTAATACCTATTCTCCTGAAACTGTTCCAAAAAATAGAAATGGAAGGGTAACTTCCAAACTCATTTTATGAGGCCAGCATTACCTTGATCCCAAAACCAGACAAAGACCCCATCAAAAAAGAGAATTACAGACCAATATCCTTGATGAACATGGATGCAAAAATTCTCACCAAAATACTAGCCAATAGGATCCAAGAGTACATTAAAAGAATTATTCACCATGACCAAGTGGGATTTATTCCTGGGCTGCAAGGCTGGTTCAACATCCACAAATCAATCAACGTGATACAATACATTAACAAAAGAAAGAACAAGAATCATATGATCCTCTCAATAGATGCAGAAAAAGCATTTGACAAAGTACAGCATCCTTTCTTGATCAAAACTCTTCAGAGTATAGGGATAGAGGGGACATACCTCAATATCATAAAAGCCATCTATGAAAAACCTACAGCGAATATCATTCTCAATGGGGAAAGGCTGAGAGCTTTTCCCCTAAGGTCAGGAACGCGGCAGGGATGTCCACTGTCACCACTGCTATTCAACATAGTATTAGAAGTCCTAGCCACAGCAATCAGACAACAAAAAGAAATCAAAGGCATCCAAATCGGCAAAGAGGAAGTCAAACTCTCACTCTTTGCAGATGATATGATAGTGTATGTGGAAAACCCAAAAGACTCCACCCCAAAACTGCTAGAACTCATACAGGAATTCAGTAAAGTAGCAGGATATAAAATCAATGCACAGAAATCAGTGGCATTCCTATACACCAACCATAAGACAGAAGAGAGACAAATCAAGGAATCTATCCCATTTACAATTGCACCCAAAACCATTAGATACCTAGGAATAAATCTAACCAAAGAGGCAAAGGATCTGTACTCAGAAAACTATAAAATACTCATGAAAGAAATTGAAGAAGACACAAAGAAATGGAAAAACGTTCCATGCTCATGGATTGGGAGAATAAACATTGTGAAGATGTCAATGCTACCTAGAGCAATCTACACATTCAATGCAATCCCCATCAAAATAGCATCCACTTTTTTCAAAGAAATGGAACAAATAATCCTAAAATTTGTATGGAACCAGAAGAGACCCAGAATAGCCAGAGGAATACTGAAAAAGAAAAGCAAAGCTGGCGGCATCACAATTCCGGACTTCCAGCTCTATTACAAAGCTGTCATCATCAAGACAGTATGGTACTGGCACAAAAACAGACACATAGATCAATGGAACAGAATTGAGAGCCCAGAAATGGACCCTCAACTCTATGGTCAACTGATTTTTGACAAAGCAGGAAAGAATGTCCAATGGCAAAAAGACAGTCTCTTCAACAAATGGTGTTGGGAAAATTGGACAGCCACATGCAGAAGAATGAAACTGGACCATTTCCTTACACCACACACAAAAATAGACTCCAAATGGTTGAAAGACCTAAACGTGAGACAGGAGTCCATCCAAATCCTAAAGGAGAACACAGGTAGCAACCTTTTCGACCTTAGCCGCAGCAACTTCTTCCTAGAAACATCGCCAAAGGCACGGGCAGCCAGGGCAAAAATGAACTATTGGGATTTCATCAAGATAAAAAGCTTTTGCACAGCAAAAGAAACAGTCCACAAAACCAAAAGACAACCGACAGAATGGGAGAAAATATTTGCAAATGACATATCAGATAAAGGGCTAGTATCCAAAATCTATAAAGAACTTATCAAACTCAACACCCAAAGAACAAATAATCCAATGAAGAAATGGGCAGAAGACATGAACAGACATTTCTCCAAAGAAGACATCCAAATGGCCAACAGGCACATGAAAAAGTGCTCAACATCGCTCGGCATCAGGGAAATCCAAATCAAAACCTCAATGAGATACCACCTCACACCCGTCCGAATGGCTAAAATTAACAAGTCAGGGAACGACAGACGTTGGCGGGGATGTGGAGAAAGGGGAACCCTCCTACACTGTTGGTGGGAATGCAAGCTGGTGCAACCCCTCTGGAAAACAGTATGGAGGTTCCTCAAACAGTTGAAATTTGAGCTACCGTTCAATCCAGCAATTGCACTACTGGGTATTTACCACAAAGATACAAATGTAGGGACCCGAAGGGGTACGTGTACCCCAATGTTTATAGCAGCAATGTCCACCATAGCCAAACTGTGGAAAGAGCCAAGATGCCCATCGACAGATGAATGGATAAAGAAGAGGTGGTATATATACACAATGGAATATTATGCAGCCATCAAAAGGAATGAGATCTTGCCATTTGCAACGACGTGGATGGAACTGGAGGGTGTTATGCTGAGTGAAATAAGTCAATCAGAGAAAGACATGTATCACATGACCTCACTGATATGAGGAATTCTTAATCTCAGGAAACAAACTGAGTGTTACTGGAGTGGTTGGGGGTGGGAGGGAGGGGGTGGCTGGGTGATAGACATTGGGGAGGGTATGTGCTACGGTGAGCGCTGTGAATTGTGCAAGACCGTTGAATCACAGATCTGTACTTCTGAAACAAATAACGCAGCATATTTTAAGAAAAAAGAAAAAGAAGAAGATAACAGGAGAGGAAGAAAAGGGGAGTATGTCAGAGGGGGAGACGAACCATGAGAGATGATGGACTCTGAAAAACAAACTGAGGGTTCTAGAGGGGAGGGGGTAGGGGGATGGGTTAGCCTGGTGATGGGTATTGAGGAGGGCACGTTCTGCATGGGGCACTGGGTGTTATGAACAAACAATGAATCATGGAACACTGCACCAAAAACTAATGATGTAATATATGGTGATTAACATAACAATAAAAAAATTAAAAAAAAAAAGAAATTAAGAGCACAACTTCTCCCTAGGCTTAAAAGAAACACAACTTAAATGTCAGCCTCCCCTCTCCCACCTCTGAGATGACCCAACTCTGATGATCAGGAAACAATATTTGGTCTGTCTGCTTTACTCCTCCAAACAGAGCCTCATCACTATCTTCCCATTTGGGTTGTCACATGTGATGTTGGTGTCAATGTAGTTTTTTGTTTAATCTAAGATATGGTGCTCTATGAACAGAAATAAGACCTCCAACTTATTTTACATAGGTCACTGAACCGATACAATAGTAATGACTTATTACTGACCTCATCAAAGAGGATTTGAACCAATGAACTACAGGTGAAGAATTCTCTATCCCATTAGCCTGGGGACATTTCCTTCCTGTTGGAGACTTCAGTTCTAAGGAGTATTTGTCACCTCACATCAGCCACATTAAATACATGTACTTCATGTATTTCATATATATGAAAGCAAAAAGAAGACTGTAAGTGCTCCCTTTTCCCAGCATATTGAAGAATCCAGTGTTGAGCTGATGATGGGGAAATTAACCTTGAAAGAGAAGGTTATGAGAAGTAAGGATAATGACTATCACATATTTATGTGTGCCAGTTATTCAATACACACTGATTGACTGTATTGGATGCTAGCAATACATAAACAGGAATGCATGGTTCACATCCTAAGTTGTATGGAATCTGTAGTTACATGAAGAGGTAGTTTATAGAGAACAGGATAACCATTCTTGGGTTGGGAATCAGGGCATTTTAGTTCTGGCTTCTTTAGTAAATCACTGTTCTATTCTGACTAATTTTGTTTTTTGAGAATATTGGCTTCTTTACTTGCAAAAGGGCATTTATTGAATACCTACCATATTTTGCATATGTTCTAAGTCAACTTCACAATATTGTTATAAGAATGACAGTTTTATTTCTGCCTCATAGATAAATAATTTGAGGCTCAGAAATATTTAAAATTTGATAGGATAGTACTCAGCAATAAGTAGCAAAAGCTAGTATTTGAAACTAGATTTGGTCTTGCTCTGATGTCTATTATTCATTACACCACCATGTCTCTTCTTCATTGATTAAAGATCTTCCTAGAATACCTCTATGTTTGACTTGGTCTCATCAATCCTATCACTTGTTCCATGGTCAACACGAAGGGTCATGTCTGACCTAGCTCTGCCTTGGAACCATTGCTCCTCCAGAAAGGTAATAGAATGAGAAATTTCTCATTTCATACTAACACCACAATATTAGCCAGTATAGGGTAGGTGATGCCACATTAAAATTAATCTTTCCCCTATACTCTCAGTGTTTTAACACTACAAAAGTTGATCTTTTGCTCACATCACATGATCCACATAGATTGATGATGCTGTCCATTATCTTATAATTGCCCCATGTAGAATCCATGGCTTTTTAAGTCAGAGAAAGAGACTAGAAAATTATGCAAATGCTCTGCTAAGTCTCTGCTCAGAAGTGACACATCATTTATGATCATATTTTATTGATTGGAACTCTTCTCATGTTCTAACCAGCCACAAGGTAGCTGAGAAATACTATCCTCTGTGTATCTAGAGGGGAAACAAACTAAATGCTGGTGAATAATCCTATTAGAATTCCAGTCCATCAGTTTCTTTGACTCTAGAACTTTAACAGCACTGAGTGCTCTATGTGGGGACATTAATCCGCCTGCTGGCTTCCTTTCCAATCATGGTTTCTCTTTCTTCCCAGAGCAGGAGCCCTGTAAACAGAACCTTGTTCTGTGTGCCAATCTAGCTATCCACCTTTCTTAAGAAATAGATCCATTTCTCTTTACCATGTCTTATTTTCGAGATTAAACTATTGGAGTAAGTATGCTATCCCTGGCCTTAACACTATCTTTAATCTGTATTATAATTGCTTGTCTGAAGAACTGAGGCCTCTTTCCCTTTTAACATTATGAGAGGATATACCAATGAAGATTTTTTTTGGTTGAGGGTGGCAGGTAACAGGGCTGCCTTTTTTTTTTTTTAATGGCATTTACTAACTTACAAAGAGTAGAAGAGTAGATGTGGTCTCAAGTGTGGTGGGATAAAGGGACTTGAATAATGCAATTCTGGATTTGTTCCTTCTCCCCATTTCTTAGCTCTACTTCCCTTTGCAAGATGGCTGCCAGAAAGAAGCACTTAGGGCAATGTGCATCTAAGTTCAACCCCAGTGAGAAATGGTAAAACTTTTCTCACTTTGCTTCTGTGAAGATCTTGAAATTAATTCTCTTTGGATGACATATATCATTTTATAAGAAAGACACTATACTTGGCATATCAGCCCACATTCTCATCCTTTAATCTCTTCCCTCTTCCACAATAGAGGGTGGAAAGCAAAATTCTTTATTTCTGGCATGGGTTGAATATGTAGAACTGACACTCAGCATCTATTCTCACCTCCTTCTATTGTGTCTTTTTTTAAATCCTGTAGTCTGAAAAAGTAAAAACTGCATGTCCAAGATTCCCTCACAGCTGGGATTCTCAATGCAAATTAGAGCTTTACCAATCACATGTACATATCCAACATTTGGAAGACAAAAGTCAGAGGCTAATTTTTCTACTGTTCTAGGCTGTTTTCTGAAGGTATGTATTTCCCCCTTTTTCAGTATCCTTGTTTTCAATATCCTGCTATGTAGCTATCAAGAAAAATTTGCAAGAGGCAGTGGCCAGACTTCAAGATCTGATGCCCCATGACCAGCTTTCTAGCTGTGAGAAGGCAATTGTAATGATGGTCATAGTTGTGACTGATCCTGGCTTTCTGACCACTTTTTGTGACTGGGATGATTTATGCTTTAATTTATGGTTCCAGTGGACACATGCAAATTCTACACGGGCCAATATATAATCCGTATAGTCACAGGTAACAGCAAACAAATAAATTTTAAGAATGACTCTACCAAGGAAGGGCAGCATTTCCTCAGGTAACACAGTGACTAAGTACACAGGCTTAGTAATACAGATTCAAGTTCAAATCCCAGGTCCACCATTAAGCTGTATACATGTGTCAAGTTACTGAAAATTTATAAATTTTAGTTTCCCTCTCTGAAAAAAAAATGAACATAGTGCTATAGATGTTGGAAAGATGTAGAAAAAATGAAATAAAAAATGCATGCGATATACTGTCCTCTTTGCCAACTGAATAAACAAAACAAAACAAAAACTCACTTGGTTCCTCTTGCCTGGCTGTCTTACCTGTGGCCAGGTAACACAAGGTACTATCTTAACTGCAAAGAAGGGCTTTCCCTTGCTCTCCTGGCTCCCTACTCTACTCAGGGGTTTTTCCCTTTCCCCTTTAGTGCCATATTGCTGCTTTCCTGGGTCTAGAGTCTCATTTGGTTAGTGTTTTTCCTGCAAACACTTCATGGAATCAGAAATTTCTTTCTTTTAAGTGACATTTTCAGGACCACAATCACTGGGAGGTATAATTCTGGAGAATTTGGACACTCCTATAATTTGGACGCTCTTGTAGTTTGGAGCTATTGCCCACCCTTCAGGGATTAGTGTGCTATTTTCAGAGCAGGTTATTTTCAGAGGGGGGGAAACCTGCTTATCCCATGATTTCAGAGCACTCTGGCTTGCTGGTTCTGAGGATAATTTTCCTGGTCAGTTCATCCTTAGCCCTTAGCTCTGGGATAGGCAATCACATTTTGTTACCTTTGTCCATTTGGAAGTTTCTTGCTATTTCAATTTGTTTGAGCCTATTTAAACAACAGTAAAAAAGGAAAATTCTTCCATATAAATTAAATTCCAATTACTCTGACTCCTTTGCCATCTTATGGTTATAATTTAAAGCCTTTTCCAAATGGCAAGTTTAAAATTCACTTGACAGCTGGAGAAACTGGGATCATTAAAGGTGGACATAATTAACATTATTTTTAATGCACCATGGTATTCTCTGTGTTTCCAGAATGCTAGCAGTGCTCTTTGACGTCCTGCAGCGTCCTTTCCTTATTGCATGGCTGAAGATTTAATTTATTTATTCATTTATTCAATAAATAGTCACTGAGCATCTGCTATCTTCCAGACCCTGTGCTAAGTATTGGGGACAAAATATAAATAAGACATGGTGTGACCTCTCTTCTCTCTTCTTATAACCAAGTTAAATATAAGAATACAGAAGGAAGGAAAAGAGGGAAAAGAGAGATTATGCAATTGGAAAGAGAGGAAATAACAAGGGGAGATGTTGAAAGAGTAAGACAAGAATTAAAGGGGTTTAGAGAAGCAGAAGAGAGAAATACTGAGGAGAGAGGAGAGGGAAAAAAAAGCAAGTAAAAGAAGAGGCAGCAGAAAAAAGATATAAAAATTTTTTAAATGTGGTAGCATGGAAATTTATAGACTTCTATTCTCATATGCATGCCTGTAATTTTCTCTATTTTCTGTAACTCAAGCAACTTGGTAATAAGCCCTCTGCTTCCACTTATGTCAGCAAAAAATTGCAGTCTTATCACTTTAAGGTTATCTGTTTCTTCCAGTTTAAATCATAGACTCTTCAGGTTAATTCTGTCTATTCATGACTTTTTCTACCTCTCTCCTCCTTTGCCTTCTCCCAGCGTAGGAAGCTTATATGACATCAAGGAGGCATATCTCTTATCTGAATCCCTATTTCAGGGTATCTGCTGGCTCTGCTGGTGATATAAGTGGTATCTGGTGTCCTAGTATTGGCTTCTAGCCTTGTAGTCTCCCGTGGTAGACAGAGCAATCACCCCCCAAAGATGTCTACCTCCTAATCTTGAGAACTTGTGAGTATGTTGCCTGACATGGCAACAGGACTTCAGATCACACATGGAATCAAGGCTGCTAATTAGTTGACCTTGAGATGTTGGAAGGGATTCTCCTGAATTAGTTGGGCAGGCTTGATATAATCAGGAGGGTCTTTAAAATGGAAGAAGGTGGCAGAAGAAGGGAGTCTGCAGGAGGTATGATCTTGGAAGATGGGTAAAAGTAAGGGTGTGGAGCTAGCTTTCAAGATGGAAGAGGGGGACCACTAAGCAAGGGATATGAGAGGACTCCAGAAGCTGAAAATGTTAAGAAAACAGATTTGACCTTAGAGAGAGAAGTACAGTCATATTGACACCTTGATAGTAGCCCAGTGAGACCACTATCATCTCTATATCGCTTCCTTGGGGTGGGGAAGAAATCTTGGATCTTTGAGTGCATATTAGACAAACCATGGGAAACTGGAAGAGGAACTTTAGCCGTCTTTCTGTCCAAACAAACCACTGCACCATTCCAACTTTCCCGAAGCTATTCCATGTGAGCACAGGACATCGGCTAAGTGTTCCCCTGAGCATTTCAAAAAGGGAAGAGGGTTTAATCCCTCTCTCCTTCCAGAGTCTTTCTCGAAGCAAGGTTTCCTGACACATTAGGCAAGGCTCAGATTTACTGGTAGTGGGCCTATCTCAGGAAGCAGGCAACATCTTCCCTCTAGCTGTGGACCCTTAGACTCTGCAAACATGCCCGTCAAGCCCAAAAGAGGTGTTACTCTTCTGTGTAAAGGGAACTTGCCTTGTAGTGAATCTTCTATCTGTCCTATTCTATGGTAAGATTCTATGCTCTTTTTTAGCCAGCCTGCGGTCCCTGAAATTTAAAAGAAAGCTTTTGAGTTTTAGAAAACTCCATTGTCTTTCACAAGAGTCTGACTCTTTCAAGCAAATAGCTTTGTTTGCACAGTGTTGGTCCTTGAATGCATTTCAAGAGTTTATTTTTAAAAGCAAAACACTAAATAAGTCCCCCTTTCTCATCTTAGTTTGCTGCTTTCCCTGAAGCAACGATCACCTCTGTTTCAATTGAAGGAGGCTGAGGAATAGTAAGACTTTCTTAGACTAAAAATAACACTTAATCATATTTTAAAATATTACCATGCTGTAAAAGAATAAGAGAAGAAACTAGAGGAAGAACAATGAGGTGAAGCAAAAAGCACAAAAGTAAAGGAAATGAAGGATAAAAGGGAAGGAAAGGGGGGATAAGGCAGCCATATGGGAAATATGAACAAACAAAATTGATTTTCCTGAAGTTTCTTCGCAGAAAGGTTCAACCCTACTCTGAAAGCGACAGACTCTCATTCCCACCTCAGACAGTCCCTAAAAGGGACTCTCCTGAACCTTTACAATTTTGTACTCCTTTGCTCCCTTTCCTTTTTCACACAGCTTCCTGTCCCTGGAGACTCAGGTCTGTCCCCCCAACTCAAGGAAGCCTTCCTGTGTCTCTCCAGGAGATGAGCTGAGCCCAGGCAGTCCACCTATGCATCTGGAAACTGCAGCACTCACCCTATGGTTCTGTAATATTCTGCTAGCTGCTAATTTACTTACCTTCTTTGTGACTCAGGTTTTCCATCTGCAAAATGGGGTTATGTTAGAGATAAAATCTGCGGTTTTTAAACAGGTCCACAGTAACTGATGATATTCTGTTTATCTTCTGTATTCATTTTGGAGCACAGCCTTATGCATAAGCATTCCATGTGTAACAGCAAGCTTCACCACACCTTCCCTCTTGGCCTTACGACTCAGGCCCCACACTTCTGACACACTCTCTCTGGGGACAGATTTTTACAAATTAAAAAAGAAAATAATAAATACATAAAATAAACAGCCACCAAGCTGTCCCATGTTAATGCTACTCCAGAGTTAACAGGCCAAAGTAATTAACTGAGCCTTCCAGTTTCTTTTGCCAGAGAGAACTGCAAAATACCTTTCTCCCTCCCTTTTGTCATTCTGCATTCAACAGAAGTGATTTCACACCACTTTTCACCAAGTATGCCCAACTGCACACACATATTTTCTCTCTCCCTCTCTCCACTGTTCCTCTCTGCACCTGTAGGAACACACTCACACACAACCTCATGCGCATAAACTAAGTCTCAGGCACTCCATTCCCTGCCACCCCGTTCCTTTCTCTCGGTGAAATATGTAAGGATTTTTGCACATGTCTCTTCTCACCTGCTTTCTAAAACACCACCCTTAACCCTTCTCCCCTTCTCTGTGTCCTCTTTCTGCGCTCTCTTCTCTTCCGCCTTGCCTCATGGCTGAGACCCTCCCTGAACAGTGATGCATGCACGGTTAGGAGTGCCGCACATAATGGGAGGCAGAAATTTTGAGACCTCAGCTAGGAAGTCTGCATTTTATCCTGGGTATTGAGGGGATTCTGTAAATGGAATGTAAATGGAGGAGGAAGCTGATCAGGTTTGCGTTTCATAACATCGTTTTGTCAGCTGGCAGGCTCATGGGCTGAAATGGGGATATTATTGGAGTTAGGGAGACCAAGTTTGATTCAACAATGATGAAGACCCCTCTTAAGTCTGGATGGTAGCTGTGGAGAGGTAAGGCTAGTTTAGGGACTGAGTTAGGGGATATGAGAAAGATAATCATCTCTGTCCCGTCATGGTGACAAAGCAGACAAAACAGGTGTGTGAGCACAGATAGTATATAATTGTAAGTATGAGAAAGTTGCTGTAAGTGTTAAGTGTTCCTGGGACTTAAGTAGGTTGGCTTTCTAGGATAATCGCTGCAAGGCTGAAAATTAGGTGTGTGTAGCTGATAAAGCTGCAAATGGAAAATGACAATGATGGATTGTGAGCTCAGATTTTCAATCTGGCTGTGAAGAATTTTACTTTTTTTTTCTTACATCTGACCAAAACTATTTACTATTATGAAGATGAAATGCACCCATCAGTATATTGAGGAGCATGATCTCCCTGAGAATTCTGGAACATTCTTAGATGAAGTTTCTCCAGATCAACTAAATATGCACAGTAACTTCATGAGATAGAAGAGCATGGATACAGGAAAAGTGAAGGTCATGTTATAAAAACCATAGAAATAATGGTTGACATGAAAATTCTCACCAAGCTAATAGGTAAATACCTTTTAACCTCAGGTGCTGGGCTACGGCGGTGTTTCAGAAAACAGAAAACAGATATTTTACCTCCAAAATAAAAAGGCAGAAATTTCCCAGTTGCTTTCTGCCTGAACGATCACATTGGTCTTCACATGACAAGAAAGCACTTCAATGTCACCACTGTTATCAGAATAGCAGACTTTCAGAGATTAGATTAGGAACTCCCTATGGCAGACTTTCAGAGATTAGATTAGGAACCTCCCTATTTTGCATGGGTTTATATAACAACAATGAGGGATACAAATAGAACAGTAGATATTCAGTTATGTTTTGCCCAGAAATTAGTCTCTGCATGCTTCAAAGAGAGAAACCTGTGAGTGGTAGACAGGGACACCAAGAACTCTGATCACGACGTGACCTGGACCCTGTCTAAGGAAGGAAGAGAAGGTCCCAGACAAGGAGGTTACCCCTTGACACTCCTGGTTAATGTCTCCAGTGCCCAGGTGGGGAGGGGCTAGGAGTTAATCAGACTCCTGAGTTGTAGTTGCACATGTGAAGAATTCATATGCTATCTGAGGCATGTAGATCTAAGGGGACTATGATTTTCATCCCTATACATCATCAGTATTGTCTTAAATATATTTGGGTTTAAGAACAATGCCAGAACATGCACGTTAGCAGGGAGGTCCGTAGCGTGCTTGCTCTGACAACAGCCCATTGTGTGTAGTTCTTCCCACCTTCACGTTAGATGAAGTCAAATTGGTAGCTTGAAATTGGCTGTGGTGGAAGCATTTTACCATTGAGATCTGCAAGTTGTATGAATCAGGGCTTTTTTTGTTTTGTTTTGTTTTGTTTTAAGTGCTGGTTGTTAAAAATTGATCAGCACACCAATGCATATTGATGTTCCTCAACATAACAATCTCTCTGAATCCCTTAAACCTAGAACAAAGCCTAGCTTACTGCATGTGTATTGAATAAATGGACAGGGAAGAGGAGGGGAGGAGATATATAAGAACAGAGAGACTCTTCAAGACACTGTTTTAAGGAGGGAAACCTGAGTTTTGAGGAATGCGCAAGAGAAGGTATAGTTGAGAATGGAAGGTGAGACATGTCTTCCAGGGAGAAAGAAGGCTTGCTTAGACAAATGAAGAACATAAGGAATTAGAAGTATCATAAAAGAGTTGAAAATAACTTGAAAACAGAATGCATGTGGACAGTGTCAGTAGATGAAGGCAAAGTGTTCAATGGCAGGAAGATCTAAAAAGCTATCCCTAGCTCTAGTCAGGACCTCAGCCCAGCAAAGATGGACAGACAGGAAGTTAGGTAAGAAGTCCCTGCTCACAGTGATGCTCTCTGGCAGGAGTCCATTTCTGGGCAATTACCCCCCACATTAACTTTTCAGTTCTATTGAGTTATAGTTGATATATAAAAGTTGCACACATT
This sequence comes from Eumetopias jubatus, assembly GCF_037043125.1. Lineage (NCBI taxonomy): Eukaryota > Metazoa > Chordata > Mammalia > Carnivora > Otariidae > Eumetopias > Eumetopias jubatus. The sequence goes on along the minus strand of NW_028274808.1, from coordinate 191,906,274 downwards.
TAATGTATACATCTGGATGAGTTTGGACCATCACCACAATCAAGGTTCTAAACATATACATCACCTCCAGAAATTTCTTTTTCTTTTGTGTTTTGTATGTATTTGTGTGGTAAGAGCACTTACCATGAAATCTATCCTCTTAACGTACTTTAAAGTATACAATATTGTATTATTAACTATAAGTACCATGTTGAATCGCAGATTTCTAGAACTTATTCACCTTGCATATCTGAAACTTTATACACATTAAGCAATAATTCCTCATTTCCTCTTTTCCACAGCCCCTGGTAATCATTATTCTCTTCTCTGCTTCCGTAAGTTTGACTATTTTAGATATCTCATATAAATGGAACCATGAAATACTTGTCCTTTTGTGACTGGCTTAGTCACTTAGCCTAATGTCCTCTAGGTTTATTGATATTGTCTACCATTAATACATTGCAGTGAGGGATTCCTGGGTGGCTCAGTTGGTTAAGCGTCTGCCTTTGGCTCAGGTCATGATCCTGGAGTCCTGGGATCCAGCCCCATGTCAGGCTACCTGCTCAGTGGGGAGTCTGCTTCTCCCTCTCACTCTCCTTCTGTGTTCTCTCTCTTAAATAAATAAATACAATCTTTAAAAAAATACATTGCAGTGAACATAGGGTCCAGATATCTCTACTAGATCCTGATTTCAATTCTTTCAAAGAAACATTTTTTTTTAGAAAAAAAAACATAAAGACCAATTGTAGAAGTCTTCTGTTCTTTATTCCATTTCATATTTTTTCCTGCTTTGTCAAAGATTATTTGACCATAGATTTGAGGGTCCATATCTGGGCTCTCTATTCAATAAATGGTGCTGGGGAAATTGAACAGCTATATACAGAAGAATGAAACTTGACCATTCTCTAACACCATACACAAAGATAAACTCAAAATGGATGAAAGACCTCAATGTGAGACAGGAATCCATCAAAATCCTAGAGGAGAACATAGGCAGTAACCTCTTCGACATCGGCCACAGCAACTTCTTTCAAAATACATCTCCAAAGACAAGTGAACCAAAACCAAAAATGAACTTTTGGGACTTCATCAAGATAAAAATCTTCTGCACAGCAAAGGAAACAGTCAACAAAACAAAGAGGCAACTCACAGAATAGGAGAAGATATTTGCAAATGACACTACAGACAAAGGGTTAATATCCAAGATCTATAAAGAACTTCTCAAACTCAACATCCCAAAAAATAAATAATCAAGTCAAAAAATGGGCAGAAGGCATGAACAGACACTTCTCAAAAGGACACACAAATGGCTAACAGACACATGGAAAAATGTTCATCATCATTAGCCATCAGAGAAATTCAAATCAAAACCACAATGAGATATCACCTTACACCAGTTAGAATGGCAAAAATGGACAAGGCAAGAAACAACAAATGTTGGAGAGGTTGTGGAGAAAGGTGAACCCACTTACACTGTTGTAGGGAATGCAATTTGGTACAGCCACTTTGGAAAACAGTGTGAAGATGCCTCAAAAAATTAAAAACAGAGCTACCCTATGACCCAGCAATTGCACTCTGGGTGTTTACGCCAAAGACAAAGATGTAGTGAAAAGAAGGACCATATGCACCTCAATGTTCATAGCAGCAATGTCTGCAATAGCCAAACTTTGGAAAGAGCCGAGATGCCTTTCAACAGATGAATGGTTAAAGAAGATGTGATCCATATATACAATGGAATATTACTCAGCCATCAGAAAGGATGAATACCCAACTTTTACATCAACATGGTTGGGACTGGAGGAGATTATGCTATGTGAAATAAGTCAAGCAGAGAAAGTCAATTATCATATGGTTTCACTTATTTGTGGAACATAAAGAATAGCATGGAGGACATTAGTTGAAGGAAGGGGAAAATGAAGTGGGGGGGGAATCTGAGGGAGAGATGAACCATGAAAGACTATGGACTCCAAGAAACAAACTGAGGGTTTTAGAGGGGAGGGAGGTGGGGGGATGTGTTAGCCTGGTGATGGGTATTAAGGAGGGTAGGTATCGCATGGAGCACTGGGTGTTATATGAAAACAATGAATTATGGAACACTACAACAGACACTAATGATGTCCTGTATGTTGACTAACATAACATAATAAAATTAAGTTAAAAAAAGAAATCTGTTCCTGATTTAGTAGTCACAAAGTAACTTGATGCTGTTCAGAGTATTGTGAGCTATATACTCAGGGAAGAATTTTTCTTCTTTTCTAGGTTTTTAAGTAAGCTACTCAAGAGCCACACCCAGAAACCAATATCCTACCTGCAGCCACCCTGGACATGTGAGTAGATAGAGACATGTCCTTGCTATTCTAGGTGTTTCAGTCAAGAACTATGGATGGCATTCTGGCTTCTGCTAAACTATTAAAGAAAATGGTACATTTCCCCAAAGTGTTGTGAGTGATGAACCTCTAGGGGTGAGGAGAAAAAGAAGAAAAAAATCAATCCAACTCAGATTTGGAACACTAGAGATCTTCTCATTCAACTCCCCATTTTATTCAATGGAGGAAAATGGAGATCAAAAAGCAATTTCGTTGGAGATATTTCCTAAATTGAGATCTTCTCTGCCACACCACACACACACACAACTTCCCCGTTTTGATTCTGTGCTATACACATGGAATGAAGTGCAGTGAAATCAAATGGATAATGGTTAATGATGGCCTTTGGTGCCATCACTACCTGAATTTGAGCATCCACTTCATATCCTAGCTAGGCAGCACTGTGGAAATTTTATGACTTTGTTGAACCTTAGACTCCTCACTTATAAAATAAAATGAGGGATAACAGTATCTATTTAACAGCACTGCTATAAGAATTAAATGAAATCAATAGGCAGGATGCTTAGCATAGTCTAGAGTACATGATAGAAACTCAGTGTCTGTTAAGTATGATTTCTGTTGCTGTGAGATGATGATGAAGACATGATTTTATCTTAATCTTTGGATAATGATGTTTTAACAATTGAAATGTTTTGGCAATTGACAAGCATTTTAAAAAATATTTTGCAATATATATAATTTATAAGATCACAGGAGTTAATATGCCTTCAATTTATTTCAAATGATGTTTGATAGTCTTGACACTAAGCCATTAGCTTCTCTTTGAAGAAGTACTACAATTTGATGAATAGCTTCTGGTTTTTAACCAGGTCCTCTCTGTCACTGGACTCAGGTGAAGTTTTATGGGTGGGGATGACACAGAGGGTTGCAATAAAATCTAACAAGTGTCCCCTGATAATTAAACAGATTAATAACTTTGACCACCAAAGCTGTTCACCACCATGACTATAGAGCATTAAGACTTAGCAACTCATAATTAAAGGTCAGGAAGTTCATAAAAATCAGTGTCTGTGAATGTCTCAAAGAAGAATCACTTAGGCCTGTGGATCTCCCCAAGCATTCTAGGGTATAGTCATCCAACACTTGTCCCTCCCATATACCGCAGGAAGGATCCACAGGAAAGGTTCCAAAGAAACCATGTGGATGACAAATGTCTTGAGATGTCAACCTCCAAATCTGGGGCTGCTATTCATGCCCATTAACTGGCCTCCTTGTTTCCACTTCTGGCCATCTCCAATCCATTCTCCACACAGGGGCCAGAGGGGTATTCTAAAAATGTGATTAGGTCTCATTATTCATCTGCTGATATCCATCTAATGAACTTCCATTATGCTTTAGAGTGAATCAAAGATTAAGAATTCCTCAATCAGTGAGATCATATGATACATGTCATTCTCTGATTGACTGATTTCACTCAGCATAATACACTTCAGTTCCATCCATGTCATTGTAAATGGCAAAATTTCATTCCTTTTGATGGCTGCATAATATTCCATTGTATATATATACCACATCAGCTTTATCCATTCACCTGTTGATGGACATCGTGTCTCTTTCCATAGTTTGGTTATTGTGGACATTGCTGTTATAAACGTTGGGGTGCACATACACCTTTGGATCACTACATTTGTATCTTTGGGGTAAATACTGAATAGTGCAATTGCTGGATCATATGGTAGCTCTATTTTCAACTACTTGAGGAACCTCCATACTGCTTTCCAGAGGGGTTGCACCAGCTTGCATTCCCAAGAGTGGAGGAGGGTTCTCCTTTCTCCCCATCCATGCAAACATCTGTCATTTCCTGACTTGTTAATTTTAGCCATTCTGAATGGTGTGAGGTGGTATCGCATTGAGGTTTTGATTTCAATTTCCCTGATGCCGAGCGAACTTGAGCACCTTTTCATGTGTCTGTTGGCCATTTGGGTGTCTTCTTTGGAAAAATGTGTGTTCATGTCTTCTGCCCATTTGTTGATTGGATCATTTGTTCTTTGGGTGTTGAGTTTCATAAGTTCTTTATAGATTTTGGATACGAGCACTTTATCTGATACGTTATTTGCAAATATTTTCTCCCATTCTGTCGGTTGTCTTTTAGTTTTGTGGACTGTTTCTTTTGCTGTGCAAAAGTTTTTATCTTGATGAGGTCCCAATAGTTCATTTTTACCCTTGCTTCCCTTGCCTTTGGCGATGTTTCTAAGAAGAAGTTGCTGCGGCTGAGGTCGAAGAGGTTGCTGCCTGTATTGTCCTTTAGGATTTTGATGGACCCCGTCTCACATTTAGGTCTTTCAACCATTTGGAGTCTATTTTTGTGTGTGGTGTAAAGAAATGGTCCAGTTTCAGTCTTCTGCATGTGGCTGTCCAATTTTCCCAACACCATTTGTTGAAGAGACTGTCTTTTATCCATTGGATATTCTTTCCTGCTTTGTCAAAGATTAGTTGACCATAGAGTTAAGGGTCCATTTCTGGGCTCTCTATTCTGTTCCAATTATCTGTGTGTCTGTTTTTGTGCCAGTGCCATACTGTCTTGATGATGACAGCTTTGTAATAGAGCTGGAAGTCCGGAATTGTGATGCCACCAGCTTTGCTTTTCTTTTTCAACATTCCTCTGGCTATTCAGGGTCTTTTCTGGTTCCATAAAAATTTTAGAATTACTTGTTCCATTTCTTTGAAAAAAAACTGATGGTATCTTGATAGGGATTGCATTAAATGTGTAGATGGCTCTAGGTAGCATTGATATCTTCACAGTATTTGTTCTTCCCAAATATCGCCTCAGATTCATTTCTCCACACGTCCTACCTTCCAGAAAGTGGTCGCTTTTCTGTTCAGAGAGTTGCTGCTATTCTTTTCTTCAATCTCCGGTTGAGTTCGTAGGTGTTCAGAATGGTTTGATACCTATTTAGCTGAATTCCTGGGACCAGACAAAATTTAGGTCTCCTACTCCTCCGCCATCTTGTTCCTCCTCCTCCTAGCCAATTTCTATAAACCAGTGGTTTCCAATAGATGATGCATGGTCCATGGACCAGTAGCATCAACATCACCTGGGAACATGTTAGACAAGCCAATTCTCAGACCCCCATCTTGGACTACTGAATTAGAAACCTTGGGAGTTGGGTAATTTGTATTCTAAAGAACACTAGAGATCCATGCAAATGCTTGAGAACTACTGTTGTAAACAGCTGATACCCCAAATCTAGATGAAGGGACCAGATCATGGAACATTTCAAAGGCAATTATAAAGACTTTATAGAGATAAGCAGGAAGATAGCTCTGTGTGATGCCCACATCGTGTTGCTAGTAGCCTCTCTCCTGGAGCCATTTTAAATTAATCCTCAAATTTAATTAGGAAAGTGGAAGTTTCTGGTTTTCAGCAAATGTAGTACAAATATGATCAACAACAGGGGCATTCACAAGAATAATGCAGAAACAATGATCTAAAGGTCATGCTGATTCAGGTTAACCTGATTATTTGCTCCAGCATTCAAAACTCAGACATTTGCTATAGTAAGAGAATATGAGTCAGACTGAGGCTGACCTCCCAGCTCTGTCCTTGACAAGCTGTGGGACCTGGTGTATCTCAACCATTCTGAACATCACTCTTCTCATAAAGTTCTAAAAGTTACTGTGAGAGAAACAGGATAATGTATATTGCACTTAGCATGTGTTTGGGGTGTCCTAACAACCCAGCTAACAATACCCTAATAACTTACTGCCCTGTGGTTTTTGTTGAGATTCTTGTGGCTGCTGGCGCTTACTCTGGATGTTGATACTAAAGATCAAGAGTGATGGCAATTGTTGAAGGTGGAGCACAGAGAATCAGTAAGAGGTACAGCATGGGAGAGAAGGATCCCAAAAAGGCTTGAAGAACATGATTTTAGGATTATTTGTTCCATTTCTTTGAAAAAAGTTAGGGGTATTTTGATGGGGATTGCACTGAATGTGTAGTTTGCTCTAGGTATCACTGACATCTTCACAATATTTGTTCTTCCAGTCCATGAGCATGGAACGTTTTTCCATTTCTTTGTGTCTTCCTCAATTTCTTTCATGAGTATTTTATAGTTTCTCAGTACAGATTCTTTGCCGCTTTGGTTAGATTTATTCCTAGGTATCTTACGGTTTGGGGCACATTTGTAAATGGGATCGACTCCATAATTTCTCTTTCTTCTGTCTTGTTGTTGGTGTATAGAAATGCCACTGATTTCTGTGCATTGATTTTATATCCTGCCACTTTATGGAATTCCTGTATGAGTTCTAGCAGTTTTGGGGTGGAGTCTTTTGGGTTTTCCACATAAACTATCATATCATTTGCAAAGATTGAGAGTTTGACTTCTTCTTTGATGATTTGGATGCCTTTTATTTCTTTTTGTTGTCTGATTCCTGTGGCTAGGACTTCTAATACTATGTTGAATAGCAGTGGTGATAGTGGACATCCCTGCCATGTTCCTGACCATGGGGGGGAAAGATCTCAGTTTTTCCCCATTGAGAATGATAATCGCTGTAGGTTTTTCACAGATGGCTTTTAGGATATTGAAGTATGTACCCTCTATCCCTATACTCTGAAGAGTTTTGATCATGAAAGGATGCTGTACTTTGTCAAATGCTTTTTCTGCATCTATAGAGAGCATCATATGGTTCTTGTTCTTTCTTTTATTAATGTATTGTATCACATCGATTGATTTGTGGCTGTTGAATCAACCTTGCAGCCCAGGAATAAATCCCACTTGGTCGTGGTGAATAATCCTTTTAATGTACTGTTGGATCCTACTGGCTAGTATTTGATGGGGATTTTTGCATCCATGTTCATCAGGGATATTAGTCTGTAGTTCTCCTATTGATGGGGCCTTTGTCTGGTTTTGGGAACAAGGTAATGGTGGCTTCATAAAACGAGTTTGGAAGTTGTCCTTCCATTTCTAATTTTTAGAACAGTTTCAGGAGAATAGGTATTAATTCTTCTTTAAATGTTTGGTAGAATTCCCGTGGGAAGCCATCTGGCCCTGGGCTTTTGTTTGTTGGGAGATTTTTGATGACTCCTTCAATTTCCTTCGTGGTTATAGGTCTGTTCAGGTTTTCTATTTCTTCCTGGTTCAGTTTTGGTAGTTGATACGTCTCTAGGAATGCCTTCATTTCTTCCAGGTTATCTAATTTGCTGGCATATAGTTGCTCATAATATGTCCTTATAATTGTTTGTATTTCTTTGGTGTTGGTTGTGATCTCTCCTCTTTCATTCGTGATTTTGATGATTTGGGTCATTTCTCTTTTCTTTTTGATAAGTCTGGCCAAGGGTTTATCGATCTTATTAACTCTTTCAAGGAACCAGGTCCTAGTTTCGTTGATCTGTTCTATTGTTATTTTGGTTTCTATTTCATTGATTTCTGCTCTGATTATTATTTCTCTTCTCCTGGTGGGTTTAGGCTTTATTTACTGTTCTTTCTCCAGCTCCTTTAGGTGTTGGGTTAGGTTGTGTATTTGAGACCTTTTTTGTTTCTTGAAAAAGGCTTGTATTGCTATATACTTTCCTCTTAGGACTGCCTTTGCTGCATCCCGAAGATTTTGAGCAGTTGTGTTTTCATTTTCATTTGTTTCCATGAATTTTTTTAATTCTTTTTTAATTTCCTGGTTTACCCATTCATTCTTTAGTAGGATGCTCTTTAGTCTCCATGTATTTGAGTTCATTCCAACTTTCCTCTTGTGATTGAGTTCTAGTTTCAAAGTGTTGTGGTCCGAAAATATGCAGGGAATGATCCCAATCTTTTGGTACTGGTTGAGACCTGATTTGTGACTTAGGACGTGATCTATTCTGGAGAATGTTCCATGGGCAGAGAGAAGAATGTGTATTCCGTTGCTTTGGGATGGAATGTTCTGAATATGTCTGTGAAGTCCATTTGGTCCAGTGTGTCATTTAAAGTCTTTATTTCTTTGTTGATCTTTTGCTTAGATGATCTGTCCATTTCAGTGAGGGGGTTGTTAAAGTCCCCCACTATTATTGTATTGTTGTCGATGTGTTTCTTGGCTTTTATTATTATTGCCTTATATCATCGGCTGCTCCCATTTTAGGGGCATAGATATTTACAATTGTTAGATCTTCTTGTTGGATAGACCCTTTAAATAGGATATAGTGTCCTTCCTCATCTCTTATTATAGTCTTTGCTTTAAAATCTAATTTGTCTGATATAAGGATTGCCACCCCAGCTTTCTTTTGGTGTCCATTAGCATAGTAAATGGTTTTCCATGCCTTCACTTTCAATGTGGGGGTGTCTTTGGGTCTAAAATGAGTCTCTTGTAGACAGCATATCGATGGGTCTTGTTTTTTAATCCAATCTGATAGCCTGTGTCTTTTGATTGGGGCATTTAGCCCATTTACTTTCAGGGTAACTATGGAAAGATATGCATTTAGTTCCATTATATGGCCTGCAAGGTGACTGTTACTGTATATTGTCTGTGTTCCTTTCTGGTCTATGTTACTTTTAGGCTCTCTCTTTGCTTAGAGGACCCCTCTCAATATTTCTTGTAGGGCTGGTTTTGTGTTTGCAAATTCCTTTAGTTTTTTTTGTCCTGGAAGGTTTTTATCTCTCCTTCTATTTTCAATGACAGCCTAGCTGGATATAGTATTCTTGGCTGCATATTTTTCTCATTTAGTGCTCTGAATATATCATGCCAGTCCTTTCTGGCCTGTCAGGTCTCTGTGGATAGGTCTGTTCCCAATCTAATATTTCTACCATTGCAGGTTACAGATGTCTTGTACCGAGCTGCTTTTAGGATTTTCTCTTTGTCTCTGAGACTCGTAAGTTTTATTATTAAGTGTCAGGATGTTGACCTATTTTTATTTATTTTGAGCAGGGTTCTCTGTGCCTTCTTCGTTTTGATGCCTGTTTCCTTCCTCACATTAGGGAAGTTCTCTGCTATAATTTGCTCCAATATACCTTCTGGCCCTCTCTCTCTTTCTTCTTCTTCTGGGATGCCAATTATTCTAATATTGTTTCATCTTATGGTATCACTTATCTTGCAAATTCTGCCCTCATGATCCAGTAATTGTTTATCTCTCTCTTTCTCAGCTTCTTTATTTTCCATCATTTGGTCTTCTCTATTACTAATTCTCTCTTCTGCCTCATTTATCCTAGCAGTTAGAGCCTCCATTTTTGATTGCACCTCACTAATAGCCTTTTTGATTTCTACTTGGTTAGATTTTAGTTCTTTGATTTCTCCAGAGAGGGTTTTTCTAATATCTTCCATGCTTTTTTTCAAGTCCAGCTAGTATTTTTATATTCGTCATTCTGAACTCTAGTTCTAACATCTTACTAATGTCTGTATTGATTAAGTCCCTGGCAGTCAGTACTGCCTCTTGTTCTTTTTTCTGAGGTGATTTTTTCCGTCTTGTCATTTTGTCCAGAGGAGTTAGATGAATGAGAGAACAAAATGCTAACAGGGTAACAATGACCCCAGTAGAATATATACTAAAGAAATCAGAAGAGTCCTGAAACTGGGGGAGAAGAAAGAGAAAGAAAGAAAAAGAAAAAGATTAAAAACAAAAGTATATGTCTATCACCCAGCCACCCCATCCCTCCCACCCCCACCACTCCAGCAACCCTCAGTTTGTTTCCTGAGATTAAGAATTCCTCATACCAGTGAGGTTATATGATACATGTCTTTTTCTGATTGACTTATTTCGCTCAGCATAATACCCTCCAGTTCCATCCACGTCGCTGCAAATGGCAAGAATTGTGTAAGACTGTTGAATCACAGACCTGTACCTCTGGAACAAATAATACATTATATGTTAGAACAAAAAAAGGAAGAAGATAGCAGGAGGGGAAGAATGAAGGGGGGAAATCAGAAGGGAAGATCAACCAAGGGAGACTATGGACTCTGAGAAACAAACTGAGGGTTCTAGAGGGGAGGGACGTGGGATCATGTGTTAGCCTGGTGATGGGTATTAAAGAGGGTACATTTTACATGTAGCACTGGGTGTTATATGCAAACAATGAATCATGGAACACTACATTAAAAACTAATGATGTAATGTATGGTGATTAACATAACATAATAATAAAAAAAGAAAAAAAGAAAAAAATGTATATGATCAAATATGATCAGGCTGGTGAATAGATCAGTGCCACACACTAGATTTTGGGTGTATTTTTGGTCTGTTAGAAGGAACTGCCTCACAAACTTTTAAAGAAAGAAAATCTTATATATGTACTAACATAAGGGTTAATATGATGAAGGGATGCAATATGACTGTAAAGATGAATATTATAAAAGATTTTATAAAAGGAATTGATAAGATAAGAAGTTGGTTGAAAAAAGAAAGAAAGGAAATTAAAAAAAAAAAAAGGGAGAGAATGTGATCAGGCAGGAGACCAGAACAAAGCCATACAGTAGAGATTTAGGGTATATTTTGTTCTGTTAGAAGAAACTGTATCCCAAATACTTTAAAGAGAGAACAACTTATATATATATACCAAAAATAAGGTTAACTACAATGAAGGGTTAGAATATGACTCTAAAAATGAAAAATATAAAAAAGATTTTTGAAAACGGGATTGATAAGATGTTGGTTGAAAAAGGGTAAAAGAAAAATTAAAAAAAAAGAAAATTAAAAAAATTAACTTTGAAAGACTAAAGAATCAGGGGAAAAAAACCATGAATTCTATGTGCAGTATTCCCCTAGTGTTGGTGTTCTCCCATTCTCATTGATCGGTAAACTTGGTCTTGGCTGGGTGTTCTTGCTGATCTTCTGGGGGAGGGGCCTGTCACAATGGTTCTCAAATGTCTTTGCCAGAGGGAGAATTGCCCCACCCTTGCTGGGGGCAGAGCTAAGTAATCTGCTTGGGTTTGCTCTCACTACCTTTTCTTCCCTGTAAGCTTTCCGTACAGCTTTGGAGGACAAGAGTGAAAATGGCGGTCTCCCAATCTCCACCCCGGAGGAGACAAGAACTCAGGGCCCCACTACTCAGTGAAGAGAAAAGCAGTCAATCACTCCTGTCTCCCTGGTCTCTGGCCACACTCCATGCTCACCTGGCCTGTGACCGAGCATTTCTATCTCTGGCACACGACCCCATTTGGAGTCTCTAAACCCAGCAGATCCCTGTGGTGTGCTCCCGTGCTGCTCCTCCCGGGGGGGGGGGGAAGGAGGGTCACCCTGGATCTGCCACTTGTTGGGTCCCTGCTGGAAGAGCAGTGGTCCAACTGTGCCTCTTTTCATGGTTTATGGAAACCCTGAGCTGAGAGCCTATATCTTGTCTCTGTCTTTGCAGCTGGCTTCCCTGTTCGGATACCTGTGAGCTCTGCCACACTCAGCCACCCCCAGTCTTTCTGTGACCCCGAGGGTCCTGAGACCTCACTGTCCCAGCGAGGATTCCACCCCCTGCTTAGCCACTGGAGTGATGTCCCGCAGCTGAACTGGCTTCTAAAATTTCCAATTTTGTGCTCTACTGCTCTATCACTTGCCGGTAGCTGGCTGAAGGAGGCTCCCTCCCCCCGCCGTCTATCTTCCAGAATATGGCCTCGGATTCACTTCTCCACACATCCTACCTTCGAGAAGGTGGTCTCTTTTCTGTTCAGAGAGTTGCTGCTATTCTTTTCTTCAATTTCCTGTTGAGTTCCTAGGTGTTCAGAATGGTTTGATGCCTATCTAGCTGAATTCCTGGGAGCAGACGAAATTTAGGTCTCTACTACTCAGCCATCTTGCTCCTCCAAGCCACAGGAAGACTTGTATAGCACAAGAAGTAAACAGCAACATTGCTTGATTTGCCCTGGTTTTGAAGGAGCGATTACAGGATACTTGGACACAGCTGATTGGCTGACTCTCTCTGGGTGTCATGCAGTGGGATCCCTCCACTCAGTCTGAAATGGTGCCTCTTTTGTGATCTTTGTCACCCTGAACTCATTTCAAACCAAACTTTTTTCATAGTATTTTGATATTGGATGGTTATCTGTCTCCCCCTCCACAACAGCTAGAATTCATTCTCAGTGGAGACTGTCCCTCTGTTCCCTTTTTCCTCCATTAATCCTCCATACAATTACTAAATATTGAGTTCATAGTCTATCTAAGTTTTATTTTGTTGAGAATATTACAGTGGACAAGACAGATAAATCCTGTACCTTATAGAACTTATAATTGGAGGAGGGAGGGAGACAAATACTAATTATGTAAACTATTTAACAAATAAAATAATTTGTGATTGTGGTAGTGATAAATTTTAGGAAAATGAAACAAAATAAAAAACAACGGAATATGATACAGAGAGGCCTGGAAAGAGGGTGCTAATGTAGACACAGTGGTCAGGGAGCACCTCTCTGAGGAAGTGACATTTTAGCTAAGACCCAAGGATCCCAGACCCAGAAGATCTGGGGGAATAATATTCCCACAAGAGGACACAACTAGTGTCTTATGTGTAGGATCCAGTGTAGAAGCCATGAGCTGAGAATTGGCTAGGCCTGTGCCAAGAACAGAAAGCAGATATACTGGACTCAGGCTGTAAGTTTCCCCAGATTTGTTCAGCCTCCCTTATCCCTGAGTGTGATGGTTAATTTTAAGTGTCTACTTGACTGGGCCACAGGATGCTGAGATATTTGGTTTAATGTTAGCTCTGGGTTTCCCCAAGAGATTAGCCTTTGAATCAGTGAACTCAATAAAGCAGATTGCCCTCCCCATATGGGCGGGCATCACCCAATCTGCTGAGATTGAATCTGCTCTCTGCCTTTCTGCTTGAGTTAGGGTATCAATCTTCTCTTGCCCTAACCCCTCCTGGTTTCCAGGCCTTCAGACTGGGACTGGGATCTATACCATCAGCTCTCTGCTTCTCAGACCTGCACCACTGACCTTCCAGGGACTTCAGTTTACAGATGGCAGCTGGTGGGACCTCTCATCCTCCAAAGTGCTGTGGGCCAAAATCTTATAAAAAATCTCCTCCTGGACATATTAGTTGTTTCTCTGGAGAACCCCAAATAATACATCAGGCCTTAGCATGTTGTGGCTTTGTGGCTTGGTCATATGCCATTTTGAGTTGTTCTTTCTTCTTCTCCACTTCATGGACATGTTTTTCTCACTCTTGCTTCCCTGGGAGAGCACACTCAAATGAAGATTTACTGCATAAGATTTTGTCTGACTCTCTAGTCTAAGGACCTAGAACTGAGTTAAAAAGCCAGCCTGGCAAGAACATGGTGAAAGAGGGAACCAGAGGTAGGAGATAAAGTTAAAAGATGGCTAGGTTGGATCTTATGAAGATCACATTGGCTACTCTATTGGTAATAGTCTTTCACTAGCAGAGCTCATGCTGTGCATTAGGCACTCAATATATTTTTGTTGATTAATTGCACACATGCTTGTCCTCAAAAATGGGTTTTATTTTCCTAGTTATTCTGGGTCAAACCATTTATCTCATGCAATGACCCATCCATTAATAAATATTTGTGGTAAAGACTCATACAGCATATACATATTTTTATTTTATGTAGCTTCTTTTCTTTTGTCCCATAAATTTCTTTCTTTCCTAACAGCCCCCATTCCATCCCCTTAGGCACCATTTTTTATTGAGTTTGGGCTAAGAGTCTACACTCTTAAGTTAAATTTAAGTTATTTAAGAAGTGACTTAATAAAACAGCATTTCTGAAATTGTTCTGTAGCTGAATTGAAAAAAGGATTGTTCTTTTTGTCCAGTAATTAAACTTTGAATATTTTTGTGGGGTAGTCTCTTACATTATCTCTGTTCACATGCAATATGAAGTAGAATTGTGGCCACTTATAATGGGAGAGCTAAGAACCTAAGCCTTTCCATGTAAGCCTCTAGGCCTTTTATTTCCATTGAAGATAATTGTGCATGTTGGAAATTGTCAGCCTCAGAGAACGACATTATTAATCTATGAGAGGGAGAGTTCAGCCGTGGGTTGGTGGGGGGTGGTAAGGAGTAGCCAGCAAGTAGAAGGCAAGAGACCAATTGCTCCTTCCCCACAAAGGTTGTAGCATTCCCTCAAATTTTTGGTAAAGTCTTTTATAAATATTTAGAGCCAAAGCAGAAAGAATGAACAATTTCATAAATTTTATACTATTATGTTCCTTAGCTGATGATTCATAAGGTCCTGCATAATTGTGATACCCTGCACTATATCTTTCCTTCCACCTGTCTAAACACTTGCCTTCTACTCCTCCCTTAATATTGTGAGATGAGGCAGGCCAGACAAGAATGGGCTCACCATTAGAAACTGCAGTGCCTGCTAGCATGGTCCTCAAACCTTAGAAGGTTAGTAAAATTAAGGAAAATATAAAACTTAATAAAAAGATTAATATTTGCATGAATATGACTGCAATTCAACTCAATATGTATAGGCAAATATAAATATTTGCATAGTCCATGTCTATGTTTGGGACTTCCTTTGTAGGGCTTCTCCAAACTCTCTGTCATTCTTTTTGATGCCCAAAATAGACTCTCTGAGAAACTACGCAGTGTCTCATTAATGCTCCTTATTTGAACATTAGTGTGGAATATTTGAATGATCAAAAGATCTGTATAAGACCTGAGTTCAAGTCTTAATTAGGTTGCTCACTAACTCTGGAGCATTCCTTCTTTGCTATATTAATTTTTAAATTACTAATTGAACATAATTCTATGTCTAAGATCCCAGGGACCCAGCATTCAATGATTGTATGAGTCAGACCTTGGCCAGGAAAACAGAAATGACTGTAGGTATTTCAAGGAAGAGAAACTTAATATGGAGAAGTAGATTACATTTTTGGAAGGTCTGGAGGATTGAAAAATAAAAAAGGTAGTGGTGGTGATATTCTTCCCCAGAATTCATGAACTGCAGGAAGCTGCTCTCATTGCAGCAGGGTGTAGACCCTAATTTGCTGCTGCTACAAGAAGCCACATAGCTGCATACCCGCTGCAAATGCCCATAGTCTTCTGATGCTTCTCCCACACAACCACTACTATTGTTGCAGAAACCAGCACTTACAAGACCACAGAGTCTGCTGTGGCTGCTCTTTGCTACACAGAGCAACTTGTGCCTCTCTCTTAGCTTTTAATAACAGAGCCTTGTCTTTTAGCAGTACCAAAACCAGAACCAGGCTGGCAAGAAAGTGCAGGAAGAGTGTAGAAAGTGCCACATGTGGTTCGAAGTTGTTAGTAGAATAGATGGCACTGCTAGGGAAACAAAGTCTCAAACTTCATGGAGAACAAGGTAGAACCTAACGGAATAGACTGATAATTAAACAGATAATGAAATGTAAAGTTATCCCTAACTAAATTCTTATACTCTGACTATCCAAATATTTGCTAGGAGAACTTGCAGATTTATAATGTGAATTTTGCCATTAAACCTAAAACAGCAAGCAAGCAAGCAAAATCTGTATTTGTGTGCTAGCAAAAATATTTAATATTTAATTCATATGTAAATCCTGGCAATACAATCTTTATCACACTGCAGTAATATCTCAAGTGTCCTCTTAAGAGGATATAATTTAGGAGCACCTGGGTGGCTCAGTTGGTTAAGTGTCCAACTCTTGATTTCAGCTCAGGTCATGATCTCTGTGGCATGAGATCAAGTCCTGAGTCAGGCTCAACTCAGAGCATAGAACCTGCATAAGATTCTCTTTCTCCCTCCTTCTGACACTCCCCCCTTCACTCACTCTCCCGCTGTCTCTCTTTCTAAAAAAAAAAGGTACTTTAAAAGGATATAATTTAGTGTTCATGGTATTTAAACATGATGTGAATTATTGCTACTATTTTCCCAATATTATTAAGTGAAAATGTTTCCCAAGAAACTGGGAGAGGAAAAACACAATGAAATACTCAAGACCAAAGCTTTAAAAAAATTATAGAATATTTGGACACAATGATTGTTGTAAATAAACATCATTAGCACATAGGCAGCAGTACCATGGTAAAAATCACAAGTATTAAGTCCAATATCTTGCTATTATTAGCTGCATAACTATAAGCAAAAGGAACAAAAATAAAAGCTTACATTTAGATTTCCTTATTATTCTACTTGCTGGTTCTATGACTTTGGATGTTAATTTACAGATGTCTGTCTACTTCATGAATTACAAACTCCAAGAAAAAAAAAAAGGCTGTCCATCAGTTCCTCAAATTTGGATATGGGCAAATCTGAGGCATTTACTGTTTTACTCAATCTTTCACCAGCTCCATCCCCTCCTCTTAAGTATCATCTAACAGCCACAGCGACTACAGCCTCCATCTACCTTTACTCATCACCCAACCTCACTTGGGCAATTCTTCAATGGATAGGTAATGATTTTTTTTATTGTTTATTGCTTTTATTTTGCTAAGTGCTCTTTTATTAATCATGCATTTAACATATTTTGTGGTTTGTTTTTCATTAGAATATGCATTGGTTGCAATGAAGGAGAAAAATGTAATTTTATTTGATACATACAGTATCAATGAACATTACACCTGTGATAGTAAGTGATGGGTTGGACACCAACAACATCTGCCATGAGCTGGGAAGACATGATTCTTTTCCCAATTTAAAGAAGGTAAAATGTGGACTAAAGCTATCTCAAAATTTCTCATCCAACAGTTTTAGGAACAGATTAAATTTTGATCATGAAGGATGCTTTTAATATCAAAAATGCTTATTGACTATTTAGATGGGGAAACACAAAAAGTTTTGAAGAAGGGGACCAAACTATTTGAATGAAGACCTGAAAGATAATTATGGCATATAGGTAAAAGAGGGAAGGGAGCTTGGCATGGGGAACAGTCAAGGAGACACATTCTTCCAGGTAGAAGAAACAGCAAGTAATAAGATCATAAGCAAGAGAATGTTTTCAGTTCCAAGTTAAGAAAAGGGTAAATACAACTAGGGTGTGGAATAGGAGAGGAAGAGTAGCAAGAAGAAAGGCTGCAGAGTCAGACAGATTGAGGGTATTTTATTCGTCATGTTGAAGAACTTGAACTTTATCCTAGGGGAAAAGGAATGAGCTGAAGGATTTAAGTAGGAGAATAATATGGTTAATTTTAATTCTGGGAAGACTATTTTATGTGCTCTGTGGAACTAGATTGGAAGATATAATCCTGTAGTGAGGAGACCTGTTAGCAAGTCACTGCAATAGCTTCCCCAAAACTTGATTTTCCCTTAAGTGAGAGTCATACTCCTTTCCCAAGTTTCATTTGTAGTCAACATCTTTCCATCTTTAGTCTTTGCTAAGTTCAATGTTATTTATTTTCATTTATATTTGATAAGCAAATTAAATTGTTGATAATCCTTACAAATATTTATTCTTTTGCATAAATATAGATGTATGGTTTCCTGGAATTCTTAGTTTTCCTGGCCTAAAATTATTCATGCTAATAACAAAACCCAACATATATTGAGCACATGCTAGTACAAGGCCTTGTGCTAAGTGCTTGGAATATAGTTTCTCATTTAATCCTCATACAATCCTCATGCTTTTTTTTATGGATGATAGGTTTGAGGTTTAGTGGTTGCAGCATTTGCTCAAGGTCATGGGATTAGTTTTTCATGGAGCTAGACTCTAACCCAGGTCTTCTAGATACTAGGGCCGAATCTTTTACCCACCAACTGGTATATTGACTGAGCACTGTGCTTTGTGTGTGTGTGTGTGTGTGTGTGTGTGTGTGTGTGTGTGTGTGTGTGTGTGTGTGTGTGTGAGTCATCCGACATGGGGACGTCAGAAGAACATGTGTCAAATAGGTCCCTAGCACAGACTAGGGAAATGAGTAGTGATTCTATGAAGACATGTTCCAGTTCCTCTAACAATGATCTGAGTAGCCAGCAACATTCTATTGAGGGTAGATCTTCATTTTTCTTTCTAACGCATCATCCACAGATGAAGAAACTAAGATCTAAAGAGCTAATGAGATTTGCTTAAGCTCATTCATCTAGTCTGTGGTAGAAGTGACATTCAGTTTTCAGATATCCAACTCTGTCCACTTTGTTCATTTGGAGATGGAGAAGTTCAAGTAATTTTAGAGCTTTAGTAATTTTCTAAAAGTACTTGGACTGGTCCTCTAGTACAGAGATATGTAAGGTGAGGTCTCCAACTTGATGAACTCACAGTCCTGCCATGTTCATATACACTTTCCTTCTGCTCATCTTTTGTTTATTCATTCTTCTGTTCTCTTCACTCTCTGCAGCAATTGCTACTCTTGGTAATGTAGGTTTTGAGGATTTCAGGACTTTGAAGGAATTCAAAGCCTTTGAAAATTATTCACATCATTCTGTCTGGAAGCTGAGTCATTCCTTATGGAAGTATATTGAAATGGATGGAAAGTGCATTATTTTAGTTATCCAACCAAATAAATTCAAACAAGCAGAACTGCTGATGTCTCCTGGAGAATACAAGACTAAACACGAATTTATTTTTCACAGTAACCCAAGATAAGAAGATAATCCCCTAAGTTCCCTGGTAATCCTTTGGGAAGGGTAAGGGCTTATGAAGGACTCAGAGGGCTTTTGCACAGATTGCCATGTTCCTTTCCCCCATGAATTTGTCTCCATTTCATAGCAGGAGAAATAAGGATTCTAAATCACAAGCAAAAAGGGGGTTATAACCAATACTCTCTAACTTTGCATTCTTTCATTGTCTAACTTGTGGCATGAGCTTTTAACACTTAATGATTAGTGCATCATTAGATGGAGGTGCAGGTGATAACAACCATTCCTGCAACCCTAAGTGAGCTTGATGTGACTCCTAAATGGCCTCTGGCCCAGATGGCATGCTTCTTTTATTGGGTATTTCAAGGGATTTAAAACAAATAAACTCCTCTTAGACATATTAATCATGTTTTTATATCCTTGTGTTTAGAAAAAAAAGTTAGCTAAATTAAATAGAATGAAAGGGTTATTATCAATCATCCAGTCTAATATTTTTTTCTTTTTTGAGTGTGTACAAAAGATGTTGATATTCCTGCCTTTATTAGTTAGAATGGCAAGTATAGACTTTTGGATATCATCCATTGAAATATGGAAAAGAAAATGAATATTTACATCTAAATTCTTCTAACATAGATGATATATGGATAAATTTTACCCTTATGCTATAAACAGATGTCAAATGGGTTAATCTATTGATTAATGAGCAAACTTGTCAAAGGAGCTAGATAAGAAATTCAGCTTATTGGACATAATTCTCATAAAATAACATAAGCAACCATAACAACAGCAGTCATTTGTGAGTGTGTTTTGTGAACAAGGCAAAGATGTAGTAACTGCACATATATTTTCTCCAATCTCTTAAGTCATGCTTCAAGGTAAATATTAGGCTCCCTTAAGATATAAGTGAATCAAATCTCAGAAAAGCCAGGTCACATACCCAAGATCACACTACCTTGGTGAAATTAAAATGGCATCAGGTCCAACTAACTTCAAAACCAACAATCTTTCAACAGACTACTGCTGCCATACTAATCAGTAGGTTTGCTATCCAGTTGATAGCATCATATTAAAAAAAAAAAAAAAAAAAAGGCAGGGCAACATACATACTATTCCCAGTCCAGGGTTTTTCTTTGTCCACCCATGACATGTACAAATTCTAGCTGATTTCCCACAAATCTAAAGTGGGACAACTTCAATTCTCTGTTTTCTTCAGTGGTTCATTTTTTTCATTTCAAGAATTCAAAGCCTGAGGAGAAGAGACAAAAAGACTCCAGTACTAGTGAAGTGGAAGGAGAATTGGATGGAGGACTGAGATTGGTGTTCTGGCCCAGGTCATCACCCACCTGAATGAGCCTGACTAAATGAGCCTGAGTGAGCACCTAGGCCCTCTGAGAAGCACATCTTCTCTGGGAGTCAGGAGAAGATCCTGCCCTTACCTAATGCCTAAGGTTGTTAAGGAGATCAAATGAGGCAGTGAATGAGAAAGTACTTTGCATATTGTGAAGCACTGTATCAGCTATAATAGTTCATGAGTCCCAAACACTGCAAAATGAGATGGGAAGTTCATCAGACACATTCTGTGCCCCCAACCATTCCCTTGGTGCACATAATTTAAGTAAAGCTCTCATGGGCATCCTAAGTATCCCTGCTGCACCAATCTCTGTTTCTTTGGCCACATGGTTCCCTCTGCAGTTTGTAGGGCTTCTTATCCCAGGAACAGATCCAACCTGGGAGTATGGAAGTAATCATCGCTCACACTTATAGTGGACAGAAGTGGAAGAATAAGTGTTCCAGCTTCTTGTGCTTCAGAAAAACATTTCAGAGGCACGTTCCACAAGATTCCTCAGATGGTTCCTATGGGGTTGAGCCCCAGCTGTGAACCTTAGTGTCCAGCTCAATCCTCCATGCTTTATTGACTGTTATTTTTCCACGATCTCACTTCCTCTCTTTCTATCTCTACTTCATTGAAATCCCCTTTGTGATGGTTAATTTTATGTGTCAGCTTGACTGTTCCACAGGTTGACCAGATATCTGGTTAAATATTATTTCTGGATATGTCTATGAGGGTTTCTGAATGAGATTAACATTTGAAGCAGTAGACTGAATAAAGCAGATTGTCCTTTCCAATGTGTTTGGGCCTCATCAAATCTGTTAAAGTGAAACGCTGAATAAAAAATAATTCTTTCTCTGCCTGACTGTCTTCAAACAGGTACATTGATGTTTTCCTGCCTTTGGACTTGGATTCTGACTGGAACTTATACTATCAGCTCTCCAGTTTGGTGACTGCAGATCATGGATTTCTCAGCCACGACATTCTTATGGTAAATCCCAATCTATGTATCTATCACCTATCATCTGTTCATCTACCTCATCTCCTATTGGTTCAGTTTCTAGGGACAACTGAGACAAATATACCTACCAAATCAGTAGTCTGTACCCAAATCTTTTTCTCAGGCTCTGCTTCAGAGAGATATGGAACTAAGACAGATGAGTTGATTTGTAAGCCTTTTCCATCTGATCCACCGATCCTTTTCATTTCTGAAAAAGTTTATAGAACTTCTACTGTGTGTCAGGCACTGTTCTGGGAGTAGGGAAATATGACAGACTCTTGACCTTGGGGGAATTACAGACTAGTGAGGGTGACAGACATGGAAATGGATGATTGTCATGCAAAGCAGTGAGACCAGAGGGTAGGTAAGCATCTCTGCCTCCTGGCCTCATCTGTTCATCTCTGGATCAGCATCCATGTTTGGCTACAGCTCCATTTATGGAATTTCTCGTTGTGCTTTCTCAGTACAGACCCCTTGCCCCAGGCTTGGCACAAACTCACAGCCAAGACGTCTCCCCCAATGATATTTCTGGGCTTGTGCGCCTGACGCAATGACAGCTGTGAAGAATGCTCCATCTCAGAAAGGTCAGGGAACAGCGTAATCCACAGACTAGCAGCCACTTTGCACAAAGCCCATTGCTGAAACAAAGATTTTAACCTTTTGGTTTTGCTAAGGCAGTCTGCAGCTGCTGCACCCTGCCAGGGGCTGGCAATGATGGCGAGGGCAAAGGTGGGATTCATTACAGCAGGCCCCTATACCAAACGCCCCATCCTGCCCTGCCAATCTTTGCAAATTCTACATCTGTTTTTACCTGGGTTTCTTGGGAAACAAATGCCTGATTGAAAGCGGCAATGCTGAAAATGCAAAAAGCTGGAGCATGGATATGCCTCTCCGTGCCTTCATGCTGTGGACCCAGATGAAAAGATTCAGCTGCTGGAGGAACAGCCTCTCTAGGGCAACAAATCCCTTTTCTTTTGGTTCTCCCACATGTTATATGGCTGCTCTGACCCAGATTCTTTACTGGCACTGAGGGTCTGAAGGTAATGAGACTACATCTGCTCTCCTGAAGCTCCTATGGTTCAGCTGGGAAGTCCAATACAACACAGGGTTCTAAGGCATCAAGGCCTTCCTCTGTGATCACTTTTGTAGGAAGGTGGTGGGTGAAGTGGTTTAGAGAGGCAGGCTTAGTGCCAGGCATACCCATTTTTGAATCCCATCTCCAACCCTTACTAGCTTCTAAGTGTGGGCAAGTGACTTCACTTCTCTGGACTTTCAATTCCTCATCTGGACATGGGAGAATACCTGCAAACAACATCTCTCTCATCCCCCTCCTCAGCCCCCAAGAAATGGTTACTACATGAGGTCATACAGGTGCTATCTACAAAGGCAATCATATTAGAATATTAAATGTTTCAAATCAATGTGTTATATACCTTAAATTTACACAATGTCATATATCACATATATTTCAATTAATACATTTAAAAAGGAAAAATGGAACAACAGCTTATGGAGATGGTGCAGTTGTGGGAAGAATTATGGGAGGGATGGTGCATCAGGGGTATCCAGGAGGAAGGGAATGTTGCTACCTCCCTTTCCTGCCCTCCCTGCCTGCTAGTATACCCAGAGCCTCCTTCTGTGTCCTCTCCTGTGCTTCATCTCTGTGCCTGTGACACCTTGTTTTGACCTCTCCACTCTGGATTGTAATCTTTGACAGAAATTAAGTCATTTAAACTCCTCTGATTCTAGGTTTCCTATCTGTAAAATGGGAATGAAATAAACCAACCAGGCATGTGAATCTCATTGAATTATTGAGTACCAAATGAGGCAATTGCTGTGATGGTACTTGGTAAACTGGGAAGGCCTCATTATCCATGTGAAATGACCCTCAAGAACAAAGTCAAAGGGAATTTTCCTAGGTTGTAGGGATGCCCATCCTTCTTATTTGAGTTACATAATTTTGGGGGGTCTCATATATTTTGCTTTAAAACATTTTTTTTCATATTTTATGAAAAATATGGTGCTGTATTTAAAACACAAGAAAAAACTTGAGAAGAAAACAAAAGCCCCCCTTTATCCCACTCCATACAGATCTTGCTTGTTAACAGCCTTCTTTGTTCCCTTCCATAATCTCCGCAGGTTTTGTTTTGATCTGGCTTGGATTTCAGGTTGAAAAGCCCTCTACTGGCCTGTTCTGGAGACTCTGGAAACAAGCTGAGAGAAGTTAGGGAGTGGGAAGTCAGAGAAGGGATGTGGGGTAAACACACAGCTCCTCACTTTTAGGCAAACATAACTGATGCTTATGTTTGAGTCCATGGTCTGAATATTAAAGGAGGGAACTGCAAAGGGAAGAATATATGTCCTCCCTCCTCAGAGTGTTTCCAAACAAACAAGAGCAGGGCTCCAAGGCTTCCAGCTCAAGTGTCTCAACAGTGCTTCTCCAGGTATAAACTCAGTGGCCCAGAACAGAGGGCCAGGACAAAGAGATCCTGGGTACACTGGAGAACAGACAATGTGTGTGTGTGTGTGTGTGTGTGTGTGTGTGTGTGTGTGTGCGCGCGTGTGTGTGTGAGAGAGAGAGAGAGAGAGAGAGAGAGAGTGATTGATTTCTGGGACTTCAAGAGAACATAGTAAAAAAAAAAAATCACATTGGGCCTCAGGGATAAGGGAGGGAATGTTTATCTGCAGGAAGATTCAGGGGAAACAAAATAAAAGAGGGTAAGGTAAGAAAAGCCGCTGGAGCCACCTTAGAGGAGGATTAAAGGCAAAGGATTTCTGGAGCAGAAGTTGGCTCCAGGCCCTTGGGATTCTGTGTACTTGAACATCCCTACCTTCTCCTTAGCTCAAGGGCCTTAACCCAATGTCCAAGAAACTCCACAGGCTACAAACCACAACAGCAATAGGAGAAGCTGTGGTTAAGTCACTAATGAAAATCGCAGATCTTCTCATTACATTACAGTCGTTTCAAATGGAAAGTGTACAATACCACCACTATTATATTACAGGAGTTATTAAATCCACCAGTAGGTTGTGTTACTTAATGTATTAATAAAGACACACATATATTACTATATCAGGGTTCGTTATGTTCAGTGTTTTGCTAACTAGAATTCAGTAATTGGTTTCACTTGTGATTCTTTGTATTACATCTAATGTAGTAAAAATATTACTTGTGAAAAGAGTCCAAAAAATAAACCATTATCTATGAACATAGGGATCTAGAGATCTATGACATAAAAAGGTGAAGACCCCTTGCTATAGTAACTACTGGAGACCTAGCGAGATGCTCACAGGGACTTCTAGAAGCAGAACAGAATAGTTCAGATGTTTTGGCTGCAAGAGCAGAAAACTGGACTCTGATTTAGCCACAGAGGTACATATTATCTCAGATAACTTTAAATCCATAACTAGGGGGTGGGTTGATTCATTAGCTCACAAATGACATGAGTAGCCCAGCTTCTATTAGTGTCTCCACTCTGCCATCCACAGTGTGAGCTTGATGGTAAAATGGTTCCCTTGAGTTCATGACTTGGCTGCAGTCACAGGGCTACTGGTTACTCTTTGTTTACATCTAGTAGGAGTCAGAAACACCAACCCTTTTCCTGTTGTTCTCTTTTACAAGTAAGGGAAAATGTTAAAATTTCTAGCAACCTCTCCTGGTGACTCATTGGTCAGAATTTGGTCACATGTTTATTCATCAATCAACAATAAAAAAGAATGGTGTGTTTAGCAGATATAACTTGGGTTACCAGAAACATCTGCCCCCACCCCACTCAGTTCTAGAGTCAGTTCCCCAAACTTCATATTGTGGCTACATGATAGGGAGAGAGAAGGAAGTCTGTGTGGTCCACCTCATTATCTGCAGCTTGTGATCATTGTGTTCTTGGTCTACAGAATAATGTGCTGGAGATGCAGGGTTTGGCTGTTTAAACATCTGTTACAACATCTTTCTAAGAATCTTTACGTGCAGAAGAACGAGGAAGGAGAGTGGGTGGATGAGCAGGGTGCTAGGTGTGGACTCAGGGGAAGTAATATGCGTATTCTTCTTAAAGAAGAAGTAAAGTTTTGTGCTGTTTTCCAATTGATGTATCCAAAATGAGTTATAAGTAAGCAGAGCCACTGAATCCTTTAACCATCAAGGCCACTTGACAGGGTCCAGGTCAGCTGAAGTCCCAGGATGATTGCCTGTAACCAAGAGCAAACTCCTCTGTTTCTTGCTGTGTGCCTTACAAATGTGCATCACATTTTATGTGCATGCCAAGATCAAGGCGGGGAAGCACCAGCTTCGTAACTGGGAACACTTTAGAGCAAGACTGCTTTGCTTCACATTTGAGCTCTGCTAGCTATGTTGCTTCTCTGTACTTTGGCTTCCTCACTTGTAAAATAGGAATTGCAATAACAATGACCTTATCCCAGGGTCACAGTGAGTTTTAAATAAGTTATTGCATCCCTGGTATGTTTTTCACATGCCTAGCATGTATAAAGCATTAAATAAATCTTACTGTTCAAAAAAAAAAAAATCCCCCCACCATCCCTTCTTCCTCTAACTAGGAGACTAAAGCAATGCAGGACCCATTGTTTCAGAAATGCCTCTAATCCAAGTGGTGCGCATTTTATGTACTCAACAGGTACTTTCAGAAAACACAGAAACATGCGAACTACCTCAACCCAGTCTTTTCACTAGTGGGATAGGCATTGCAGTGTCTAGACATACATGCAAATATACACATACTCCAAATAAAACAAACATACACACAAAAACCCACTGTCAACAACCAAGACAACACAGATAATCCCATCTAGCTTGGATGCTCAGGGCATCATAGCTGGTGGAGTATAAAGGACACCGTATGACTACCTATCCTTGCATACTGATATTATAGACTGACTATAGAAAGTCATCCTTCTTTCTGCCCCAGCACTCTGCACACAAACTAAACCAGGTGATTCCTCCAGTAGTCAGTGGGGAGTCTCACATACACTCAAGAGCAACCTGTCCATGGGGAGGAACATCTTTGAGCATCAGAAGGTCTAAATGACCCCTTCAGCTTCTTTCTGCATATCCTCCGTCTATAAGGGAACAAGCACTGCTCTGCATTTCTGTGTCTTTCTCTAAGCTATTTCTCATTCACACACATGCACACACTCATGCACACACACAGACCCATATTTTTTCCTGAAAATAAAATAGATAATTGATGGCCTGATGGAGAAGTCTGGGTCTCCCACCAATATCCACACTGTCCCACTCTACACTGTCTCTCCTGCTCAGGGGCCGTGCCCTGCTAGTGAGTCATAGATAACTAACTATCCAAACAATGAGGGGAGGAAGACAGATTGGTGGTTCAAGGAAAAATTCAAAATGACAGTTGCATCAGGCAGCAAGAAAAGTCGTCATAAGAGAAGCCATATTGTTTTCCTGTTAGGAGTGCTGAGTGTATAAAGAATAAATTGGCAAGTGTTGATGGATTAATGATGGTGGCATCTGCTAGAAACAGGTGGTGGCTCACAGGGGCCATGAAGATGCTCCTAGAATTAAGAAACACCCCCCGACCCCACACATGCTTGGGCTTCTACTTCCTATCTTCTTGTCAGAGTGCATGAGATTCAGATGCTGAATACAACCCAAAAAGAATGGGCTGAATGTGGTGTTAGCCATGACATGTTAAACAGGCATTGTCTTCTTACTTCAATCTCTCTCTGTTCTTGTATTTTCCCATATTATGAGTACGCCAGCATTAGAAAAGAGATGTGGGCTGGCCTGTTCTATGAGTACGCATTTCTGAGATAGGAAAAGAAATGCCAGGGGCGCCTGGTGGCTCAGTCATTAAGCATCTGCCTTCAGCTCAGGTCATGATCTCAGGGTCCTGGGATCGAGCCCCTCATTGGGCTCTCTGCACGGCGGGAAGCCTGCTTCTCCCACTTCCTGTGCTTGTGTTCCCTCTCTCGCTGTGTCTCTCTGTCAAATAAATAAATAAAATCTTTTAAAAAAAAGAAAGAAAGAAAAGAAATGCCAGATGATATGTCACCTCCTGAAGCTAATAGCCTGGGAAGCTCAGACAAGCCAAAGAAGGTGGTTCCATTGAAAGCAAGGCTGGGATCCCCTTGACTTCAGCAGATGGCTGTGCTCTTGATTGATATTAAAGCAACAGCAACAACAAAACAAACAAACAAAAAAAATGGTTTTTTTGGAATCCTTCATCTTTCTCTCTCCCTGGAAGGCTAGCTTAAAGGGTGTTTACCAGATAGCTGAAGAATGTTACCAGCTCATGGATTCTGGGCTAATACTGCTATTGAGTTAAATGTGGAATAAAGTGACCCATCTGTTTATTAAGATCGTAAAGAAGGTAAATAGGTTATTCAAAACTTTGGGGTCAACTGAGAAATGCTATGTGTTTGTGTGGATGGGTTTCATGTGTATGTATCTTCAGTGCCCCCTCACCCCCATCCTTCACTAAGATGGAATGACACCTTGCAGTTTTCTCTGTGGGTCCACCATCATCTTATCACCTTGCAGTGCCCACTGCTGATGCCCATTGTGGGATTTCCGTCCTGTTGAACACAGCTGGTAATCACTGCCCTGTTGATCACTGTTTTATATCAGTCTGGCCCTGGAGGAGCGGATTAGAGTGCTAACATGTCCACTTAGGAAAATGTACAGAAATTGTCCAACCTTTCTGAGTCTTTGTATCCTCACTTCTAAAACATAGAGAACATTAATCGGTTACATTTATTGAACACTCATTTTATGCAGGTATTTTTCTAAGCATTTTGCAAGTGTTGATCCTTCTCTTAGAGTTGTGGTAAAGATTAAGTGAATGCAGAGATGTATGTGCTTAGAACATTATTTGGAATGTAGTAAATATTTCTGCCACATTTCTATGACTATTGCAGTTCATTTTTTTTTTTTTAGTTATTATATCAGTTTTCTAGGGTTGTCATAACAAAATATCATAGACTGGTGGCTAAAACAACAGTAATTTAGTTCTGGAAACTAATGTATCTGTGTCCTAATCTCCTCTTCTTTAAGAACAGCAGTATTGGATTAGAGACCACCCATATGATCTCATTTTAACTTAATACCTTTTTAATTGCCAATCTCCAAATATGGTCACATTCTTAGTTCCTGTGGGTTAGGACTTCTATATATGAATTAGGGGGTGGGTAGGGCACAGTTCATCCCTTAACAATTATAATACATGCTTTTGTCTTACATTCCTACCATGAACCTCTGGAGATGACTTTACAATAAGACTTCCATGGAAACTGAAATTTAAAATAAAGAGAAATAAAGAAAGAGAATATAGAAAATGACTTAAGACTACAGCCTGCTGTGACCAGGTTTAACATCCTCAGCTCACATTCGGGAGCCCTTGAAAGCTGATTCCTCAGGTTTCTTGAAGCCCATTGTCATCTCATCTTTCCCAGTGAGTGCATCCGGTAGCAGGTCCACTCCAGTGGAAGTCTGGCTCTGACCCAAGTCCATGAGGCCTCGTAGGAGAAGGGAAGTTGTAATGTCCATTGTTATTCTAAGATCATCTTCTCCAGTTCTGACTTATTTACTCAGGATGTGAAGTTTCCCAGGATAAATGTCCATTTCCTTCCTGATAAACCCTATCCATCTTCATTGGTCTTGTTCTTTGGCTCCAGCAATGCAATCATAGTAAAATTCATAGGTCATTCTGAAATATTCTTTAATTAAAAGATAATGTCAATGAGAAACATGCTCTGAAATTTATTTTATATTTTGATATTATCTTCTGGCAAATAATTTTACATTTTTTTTCTATTTTTTATATGTGATTTAGCCAAGCCTATCCACTGTCTTTGACCATGTTTTCAGTCATGTTTATTTAATTTTGTTCATGCCTGGTATGTTTTTCATATGTTTTCCTGTTAGGAGTTCTGAGTGTATAAAGAACAAATTGGCAACTGTTGACAGTTGTTATTTTAAATATGACTCTCAACCCCACGGTGGTTTTTTCTCTTCCTTTTTCTTTTTCTGATCTATTCTTACTTTTTAACTTCCTTCTACAGCATTATCAGTTTCTTTTCCTTTTATCTCTAAGATCTATCCTTTGAGCTTTATTTCTTTTCAGAGAAACTTTTCAATTGCCTGTGATGTCTGATTCTTTATCATTTTCTAGAGTAATTCTGATAAAGTTTAGGTATTTTATTTTCGTGGATCTTTTTCAGCAACATTATTACCATTTTAATTACAGAGTTTGTGCATAAGTTCTGAGCCACTTTTTTTCTGTTACATATGTCTGAAGCTTGAAGAGAACTGTTTCTTCTGAGTTAGCTATTTGCTCCCAGCAATGGGAGAGCTGGCTGAAGACACAGGGTTGAGAAAGTCAACACCTTATATTTTGATTAATGGTTTCAATCTTTCTTAAATCAATGTCCTCTGGCTTGAGGACCCATATTTCCCTAGTATTCAAAAGGCTTTAGGGCTAACAGGAACTTCTGAAAATCTTAGGTGCTGTGTGCTTCTATCTGCTTTTTTTGCTCTTTCCAGATTGCCCCTAGGTGGCTGTTTCAGTAATATTATTGCTAAAAAGGTTGACACGTCTTCATGTTTCTTCTTTCTGCTCCATTTCTCAAGCTGGTCTAAAGTCTCTCTGAGGATATATTCTCTTCTATCTACCCAATCTTCTTATATACCTTCATCCAGTAAAAGTTTGTCAGAGGGGTCTTGAAACACTGTGACAGTTATTTTAAAGAAATATACATCTATACATAAATTTGAAGAGGCTATCATTGTCCCCCATTTTAAAATACCTCATTTCAGACATTCTTTATATACTGTGACTTGTAATGGCTACTTACCCCTTGTGTTGTTAGAGCTGGGATATCATGTTCATTTTTTTACTCTTTCTAAAATCATTTGGATGGGTTTCCACAGAGGGAGGTAGAAACAGATTTTTAATTATCCCAACTGCCATTCATATATATATTCATGTATTCATGTATATAATTTCTTTGTTTAAGACATTTTCCTCAAATATAATTA
Source organism: Eumetopias jubatus (assembly GCF_037043125.1). Taxonomy (NCBI): domain Eukaryota; kingdom Metazoa; phylum Chordata; class Mammalia; order Carnivora; family Otariidae; genus Eumetopias; species Eumetopias jubatus. Next base: position 191,876,209 of record NW_028274808.1, on the reverse strand, counting down.
TTTATATTGATGTGTTTATGTAAAATAACTCCCCCCAAACAATTAGCATATTCATAATTAATGGTTTATAAATAATAATATCAGATATGGAAAACCAATGGCCTTGTATTTTTAAGGAGCACCAAGAGAAGGCAAGATTTTTTTCCTAGTCATTCTTCTAGGATAAAATGAAAACTACAAGATTCATGAAGGCTGGGCTGTTTTATTACCTGCGATAGATCATTGCTTATGCCAGTGCATGGAATATAGTAAATCTCAATAAATTTATGTTGAATGAATGAATAAAGTCCATGCCTACAGATCCTTATGTCTATTTTTATAATCTCAGCTGTACATTGACTACAAGCAATTCCTCAAAGAGAAAGAACAAAGGCAATTCACAAGAAAAAAATTATAAACTTAGATTAATCTTAAAATCACACTGAAAAAGAATTACATTTTGGTCCAAAAAAAACCCCTTATTTTCAAAGTCTATATTCTTCTAAAAAAAAAATATCCAATTTATATGACCAGTAAGGACACACCCTCTGATTCTAGGATAATCAGGTTAATTTTGTCCCCAGTATCTGTCTTCTAGTCACCCAAAAGAGTGAGAATTTTCCAATTTTTTTCATAACCCAAAGGAAAACGTTCTTTTCCTTTCTTCCAGAACAACAACAAAGATTTGTTCCAAAGTTCAACTTAATTTTTCTCCAATTACAGGACAGAAACTGCTTACTATTTTTAGGGACAAAAGTTGCCAGCTTCTATTCCTACTAAAGTTAAAGAAAATAATAGCACCATAGGTATCTTATCATGGGTATTTTTTAAAGCAAATAGTTGTTGAGGTTGGAGTCAATGTAGGTGTTGATGACTGGGGGAATGGTAGTTAAAACGTGTAGGCTGTGTACCATAGAATACTGTATTAAAGGAGCTACAAGCCAGGTGTATCCATAGCATGATTACACCTCCAAAACTTAATGTTAAATGGGCAAAGAAAACAAAATAAGGTCTTATAGCAAATATCATATAACATAAATCAAATATTCACAGCAGAAATATCCATATTCTACAAGGATATATATAAGTAAAAGGAGAGAAGTAAAAACAAAACGAAACAAAACACTAGAATGGTCATTTTTGGAAGAGGAGGGGAATAAGAGTGGGTGATGGGTATACAATGTAATAAATACATACATACATACAACTAGACAGGTGCCTTGTAGGAACTGATGATAAATTAAGGAGTATGATAGACTCAACCTAGTGCAACATGAAGTTTAAAAACACACATTTGTGGGATATAAGAAGGAATGTGATGAAAACTAACTGAATTGAGGGTTTCTGTATTAAATAAGAAATATGATAAGGGGTGTGAAGGAGAATGAAGAGTAAAAATAACCTCAAAGATTATATCTAGAGAGATGTATAAAAAGAAAAATAACTAGTAATGTTCATTTCAAGTTCTTCTCTTAATTCCCCAGTTTTGTTCTGCATTGCAATGAGCCACATGAATATCCATATCATTCTAAGCAGACCTGTAAAACTAAGATAGAAGAAAGTTGTCACCTGCATGGGCAGAGCTACAAGGATGCAAGAGGGCACTGCTACTAACTTGTGGGACAAGCCATTGAGAATTCTCAGCTTTATCTTTCAAGGTACTGAGGCAGGATTGTCATCTTGAGAAAGAGGAGTAATACCAAGGACAGGTGTCCAGATTGCCCCTGGGTGGCTGTTTCAGTAATATTATTGTTAATAAAGTTGACACGTCTTCATGTTTCTTCTTTCTGCTCCATTTCTCAAGCTGGTCTAAAGTCTCTCTGAGGATATATTCTCTTAATTCCCCGTTGTTGTTCTGCATTCTGTGGGTGATGGGTATACAATGTAATAAATACATACATACATACATACAACTAGACAGGTGCCTTGTAGGAACTGATGATAAATTAAGGAGTATGATAGACTCAACCTAGTGCAACATGAAGTTTAAAAACACACATTTGTGGGATATAAGAAGGAATGTGATGAAAACTAACTGAATTGAGGGTTTCTGTATTAAATAAGAAATATGATAAGGGGTATGAAGGAGAATGAAGAGTAAAAATAACCTCGAAGATTATATCTAGAGACACCCAGGCACAGAACGCAAAGTAGAAGGTAAGGAAGGGCTCACCACAGGAGCCAGTTAATGCGGTTGTGGTTGCATAGCATCCATATACCCAGAGGCAGGCAGGAAGTGGGATTTCCTTTTCTAAAGTTTAAGAGTGTTAAAAATTTTCTTTTACTCAATAAAAAGAGTTCTTACTTTTTTTATTATAAGAGTAGCAACAATTTATTGTAGAACATTTTGAAAACAAAAGCAGAGAGAAGGAAAAAATTGTTCATAATCCAATGAACCACTATTATTATTTCAATGTCTTTCCTTCAGATGTTTTCCAGATATAATGTTATTTTGTAACTTTGGTATGCATAACTATAATCGTACTTTCCCCCCCTCACTTAACATCATAATTTAAGCAATTTGTTAAATTACTACACACTTTTTACAAACATCCATTTTAATGTCTCAAGTAGTATTACATTGAGGTAGATTAGCCAAAATTGATATAACTATCCTCATCTTATGGTTCTCTTTTTCCCCTCATAATATAAGGTAATGACTAGTCTCTCTACTTAATGCTTTATGTTTTCCATATTTCACAATAGTTTCTCAAGAAAGATCACCACAGGGGCGCATGGGTGGCTCAGTCGGTTAAGTGTCTGACTCTTGTTTTCAGCTCAGGTCATGTCTCATTGTCATGAGGTCGAGCCCCTCATGAGGCTCCAAGTTCAATGGGGAATCTGCTTGAGATTCTTTCCCTCTTCCTCTGCCCCTCCCGCTTGTGCACTCTCTCTCTCCCTCTCTCTAAAATAAATAAATAAATCTTAAAAAGAGGAAGATCGCCACAATAAAATTACTAACAATAAAAATTATGAACATATTAAGGATCTTGACACATGTTGTAAAGTTGCTTTCAAGAAAAGTTGTGCCAAGACAATCCATCACCAGGAAAGAATGAAAGTCCCAAGCTCATGTTGGTAGCAGTTAATGACTAAGACCAGATGCTGCTAAACTTTGTTGTTTGTAAAAATCATATGAGCAACTTGTTAAACTCCAGGTTCCAGATGCCATTCATAAATATCCTGATCTAGTAGGTCTGAACTCTGCATCTTTTAAAAAAAAATTATTTTATTTTATTATGTTATGTTAGTCAACATACAGTACATAATTAGTTTTCGATGTAGTGTTACATTATTCATTGTTTGCATATAACACCCAGTGCTCCATGCAGTACATGCCCTCCTTAATACCCATCACTGGGCTAACCCATCCCCCCATCGCCTTCCCCTCTAAAACCCTCAGTTTGTTTCTCAGAGTCCATAGTCTCTCATGGTTCATCTCCTCCTCCAATTCCCCCCCTTCATTTTCCCCTTCCTTCTCCTAATGTCCTCCATGCTGTTCCTTATGTTCCACAAATAAGTGAAGCCATATGATCATTGACTTTCTCTGCTTGACTTATTTCACTTAGCATAATCTCCTCCAGTCCCATCCATGTTGTTGTAAGAGTTGGGTATTCATCCTTTCTGATGGCTGAGTAACATTCCATTGTATATATGGACCACATCTTCTTTATCCATTCATCTGTTGAAGGGCATCTCAGCTCTTTCCACAGTTTGGCTATTGCAAACATTACTGCTAGGACACTGCAGTTTATAGCAGCACAGACAGAAATGGAGATAGTGTGATCTGGAGAGCTCACTGAAGAACAGACTGTGATCTCTCTGTTCTGAGGCAGAGGGTTGGAAACAATCTCTTCTGCTCTGACTCTCGGAAGAGACACAGAAACTGCCAGGGAAAGTTGCCAGAGAACAAAGCCCCCCAAAACCAGTTTTCACTAAGCCCATCCTCTCCCCCACAGGGGGCAGGGCAACTCTGCCCAAACAGGGTTGCCTGAGTAACAACACGGCAGGCCCCTCCCCCAGAAGACATCCTGGCAGAACAAGAGGCCAACAACCCTAAGGTCCCTATAAAACAGGTGCATCTTGCTTGGGTTGTGGTCAATAATTTGGATTCTGTACATTCCTTCGACCACCCCTCAACTGAATGACTAGGAGGAAGAACCCCCAAAATAGGAAAGACTCAGAGACTGTGACTTCTGCCACAGATTTACAAATGGATACAGATATAACCAAGATGTCAGAAATGGAATTCAGAGTAGCAGTTGTGAAGACAATAGCTAGAATGGAGAAATTGATTAATGGCAACATAGAGTCTCTAAGGTCAGAAATGAAAGCTGCACTGGCAGAACTTAAAAATGCTATCAATGAAATCCGGTCTAATCTAGGTAATCTAACAGTTAGGGTAAACGAGGCAGAAGAACGAATTAGTGATCTAGAAGACCAACTGATAGAAAAGAAGGATAAAGAGGAGGCCAGGGAGAAACAGTTCAAAATCTATGAAAACAGAATCAGAGAAATAACTGACACCATGAAACATTCCAATGTCAAAATTATTGGGGTCACTGAAGGGGTGGAGAGAGAGAGAGGACTAGAAGATATATTTGAGCAAATCGTAGCTAAGAACTTCCCTAATCTGGGGAATGAAACAAACATTCATGTCTTAGAGGCAGAGAGGACCCCTACCAAGATCAAGGAAAAGAGGCCAACATCCCAGCATGTAATACTAAAACTCGCAAATCTTAGAACCAAGGAAACCATCTTAAGGGCAGTTAGGGGAAGAGAATCTTTACGTACAGAGGGAGGAACATCAGAATAACATCAGACCTATCCACAGAGACCTGGCAAGCCAGAAAGGACTGGCAAGACATAGTCAGGGTACTAAATGAGAAGAACATGCAGCCAAGAATACTTTATCCGGCAAGGCTGTCATTTAGAATGGATGGAGAGATGCAGAGCTTCCAAGACCGGCAGAAACTGAAAGAATCTGTGACCACTAAGCCATCCCTGCAAGAAATATTAAGGAGGGGGGGTTCTATAAAAGGAGAAAAACCCCAAGAGTGATATAGAACAGAAATTTACAGAGACAGTCTATAGAAACAAGGACTTCACAGGCACCATGATGGCAATTAATTCATATCTTTCAATAATCACTCTCAATGTGAATGACCTAAATGCTCCCATAAAATGGCACAGGATTACAGATTGGATAAAAAGACAGGACCCATCCATATGCTGTCTGCAAGAGACTCATCTTGAACCTAAAGATACATCCAGACTGAAAGTGAAGGGATGGAGATCCATTTTCCATGCCAACGGACCTCAAAAGAAAACTGGAGTAGCAATTCTTATATCAGACAAATTAGATTTTAAGTTAAAGAAGACTGTAGTTACAGACTCAGAAGGACACTATATCATTCTTAAAGGGTCTATCCAACAAGAATATCTAACAATTGTAAATGTCTATGCCCCCAATGTGGGAGCAACCATCTACATAAGCCAACTGTTAACCAAAATAAAGTCATATTGATAATAATACGTTAATTGTAGGAGACCTCAATACTCCACTCTCAGCAATAGACAGATCATCTAAGCAGAAAATCAACAAAGAAACAAGAACTTTAAATGACACACTGGACCAGATGGACCTCATAGGTATATACAGAACATTCCACCCTAAAACAACAGAATACTCATTCTTCTCGAGCACACATGGAACTTTCTCCAGAATAGACCACACATTGGGTCACAAATCAGGTATCAACCAATACCAAAAGACTGAGATTATTTCCTGCATATTCTCAGATCATAATGCTTTAAAACTGGAACTCAATCACAAGAAAAAATTTGGAAGAAATTCAAACACTTGGTAGCTAAAGACCACACTGCTCAAGAACGTTTGGGTCAACTAGGAAATCAAAGAAGAACTTAAACAATTCATGGAAACCAATGAGAATGAAAACACATCGGTCCAAAACCTATGGGACACTGCAAGGGTGGTCCTAAGGGGGAAATACATAGCTAGCCAAGCCTCATTAAAAAAAAAAAAATAGAAAAATCCCGAATTCACCAACTAACTTTACACCTTAAAGAACTGGAGAAAAAGCAACAAATGATGCCTAAGCCACGCATTAGAAGACAATTAAGATTAGAGCAGAGATCGATGAATTAGAAACCAGAAACACAGTAGATCAGATCAACAAAACGAGAAGCTGATTCTTTGAAAGAATTAAGAAGATTGATAAACCACTGGCCAGACTTATCCAAAAGAAAAGAGAAAGGACCCAAATTAATAAAATTATGAATGAAAGGGGAGTGATCATGACTAACACCAAGGAAATAGAAACAATTATTAGAAATTATTATCAGCAACTATATGCCAATAAATTAAGCAACCTGGAAGAAATGGATGCCTTCCTAGAAGCCTATAAACTGCCAAGACTGAAACAGGAAGAAATTGACAAGGTGAATAGGCCAATAACCAGTACGGAAATTGAAGCAGTGATCAAAAACCTCCCAAAAAACAAGAGTCCAGGGCCTGATGGATTCCCTGGGGAATTCTACCAAACATTCAAAGAAGAAATAATACCTACTTTCCTGAAGCTGTTTCAAAAAATAGAAACAGAAGGGAAGTTTCCAGACTCATCCAATGAGGCCAGCATTATCTTAATCCCCAAACCAGGCAAAGACCCCATCAAAAAGGAGAATTTCAGACTGCTTTCCCTGATGAATATGGATTCCAAAATCCTCAACAAAATCCTAGCTAATAGGACCCAACAATACATTAAAAGGATCATCCACCACGGCCAAGTGGGATTTATCCCCAGGATACAAGTGTGGTTCAACATTCACAAATCAATCAACGTGATGGAACACTTTAATAAGAGGAGAGAGAAGAACCATACGGTCCTCTCAATTGATACAGAAAAAGCATTTGACTAAATACAGCATCCTTTCCTGATTAAAACTCTTCAGAGTATAGTGATAGAGGGAACATTCCTCAAGTTCATAAAATCCATCTATGAAAAACCCACAGCGAATATCATCCTCAATGGGGAAAAGCTGAGAACCTTTCCCTTAAGATCAGGAACATGACAAGGATGCCCATTCTCACCACTATTGTTCAACATAGTACTAGAAATCCTAGCAACAGTAATCAGACAACATAAAGAAATAAAATGTATTCAAATTGGCAAATAAGAAGTTGAACTCTGCATCTTTAACAAGAAACTCGGTGTGATTAACATAAGAATTGCAAAGAATACATGTTGCAAATACCATTTTGAGATATCACTGGGGATGCCTTTTACATAGAATTGTTTTCTATAGCTAAATGAGATGTCATAAATCCAGAAATCCCTTGTTTTCAATAAAACATGGCAACCTTATGATTCTGACAATTCTATTTGTGTCTTACTCTGTTATTGCACTTTTAACTTTTTCTGGGTGAGCCCAAACCAGGCTACCCTTGATTAAATGACAATTTTATAAACAGTAAGTAGAAATACTTCTCTGAAACTTTGTATTACTTGCCAAGCAAAAATACTAGTGAAGTTGGGTTGTCAAGAGCCAAAATTTTTGGTAGAAAAAAATATCTATAGGGAAAAACAATGAGTCTTGAGACATGTGGGACTTCAGCATGTTCTGAATCTAGGCAATGTTTTCCTCCAAATATGCCTCGTATTCTCTCCTGGACTGATTCAATCCCAATACACTCGGGTCCTGTGGAGGAGAACATGTGTCCAATGATCTATGTGAACCCTCCTCCAGTACTGTGGAGTGATCTACTCTGCCTTGTGTCCTTGGCCTTGGTTTGCTGGTGCAAGGGAGACATGATGTCTTGCTGACCAATTAGAGTCTTTTCCACCAATTTTGAACCTGAGACTCGGATTCACAGTGTTCTCTGATTGGATAATGAAGCTTTTGATGCATGGGAGCTGTCTATGGTCCTGTCTGTAGTAGGGCAGAAGAAAGGTAGCACGGAGAATAAGAAGCAGGCTTAGGAACCAAAGAAGTAGCTCTAATGGCATTTAAATTCTCAATTCTAGATGTTTCTTAGGTCTACCTGCTCCCTTGTCCTTTTGACAGCTTAACTGTACAACAGGGTATGACCATATCCATGGATAATTTCCCTGTTATTCATAAGGTCATTGGAGTTGGGTTTTTATTACTTACAGGTATAATAACCCTAATTCATGGATAAACACAGTAATAAACACAAATTCTTGCTTGCTTCCTGAGCCTAACAACACCACCTTTAGGCTTTGCCAAAGAAGAATCGGGAGGCAAGACTAGCATAGGAAGGGGTGAGTACTTTTGTTGTTAGTAAGGTATATGATAAAGTAGAAAGTCCTAAATTTCTGTTTTATTGAGATATAATAGGGATTTAGGATGCTGTAATAGTTTCAAGTGTACAACATAATGATTGGATATATGTACCTATATGATCACCATATAAGTTTAGCTAACAACCATCACCTCACATAGTAACATTTCTTTATTACTCGGCCCTCAGAAAGGATGAATACCCACCATTTGCATCGACATGGATGGAACTGGAGGTGATTATGTTAAATGAGATAAGTCAAGCAGAGAAAGACAATTATCATATGGTTTCATTTACATGTGGAACATAAAGAATAGTATGGAGGACATTAGGAGAAGGAAGGGAAAAATGAAGGAAGGAAAATCAGAGAGGGAGATGAACCATGAGAGACTATGGACTCCAGGAAACAAACTCAGGGTTTCGGCGGGGGGGAATGGGTTAGCCTGGTGATGGGTATTAAGGGGGGCACATATTGCAATGAGGACAGGGTTGTTATACACAAATAATGAATCAAGGAACAAACACTACATGAAAATCTAATGAAGTACTGTGTAGTGACTAACATAACATAGAAAAATATCTTTCAAAATGAAAAAAAGAACTTTTAAGATCTACTCTATCAGTAACATTAAAATATACAAAATAGTACTTTTAATTATAGTTGCCATGTTTTACATTATATCCCCAGAACTTATTTATCTTTTTAAATTTTCTATTGTTATGTTAATCGCCATACATTACATCATTAGTTTTTGATGTAGTGTTCCATGATTAATTGTTTGTGCATAACACCCAGTGCTCCACGCAGAATGTGCCCTCCTTAATACCCATCACCAGGCTAACCCATTCCCCCCCACACACCTCTCCCCTCCAGAACCCTGTTTGTTTTTCAGAGTCCATCGTCTCCCATGGTTCATCTCCCCCTCCGACTTACTCTCCTTCATTCTTCCCCTCCTGCTAACTTCTTCTTTTTTTTTTCTTAACATATATTGCATTATTTGTTTCAGAAGTACAGATCTGTGATTCAACAGTCTTGCACAATTCACAGCACTCACCATAGCACATACCCTACCCAATGTCTATCACCCAGCCACCCGATCCCTCCCACACCCCACCACTCCAGCAACACTCTGTTTCCTGAGATTAAGAATTCCTCATGTCAGTGAGGTCATATGATACATGTCTTTCTCTGATTGACTTATTTCACTCAGCATAACACCTTCCGGTTCCATCACATCGTTGCAAATGGCAAGATCTCATTCCTTTTGATGGCTGCATAATATTCCATTGTGTATATATACCACTTCTTCTTTATCCATTCATCTGTCGATGGACATCTTGGCTCTTTCCACAGTTTGGCTATTGTGGACATTGTTGCTATAAACATCGGGGTGCATGTACCCCTTCGGATCCCTACATTTGTATCTTTGCGGTAAATACCCAGTAGTGCAATTGCTGGATCATATGGTAGCTCTATTTTCAACTGTTTGAGGAACCTCCATACTATTTTCAGAATAGTTGCACCAGCTTGCCTTCCCACCAACAGTGTAGGAGGGTTTCCCTTTCTCCACATCCATGCCAACATCTCTCGTTTCCTGACTTGTTAATTTTAGCTATTCGGACTGGTGTGAGGTGGTATCTCATTGACGTTTTGATTTGGATTTCCCTGATGCTGCGCGATGTTGAGCACTTTTCCATGGGTCTGTTGGCCATTAGGATGTCTTCTTTGGAAAAATGTCTGTTCATGTATTCTGCCCATTTCTGGATTGGATTCTTTGTTCTTTGGGTGTTGAGATCCATGAGTTCTTTATAGATTTTGGATACTAGCCCTTTATCTGATATGTCATTTGCAAATATTTTCTCCCATTCTGTCGGTTGTCTTTTGGTTTTGTGAACTGTTTCTTTTGCTGTGCAAAAGCTTTTTATCTTGATGAAATCCCAATAGTTCATTTTTGCCCTGGCTTCCCTTGCCTTTGGCGATGATTCTAGGAAGAAGTTGCTGCAGCTGAGGTCGAAGAAGTTGCTACCTGTGTTCTCCTTTGGGATTTTGATGGACTCCTGTCTCACGTTTAGGTCTTTCAACCATTTGGAGTCTATTTTTGTGTGTGGTGTAAGGAAATGGTCCAGTTTCATTCTTCTGCATGCAGCTGTCCAATTTTCCCAACACCATTTGTTGAAGAGACTGTCTTTTTTCCATTGGACATTCTTTCCTGCTTTGTCAAAGATAAGTTGACCATAGAGTTGAGGGTCCATTTCTGGGCTCTCGATTCTGTTCCACTGATCTATGTGTCTGTTTTTGTGCCAGTACCATACTGTCTTGATGATGACAGCTTTGTAATAGAACTGGAAGTCCGGAATTGTGATGCCGCCAGCTTGGCTTTTCTTTTTCAATATTCCTCTGGCTATTCGGGGTCTCTTCTGGTTCCATACAAATTTTAGGATTATTTGCCCATTTCTTTGAAAAAAGTGGATGGTATTTTGATGGGGATTGCACTGAATGTGTAGATAGCTCTAGGTAGCATTGACATCTTCACAGTGTTTGTTCTTCCAATCCATGAGCATGGAATGTTTTTCCATTTCTTTGTGTCTTCTTCGATTTCTTTCATGAATATTTTATAGTTTTCTGAGTACAGATCCTTTGCCTCTTTGGTTAAATTTATTCCTAGGTATCTTATGGTTTGGGGTGCAATTGTAAATGGGATCGACTCCTTGATTTGTCTCTCTTCTGTCTTGTTGTTGGTGTATAGTAATGCCACTGATTTCTGTGCATTGATTTTATATCCTGCTACTTTACTGAATTCCTGTATGAGTTCTAGCAGTTTTGGGGTGGAGTCTTTTGGATTTTCCACATATAGTATCATATCATCTTCAAAGAGTGAGAGTTTGACTTCTTCTTTGCTGATTTGGATGCCTTTGATTTCTTTTTGTTGTCCGATTGCTGTGGATAGGACTTCTAATACTATGATGAATAGCAGTGGTGATAATGGACATCCCTGCCGCGTTCCTGACCTTAGGGGAAAAGCTCTCAGCTTTTCCCCATTGAGAATGATATTCGCTGTAGGTTTTTCATAGATCGCTTTTATGATATTGAGGTAAGTACCCTCTATCCCTATACTCTGAAGAGTTTTGATCGAGAAAGGATGCTGTACTTTGTTAAATGCTTTTTCTGCATCTATTGAGAGGATCATATGATTCTTGTTCTTTCTTTTGTTGATGTATTGTATCACGTTGATTAATTTGCAGATGTTGAACCAACCTTGCAGCCCAGGGATAAATCCCACTTGGTCATGGTGAATAATCCTTTTAATGTATTGTTGGATCCTATTAGCTAGTATTTTGTTGAGAATTTTTGCATCCATGTTCATCAAGGATATTGGTCTGTAATTCTCCTTTTTGATGGGGTCTTTGTCTGGTTTTGGGATCAAGGTAATGCTGGCCTCATAAAATGAGTTCGGAAATTTTCCTTCCATTTCTATTTTTTGGAACAGTTTCAGGAGAATAGGTATTAATTCTTCTTTAAATGTTTGGTAGAATTCCCCTGGGAAGCCATCTGGCCCTGGGCTTTTGTTTGTTGGGAGATTTTTGATGACTGTTTCAATTTCCTTAGTGGTTATAGGTCTGTTCAGGTTTTCTATTTCTTCCTGGTTCAGTTTTGGTAGTTGATACATCTCTAGGAATGCACCCATTTCTTCCAGGTTATCTAATTTGCTGGCATAGAGCTGCTCATAATATGTTCTTGTAATTGTTTGTATTTCTTTGGTGTTGGTTGTGATCTCTCCTCTTTCTTTCATGACTTTGTTGAATTGGGTCATTTCTCTTTTCTTTTTGCTAAGTCTGGCCAGGGGTTTATCAATCTTGTTAATTCTCTCAAAGAACCAGCTCCTAGTTTCGTTGATTTGTTCTACTGTTCTTTTGGTTTCTATTTCATTGATTTCTGCTCTGATCTTTATTATTTCTCTTCTCCTGCTGGGTTTAGGCTTTATTTGCTGTTTTTTCTCTAGCTCCTTTAGGTGTAGGGTTAGATTGTGTATTTGAGACCTTTCTTGTTTCTTGAGAAAGGCTTGTATTGCTATATACTTTCCTTTCAGGACCTACTTTGCTGTATCCCAAAGATTTTGAACAGTTGTGTTTTCATTTTCATTGGTGTCCATGATTTTTTTTAATTCTTCTTTAATTTTCTGGTTGACCCATTCATTCTTTAGTAGGATGCTCTTTAGCCTCCATGTATTTGAGTTCTTTCCGACTTTCCTCTTGTGATTGACTTCTAGTTTCAAAGCACTGTGGTCTGAAAATATGCAGGGAATAATCCCAATCTTTTGGTACCGGTTGAGACCTGATTTGTGACCTAGGATGAGATCAGTTCTGGAGAATGTTCCATGGGCACTAGAGAAGAATGTGTATTCCGTTGCTTTGGGATGGAATGTTCTGAATATGTCTGTGAAGTCCATTTGTTCCAGTGTTTCATTTAAAGTCTTTATTTCCTTGTTGATCTTTTGCTTAGATGATCTGTCCATTTCAGTCAGGGGGTGTTAAAGTCCCCCATTATTATTGTATTGTTGTCAATGTTTTTCTTTGCTTTTGTTATTATTGCCTTATGTAATTGGCTGCTCCCATGTTAGGGGCATAGATATTTACAATTGTTAGATCTTCTTGTTGGATAGACCCTTTAAGCAGGATATAGTGTCCTTCTTCATCTCTTATTACAGTCTTTGTTTTAAAATCTAATTTGTCTGATATAAGGATTGCCACCCCAGCTTTCTTTTGGTGTCCATTAGCCTGGTAAATGGTTTTCCACCCCCTCACTTTCAATCTGGGGGTGTCTTTGGGTCTAAAATGAGTCTCTTGCAGACAGCATATCGATGGGTCCTGTTTTTTAATCCAATCTGATAGCCTGTGTCTTTTGATTGGGGCATTTAGCCCATTTACATTCAGAGTAACTATGGAAAGATATGAATTTAGTGCCATTGTATTGCCTGTAAGGTGACTATGACTGTATATTGTCTGTGTTCCTTTCTGATCTATGCTGCTTTTAGGCTCTCTCTTTGCTTAGAGGACCCTTTCAATATTTCTTGGAGGGCTGGTTTCGTGTTTGCAAATTCCTTTAGTTTTTGTTTGTCCTGGAAGTTTTTTATCTCTCCCTCTATTTTCAATGACAGCGTAGCTGGATATAGTATTCTTGGCTGCATATTTTTCTCCTTTAGTGCTCTGAAGATATCATGCCAGTCCTTTCTGGCCTGTCAGGTTTCTGTGGATAGGTCTGTTGCCAATCTAATATTTCTACCATTGTAGGTTACATATCTCTTCTCCCGAGCTGCTTTCAGGATTTTCTCTTTGTCTCTGAGACTTGTAAGTTTTACTATTAGATGGGGTGTTGACCTATTTTTAATGATTTTGAGAGGGGTTCTCTTTGCCTCCTGGATTTTGATGCCAGTTTCCTTCCCCACATTAGGGAAGTTCTCTGCTATAATTTGCTCCAATATGCCTTCTGCCCCTCTCTCTCTCTTCTTCTTCTGGAATCCCAATTATTCTAATGTTTTTTCATCTTATATCACTTATCTCTTGGATTCTGCCCTCGTGATCCTGTAGTTGTTTCTCTCTCTTTTTCTCAGTCTCTTTATTTTCCATCATTTGGTCATCTATATCGCTGATTTTCTCTTCTGCCTCATTTATCCTAGCAGTTACTGCCCCCATTTTTTGTTGCACCTCATTAATAGCCTTTTTGATTTCGACTTGGTTAGATTTTAGTTCATTTATTTCTCCAGAAGGGGTTTTCTAATAACTTCCACGCTTTTTTCAAGTCCAGCTAGTATCTTTAAACTCATGATTCTGAACTCTAGGCCCAACATCACATTAATGTCCGTATTGAGTAGGTCCCTGGCAGACAGTACTACCTCTTGTTCTTTTTACTGAGGTGATTTTTTTCGTCTTGTCATTTTGTTCAGAGGAGAATAGATGAATGAGAGATCAAAATGCCAACAGGTTAACAACGTCCCCAGCAAATATACTGTATACAAATCAGAAAAGACCTGAAACCAGGGGAAAAGAAAGGAAAGAAAGAAAAAAGAAAGAGAAAAAAAGAAAAAGATAAAAACAAACAAAAACAGAACAAAACCAAAAAGAGCAGAATATGATCAAATATGATCAGGCTAGTGCATAGATCAGTGCCACACACTAGATTTTGGGCATATTTTGGTCTGTTAGAAGAAAGCGCCTCCTAAAATTGTAAAGGAAGAAAGATACATGTACAAAATAAGGGTTGATACAATGAAGGGATAGAAGATGACTGTAAAATGAAAATTATAAAAGATTTTATAAAAGGAAGAGAATGTGATCAGACAGGAGACTAGAACAAAGCCATACACTAGTGATTTAGGGTATATTTTGATCTGTTAGAAGAAACTGTATCTCAAAATTTTAAGGAGAGAACAACTTACATATATATGCCAAAAATAAGGGTAACTACTATGAAGGGATAAAATATGACTCTAAAAGTGAAAAATAAAAAATGTTTTTTTTAAAAAGAGATTGATAAGATGTTGTTTGAAAAAGGGAAAAAGAAAAATTAAAAAAAAAACAGTTAAAAAAAGTTCACTTTGAAAAACTAATGAATCATGGTAAAAAAGCCATGAATTCTATGTGCAGTATTCCCCTAGCGCTGGAGTTCTCCTGTTCTCCTTGATCAGTAAACTTGGTCTTGGCTTGCTGGCTGTTCATGCTGATCTTCTGGGGGAGGGGCCTGTTGCTGTGGTTCCCAAATGTCTTTGCCGGAGGCGGAATTGCCCCACCCTTGTCGGTCCGAACTAAGGAATCTGCTCGGGTTTGCTCTCAGGAGCTTTTGTTCCCTGAAAGCTCTCAACACAGCTTTGGAGGACCAGGGTGAAAATGGTGGCCTCCCAATCTCTGCCCGGAGAACTGAGAACTCAGGGCCCCACTCCTCAGTGCACCCCCAGGGAAAAGCAGTCACTCCCGTCTCCCCAGTCTCCGGCTGCTCTCCGTGCTCCCCCGGCCTGTGACCGAGTGTTTCTATCTCTGGCACCCGACCCCATGTGGAGTCTCCAAACCCAGCAGATCCTTGCGGTGCACTCCCGTGCCTCTCCTCCTGGGGGAGGAAGGGGAGTCTCCCCAGCTCTGCCACTTGTTGGGTCCCTGCTGGAGGAGCAGTGGCCCGACTGGGCCGCAGATCACAGTTTATGGCCACCCTGGGCTGAGAGCCTGTGCCTTGGCTCCGTCTCTGCAGCCGGCTTCCCCGCTCCGATACCTGGGAGCTCTGCTGCACTCAGGCACCCCCGGTCTTTCTGTGACCCCAAGGGTCCTGAGACCACACTGTCCCGTGAGGATTCCACCCCCCACTTAGCCACTGGAGCGACGTCCCTCAGAGGAGCCGACTTCTAAAAGTTCTGATTTTGTGCTCTGCAGCTCTAGCACTTGCCAGAAGCGGCTGACGGAGGCCCCCTCCCCCACCATCTATCCTCCCGAATATCGCCTCGGATTCACTTCTCTGCATGTCCTACCTTCCAGTAAGTGGTCACTTTTCTGTTCAGAGAGTTGTTGCTATTCTTTTCTTCGATCTCCTGTTGAGTTCGTAGGTGTTCAGAATGGTTTGATCCCTATTCAGCTGAATTCCTGAGACCAGATGAAATCCAGGTCTCCTTCTCCTCCGCCATCTTGCTCCGCCACCAGAACTTATTTATCTTATAACTGGAAGTTTGTTCTTCTGACTGCCTTCACCCATTTGCCTCACCTCCCATCCACTAGCCCTGCCAACCACCAATCTGTTCTCTGTGTCTATTAGTCTATTTTTCTTAAATTCCATATATAATTCAGATCATACTGTGTTTGTCTTTCTCTAACTTATTTTACTTAGCATAATATCCTCAAGGTCCATCTATTTTAAGCAAATGGCAAGAATTCCGTCTTTCACATGGCTGAGTAATATTCAAGTATTTTCTTGAATTATCTATTGATGGACACCTAGATTATTCCCATATCTTGACTGTTGTAAATAATGTTTTAATGAACATAGGAGTGCAGATACCTCTTCAAAACTGTGATATCATTTCCTTTGGCTATATGCCCAGAGGTGGGATTGCTGAATCATATAACATTTCTATTTTCAATTTTTTGAGGATTATTCATGCCATTTTTCATAGTGGCTATACAATTTACATTCCCATCAACAGTGCAAAAGGGCTACCTTTTCTCCACATCCTTACCAACACCTGTTCTCTATTGTCTTTCTGGTGATAACCACTTTAACAGGTGTGAAGTGATATCTCATTGTGGTTTTGATTTGCTTTTCCTTGATGATTAGCACATTGAGCACCTTTTCATGTATCTGTTGCCATCTGTATCTTTTTTGGGTAGAAAAATGGCCATTAAGTTCCTATGCCCATTTTTAATTGGATGGTTTTTTTTGTTTGTTTGTTTGTTTGTTTTTTGCTATTGAGTAGTCGAAGTTCTTTATATATTTTGGATACTAATCCCCTATCAGATATATGATTTAAAAATAATTTTCCCATCCTGTAGGTTGCCTTTTCACTTTGTTAATGGTTTCCTTTGCTGTGCAGAAGTCTTTAGTTTGATGTCATCCCTCTTGTTTATTTTTGCTTTTATTGCCATTGCTTTTGATATGTGCTAAACTTTTTGAGTCATACACATATGGATTCAATCCTAATGCTCCTACCTCTTAAATATATGACCTTGGATGCGTTGTAAACCTTTCTCAGCCTCTATTTCCTCAACTTATAAAATTGGGTTGTTTTTTCTCACATAACAATTATGGGGCTTGGTGAAATTTTACATAAAAGTGCCTAATATGGAGCCTGTGCAGAGTAGATGCCCCATATTCCCCACTCTGAGTTGTAGCTAGAGAATCTTCCTTGAAAATGACAGCTTTGAGGTTTTATTTCTTCTGGTTCTATAAAGCCTTATCCAGAACCTCTGCAACCAAAAGTTTCTTAATTCTTCCTTTCATTACAAAGACCAGGATTTATTGGAGTGAAAAATGAAGTGATTTAGTTTTTGAAATAGCTTTGGAAAATTTGCCCAATAATAATTTCCTTTGGGTGTGACCCTCAGACAAGTCAAGTTTACCTACAGATAAAATGATTACAAAGAATCCTCAAAGAAAGAGTCTTTTGTTTTATACCAAGTTTTCATTCTGCACAGTTTCCTATTCATCATCTCTCCCAAGTTTCAGTCAATGCAAATATTATCATCCCATAAACAGAAGTCAGAACTGAAGCTCTTCATGCTTTAATTCAGTCAATATTCACTGGGCAGGCATTGTATTGGATGCTGGGGATAAATGAAGAGAGTAATAAGATGTGGTCTCAGTCTTCCAAAGTCAGGTGGATGATAGACAAGCTTATAGTTAGTGTATCAGGAGGCAGGGGAAGAGGCAAAGGCACACTCTGTGGATGAGCAGGGAGACCAGGTCTGAAAGAGGTGACTTTGTTTCAGGACCAGAACTAAAGCTAAAGATGCAAAGGGATGGCTCTTTCTGATATTCAGTAATTGTTATGTCATGGAAGACAGATTAGATACTGTGTGTTCTGGTTAATCTAATATTCCACATATTTGTGAATGCTGCATCTAATGAAAATAGATTAAAGTTTTTGAAAACAGAAAATAGGGACAAACATAATATGACACTCTTGGCTCTGGCCTTCAGGGATGCTATTCCAAACATCAGCTGCATCATAATATAAATTTGAAAGTCAATAAGGTGTGGTGATTAAAAGTGAAGGCTGTGAAGTTCATGCTGCCTGTGTTAACATTCTAGCTCTTTCACAAACCAGGAAAAAAATTGCTTAAATACTCTATGCCTCATTTTTCTCATTTTTAATGGAGACAGTGATCATGCCTACTTCATAGGGTTCTTCTCAGGGAAAGAACGTAGCCAACCAAGAGTGCCTGGCACATTGCAAGAACTCAATAATGTTTTACTGCTAGAAGATAAAGCAGTTCAGGATGGAAAAGGGGCTAGAACAGAGTGGTCCTTGGCTGCTGATCATTCTTCATTAGAACTTTGTTTGGTTCTGCTATTCAAAGGGTGAGAAAGACTCCCAAGCCTGAATTATTGCACAGGCAAGAAAGAAGAAAAAAATCAAGGTGGAAGGAATGAAGTAATTTCTTCCATTCTTATCATCTTCCTTCCAAAGAAGGTTCTGTGGCCCCAAGATTGAGCATTTAGCTTCTCTAGTGTTACAGGTGGGAGTTCCACAGCCAAGCACTGTGGCTCAGACATGGTTTCACAAGATTTTATTAAAGTCTTATCTCCTTAAGGATGGATAACCAAGTAGTCCACCAAAAAGTTTGGAAACCATTTTAATCTCTTACTCATTTTGATGAGGAACTTAATTTAAGAGTCAACTCATTCATATTAATAGCTCTCATATATTAAGTAGCAGGATTGATTTGTAGGCAAATTTAATGACCCAAGATGAGAAAGTTGAAATTCAGTTTTCTCAGTTAGATCTTGCCTAAATGACTCATGTACATCTTGGAAAAATCTCATTACTGCTTACTAATCATCGTTATCAATGTAAGTACTCATTTAATGCTCTCTACATTATCCAACACTTCATAAAAAACAAGAGTGTGAAGTCTACTTATGGAAACCTTTCCCACACACCATGATACTTATCTCTGAGTACCCAAGACCACATAAATCCGCTTGAGCCCTAATTATCAAGCTAATGGCAATTAGATATACTTGAGAATTATTTTCAGGTTCAATTTTTTATGTTTTAGAGGAAAAATGCATGTCACATTTATTTTTTAACTTGGCACACAAAATCCATCTGCAATTATTTTGTTAATCTAAAAAATGTTTTTGTTTGTATATATATAGCATTCTCTTTACTAGAAAAAACATATCATGGAACTTGGATTCTCAATCAAAATTATTTCCCTTGAAACACAAGTTAGAAGATCACTTTTCCTTGATATTCATGGCTTTACTGGGAGTATCAACTTGTATATTTTTACTTCCAGATAAAATATTTATGCAGGGAAGAGATTCCCTTATCTATCAAATTATATACTCTAATTCAGCAAAAGCTTTATCTTCTGGAACATAAGTTTAATTGGTAAATATGGGCCTGAGCAATTCTTGCAAGATTACTTCAGATTAAGATCTTTGAGGTTTTGCTTTTATGCCAATCTCTGCAAGAAAAAAAAAATTGTTCTAACTTCTCCCAAAGTGTTTTGACTTTTTGCAAGCTGTATAACAATGGTTTTATTCAAATTGATGCAAATTTGGAAAGCCCTTGACATTTTCCCTTAACCAGGCATTAAAAAAAAAAAAAATCTAAGTAGCAGGTGTTGACTTTTATGCAACCAGCCATCAAATGAGCTTCTTATTTTTTCTTTCTTAAGTTTCCAGAAAACTCTGAACCTACGTTAGAGTTTGAAGAAATAGGCCATTGATCCGGCAGCACATAAAACCCACTGAGTTTTTGCCCTGCAGTAGAGCATTTGGCAGATGTTTCTGTGACGATTTGAGGAGCATCCTAAAACAGATTGTCAAGGACACTTTGGTACAAGGACAACCGTAAATCAAATCCTTCCCTAGCTTCCCCTCTCCTGCTCACTTTCATCTATTAAATGTGAAATAATGACAACTGAAACGTTTTTGCCAATACCATGAGTGCTGTGAGGACTCACATTTACTGCAAAGCCCGTAAAACTCCAACCTTGTGTTTAATAAGGTGGGTGGAGAAGAAGAGGGAGAAGTCTCACCAATTTAAGAGTTTATGGAATTCATTACTGGAAAATTCCACTGTGTGAAGTTTATAGACTTGTGATTTGATGCCTGGTGCCTTTAAGTGTCAGCGTTTTGTTTTCTTTTTTTTTAAATTGTTTTTGGTTTTTGTTTTGTTTTGTTTTGTTTTGGTGATGGTGCTGATTTTGGTTTTTCCTAAATATTTTAAATCAAAGACTTTACTTTCCGTCTTATCTCACAGTTGAAGGTCAAAATATGACTGCTTTCTCAATGTCCAAGGCAATTGCCTTGAAAATTCCTAACTACTTTCTTTCATCCTGGTTTTTGAAGATTTGAAGGCAAACACTCTGGTTTGAGGATAGGATACTTGTTTTGAATTGACATTTTGTGCCAGTTCATTTTTTTTCAGGCTCAGAAAGTACTCTACCTTCTCTCAGGCATTGGAGTCCTTCTAAAACCCAACCTCTAAGGTCCTGGCCATATTTTTGCCTTTTTTTCTCTTTAAGTTCCCAATGTACTTGATTTATGTAGCTCTTTAACACTTCCATCTCTTGGTGCCACAATTGCCTGGGAGGCAGTATTGGGAAATGAGTGAGAGTTTGGAATATGGTATTGAGCAAACCCACTCTTACTTCCTGAGGATCACATCATCTCTATGAATTGGTGCTATTATTACCCCCACTTTACTAGTGTGGAGGCCTGAAGCCCAGAGAGAAATAACATCACCAGTTCATGGGGATGTTGCAAGAACTAATGAAAATTCATTAAAAAACACAACACACAGTACACTGTGGCTAAATGGTCACTGTTAGCTGAGCTCTTATTTATCTTCATAACTAACCAAAATTTCCTCCAGAATAAAGGCAATACCTTAGTTCTTCTACTCTTTTCAGGCCAGAAGAGTACCTTGTATATAATCCACACTCAACAAATAGTTATTGAGTGAACAAGTGATTGATCTAAAATCCCACTGTCAATTGTTTTGCTTAATGACTACCTGACTTGGAAGCACAACTTGTGTGTTCAATCTTCACACACGTCATCTTCCTCATCTGGTGTTCTACACATCATTCAAGAATTGTCACCTGCAGGTCGCCTCACTGACATTTAAGCCTACCATGACTCTTCTTACCTCTGGCCTTCACAGGTTTTTTTCTCCTGCCTATGCTATGCCAGAGTCATTTCTTTATAAAGAAAATGTGTAACATTCCCAAACTCAAAAGCCTTCAGCCAGCAGGTCCCTCTCATCAACAGGATGGAGTCCACTATCCTCCTTGTGAGATATAAGACTTCTTCCACCCTCTGGTCACCATCTACCTCTGTAATTGCCTCACTTGCTGTGACTCTGTTCATGTTCTTCCAACACTCTTCTATTAAAAAAAAAAAAACCCACACACACAAACAAAACAAAACAAAACAAAACAAAAAATCATTTTTCTCCCCCTTGTTGTTCCATCATCCACACTTTCAAAAGACTATCTCTCTCAGATATTCCAGGCACATGCTTCTAGGCTACTAGGCTATAAAACCCACTCCTTAAAAAGTGTCTTATGAAGAGCTATCTCTTTCAGTTTGGTGGCTTGTTAATCAGCACATTTTCATGAATTGGTCAATAATAACCTGAGTGTAAAAGATGATCAGAGATGATCACATTACCCTTTATAGTGGCCTGGAATTGCTGCAGACTGGTTTGCTGGATAAATGGGAAACCTGCCACCGTTTGGAAATCAGAGCAATGAATCAAAACACTGGTTGAGGACTTTGATGTGCCAAGCCTCATGTAGATGTCAGGACCACAATGGGTATTTGATACTGTCACAGCCCTCCAGGAACTCACATTCTGGTAGGGGCAAGACACACATGTAAATGCCTTTCTGCCCTGTGCCTCCTAAAATAAATGTTAATATTTAAAAATCTGCTCAACCTTCATCTTCATTGCCAAGGTTTGTGTGTTGTTTTCTTTTTGTTTTTTGTTTCTGTCGTTTTGTTTTTGTTTTTGTTTTGACAGAACCCAGAGGGAATGACTCAGGCTCTTACTTTGTCCTTTCCTTCTTAATCTCTTGTCCTGAATTGTTTTTGTTTACATTTATGATACTGTTCAGCCTAGGATGCCACAAACAGAAAGAAGAGGATTATACAGCAGAGTGTAGATACAAGGAGCTGCTTTTTGGGGGGAGATGCTACGTGGCTTGAATATAAGAGAATAAAGGAAAGGATTTCAAGTAGAGGGAACACCATGAGCAGAGACAGCAAGTCTACTGGACCACAGTGATAGGTCAGTGCCAAATGTGAAGGACAGAGAGGCAGAGGGGAGGCTGGAGTGGGAGGCAGAGGGTGCAGGATGACCTGCTAGGAGACTGTACATGAACGCTGATGGGAGGGAGTTCAACTGGAAAGTGAAAACATCAGATTTGTATTTTAGAAGTTGGGATTGGTGTTGGAAAAGACTGGAAGTGAGGAGGCAAAATTGGGGGCCATTGCAATAATTCAAGAGTGAAATGATAAAGAGCTAGTTTAAAGCAATGATTGTTACTTAAAACAAAACAAAATGTAGAATCTCTTACTAGTGACTCAAAGAAGTGAAACGTCTTGGCCATTTGTACTTCTTTCATAATTTTTCAATATCTTCTCCTGCGTAGGCTCCTGCCTACCATTCTAGCCTCCCCCACCTTAGCCCTTCAACTCATCACCATATGGCCAAATACAGCAAGAAAGTATTTTCACATACAGGTAAGAATTTAAGTGATCTGGGAATGAGAGTCTTAAGAACCCTCAAGAAAATTACTAAGGAGACATAAAGGATTTGAATAAATGCATACTTTAAATGTCAAAGATGCTGTGTGCAAAATTAAAACAAAACAACCTCACAAAGTATTTGCCATAAAAGTGCAAAAAGAAAATATCATTAGTGTCCAAACAGCCCATAAAAATCAATTAGAAAAGCACTTAACCTCAAGAAAATCAATGTCCGAAGAACTTGAACAGAACACTACAGAAGAAAAAAATAGCTAATATATAGAAGGATCGTATTAAACTTTACCAGTGTAACACAAATGAAAACTGAAGAAATATGAAAAAGAGGTGTCTATGTTAAATTGTCATAGCTGTTTTTTTGTTTGTTTTTGTAGCTGTTTTTTTTTTTAGGATTTTTTATTTATTTGACAGAGAGAGACACAGCGAGAGAGGGAACACAAGCAGGGGGAGTGGGAGAGGGAGAAGCCGGCTTCCCGCCGAGCAGGGAGCCCGGGATCATGACCCCAGCTGAAGGCAGACGCTTAATGACTGAGTCACCCAGGCGCCCCTTTGTAACTGTTTTAAAAGCCTATTGTCCTCTACTAATGTTGATGGAGAAGGGGACCAAGAACATGCCCAGAGTGGGCTCCAGGATAGAGGAGGGATATTTGTACAATACTTCTGGGAAGTAATTTGTTTCCTAGATGGATAAACAGATAAACATATATTTTATATATTTATAAATATATATAGAGAGAGGAATGTATGTACATATACGTGTATACACAACACACATACATGGAGAGAGGGAAAATGTTTTAAAATATTTGTACCTTTTGAGCTATTAATCTCATTGCTAGGAATCTATCCTAAGGAAATATGAAAGATACAATGAACATTTATTTGCAGCAATGTGCATTCTAACGCTATTTACAGTAGTCCAAATCTGAAGTGTTCAAAATATCTAACAATGCATTGCTGTGTAAATGAGTAATGGCCTAATGACACGATTACCATTATGCAGTTTTAAAAACTTTAGTTTTTAAACTTGATAAAACTTAATTTTATCAAGAAAATTGTTCTGCTGTGGTGGCAAATGGGAAAAAAGATATAAAAGTATGTATCTATTACCAATTTTATTTATGCATACCTGTGCATGTGTGTTTAAAAATGTGTATAAATGATAGTAGATATTTGTGGATATGTGAACCCCAAGATCACATCCATGTTAATATGCGATGTTACTGAAGAATGACTTAGAATCATCTGTTTTGCAGAGTTTATTAAACTTAGCTAACATTCCTGATCACAAAGTTTTGCTTTTGTTAACTTATTGGGCAAGGCAGCAACTTTTGAAAAGTAATGACTTTATTTCTTTGGAAAACAAAAAAAAAGTCATCACCGGGGAGGTGCAAAAAACCCAATAAAAGGTAACAGGTGGCTAAATTTCTTAGGAGAAGAATTCTGTGACATATGTGACTTTTGGCAGAAATGTGATTGTGAAAAACCTCAGGAACTTTAAGTACAAATTTGGTGTCTACTTATTATCTGTCTGAAATAAACTGGAGTAAGAGCACCAAAATGCTAACAGTGGAGATATATGGGTCGGGAGATAGAAAGAGAATCTTTTTTTACTTCTCTGATTCTGAATTTTCTCCGAGCATGCACTGCCTTGAAAACAGGAAAAGCATATAGTGGTAAAGTCATAAAAATTAAAGTCACACTCTACTGACCCGTTCACATCTCCAGAGCTTCTTGAAGGAGACAAGGGAAAAGCAGGGCTATGCAATTAGGCTCACACCACAGTTTGTTTTACTGTCTAGGCTGTGCCATTGGAAAGCTTGGAAAAGATTTCATTTTCAATCAAAGAGAACTCAGCAAGTCATTTTCCCTCCCATTAAAAACTTTCTGCTCCTGCCACAACTTCCAATCCAACCCGTCAGTAGTGACTCCAGCCCCCCAAGAATCTACTTCCGGAAACTGCTCATCTTCTCCAGCCCTCCCCAGCGGGCCTGTCTCACTGCATGGCTCTTTAATTGAACCAGCTCTCAGGGCTTGGTATCTCTGTCTGCAGACCCTGATTATGCAGCACTTCATGAATAACTCGAGTCAGGATGTCCTCCCTGCAGTCTCCCAGCCAGGCCTGTGATATTACTTGATCCTTTTGCATAGCACATCTGCAAAAGTTTGGAATTTGCAAGAAATAATCCACCAGCCAGGGTGAACTGAGGACATCCCTGACACCAGGATGGCTGTAGAGAACAGAAAAACACCCTCCCCATACAGATTGGAGAATACATCCCCTGGAAAAGAAAAATGATTTTGGGAAAATCATCCATGGATTTGTAATGATTCTACTATGTGCCAGATACTAATTGCTATGACATCACTAAATAGAAAGGATTATGGCTAATTATCACAACAACAGAGTGGAGTAGATACAATTAGGACCCTGCTTTATTGGTTAGAAAATTGAGGTGCAAAGAGTTTAAATAGCTTTGCCAAAGTCATAGAACCCAGGAATTATAGCCAGGTCTCCTGATGGCATATGCATGTTTTGTTCCAGATAGTAAATTTCTATAGGCAGAAAGCAAGGCCCTGAGTTAATGGAACACAGAGTTGAATCTGATGTAAAGGAACCAAAGGCTCTGGAGGAAGAACAGCCAGTGGTCCTATGTTCGAGATGCCAAACAGATGTGGGGAAAGAGAAAAGGCCAAGAAAGTATGTTGGGACTAGTGGGTAAATGGACAGCTGGGCTAGAAATCACAGGACTGCTCCTTGTTTGTTCCAGTGCATCCAAGGGAGCTTGGGTGAGCCCCTTTTCCTGGGTCCCAGTATTTGTCCCAGTGTACAGCTCAGACCTTACAGATGTGCTCCTATTCTATTCTTGCTTTTGCAAAATTTTAGCTCTCCCTGTCTAGAAAACCTGTAGGCTACTATACGTGTCAAATATATCCAAATTCTGACTCCTTTTCACTTTATCATTGTTTCCACCCTGATCCAAATCATGATCATTTACCTGGATTGTGATGATAGCTCCTCAATGGCATCTCACTATTTGATCTTACTTGCCTAGAGTCCATTCTGACTAGAAACTAGGGTGATCTTTAGAAAAATCCAATTCAGATTATAATTCCCTTGCAATGGCTTTCGATTTCTATCAAAGTAAAAGGCAAAGCTACTTAATGGCTTAGAAGGCCATATATCAGGGATTGACATTCTTTCTGTAAGGGCTATAATGTGGGCCATGTGGTCTCTATCCCAACTACTCAACTCTCCCATTGTAGTATGAATGCACCATAGACAGTATGCAAACAAATAGATGTGGCTGTATTCGAATACAATTTTACTTACAAAAGCAGGAGGTGGGCCTGATTGGGCCCACGGGCCATAGTTTGCTAATCTCTGTCTTATAAGATCTAGCCCCTGTTTTTTTCATTCCTGTTCCTGACTTCATTTCTTATGACTCTTTCTCTTCCTTACTGCACTCCAACCACACAAGACATTTTGTTGTCCCTCAAACACGCCATGCAATCTCCTGCTGCTCTGACCCCCAGACTTCTGTCTTCGTAGAATACTCCAGATACCCAAGTATCTCCATGACTCACTCTCTCACTTCCTCCAATTTTGGACAAATCTTGCCATCTCAGTGAACCTAATCTAGACTTCTGTCCCACTACCATGCCCCTTACCTTGCTCTAGTTTTCCTTTTCTCTGTAATATTTATCACTTTTAAGCAAACTATAATTTGCTTATTTATCACATGTATTTTTCACTCTTTAGCCTCCACACCCCCCAAATGGAATGGGGGGAATCTCCATAGGAGCAGTGGGTTGATATGTTTTCTTTTTTTTTTTTTTAGTCATCTAATTTATTGGCATAATGCTTTTGAGGGCAATATAACTTTAATATGAAAACCTTACAAACATATTATAAAAATGAAAAGCACAGATTAATAACAATCATGAACAAAGATGGATACCTAACAAAATACTAGCAAATCTAATTTTGACATAGAAAAAATAATATATAATAAGCAAGCAGTTTTATTCAAAGAATGTGAAGTTTATGTAACATTTGAAAATCAAGTTATGGAATTCATAATACTGACAACATAAAGAAGAAATACTATATAACCATTGTTATAAATTCAGAAAAACATTATTTAATAAATTCAACACCTATCCATTGAAAAACAACCAACAAAAAACCTCTGAGCCACAAGGAGTAGTAGGGAACTTTCTAAAACTGATAAAAAAACATATGCAGAAAAACATTTAGTCAACATCATTCTTACTGGGGAAGTCTAAATTATTTTCCCATGCTTTTAATTTTATTTTATTATGTTATGTTAATCACCATACATTACAACATTAGTTTTTGATGTAGTGTTCCATGATTCATTGTTTGCGTATAACACCCAGTGCTCCATGCAGTACGTGCCCTCTTTAATACCCATCACCAGGCTAAACCATCCCCCTACCCCCTCCCCTCTAGAACCCTCAGTTTGTTTCTCAGAGTCCATAGTCTCTCATGGTTTGTCTCCTCCTCCGATTCCCCTGATTCATTTTACCATGCCCCTTAGCTTGCTCTAGTTTTTCCTTTCCTCTGTAATATTTATCACTTTTAAGCAAACTATAATTTGCTTATTTATCACATGTATTTTTCACTCTTTAGCCTCCACCCCCCACCAAATGGAATGGGGGAATCTCCATAGGAGCAGTAGATTGATATGTTTTATTCACTCACATAACCCAAGTACCTAGAAGGGCATCTGGCACATAACAGATGCTCAGTACACATTTTTGGAATCAAAAGCTGAAGACAAATCTAAAGCTGGAGAAGTTATAGAAAGGTGTAGAATCACCTTGCTAAGATCAACAACTTCCCCCTCAGCTCATCTGAAAGGAATAGTAGGATTGTAAGGAGATTGCATTAGACCCATGACTTGTCCTTTGAGAACAATGTGGCATTTTCTTTCCTCTCACTGTGTTTATCTGATGAAAACTAAGTAAGGATTGTTCGAAGAAACTACTAGTAGAAATTGGGAAATGTGCTTCAGTTATTGCAAAAATGGCCTGATTTATCTCTGCTGCACCTTTTAAAAGTGACTCAGCAGCTCCCAACAAGAAGTGAAAGCTATCCCCTGACGTTTGAATCTGGAGTGGCTTTGTGATTAGTTTTGGCCAATATAATCTGAGGGAATGACATTGCGCCAGGTCTCAAAAGGCTTTGCACTCTTCCAAGTTGTCACTTGGTGCTTTCCCAGACATCGTGTGAATTACCTTAAGCTACTTTAAGCTAGTCCATTGGAGAATGACACATACAGAGCAGGCTGAGTCACCCCAGTTGTCTCAGTGAGATGTGGGAAATCCCAAATAAACAGCAAAACCTTTAGCTTGTCCATAGGTGACCACAGATGAATGAGGGAGCTCTGACAATACCAGAGGAACTGCCTAGCTGAGTCTATTCAAAACTGCTACCTGAAGAATTGTGAGCTAAATAAATATTTAATTAAGTCACCAAATGTTGGTTTTTTTGTTACACTGCAGTAGTCAACTGACAACACATGTATCTGTAAGAAAGAGATATTGGCATCTTATTCTTTGGTTGTTTGAACACAAGCAGAGCTAAAGAAACCCATCAACCAAGTAAGGCTTTGCTAGTGGAAAAGAATATGTGAGTAAGTTCTTGTGGACATCTGACACATTATCTAGTAGTTTGGGGGTCCAGTGTAGAATCTGGATGAGAAAACTGTATTCTGTGGACAATAAAAGCACTAACCTAGGAGGAGCAGGAAGAAATTAAGATTCTGACTATGAGGATTACTTAGATTATCTAGAGGTAATCAGTAGATGACACAAACAGCCTAGCTGTAGGCATCAGTGATGAAGGAAGATCCTGGAGGAGAAAAGGTAAATGAGAGGGAGAGCCAATATAGAGGGGTCAGTGATGCACAGCAGAGGGACATCCATGCTTGAGCCTGAGAGAAGGGAGTAAAGATGTATAGAAAGGCAGGTAATTGTGTACCTGAGTGTGTAAATGAGGATGAGAATGAGGTCATTTATAGCTTTATAACCTCAATGAACTAAGGGTAGGACCATTTTACATGGGGGGGTGGTTATTAATTGAGTCAAGATTCTAGACAATGATGAAGATTTGGAAGCTCTGGGAGTAGAGCTTGGTGAGACAGAAGCTGGCTAGGTTAGAGTATGATAACCATTGTCAAGTTCTCCATCATGTGCTCTGGTTTTCTTAGTGTTTCTTTTAATCTCTGAATTTTAAGAAGAAACAACATGGAAAAAAACACAGACCTGGGATACTGCTGGGTAGGTGTGGCAGAAGATAGAATGTCATGGAACTGAGATTGTTTAAAAAAAAAAAAAGACTGATTTAGATGTCCAAAAACAAGTCCAACTTGGTCAGGAAACTAAGCTTAGAAGAGCCTTACAGACTGAACAAAGTAGAGGTATGGAAAGTCTAAAAGACTATTTGAGTCAAGGAACAGAAATGGTGGGTATAAGAAAGTGAGGAAGTTGTAAGGCATGAAGACTGAATGAAGATTTTAAGTTCGAGATTTCAGAAGTGGAGTGATTCTGGGACATAGCTTGAGGTGTAATCATTGGAGTGGGTCTTTGACAGGAAGGTGAAACTAAAGTTCACTTGTGTTGAGAAGGTCAAGATACTCAAATTCTAGAGTGTTTGGAAGTAAATCTTATAGAGTGATAGGCAAATAAGGAAAAGGAAAGGCGCTTACTATGTGCTATTCCTGTGATTCTAAGCTCTCAACTCTTGGATTGCAGGTGATATAATCTAGTAGCATGGGGCACACAGAATTTTTCCTACAAATGCATGCTAAATGGCTGCAGGGGACTTTTTTCTCTTCCCAGCTTCTCAGTAGCAATGGAGCTTAATGAACTAAGTATCTGATAAATGCTTAGTGGGGAGAGGGAAGAGCTATAAGTCTGGGTGCCTCTAAACAAACCTCAGGATAACAAACAGGACACATATCCCTGGAAAGAAGTTTGCTTATTGCTGGATAAGAACTTAAGGAAGTTCTTCCTTGACGCTCTCAGCTCCTGGCTGTCCATGTTCTTTTTCTACTGCCCCAGACATAAGGCCCCAGAGAGAGGTGTGTAATGGGGACAAATGAACTTCCCACAGAGTGCTTTACATAGATTTGAGGCAGAACTATAGTCCATCTCATCCTACATTGGAAATATTTTTAAATACCCAAGCACAAATTACCTTATCTACCCTCATTTTGAAGATGAGGAAATTGAAATCCCAAGCTTTATAATCAGATATGGTATGAGTCCCGGCTCCCACACACAGTGTCTATGACCATGGTCCTGTCAGTCTTTTCCTAACATCAGTTTCCTCTTCTGAAAACTGGAAATATTGCTGTCAGGCTCATGGCTGTATTGAAGATTAAACAAGATAAAGCACAGCCCACAACATAGGGTAACTGTTATCAGCAATGCATTAATATCAATATACCATTAATGTTATTATTATTATCTAAGACTTTACAGACAGCTAATTGCACATCAAGGAAAGGGATGAGAGAACTAGACCCTTTACATTAGGATGGCCACCCCTCCAATCCCTGGGAATTTGGGGAATATGATCCCTTGATTTCCAATGACTGAACAATGTCACACACTTTGTCCATGTGAGGTCATGGGGGCAAAATAAGCTCAATTCGATGTCAAAGGTTAAACTCATTCACCACATAATTGACCCCCCAAAAAAATCACTTGCTAAAGGGATTTGTTACTATGTTCTATGTTTCTGATTCTATATGACCAGCAGGCATAATGCAGTAGAGTTTCATCCTCCTAGATCTGTGTTTAAGAGACCAGTCATTTAAATATTTGGTGCCTCATTTGAGGAGACCTGTTCTGAAGTCACGAGGTGGTGGAATAGCCACCAGCACCAATCTTGGATGGATGGGGTTCTATAACATCTTGATATATACATAATTATTATAGTAAAACTCCATTATATTCTTGTTCCCTTGTCAAAACAACTGTACTGTTTTCTGTGCTGTCCTTTTTAGGGCAGATATCACAATTTTTAAGAAGTCTTTTAATGATACCAATTGAGTTTTCTGTCTATTTTCATAAACTAGGTAGCATGAGAAATACATTAGATCACAGCACAATCAATACCTAAGGATTTATTTTTCTTTTTCCATTTTATACTGAAGGAACTGAGAAAAAGCAGAGGGAAAGAGGAGGGACCCTCTGTCAGAATGAGAAATCTGTCAACTCGTCTCAAATAAGGCTGTGATTTTGGTTTTAGGAACAGGAATTACTACTTGGCTATGAGGGTTGATCTCAGTGGAGGTAAAATAGATTATAAGTCGACAAATAGGATCTTGCAGAATAAACATGAGCCTGTTGTAGCCTGTGTACCTAATAGCTTAACATCAAAAGCTCTAGTTAATGGAGAATAATTTTACATCGCCTCAAGAGGGTCATGTGCCCTTGGTCAGTCTCTTAAAATTTCTGACTCTTAATTGCTGTATTTATAAAATGAGACTTATAATACCTATTTGGAAAGGTCATAGAGCCATTAAAATAGAACCTATATAAAAGTGTCTAGCAGCGTGCCTAAAATGATAGGCATTTTTAGAAATGTTAGTTCCTTAGCAAGAAGTGCAGAGAAACACACAGGCTTCCTCCTTTTACAGAGAGAGATTCAGGGCCTAGAAAGACCAAGCATGTTTTTACTAGTCTTCATGACAATGCAATATACTACTAAGCTTCACCAGCCAAAAGGTGAGAGTAATTACTTTGAGCTGAGATACTCTTAGGATTAATACATGGAAATCAGTATCAGATGTGAATGTGCACTGAAGATTTGAGGCAGTATGTGCTAAATGTAATTCACTCATATTATTATTCATTCATTATTCTTCTAATAAGCATTTTTGAGATCCTTTTATGAGCCACATGCCAGGATAAATGTTGGGTGAGCAAAATGGTTCTTGTACTCATGGAATCAGGTTGTAAAACATGAAATATTTTCATAAACAAGCATAAAATTTCACCTGGGCAAAGCACTGCTATGGGCGTGGAGAAGTTGGCCTCATTGAGGGGCCAGGAAAGTCTTCCTAGGAAAGTCTCTACCTGCCTTTATCTCCTATCTTAGGAGATAGATGTCTGAAAGTCTCTACCTAGCCAGGGAATGTGAGCATATCTAAGTTTTTAAATGGTCACATAGTTGCAGCTGGATTTCTAGGGATGGATGGATGGTGGTAAGCAAGTTAGGATGCTGTTGGTAATAACATCTATTTAACTTGGGCTAGTGGGGTGCTTTGTGCAGTACTGAGGAGGAAAATTTGACAGTATCTGGTGATGGATTATCTATGAGACTTAGAGACAGAAGGTGGTGTCAGGAGAACTCCTAGATTTCTGGCTTTCTTAATTCAATAGATGGTTTAGTTTTATAAGGAAATAAAGAACCATAAAAGAGGTCCACGTTTGTTGGGAAATAATGAAGTAGTTCATTTTGGACCATACGATCGAGACACATTTAACAAATGCAAAAAGAAATGTCAAGTAAACATTTAGATATGAAGGTCATGATTTGGGAAGGGGGTTCTGCACTTTGAAATACACATTAGTGAATTGCTTGAGTATAGCTAAAAGTGGGGGGGTGGGCAGGATCTAAGTCTGCTAAGAGTGAACAAAATAGTGTGCACAAAACAATATTGAGAAACAACTGGTGAAATAGAGGAAAGGAAACAAAGCAAGAAGGCACAGAAGAAATAGAAAAGGCTGTATGGAATCCCTAAGAACACCACAGAGGATAAGAGCTGAGATTTTATATAAAAGGCACAGTCCACAAGGTCAAGTGATGCTGTGAGGTTAGGTGAGAATAAGACTCTAAAGTAGCACCATTTTATGTCTTGAAAGCAACTAATAATAGACTATATTTGGAGAGACAAGGACTCAAACCAGTAGAGATTTTATTAGATCACCTTCTATATTAAACTCCACTTCTATCACATACACACATGAAATGACCATCCATTCATCAAACCATATGGACAGTCTCTGGCAATATGGTCTGAAAATCAATATTTCAGATAAAGATCGATCACAATTCTCCCTGGGACAATACAGGTATGTTCCACTTTTAAAGTCAGCGTTAGGCCACTTCATTTTTACGAAAGACCTACATTAGTACCTGCTTTTGCTAAGCAAAAGAAACTCAAAGGACTTTCTTTTTTATGAAAAAGGCAAGAAGCAAAAATAGTGTTCGGTGTTTGGAAGCAAAAATAGTGTTTGGTGTTTGTTGCAGAGTGAAATGAGCCCATAGAGAGGCAGTGTGCACCCCACAGGACAGAGAGAATGTCCCCCACCTCAGCTCCTTCCCCTGGAACACACTCAGCATCTCAGCATCAAGCTGCCAGAGCTCTGAGGCTGTCTGTGAGCATCTGAGCTTTCTCTCTATTTGTTGTGTGCATCCATTAGCAAGATATGCCATAAGGTATCAGAAAAGCCTATAAGAGGTGATTTGGGGGCATCTGGGAACACTCAAAAAATGTTTTAAAATAAATTAGTGGTAATTGTTTCTTTGCTTGATGCAATTTTAGC
The DNA here is from genome assembly GCF_037043125.1 of Eumetopias jubatus. Lineage (NCBI taxonomy): Eukaryota > Metazoa > Chordata > Mammalia > Carnivora > Otariidae > Eumetopias > Eumetopias jubatus. Next base: position 191,842,835 of record NW_028274808.1, on the reverse strand, counting down.
TTATGAAAGGTTTCACAAGAATGCTCTGTTTTTTGGACAGAGAGGGGAAGCTGTACTATATTTCTTTCATACTAAAATAATCATTGGGCCAAAAAAATGTGTTGAACAACTAAATGAATCGCTGAAGGAAAAAGGAAGAGGGCATATGTAAATCAGTGCTCATGGTGAGGAATGACATGATAATTCCATGCCAGAGAAGACCAAAGCCTTGCTGGCCACCAGCTGTCTCCTCAGTCACCAGCCAAGCTCAGCTCCCACCTTGCCAGTAGACAGAAATGCAATGAGACAATTTTACTCATTTTTTCCCCCACCAAAGTGGCCTGGCAAACACTGTTCCTTTTCTTCTATTTGTTTACCTGCCTGTTCTCTTCTCAACTCTTAAATCCTATTTGTTTGTTTTTTTCCCCTAATGCTTAATAATCTCTCATTTCTTTGGCTCAACTTATAAAACTCATTTAACACTCATATGAGACATTATCATTAGCAAAACTTCCTCAACACCAGTCCTCTTGGACTAAGCAGCTGATCTGAATCTGAATTCATATCGCCCAAATATCACTAATTATAATGGAAATCTAGTCCCCAAGGTGGCTCCACATGAAATTTGCACATAATTAAAGTCTGTACTCCTCTGACTTTGAAGCTCACAGGGTTATTACTGTGTACACATCTTCAGAAGCTGTGGTTAAAAGAGGTGAAGGAGGGGAGACTTGGTGGTTTTTCAGGTACTTTCTCTGTTTTGAGTATCAGAGAAAGCTGGACCCTGAAAGGAAACAGCAAGAAGAACAGATAATAAAACACAGTGGAAAGAGATCTGTATGAGCTAAAAGGTGATGGCAAAACCCAGTGCAAAATTAAATCCTACCTTGGATATAATAATTAACAGAACTGGCATTGCATTAATGTCAAATTATTGTAGAGTAGTAAAAACTGAAAATGATCTCCCAGAATAAAACAAAAGAACAAAAGGATGAAAATCATGGCAAGGAAAATTAGAAGTTTGGAGAAAAGAGAATAGAAACCTGAGTAAAAAGAGAATATTAGTGAAACATTAGAAGCTGTCTTAAGATCAGAAAGAAATTAAAGTTCCCTAGGAGAAATAATACCTGAGAATAGAAAGCTAAGAGCTCATTACATTCTAAGGAAACACATTGAAGAGACCACTTTCTGATCAGATTAAAAAATAATTTAAAAAATCAAGAAAAATTCCATAACCCTCCAAGGCAAATAAATGTAGGTTACTTCCAGAGAAATTAAATCGATGTCTCAGACTTACCATCTCAACAATAGAGAAGAGAAAACAGCAGACCAAGAGCTGGTGAATTTTTAGGGAAAATGACCATGACCCAAGAATCCTTTATCTTAACAAGTAGTCTTTTATGAAGGAAACACAAAAAATCAATCTCATAAGAAGATGACTCTCTGACCCATTTTTGAAAAAAAAAATTAAGTAGTGCTCTCAAGAACAAGTACAGGAATCAAAATTACAAAACCATTGTTGTATAAAATGATTGGTATTCACTTTTTTATTTTAAAAGTTATTTGAAAATCAGATATTTGCACACATATTTTCTGCCCAAAATGAAGATTTGTAATAGGATGAAAAATGGAAAGAATCTATCATATTAGGAAAAATCATGAGTAGAATTGAACAGTTATTAAATACCATGTTTTGAAAAATCCTAATGACATGGGAAAATACATATGATGATATGTCAAGAAAATATGAATACGCAGTACCTAAACATATATAAACAGTGTGATTTTGACTTGAGACAAGTTAAAGCAGATAAGGCAGACATGTACGTCTCTGATGCAGAAGCAAGAAGGTAAAGACAAATTCCACTTGCAACACTAATGGCATGCTGTTGTTGGGAATGTAAAATGCTGCAGCCATTATAGAAAACAGCAGGGAGTTTCCTCAAAAATGAAAAACAGAACTACCATATAATCCAGCAGTCCCATTTCTAGATCTGTACCCTACAGAACTGGACTCGGGATCTCTCAATACCTTCTCCTTTGGGTGTTCACCCTACTTTTTTAATTAATAGAGGAATAAAGGAATTTCAGAATGAGAAATCACTGAAAACAGAGGAGAGGAAATTATTCAAGGAATAACAGAAGATAGTTTACAAGAGCTGAATGACATGGCATTTCACGTTAAAAGAGGCCACTAATCACTAAGTCTAATGAAGGAAAACAGCAAATGACTCTCATTTGGAGCAGCACTATGAAATGTAAAAACATGAGGATACTAAGATGATGAAAGTTACCTAAAGAGAAACATGACTGACATCAGCTTTTGTCGAGTAAGAGGGAATGCTTAAATGCAACAAAAAAAGCAAAATCTAAAGAAGTCGAAATCAAAAAGGTTATTAATGAGGTGCAATAAAAAATGGAATCTCTAACTGCTAGGAAAAAGGCAGAAGAGAAAATTAGTGATACAGAAGACCAAATGATAGAAAATAAAGAGGCTGAGAAAAGGAGAGATAAACAACTACTGGATCACGAAGGCAGAATTCGAGAGATAAGCGATATCATAAGATGAAACAATATTAGAATAATTGGGATCCCAGAAGAAGAAGAACGAGAGGGCCAGAAGGTATATTGGAGCAAATTATGGCAGAGGACTTCCCTAATTTGGGGAAGGAAACAGGCATCAAAATCCAGGAGGCACAGAGAACCCCTCTCAAAATTAATAAAAATACGTCAACACCCCAACATCTAATAGTAAAACTTACAAGTCTTAGAGACAAAGAGAAAATACTGAAAGGAGCTCAGTACAAGACATTTGTAACCTAAAATGGTAGAAACATTAGATTGGCAACAGACCTATCCACAGAGACCTGGCAGGCCAGAAAGGACTGGCATGACATATTCAGAGCATTAAAATGAGAAAAATATGCAGCCGAGAATACTATATCCAGCTAGGCTGTCATTGAAAATAGAAGGAGAGATAAAAAGCTTGAGGACAAAAATCTAAAAGAATTTGCAAACACAAAACCAGCCCTACAAAAAATATTGAAAGTGGTCCTCTAAGCAAAGAGAGAGCCTAAAAGTAACATAGATCAGACAGGAACACAGACAATATACAGTAACAGTCAGCTGACAGGCAATACAATGGCACTAAATTCATATCTTTCCATAGTTACCCTGAATGGAAATGGGTTAATGCCCCAATCAAAAGACACAAGGTATCAGATTGGATAAAAAAATAAGACCCATCGATATGCTGTCTGCAAGAGACTCATTTTAGACCCAAAGACACCCCCACATTGAAAGTGAGGGAGTGGAAAACAATTTACCATGCTAATGGACACGAAAAGAAAGCTGGGATGGCAATCCTTATATCAGACAAATTAGATTTTAACCAAAGACTGTAATAAGAGATGAGGAAGGACACTATATCATGCTTAAAGGGTCTATCCAACAAGAAGATCTAACAATTGTAAATATCTATGCCCCTAACATGGGAGCAGCCAATGATATAAGCCAATTAAAAACAAAAGCAAAAAAACACATCGACAACAATACAACAATAGTGGGGGACTTTACACCCCCCTCACTGAAATGGACAGATCATCTAAGCAAAAGATCAACAAGGAAATAAAGACTTCAAATGACACACTGGACCAAATGGACTTCACAGATATATTCAGGACATTCCATCCCAAAGCAACAGAATACACATTCTTCTCTAGTGCCCATGGAACATTCTCCAGAACTGATCACATCGTAGGTCACAAATCCGGTCTCAACTGGTACCAAAAGTTTGGAATCATTCCCTGCATATTTTCTGACCACAATGCTTTGAAACTAGAACTCAATCACAAGAGGAAAGTCAGAAAGAACTCAAATACATGGAGGCTAAAGAGCATCCTGCTAAAGAATGATTGGGTCAACCAGGAAATTAAAGAAGAATTAAAAAAATTCATGAAAACAAATGAAAATGAAAACACACTGTTCAAAATCTTTGGGATGCAGCAAAGGCAGTCTTAAGAGGAAAATATATAGCAATACAAGCCTTTCTCAAGAAACAAGAAAGGTCTCAAATACACAACCTAACCCGACACCTAAAGGAGCTGGAGAAAGAACAGCAAATAAAGCCTAATCCCATCAGGAGAAGAGAAATAATAAAGATCGGAGCAGAAATCAATGAACTAGTAACCAAAAAAAAAAAAAAAAAAAAAAAACAGTAAAACAGATCAACAAAACTAGGAGCTGGTTCTTTGAAAGAATTAACAAGATTGATAAACCCCGGGCCAGACTTATCAAAAGAAAAGAGAAATGACCCAAATCCACAAAATCGTGAATGAAAGAGGAAAGATCACAACCAACACCAAAATAATACAATTATAAGAACATATTATGAGCAACTATATGCCAGCAAATTAGATAACCTGGAAGAAATGGATGCATTCCTAGAGATGTATCAACTACCAAAATTGAACCATGAAGAAATAAAAACCTGAACAGACCTATAACCACGAAGGAAATTGAAGCAGTCATCAAAATCTCCCAACAAACAAAAGCCAAGGGCCAGATGGCTTCCCAGGGGAATTCTACCAAATATTTCAAGAAGAATTAATACCTATTCTTCTGAAGCTGTTCTAAAAAACAGAATGGAAGGAAAACTTCCAAATTCGTTTTATGAGGACACCATTACCTTGATCCCTAAACCAGACAAAGACCCCATTAAAAAGGAGAATTACAGACCAATATCCTTGATGAACATGGATGCAAAAATTCTCAACAAAATACTAGCGAATAGGATCCAACAGTACATTAAAAGGATTATTCACCATGACCAAGTGGGATTTATCCCTGGGCTGCAAGGTTGGTTCAACATCTGCAAATCAATCAATGTGATACAGTACACCAATAAAAGAAAGAACAGGAACCATATGATCCTCTCAATAGATGCAGAAAAAGCATTTGACAAAGTAGAGCATCCTTTCTTGATCAAAACTCCTCAGAGTATAGGGTTAGAGGGTACATACCTCAATATAATAAAAGCCATCTATGAAAAACCCACAGCAAATATCATTCTTAATGAGGAAAAACTGAGAGCTTTCCCTCTAAGGTCAGGAACCAAGGCAGGGATGTCCACTATCCATCACTGCTATTCAACATAGGATTAGAAGTCCTAGCCACAGCAATCAGACAACAAAAAGAAATAAAAGGCATGTGAATCAGCAAAGAAGAAGTCAAACTCTCAATCTTTGCAGATGATATGCTACTTTATGTGGAAAACCCAAAAGACTCCACCCCAAAACTGCTAGAACTCATACAAGAATTCAGTAAAGTGGCAGGATATAAAATCAATGCACAGAAATCAGTGGCATTCCTATACTCCAACAACAAGACAGAAGAAAGAGAAATTAAGGATTTGATCCCATTTACAATTGCACCCAACACCATAAGATACCTAGGAATAAATCTATCCAAAGAGGCAAAGAATCTGTACTCAGAAAACTATAAAATACTCATGAAAGAAATTGAGGAAGACACAAAGAAATGGAAAAACGTTCCATGCTCATGGATTGGAAGAACAAATATTGTGAAGATGTCAATGCTACCTAGAGCAATCTACACATTCAATGCAATCCCCATCAAAATACCATCCACTTTTTTCAAAGAAATGGAACAAATAACCCTAAAATTTGTACAGAACGAGAAAAGACCCCAAATCACCAAGGAAATGATGAAAAAGAAAAGCAAAGCTGGAGGGATCACAATTCTGGAATTACAGCTCTATTACAAAGCTGTCATCATCAAGACAGTATGGTACTGGCACAAAAACAGACACATAGATCAATGGAACAGAATCGAGAGCCCAGAAATGGACCCTCAACTCTATGGTCAACGAATCTTTGACAAAGCAGGAAAGAATGTCCAATGGAAAAAAGACAGTCTCTTCAACAAATGGTGTTGGGAAAATTGGACAACCACATGCAGAAGACTGAAACTAGACCATTTCTGTACACCACACACAAAAATAAACTCAAAATAGTTGAAAGACCTAAACGTGAGACAGGAGTCCATCAAAATCCTAAAGGAGAACACAGGTAGCAACCTCTTCGACCTCAGCCACAGCAACTTCTTCCTAGAAACATCACCAAAGGCAAGGGAAGCAAGGGCGAAAATGAACTTTTGGGACCTCATCAAAATAAAAAGCTTTTGCACAGCCAAAGAAACAGTCCACAAAACCAAAAGACAACTGACAGAATGGGAGAAGATATTTGCAAATGACATATCAGATAAAGGGCTAGTATCCAAAATCTATAAAGAACTTATGAAACTCAACACCCAAAGAACAAATGATCCAGTCAAGAAATGGGCAGAAGACATGAACAGACATTTTTCCAAAGAAGACATCCAAATGGCCAGCAGAGACATGAAAAAGTGCTCAACATCGCTTGGCATCATGGATGTCCAAATCAAAACCTCAATGAGATTTCACCTCACACCAGTCAGAATGGCTAAAATTAACAAGTCAGGAAATGACAGATGTTGGCAGGGATGCAGAGAAAGAGCAACCCTCCTACACTATTGTTGGGAATGCAAGCTGGTGCAGCCACTCTGGAAAACATTATGGACGTTCTTCAAAAAGTTGAAAATAGAGCTACCCTAAGATCCAGCAATTCCACTACTGGATATTTACCCCAAAGATACAAATGTAGAGATCCGAAGGGGTATGTTCACCTTCATGTTTATTCCAGCAATGTCCACAATAGCCAAACTGTGGAAAGAGCCACGATGTCCATCGACAGATGAATGGATAAAGAAGATGTGATATATATATATATATGCACACACACACAATGGAATATTATTCAGCCATCAAAACGAATGAAATCTTGCCATTTGCAACGATGTGGATGGAACTGGAGACTGTTATGCTGAGCGAAATAAGTCAATCAGAGAAAGACATGTATCATATGACCTCACTGATATGAATTATTCTTAATCTCAGGAAACAAACTGAGGGTTGTTGGAGTGGTGGGGCTTAGGATGGATGGGTGGTTGGGTGATAGACATTGGGAGGGTATGTGCTATGGTGAGTGCTGTGAATTGTGCAAGACTGTTGAATCAAAGACCTGTACCTCTGAAACAAATAATACATTATATGTTAAAAAAAAAAAGAAGAAGAAGAAGAAGATAGCAGGAGGAGAAAATGAAGGGGGAGAAATCGGAGGGGGAGATGAACCACGAGAGATGATGGACTCTGAATAACAAACTGAGGGTTCTAGAGGGGAGGGGGGTGGGAGGATGCATTAGCCTGGTGATGGGTGTTAAAGTGGGCACGTTCTGCTTGGAGCACTGGGTTTTATATTCAGACAATGAATCATGGAACACTACATCAAAAACTAATGATGTATCGTGATTAACATAACATAACAATAATAATGAAAAAAAGAATTACCTCTGAAAACCCCTTAAATTGCCTTTCTAAAGCTGAGTACATAGTTTTGTATATTTATCAAGCAGGGTAGTTTTTTTTTATTATTAATATAATGTATTATTCGTTTCAGGCTATAGGTCTGTGATTCATCAGTCTTACACAATTCACAGTGTTCACCAAAGCACATACCCTCCCCAATGTCTATCACCCAGCCATCCCTTCCCTCCCACCCCCTTCCACTCCAGAAACCCTCAGTTTTTTTTCCTGAGATTAAGGGTCTCTTATGGTTTGTCCCCCGCTCTAGTTTCATCTTGTTTCATTTTTCCGCCCTTCCCCTCTGGTCCTCTGTCTTGTTTCTCAAATTCCTCATGTCAGTGAGATCATGTGATATTTGTCTTTCTCTGATTGACTTATTTCACTTAGCATAATACCCTCTAGTTCCATCCATGTCATTGTAAATGGGAAGATTTCATTTTTTTGATGGTTGCATAATATTCCATTGTACATATATACCACATCCTCTTTATCCATTCATCTGTCGATGGACATCTATTCTCTTTCCATCGTTTGGCTATTGTGGACATTGTTGCTATAAACATTGGGGTGCAGGTACCCCCTCGGATCACTACATTTGTATCGTTGGGGTAAATACCCAGTAGTGCAATTGGTGGGTCATAGGTTGGCTCTGTTTTCAACTTTTTGAGGAACCTCCATACTGTTTTCCAGAGTGGTTGTACCAGCTTCTGGCAGGGTAGTTCTTATGCACTCTTTGTGCACTTTTTATGCTCTCTGAAGTTTGAGAACCACAGAGCTAGAATACATAGAAGCAATAAAAACAAAAGTTTATAAACAGATGTCTGGGCTTTAGTAATTTTTTAAAGAAATGACATTCAACAGGTTGAGATCATTCAGACTCCATGTTGAAAGGGTAGTTCTGAGTAGGGGACAATGTAGGAGGGTCTGAATGGCTGTCCAGTGCTCCTAGCTGAAGATCAGGGAAGAGGGAGTACAGAATTGAGAACACCATCACGCTGTGGAGGCTACAAAGAGAAGCAAAAATGAGACACAAAACAGAAAATTAGAGATTTGTGCCTTGAATCAAATATACAAGGCTTTGAAGATGCTGTTAGCCTTGGCACACTCTTTTTTTAAAGCACCTCTATGGGCCTGTCATTCATGAGCCACAGAAAAAGAAATTGGGGCACCTGGGTGGCTCTGTCAGTTGAGTGTCTGTCTTTGGCTCAGGTCATGGTCTTGGAGTCCTGGGATCGAGCCCCGAGTCGGGCTTCCTTCTCACCAGGAAGTCTGCTTCTCCTCCTGCCCTTCACCCTGCTCATGTTCTCTCTCTCTCACTCTCTGTCTCTCTCTCTCTCAAATAAATAAATAAAATCTTTAAAAAAATAGAAAGAGAAATTGTAGGATCATCAAGGGATCTCTAGAGAAAGAAGACCTCAAGGAACTCACTGATCAGGGCAAGCTTTGTCAATCCTCCATGTGAACCTAGGAGCTCCTGATGATCTCAGGCGTCCAGAGTCTGCTGATGGTGCAGACAGATCTTAGCCAGGTTCTATAACTAAACGACACCATGGTTAGGATTAAACAGGTCACAGTTGTGAATATGTGCTTTGGTAAAGCCAATTTCTCCCACAGGTTCTACTGACACACCTCCCACAGGTCTGTCAGTAGCAACTCCTTCTTAAATAGCCTTTTAGTTCCTCTGATCCTTGGAGAAGAATAAGGTGACCAACTGTCCCAGTTTGCTCAGGACTATCAGAGTTTTAGCAATGAAAGTCCTGGGTCCAGGGAAACTCCTCAGTTTCAGGAAAATGAGGAAGGTTGGCACCTGTAGGAAGAATTCCAGGTAACTCATTATGTGAAGATTAATGCCAGAGGGTGAAAACTTCTATCTTAGAAAGTACTTTTTGTTCCCTGTAATTTTATCTGATCCTGACAAGCCTGTGCAGCAGACATGACATGGTTTATGTTCACCTCCATCTTACATAAGGGTCGGTTGAGGCCAAAGAGATTGGTTATCTGTGAATAACCACAATCAGAATTTAGGTGACATAACTTTTATTGAATGCTTCTCGATCCATATCCCATGCACTGTCCTATATATAAAGTTGCTGTATTGAAATAGGTTCTCTAATAATAATGGTAATAATAGTGTTTAATTATCTCATCCTCTCATCAACAGATGCCATTATTAGCCTCATTTTAAGATAAGGAAATTAAGGTGCAGAAAAATTAAGAATTTCATTTGGAAACACACAGCGAATGGGTAGTAGTCAGGACTGGAACCCAAATACCTCTGATACTATGATCTGGCTACCTGAGAAAAGAAAATGTGTGGGTCTCCTCATCTTCAAAAATCCTTAATCTAACTTCCAAGAACCCCAACCTATTTTTCCACTTGTGTCCCTCACTGGTTCCTTCTCATGGATCCTCTGTGCCTGCTGAGCTGAACTGCTTTCTGATTCTACAATACATCTGCTGCTTCTGACCAAGGCCTTTGTCCTGATCTTTCTCATATCTAGAATGTAATCATCCAGGCACTCAATGCAGGATGTGCCAGCTACAGTCAGACATGGGCTTACTAGACAAAATTGTCAGCTGTTACCCTGGGGATCTTTGATAAGTTTCCAAACATTTCTGAGCCTTCCTTTCCTCATCTGTAAGTTGAAGACAATTGGGAATCATGCAGGAGAGTTTAAGGATTAGTAAGCATGTCTCACCAATCATTTAATGCTATGCATGGCATCCAGTCTATGTACTCCACTCCTAGGCAGAGTGTAAAAGCAGAGAAATCTGCACAATTCTGACTATTGTATACATTGGGAATGGCTGACTATTTCCAAGGAAATCATGCATTCAATGGACAGACATGTATTTGTTTATAGATGTGTGTTTGGTGACTATTATGCATTTGTAGAGAGTCCAGCACTATACTCAGTGCATTTGAGAACATATTAGTGTTGTGCTGAGTCACACATTACATAGACATCAGTACATTTGCTAGGCAGCCATGCATTTGGGGAAGACTTGTCCATTTTGAACCTACCTGGTGGGTTGAGCCATCTTTAATGGTTTTAAGGCCATCTCTAATGACCTGTTGGTTCCTGCTTTGTCATCTAAACTCAGTTGGTTTCTTTTTCAGTCTAAGGCTGAAGTCATAATATTTAAATCTGAGCAGAAAAATCCTCAAAAATTATTTTATTAATCCTTTTTAATTCTGTTTGAACACCATATATATAAACGTATGCATGTATATGTATAACTTTTTTTCCAGAAACATAAAAATTAAAGTGTTAAAAGATCCTTTTTTCAAAGTCTTGAAATGAACCAAGCACCTGGGGTCCATTGTCTCCATTAATCTTCACAGTTTACCTGTGAGATTCATGCCACCACATTTTAAAAATGAGGAATATGAGTCTACCCCAGATTAAATAATTTATAACAATCCCAAATCAGCACACACAGGAGCAAGAATTTGATCTCAATTTTAACAGACTAGTAGGTTGCCAATGTAGAAAGTCAAAAGAATTTATAGACCATCTACTAAACACAATTGGAGAGTTTAACAACATTGCTGGAGCCAATGCCCCTATATGCCAAATTAACTAATTAGGAAAGCAATGCCATTTTCAATAGCAGCACAAATTATAAAGTATCTAGAAATTAAGCTAACATAATATGTGCAAATTTTGTAGAAAAATGTGAAAACATTATCGATAAAAATTTTATTATTTTTTTAAGATTTTATTTATTTATTTGAGAGAGAGAGAGCAAGAGCAGGGGGAGGGGCAGTGGGAGAGGGAGAAGCAGACCCCTGCTGAGCAGGGAACCTGCTGGGGAGGCTCAATCGCAGGACCCCTGAGATCAGGACCTTAGCTGAAGGCAGGAGCTTAACCCACTGAGCCACCCAGGTGCCCCCGATATAAATTTTAAAAATTAGCTTGTTCTTAACCTAAACCCAGTACCCATACTTTTCAATACACATTGCAGTTTAAGAAAGAAGACTGGGAGACAGAAACAGAGACAGAGAAAGGAAGAGACAGAGGCTGAGGGGAAAGCAGAAACATGGTCCCCTATGTGATTGCACAACACTGATAATCAGGTTAGTTATTGCAAAGTTCAACCCTTCTGCCCTCAGGCTGGAAGAGGAGTGAGGACGAGTTCAGGACACATGTATGTAATGTGTATAGTTGGGGCTACCTAGGTGGAAAAGGTCCTCTTCAGAACCCAAAGGGCAAATAGAAATCAAGTAAATAGTTCATGAAAATGAAGCTTGCTAACTTTGTTCCAGAACCGAGCACTGCACCATGATTCCTCCATAGCCAGGGCTCTTGTCATTTAATTGGCACATAGGGCAGACCCAGGTCCCCAGCGTCCCTGAGACCAGTGGCAAAGAGAAGGCCTCTGGCCTCCAGCCACACTCCACCTTCAAAGCAGGTGCTCTTCCTGGGGAAGTGGGTTCATTTCTTGGATACACCGTGATAGGAGGTAAGCTGAAACTCTGGGAAGAGTATCTAAGGGGTGGGGTCCTGTGATTATTCTCTCCTCAGCACCAAACAAGATGGTCCTCTGCACCATGTGGCTTCTGTGAATGGCTCTTCCAGCTCTGCTCCCCTGAGGCTACACTCCTATCTTGCTCCATGTGAAAACGCTCTTCCATTTTGCGGAGAAGGTGCACACAGGACCTCCCAGGGGTGAAGTGCATGAACTTGTCTGAGGTTTGTAGGGTTGCCACATGGCCCCTCTGTGTTCAGGAGCATTCAGTCGAAGGTGTTCAGAACAGGCAGCCTGGGGAGTTCGGCTGCCACTGTGAGTCCCTTCCTCACTGGGGGGCCCCCAGGAAAGCCCTGGGCTCTAAGGAACTGGCTACAATATCCTGCTCTGGCCACACTGACATGCTCTTCTCAAGAATTCTAGTCATGAATTTACCCCCTGGCTTTGACCCTCAATGGCTGGGTAATAAAGGGAAGCTGCCTAATTCTTACAGCCTCAATGTCTTTAATTTTCAAAAGGAAGGCATTGGTTTTATCTCAAACTATTGTCAAAGAGGTAAGATACTGTGTGTAAAAGGATTTCATTATACAGCTTTACTCTGATATTTGAAGTATTTGCTCAGGTTTTAGGTTTTTAATCCTGGATCCTTCAGCATGTCAACTCTCTGACCCTCAGTTTATTCACCTGAATGAATGGGATTAATGTCATCTACCTCATAGTGGTGGATGTGAAAATAAATTCAAATCATGTCATATAAAGGACTGACAAATGAACACTGTTGTTATCAGTGTTGGATTATAGATTTATTCTTAATATCCCTCCCTGAGAACCAAGTCATCTTCTTGACCCATATAAATCAGTCAAGAAAGTAAGTTGCCCCTCCCTGCCCCCCCCATCTCCTTGAATTTTGAGGAAAAAAGAGACTGAAACTGGTCTGGAGACTCTTTAATAAAACATTTAAAAGTCTGGTGTTATCTAATTTTCTGAGATGAAATGCAACAATGTCAGCCTTTAAAAAATTAAAACCTTTCCTGTGCTTTCTGGAGAGGCTATAATGAGATCTGACCAATTTATTTTTTAATTGGCAAAGCAATAAATTAGTGAAAATGTATTCTTTCTGTATTACTGGATGGCTCTGTTAGATCTGGAAATGAATCACTTTGTAAGGCATTGGTTTGTCTTTTTTTATTGACATTCTTCTTTTCCACAAATTTATAAAGATAGAAACACTAAGGGTGAAGAAAAATATAAAGTCATGTGTGAGTCCTAGAATAATGATTTGCCTTTGGATCAGATAAGGAAATCCCTGAGCTTTAATTCAGCCTAGGATTGAGGCATTTCAGAAATGATTTTCAATATCCAAAGGAAAAAAAAATTGTAAGACCTGATATTATTTTAGTAATAACTAAGTGGCTCAAAGGGCCAATCAAGGATTATGGACAATTTTTGTATGTGCCTGGATATGAGGCACAAAAATGACAATGGCAAAATAAAGTCATAATCATTCTGAATATTTGTGTAGCACTTTATATATTATGAGTCACACTCCCATTTATCATCTAATTTGATCCTTCCAACAACGCCAGGGGGTTGACAGGGAAAATATTGCCATTCTCTTTTTACAGATAAGGAAACCAAGGCACAGATCATTTTCATGACTTGCTCAAGTATATACAGCCTAGAAAATGGCACAGTTGAGTTTGAAGTTAGGTTCTGTCTGACTCCAAAGTCCAAGGAGAAAACTTTGACCAAGTTCTATTTTTCAGAGAAAACATGTTCAGAGGACCTTACAGCATGAAGTGAACTGCATGAGATATTTTAAAACAGAATTCAGTATTTCAAAACAGAATATGATAATATCGATCTTAAAGACTCAACATGAATGAAGTCATGCCTAAATGGTCAAAGTACCAGTATAAAATACTAGGGGAGAACTAACACTTTGGTTCAAGAACATTTCCAGAACAAAATGATTGGGGACCAGAGTAACACATAGTCATGAAAGGCTTTGCAAGATGAATGACTCAGAATTCACTGGACGTGCTTTCAGCACATTACTTAATTCTTCTGTAGTAAAATGAGAATACTGATTTCTACCTCATCTGTAAAATGAGGAAACCGATTTTTATCTTATGGAGTTGCTGGGTGAATCATATGAGTTAATACAGGCATGCACTTACAATTTGGATCATTGCCATGGCTCTTAATGGATCATTCACATGAAGTAAGCCTGAGAAGTCATCTTATCTCTATAACATAAGCTTGTGAAGCCCTCAGCTTGGCCTTTGGATGCTGCTTCTCAATGTATTAAAGCGACAGAAAACAGTGGCATTTGCCTACATACAACTGAAAGGACTGTAGACTCCAGAGTCTAAGACACTTTACTAGGAATATATGCAGTTCAGATGGAAAGGTCAGTTAGTGCTGTGTGGCGGAGATCTTGGTGCCAGACCAGGAATTGGGCTCTCCTCTGTAGATAGTGGCAAGCCACTGAAGGTTTTGGAATGAGGGGGTGATATTCTCCAAGCTATGTTTCAAGAACATCCATTAAGTAGCCACCATTGGAAGGAGAAGAACACACTGAAAATTCTTGAGGGACTTCACCTTGTTAAAAAAGAAACTACAAGCCCCAAATGGAGTCATTTGTCCCCTGCCCCCACAACAACAGACTAAGACTTAATTACAGTATTAACCTATCCCAAGAATGTGACTTTTTAAATGTCAATCTAAAATTTCCTGATCAGCACTTGTGAGGTCATCTGCATGTTATAAACTCTGCCCTTGACTTCCCCTCAAAAAGATGATTTGGTCTCAAACAATCCTTTCTCTTCTCTTGCTAATAATGTCCTTGCCCCACCCTTCTGCCTATAAAAACCTTTCATTTCCAACAACACCTCAGAGCATCTCTCTACTTGCTGTATGAGATGCTGCTTGGTTCATGATTTACTTAATAAAGTCAATTAGATCTTCAAATTTAGTTGGTTGAATTTTTTTTTCTTTAGTTCACTCCAAGGAAGAGAAGAAGTCAACCATATGGACTTAGATTTACCACTCACGGGGACAACTAGGGACCACAGACCACTCAGGGTTGGACACACCTCAAAGTTGGACTCACTTTTAGAATTCTATTTTTTTTAAACAGTTGTTTGCTTAGAGTTCAGCCCTTCCCACTAGGTGCTAAACACAATCAGCAGCTTCACACAAGTTTGTGGTTGTTTTTAGATATTGATTTTTAATACTTGCTCTTGTTCTTTGTGTCCATCTGCAGGCGATTAAAAACCCATCTGGTTTCTCTGAGACTCACACATCAATACCTTATCAACACAGCTCTCTGCTGGTGTCACTGGCTCTTTCACAGAGTTGGTCTTCCTTTTGTGCCTGAAAGGCATTCATAAGGGACTCCATCTTCCTCACCCCTGCTCTCTCTACCTTTGATCCCCTAGTGCATGTACGCCCTGATTCGTTTTTGTTTTTACTCTCTTAGCTCAAGACCTGTCTTTTTGCACCCTGTTTGGCTCTCTTGCTATTCCAGGATTTCTTTTCACTCCTCTGTATTCACGCTGACCTTTTTTTTTTTTTTCTTGTGTAGTTATTGCTTGCTGGAATTCATTACCTCTGGGTATAGAATCATTTATCCACTAAGCATCCTTTCTTCCCTGTTGAAGTTCACTCAATGTTACCTTTATTTCCCCCTGATTCTGCTCTGCTGCAATCTGACTTTCCATTATTATTCTTATCAGTAGTCTGTTATTTATAGAATGGAGAAATAAGATAAGCGCCTTCTAATATAGGTGGGACACAAGCAATGTAGCTGGGAATAAGAAATGTAAAAGGAAAGACTGAGCTACAAAACACAGAGTTTGAGGGGCATTCTGATTGCCTCATGAAAAGTGGATCCTGGAGAGGACTGGGGTAGAAAAGCAGGAATGAGGCAGACATAGCTCTCTTCCCAGCAAGGGGGAGAGAAAATGATAATTGTCAATCATCTGCTCAGTGCCGAGTGCCCTGTGGAATCCCATGAATGCATCCTCTCATTTATTCTTTACTCGAGACTCTGCAGTGGTATTAGCCAGACCTTATAGGCAAGAAAGTGAGATGGGAAGAGGTTGAGTTATTTCCCGTCTAGAGCAGAATCTGCACATGAGCCCGAGGATTGTAAGGATGCAAAACATTCATAGGCATCTATTTGACTATATCTCAAAAAGGTTAAAAGCTTATGTCCATGAATCCCATATACCTAGGTCTCGGAGTTCATCATAAAGATATATTCTGAGATCCAGGCAAATATTTGGTACAAACTGCTCATGGGACTGCTGTTTGTAAGAGGGAAAATGCTATCACAGCCATATGTCTGGAGCAACAGTAAAGTAAATAATGGCATATCCATACAGAGAAATCTTTTGACAAACTTGAAATGACATTTCAATGCTCGTACTAAAAATTGGAAAATTCTTATGTTAAAATATTGAAAGTATAAAAATTAGACATACATATGTATTTGCAATTAAAAACATTAAAAATTTACAAATAAAATATTAATATTTTCATCTCAAATTTCCTTCCTTAGGCTATAATAAATAAAATATTTCCCCTCATTTTAAAGCAATGCATACGTAACCCAGGAACTTGGAAAAGACATCAAAGTAAAAAGGGTGGATGGAAATGACAGCTCTAACCTTGCCTTATTTAATATTCTTTAATCTTCATAACATGAGATAGACAAATGTTTATATGTATCACTTTCTGATTTTCTGATTTCAGCTTGAATATTTTGGGAAACAGATTTAAAGGAAGAAGAGAGAAAAAAATGTATCATAATTTTAATATGTAGAGATGACCATCATTCACCTTTCACAATGTTCCTGATAACTGTTCATTGCATCATTTTCCATGGCAGAAATCTGGCTCCCTAAGAGAAAGAAAAAAAATTCAACACAGGATTAGCAATAAAAGACTGGTGCTCTGAAGACATTTGTGCTTACCCCTAAGTTGTACTCTTATTACAATTGCCAGTCAGTGTATCATCTGTCTCACATACTGGACTATAAACTCCCTCATGCAAATATTACACATATTTTGCTCACAGATGTAGACCTAAAGTAGAGAATAATATGTAGCATTCAGTAGGCAATCAAAGCATACAGTAAAACAGTGAACGACATAAGAGAATTTGTCCCTGCATGGATTATTTATCTTCAGATTTTTTTATGACTTAATTAATTCAAATATGTTCCATAGTCGCAGGAAATTATTTTCCCATTTCCTTGATAATGAAAATGACCATATGTAGCTCAAAGCTACCTGCTTTAGTGAGAGAGAAAAGCAAAAATAAGATACTTCTGGCACTGTCTCCCAAACATTTGGCCACAATTAAATGATGGAAAAGGCAGTATCAATAATTTTTAATTTAATTTTATTTAATTGTTATGTTAGTCACAATACAGCACATCATTAGTTTTTGATGTAGTGATCCACAATTCATTGTTTTTGTATAACACCCAGTGCTCCATGCAGTACCTGCCATCCTTAATACCCATCACCAGGCTAACCCATCCCCCCACCCTCCTCCCCTCTAGAACCCTCAGTTTGTTTCCCATAGTCCATAGTCTCTCATGGTTCATCTCTCCCTCCGACTTACCCCCCTTCCTTTTTCCCTTCCTTCTCCTAGTGTCCTCCCTGCTATTCCTGATGTTCCACAAATAAGTGAAACCATATGATAATTGACTTTCTCTGCTTGACTTGCTTCACTTAGCATAATCTCCTCCAGTCCCATCCATGTTGATGTAAAAGTTGGGTATTCCTCCTTTCTGATGGCTGAGTAATATTCCATTGTATATATGGGCCACATCTTTATCCATTCATCTGTTGAAGGGTGTCTTGGCTCTTTCCACGGACATTGCTGCTATGAACATTGGGGTGCATATGGCTCTTCTTTTCACTACATCTGTGTCTTTGGGGTGAATACCCAGTAGTGCAATTGCTGGGCCATAGGGTAGCTCTATTTTTAATTTTTTGAGGCACATCCACACTGTTTTCCAAAGTGGCTGTACCAACTTGCATTCCCACCAACAGTGTAAGAGGGTTCCCCTTTCTCCACAACCTCTCCAAAATTTGTTGTTTCTTGCCTTGTCAATTTTTGCCATTCTAACTGGTGCAAGGTGGTATCTCAATGTGGTTTTGATTTGAATTTCTCTATGGCTAATGATGATGAACATTTTTTCATGTGTCTGTTAACCATTTGTATGTCTTCTTTGGAGAAGTGTCTGTTCATGCCTTCTGCCCATTTTTTGACTTGATTATTTTTTTGGGGGGTGTTGAGTTTGAGAAGTTCTTTATAGATCTTGGCTACCAGCCCTTTATCTGTAGTGTCATTTTCAAATATCTTGTCCCATTCTGTGGGTTACCTCTTTGTTTTGTTGACTGTTTCCTTTGCTGTGCAGAAGCTTTTTATCTTGATGAAGTCCCGAAAGTTCATTTTTGCTTTTGTTTCACTAGCCTTTGGAGATGTATCTTGAAAGAAGCTACTGTGGTCAATGTCGAAGAAGTTACTGCCTCTATTCTCCTCTAGGACTTTTGATGGATTCCTGCCTCACATTGAGGTCTTCCATCCATTTTGAGTTTATCTTTGTGTATGGTGTTAGAGAATGGTTGAGTTTCATTCTTCTGCATGTGGCAGTCCAATTTTCCCAGCACCATTTATTGACGAGATTGTCTTTTTTCTATTGCATATTTTTTCCTGCTTTGTCAAAGATGATTTGATTGTAGAGTCGAAGATCCATATCTGGGCTCTCTATTCTGTTCCATTGGTCTATATGCTTGTTTTTCTGCCAGTACTATGCTGTCTTGGTGATCAATGCTTTGTAATATAGCTTGAAATCAGGCAATGTGATGCCCCCAGTTTTGTTTTTCTTTTTCAACGTTTCCTTGGTGATTTGGGGTCTTTTCTGATTCCATACAAATTTTAGGATTGTCTGTTCCAGCACTTTGAAAACTGTCATTGGAATTTTGATCAGGTTGGTGTTGAAGGTATAGATTGCTCTGGGTAGCATAGACATATTAACAATGTTTATTCTTCTGATCCGTGAACATGGAATGTTTTTCCTTCTTTTTGTGTCTTCTTCAATTTCTTTCATGAGTGTTCTCTAGCTCCTAGAGTATAGATCTTTACCTCTTTGGTTAGGTTTATTCTGAGGTGTCTTATGGTTTTTGGTGCTATTGTAAATGGAATCATTTCTCTATTTTCTCTTTCTATTGTTGCATTGTTAGTGTATACGAAAGCAACTGATTTCTGTGCATTGATTTTGTATCCTGCCACATCATGGAATTGCTGTATGAGTTCTAGTAATTTGGGGGTGGAGTCTTTTGGATTTTCCACATAAAGTATCCACATCTGTCCAAAACCTATGGGATACTGCAAAGGCTATCCTAAGGGGGAAATACATGCCATCCAAGGCTCACTCAAAAACAGAAAAATCCCAAATTCACCAACTAACATTACACCTTAAAGAACTAGAGGAAAAGCAACAAACGATGCCTAAGCCATGCTTTAGAACATAAATAATTAAGATTAGAGCAGAGCAATGAATTAGAAACCAGAAACACAGTAGATCAGATCAATGAAACTAGAAGCTGGTTCTTTGAAAGAATTAATAAGATTGATAAGCCACTGGCCAGACTTATCCAAAAGAAAAGACAAAGGACCCAAATTAATAAAATTATGAATGAAAGGTGAGAGATCACGACTAACA
This sequence comes from Eumetopias jubatus, assembly GCF_037043125.1. Classification (NCBI taxonomy): domain Eukaryota; kingdom Metazoa; phylum Chordata; class Mammalia; order Carnivora; family Otariidae; genus Eumetopias; species Eumetopias jubatus. Next base: position 191,823,173 of record NW_028274808.1, on the reverse strand, counting down.
CCAAGGAAATAGAAACAATTATTAGAAATTATTATCAACAACTATATGCCAATAAATTGAGCAATCTGGAAGAAATGGATGTCTTCCTGGAAACCTATACACTGCCAAGACTGAAACAGGAAGAATTGACAACCTGAATAGGCCAATAACCAGTATGGAGATTGAAGCAGTAATCAAAAACCTCCCAAAAAAACAAGAGTCCAGGGCCTGATGGATTCCCTGGGGAATTCTACCAAACATTCAAAGAAGAAATACCTACCAAAGAATTAATACCTACTCTCCTGAAGCTGTTTCAAAAAATAGAAACAGAAGGAAAGCTTCCAGACTCATCCTATGAGGCCAGCATTACCTTAATCCCCAAACCAGGCAAAGACCCCATCTAAAAGGAGAATTTCAGACTTATAGCCCTGATGAATATGGATTCCAAAATTCTCAACGAAGTCCTAGACTAATAGGATCCAACAATACATTAAAAGGATCATCCACCATGACCAAGTGGGATTTATCCCTGGGATGCAAGTGTGATTCAACATTCGCAAATCAAACAATGTGATAGAACACACTAATAAGAAGAGAGAGAAGAATCACATGGTCCTCACAATTGATGCAGAAAAAGCATTTGAGAAAATACAGCATCTTTTCTGATTAAAACGCTTTATAGTATAGGGGTAGAGGGAACATTCCTCAAGTTCCTAAAATCCATTTATGAAAAACCCACAGTGAATATCATCCTCAATGGGGAAAAGCTGAGAGCCTTTCCCTTAAGATCAGGAACACTTCAAGGATGCCCACTCTTGCCACTTTTTTCAACATAGTACTAGAAGTCCTAGCAACAGCAATCAGACAACAAAAAGAAATAAAATGTATTCAAATTGGCAAAGAAGTCAAACTCTCTCTCTCTTCACAGATGACATGATACTTCATGTGGAAAATCCATATTTTTTAAATGATATGAAGCACATCAAGGGTAAAGCTTGTTTATTAAGGAATATTCACTCACATCATTGAAAGACAAAAGCAAAAAGGGCCAAGGTTTTCCCCAAGGGAGGAGCACTCTGCAAAACATATGAAATCTTTCCATTTGCAATGACACGGATGGAACTGGAGGGTATTATACTGAGGGAAATAAGCCAATCAGAGAAAGACATGTATCGTATGATCTCACTGATATGAGGAATTCTTAGTCTCAAGAAACAAACTGAGGGTTGCTGGAGTGGTGGCATGTGGGAGGGATGGGGTGGTTGGGTGATAGACATTGGGGAGTGTATGATAGACATTGGGGAGGGTATGTGCTATGGTGAGCACTGTGAATTGTGTAAGACTGTTGAATCACAGACCTGTACCTCTGAAACAAATAATATATTATATGTTAGTACTTGTGAATGGAGAACCAAGGTGGGGAGCAATACTACAAATTGAGTAATGGTATAAGTATATGCCAGAAGCTTAATGGCAGTAAGTTTTATTAATCAGAATAATACTTGGTTATGGAAGTGACTGATGCTAAATAAATTCTTATTATGTTTATTAGATGATTTCTCACCTATAGACAAACTGTCAGCCTGCTTGTATCTATTAGTTTCCATTGTATGCAAATTGAAGGAAAAAGATGTACCATTTCTCTGTTACATGTTGGATTATGTAGGAAATGTTTGTGAACAATTCAAAAAAACGATGAAAAAGTTTTCTGTGGATGTTTTGTGTAGTGTCTTGGCATTTATATCGATAGTTAAAAGTTCACTTCCAAATAAACAAAAGTCCCATAATGCTAGATTTGATGTGTACCCAATTTGAACAAGGGTTGATGACTACCTGTAAAATTTGTTCAAAAGTTCCTCTTGTAAGGAAATACAGTAACTTAAATTACAAAAAAAAATTATATATATGTTAAAAAAAGGAAGATAGTAGGAAGGGAAAAATGAAGGGGGGGACCTGGAGGGGGAGATGAACCATGAGAGACTATGGACTCTGAGAAACAAACTGAGGGTTCTGGAGGGGAGGGTTGGGTGGGTGGATGGGTTAACCTGTTGATGGGTATTAAGGAGGGCACAGATTCAATGGAGCACTGGGTGTTATATGCAAACAATGAATCATGGAACACTACATCAAAAACTAATGATGTGATGTATGGTGATTAACATAGCATAATAAAATTTTAAAAATGCGAAAAAGAAGAGTACTCTGTATTATGTGCTGGAAATTTGCTAAGAAAGTAGATCTTAAGCATTTTCTCCATTAAAAAAGGTAACTGTGGGGTGATGAATGTACTAATTAACTGAATTGTGGTTAATTATTTCACAATGTATATATATCATCATGTTGTAAACTTGAAATATGTACAATCTTATTTATCAACTGTACTTCAGTAAAAGTGAAAATTTATGAAAATAAAAAACTAAAAAAGGAGTACTTCTCATCAAAAAAAATATATGACCTTGATTTATTGTAGAATTTGGGGTATATATGAAGCAAGGGAAGATCCCCAAGTTTTTTAAAACCACAAGTTTTCCATTATGGTGTTTTATTTTTCTTTCCAGTTTTATTGAGGTATAATGGGCAAATAAATTGTAAAATACTTAAAGTGTACAATATGATAATCTGATTTATGTATATATTTTGAAAACATTCTCCCCTATAAAGTTTATTAACACATCCATCACCTGACATATTTACCTCCTTTTTTGTGTGTGTGGTGAGAACATTTAAGTTATAGTCTCTTAGCACATTTCAATTATATAATTCAGTGTTTTGACTATAGTCTCTATGTTCTGCATTAGATCCTCAGAATTTATACATCTTTTTTTAGAAGATTTTATTTATTTGAGAGAGAGAGAGAGAGAAAGCACAGGAATGGGGGAGGAGCAGAGGGAGAGGGGCAAGCAGACTCTGATGTGGAGATCAACCCACAATCCTGAGATCACCACCTGAGCAGAAATCAAGAGTCAGATGCTTAATGGACTGAGTCACCTGGGCACCCCAGAATTTATTCATTTTATAACTAAACATTTGTACCCTTTCACCAAATTCTCCCCATTTCTCCCACTCCTCAGATTCTGGCGACCACTTTCTACTCTCTATTTCTATAAGTTTAACTTTTTATTTTTACTTTTTTAAAATTCCACATATAAATGATACCATGCAGTATTTGTCTTTTTCTGTCTGGCTTATTTCACTTAGCATGATATGCTTCAAGATTATCCATGTTGTCACAAATGACAGGATTTCCTTCCTTTTTAAGGCTGAATAATACTCTATTGTGTGTGTGTATGTATATATATGTGTATATAGAGAAATATATATTATAAATATATAAACATACAAATATATTTCTCTATATACACATTTCTATATGTACATTTCTTTATAAATATATACATGTGTGCATGAAATATATTTTTAAATATATATAAACATACAAATATATTTCTATATATACACATTTCTTTATAAATCCATCCTCCAGTGGACACTTAGGTTGTTTCTATACCATTATGCTATTTCTGATTTTGATTTGTCTCTCCACCAATTCAGGCAAATCATTAAGTGACTTTTAAAGTCATTTTTACCATGTATTTTTGAGTCTTTGCATAATATTTTCATGTTATTTGAAAATGTTTCTATTGTTTTCCAATATGAATGACAACTTGGCTTACACAACATTCTTTAGAAACCTTACATTTTCTTCAAAATTTTGAAGACTTGTTCCTTTGTCCTCTAACATTTAATTATGAAAAAAGTCTAAGACTACTCAATTCTTTCTGTCAGTGGCTATTGCTTCCTGAAGAGTTGTAGGACTTTTTTTTTCTTTAATTGTGTAACTCTAGTAGTCCCCAGTATATGGATGGATGTGTGTCCTTTTATTTGTTTTATATTAACATTTTCAAGCTCTACATTTAGGCCCTTTAACCCCAGGATCTTGAAAGGAAATGTATCACTGATTTTTTCTTCTTTTTAACTGATCTTGTTTTTTCCCAAAAGAATATCTACAAATTTTAAGTTGATTTCCATTATCTATTTTCCATACTTAGAATTTTCTCTGTGTCTTAATTTACATGGAGATAAAATATTTCACATGCCAACCATCACCCTTTAATTCCACCATATTCTTTTTTCATCTTTTATGATTTGGTGTTCTTATTTCAGAGGATGTATTCTGGTAGAAATTGGCTTCACTGAATTCCAAAATTAATTAATTAATTAAAAACATAAAAATAGTTCCCTTTGTAAGTAATTTTCAGAGATTATTCACAAATCTTGATGAAAGTATTTCCTTTACTTTGTTCTGCAGTATATTTTTTCATGATCCTTAAATCATTAGTCCAATTACTGCACATTTTCTATTTTATTACAATTGCCCAATTTTTTGAAGAAATTATTTCACTCATTTTTGAAAGAGAGATATCTACCCAGGCTCAGCATTTGCCAAAATAAATCATGGGCATCCTGCCCTGGGTTCCAGCCACTTCTGGTTGGGAGCTAATCATGTTCCTTTCTCAGATCAAGAGCAGGTTATCTTATTACTTAGTCTTACAAATAGCATCTAAAGGATTTTCACCCAGAAAATCTTCTTGGATTAAATGTAACCATTTCCTCCCCTATTACTCCTTCTAAGATGCAATCTACTGCCTGCCAGCAACATACAAATCCTATCCCAATTTCTAGATGCATTGTTTTTGCCTTGTATTTTCTGAATAGGGAGATGCCAATTGGAAAACATGGTGAGAAACCACAGAACAGTGACAATAACCCAGTTTCCTGACTGTTACAAAACACACCATACCTTTGACAGGTCTTCTTAGCTCTTTTAAGGAGACTGTTACATAGGAACATTTTTTTCCTGTCTGATTTCTAAATTGATGGAAATTTAACATTGAATCCAAGCATATTGAAATTAAAACTCACTTCTTTTGTAATGAAATTGGCAGAGAATTTGGACTTGGTTTGCAGCCACGTGGGCTTGCTATTATTTTACCCTGAATTTGACATACCTATCCAGTTCCCTGCACAGAAGACAAACTCAAGCCTTCCCCTGTTGGTGCCACCTCCATAAGACCTAAGGCTGTTAGAAGAGCAGAGCTTGCATTTCCCATGGGGAGGACTGAACAAGGGGAACTTAGAGGGTAAGTTTCCACCATTCTGAAGGTGGTTCCTCTTACAAACAGAAGGAGAGCAGGATAAATGGTCTCACCTGAACAGGGAAACATTTTGCAACTGGTACCATAGAAGTAGATGGAACACCATTTGCACACTTCAGTTCAACAGGTTAAATAGTGGATGGAATTTTCTTTCAGATCCAGAGATCAGGTTGGTAAGTTTTTAAAACAGCATGTCATCTTTCTCCTGTGCCTAGAAGACTTTATTAGGAATTTAAGAAGGTTATTGGCAGGTAAACTAGCCTGGCTCTATTTTTTTATAGCTCTTATTTCCCCAGATTTTCTACAAGGAACATATTGGTTAGAATGAGAAAATAATAACAATTAATACACAAATAATACATAAATGTTGACTTTAAAAATAGCATTTACTCCTAAGTTCAATAAGTTCCCCTGTATACTGTATGCTATTTTTATATGTATCTTTCTACTCAGGTTGTCATAACAGAATACTATATCCTGGGTGGCTTAAACAATAGACATTTATTTTCTCACATTTCAGGAGGGTAGAAATCCACATCCAGGTGCTAGTGAATTTGATTTCTGGTGAGGGCTATTTTCCTTGACTGTAAATAGCCACCTTCTTGCTGTGTTCTCTCCTGGCCTCTCCTCTGTGCTCATGTAGAGGCAGAGAGAGCTCTAGCATCTATCCTTCTTCTTAGAAGAACACCAGTCCTTAGGTTGACTAGGGCCCCACCTTTATGATCTCATTTAACCTTAATTACCTTCCTAAAGGCCCTACTTTCAAATACAGTCATACTGTGGATTAAGGCTTCAACATATTGAAGTTCAATCAACATACTGAATTTTGGGGGAAAGCAATAAAGTCCATAACATTGCAATACTGATTTACTTTGAGATAACTATGAAGAAAAAGCTTTATCAAGTAAGCATTCTCCCCAGTCTTGTGTAAATAAACACAAATTTCCCTAAGCATAATCCAAATTAGTGTTTTTCTTAAGTTCACACATTCTGTGACCAAAGAACAAATTCTTAAAAGTGTCAGATACAAGTGTCAGTTGGTTGAGCGTCAGACTCTTGGTTTTGGCTCAGATTGTGATCTCAGGGTCCTGAGATCAAGTCCCACGTCAGTCTCCATGCTCAGTTTGGAGTCTTCTTAAGAATCTCTCTCTCCCTTTCCCTTTGCCCTGTCCCTTCTTGCTCTCTCTCCCTCTCTCTCTAAGAAATAAATAAATCTTTAAAAAAAAAGTGTCAAATACATCATAGAAGAAGTCCTGTGTCCTTTGCCAGCTTCCCTCTTTAGAGTAAAAGTAGTGGTAGTCAGGTGCTTTATCCCACAAATTATTAATGACCATCATTATTAAATATTTTAATAACTGTCAATGAATTTTGACAAGTATTTTTTTCTAAAGATTTCTAGATATAAGATTCACTAACACTTTAGTGAAATCCAATGCTATTAATGCAGAGATAATCTTGACTAGTTAGAGGGGGTAAATGATTATAAAATTAAGTATTTAAAACTATAGAAGCCATGAACAAAATATAGAACTTGAAAAGTGTTGTGATATTTTAAGCAAAATTTAAATTCTAGCTTGGGAAGTGTTATACTTAATATTGTGATGGCGATAGTTTGTATTGCTGTTTCTTTACTTTTTACTTGCCGATGTGTTCTAGATGTATGTTTTATTAAAATATATTAATTATATTATCAAAATAATTAATTTGACATTTCTTTCTTCTTTCTGTAAATGTTAACAAACAAAACTTTGAAAAAAGAGAGGCTCTTATAGGAGTTAGGGTGTGTGTTCTGGTGTTAGTAACAGAGATCTGAAATAACAGTGGCTTAAGCCAAATAAGGCCTTATTTTTCTGTCACAAAATATCAAAGTCAGATGTGTCAGTTCATGGCCAACATGGTAGTATCAGATACCCGGATTTCTCTGTCTTCCTACTTTGCTTTCCTTAACACCTAGGTTTTCATATTTAAGGTCTCTTTATGAGCTCCAGACTTTTATATTCACTGGAGGTCTAGACTTATATTCATGTTTCAAGAAGGAAGAAAGAAGAATTGGGAAGAACAGAGTGTTTGCCAGTTGAGTAAATACCTTTGAAGAACTTTCTGCTTCTGCATCACTGACCTTCCCTGTCTGCAAGGGGGCTTGGGTGTCATCATGCAGCTGGCCTCATCAACCCTGTCCAGAAGTTGTTTGATAAGACATGAAAATAGGTATTGGGTAGGCAACTTACAACATCTACTACAGCTCTAAATCATCTTTTCTTCAGTATGACATCACTTCCCACCGTGAATGTATAGCTAAATATATTGAATAACATTCTAATCAACAAACATTTTAAAATTTTAATTATTTAAAAAAAACTCAAAACTATAAAGGCCCTCTCAACATGCTCTGTATCTAGTTAGCAGTTCCATAAAAGCTGCTTCACTAGGTGGGGGTTGGGGGAATTTGAGGCAGAGAAGATCAATTCTTGATTCCATTATTAATTAATTAATTAAACATATATTTAGAACCTGTTATATTTAGGCATTATACATTTTTGATGTTTTACAGTTTAAAAAGATATTTTATCTAGGTTGTCCTATGTAAACATCATGTAACAGCAACAAGTAGGAAACAGGCTTTTTTTTTTTTCTCATACTATAAATGATGACATTGAAGAACAAGGATGTTAAATAAAAAGTGCAATCCATAAAAATCAGTGTGACTCAGATCCAAGATTTGAACTGGGGAATTTTATCTCCTGTGAATTTTCCGCTCCCCTGACTTTAGCAATTGGGCTCTGTTGTTAATTAGAGGACCAAGACACTCTCTCCTTTTTAAACCTGGGGTCTATGTAGGTCAGGTCAAAGACAGGTTACTTGGGTACCTGTTTAGCCTTCATATAAACATTTGAATGTAGCCATTTGAGTTCATCTAAAGTGATAATTTTAATTGAAATATAATTGATATATAACATTATATTAGTTTCAGATGTACAACTTAATGATTCCATATTTGTATATATTGCAAAATGATCACTACAACATGTCTAAATTAACATCCATTACCACACATAGTTACAACTTATTTTTCTTGTAATAAGAACTTTTAAGATCTATTATCAACTTCTGAATATACAAACATTATAATTAACTATACTCACCATGCTGTACATTACAACCCCAGGACTTATTTTGTAACTGAAAGTCTGTACCTTTTGACCAGCTTCATACATTCCACCCCTGCCCCCCACCTCCAGCAACCACCAATCTGTTCTTTGTATCTATGAACTTGTTTGTTTGTTTTAGATTCCACATATAAGCGAAATCATATGGTATTTGTCTTTCTCTGTCTGACTTATTTCACTTAGCATATTGCCCTCCAAGTCCATTCATGTTATTCCAAAAGAAAATATTTCCTTCTTTTTTTACAGCTGAGTACAATATTCTATTATATATGGATATGGATATAATATATATTATGTTATATATATTATATATATTATATTTTTGTAATTTATTCATCAAGTATTTTTTATTAACTATGGGCAACAAGTTGTTATAGGGAATATAAAGATAGATAAGGCATACTCTTACCCTAAAGGCAGAATATCGAGAAGAAATTACACATTTATGTAAATAATTTTAACACAATACAATTATTATTATATGTACAACAATAAGGAAGTGACTTAAGACTTTTGGAATCTAAGAGATTGCAATTTATTGAACATCTAATACAATGTCTTGCAAAGAATAGGCATTCAATATTTGAAGACTGAACAAACAAGGAATAAGGAAGTAGATGGTTCAAAACAGTAGAATGTGATTTTTATGGGTATGGTCTCTAGTTTAATAGCTATGAACCCCATGTCTTTTAATAAAGGGGGCCCCTGCAATCCTTTGGACAAGATAGATAGAAACAGGGAAAGAAAAGTCTCTTTTTCCAACTTAACAGAACTACTATTTCTTAAAGAGAAAAGATTCAGAGAGAGAGAGAGAGAGAGGGATTCAGATATGTTGAAATTTAGAGACAAAGGTATAGCGAATGAATATGAGAGCACGCCATGAGAAAGGGCAAGGAAATAAAGAAGCAAGTTTGGCAGAGATTGAGAAGGAATAATTTAAAGTGTATGAAGGGAACAAAAAAGAACAACATCATGAGTGCCAGAAAAAGAAAGTGTCAGAAGGAGCTTGTCAAACTGGGAAATCACTGGCTTAGACAACTGGCAAAGCACAAAAATCCTTGTAAGAAAGAGTTTCTATAGTGGATGGAAATGAAGCCTCATCTAAAAGTTAAGAAAGAAATGCACGAGACAGCTGAGGTCATAAATTTAAATTGCCTTTGTAAGAAGTCTGTTAATGAAGGAAAGAAAGAAGAAGCCTATCTGTAAACTGACAAAAAGCAGCCCTCCTGAATATGTTGAAGCTTAGATCTCTCATCGAATAGTATTTTCTGCATTTGTATATTTTTGGATAAAATTTGTTGGTATCTTATTTGAGAGAATTTTCTTGAGAGTAATGAAGAGCAAGACATGTACCCAGTCAAGATAATGAAAAATTGATGCTTTATTTGTAGACTCTATGATTCAATAGATATGGTGCTCATCAACACAATTCGATGCCAGGAATCTGACAAATCCATGAAAGACTTATTTCTTACAGAGATGAGCCCTTTCCTATTTTTTATCATTCATTTTCAATTTTACTCCCAATGTTTTCTGTCATAGAAACAAGGAAATTTGGTCTCATGTATGATGCACCATGACTTTTCTTGATCTCTCTTTGAACCAAATTATTCTGAGCCATGGGGACGGAGATTGTTTTATCTCCATTGTCCATTTAGAATGAGCAAAGAAAATGAGTTTCATTTGACAGAGAGTAAGAATATAAGACACAAACAGAACCACACTGAAGAGGGGTATTAGCTATTTTATTGATCTCTCTCTCTTTTTTTTTAATGAGTTGTAGTGGATGTAGCAGAGTGATAGAATTGTAGTGTGTATTTGAACTTGAGCTATTGTTTGGTGTAAGTATATACACTGTAACAGATGATTTCCATGCATTTATTGTTGAATTCAATACTTCCAATACCACATTTTCTCCCGTTTTACAGGTGAAGTTTAAGTAAAATATCCAAGCATTCAAAGGTAGTGAATAGAAAAATTAAGATTGAAGCTGGATCTATTCAAAATGAAAGACTTCTCATTACATCTTGTTATTATTTTTTTTTCTCCAAAGAAGAAATGCCTTTTAAAGCATTCATGGATCATTTAAGCATTTTCTAAAAACAATTGTTTTGGAAACAAAACAATTTTTGCTGTGTTAATAAACTTTCATTTTTATGAGGAACTATGAAGAGTTTTATTAAAAAAGGAGATTTCATTATAATTGAACACATGCCTTGAAGCTACTGGGAAATACTTTGTCAGTTCTCCAGGAAATGCTGAGGTTCTATTTTGAAGTAAGTATAATACCATTCTATTTTTCTTTATTTGTTTAATTTTGTGATTGCCAGTGTCTATAATACCTTATATTAGGAAATTGAAAATTCTCAGCAGCTTATACCTATGACAATATGTTCTTACCACTATACTGAAGAATGGGCCTCTTCATGGGGGCTTCCATATGTTGGCAATCTTGTTGAGATTGTGTACTTGATTGATGAAGAAAAAATAATACCTCCACAGTCCATTCCTATTATAGCTTTTGTTCTGAGTCTGCAGTCTGCTCACAATGTTCAAGCAGGTGTCTTTCTCTGATTACCCTAGTAGAGATTCCTGTAGTTAGCCATAACACCACCTGCATTGGGTCCCAACTCCAGCCCCTCAGCCCCACCTACTTCATAATACCCAAGAGAGTGCATGATGCATGGACTGCACACACTTGATATTGAAGTGAACTGGAAGCAATGTAATGTTAAAGAAGACAACTACGTACACTGGCAATACAAGAATTCATCAGCAAGTAAGTCACACTGAACTTAACCTCTGACCCACTTAGTAAGAACACTATTCATTTTACATTTAGGCTTATGATTTCCTGCTTTCATGTTGTCTGTTTCCTTTTATTTATTCCTTCCCCAATTTTCCCTTCTTTTCATTTTTCTTTTCTTTCCTTCTCTTAATTTCATCCTTTGATAATCTAAAATCTCCCACTTGTACTGAACACTCATTTTATTAATTTTATGTCATTCCCATTACAACTCTGAAATATGAGAATTTCCCAGCTTTGATGATGAGGATACCTTGCTCCAACATTTAAGTAGCTTACTCAAGTTGACATAGCTCATAAATGACAGAGTCATTTAAACCCTGAATCAAAATCATGTTTTCCACGGATATGAAAGAACATGAAAGTGGTTTCTTTCCCCCATAAAATTGGCTGAATGGTGATCTCTGCCAGTGTGGACTCTCAGAGTTTCTTTAATGGCTTCAGGCTATTCTTTCTCTATTTTCCTATTTAGTTAGTAACACTGCTAGGACACAAAGACTGAAAATTTCCCTCTGGCTAATTAGGTATGAAGAATAAAAACAGATCATGGATTCCCTGCCCCCTTGGCACAAATACATCAACACAAACATGTTCCCATAGAAATACCAAGGACCTGCAGGAAAATAATCATAAAGAATATCATTTTGTCTTTACTTCATTATTCCTTCTGTATCACATGGTCTGTGGATGGAATTCTGCATCCAGTTGACAGATATCCTGACTTTTAAATTCATCCCCAAGACTCTGAAATGGAACTACAGCTCTATGACTAATTAACTCAATAAATAGTTATTATGTGCCATATGATTCTCTCTTTTCTATTCACTTCCACTAACATTGTTTGGAAGATTAAGTCTTGACAAATAATATGTAAATGCATATATAAAAAATGGTGATCCCCCGAAACTTCAAGTACTTCAATAGTTTTATAAGCTTCTAAATATTTGTATTAAATAATGTTTTGTTCAAAATTCCTAGAGCGATTTGTATTTTCCTGACCAAACTCTGACTGATTGAATATATGGTGCCAGACATAAGGGATTGCCTAAGAAAATATAGCTCTTTGAGGCTACGGCTTGGTGGGTGGAAAGAATATGGATGTTTTGGGGCTGGAAAGATGGTGAACATATTTCATTGTGACAAACCAACTTGTTCTAAGGGATGAACTGGTAACACAGAATATTAGTAATATGTGTTTGTAGTTACTGACTCTGTAAAGTATGTAAAAGTGAAATTAATTTGGGAAAGGATCAGCTTATTTGCAAATATAAATAAAAAAGAACAGTTCAGAAGTTTAAGACCTTGAGTTGGAAATAAAAGCCAACTTCTAGACTTAAAACAGCAAGGAACAAAGATGAGAAAGGCTTTGAGCAACAAAGACCAACTAGAATCCAGTGTTGTGAAAAGCTCAGATGAAGGGTGTAGTCTTCTCACTAGATGGTGAAGATTTATGTTACCATTTAGTTTAGAGGGAGAGAGGTGGAGGGGCAGGATCCTGTGGATGAAGAAGAGGAAGAGTCAAAGTAAATTTAAAAACTATGCTTAGGAGAAGAATTTATATGTGCTTCCCAGTACATGGAACCAACTAGAGGCCTTCCCCCACACACTTGTTTATTGACCGATCCATGTGGACTATAAAGTAAGAGAACAATAAACTTGTATGATGTTAACCCGCTGACATTTGCTTTTTTCATTAAATAAGTTAGACTATCACAACTAAACAGTAGGAGCAAAATATTTTTATTGTTTTCTGTAAAGATAATTTCTGGAGTTAGTTTTTTGATATTTAAATGACAACTATTATGCATACACACGAGTCCATTTCATCCTCAAATTTAAGCAAAAATGAAAAGAAAACTAACACTTACTTCGAAGTTCATGAAAACATCAATGGAACAAATGAATAAATCAAGCAAGGTCATGATATACTCATTTTCTGGACCTATATATACATCTTCCAAGGGGAAAGTAATATATATATGTTGGCTGATCATATCATGCAGTTGAAAATGTGTGAAGACCATTGACCTTTGGCAGCAAACAGACTCAAATTTAAAGCCCAGTTCCAAAATACACTAGATGTCTGACCTTGGCAAATTTAGTTAACCTGTTTTTCCTTTTTGTCATCTTGTAAATGTGCATAATATTTAGAATGCAGAACAGTTGTGAGAACATAATGCCATGGAAAATATAGAAAAGCACACTTCGTTCTTGTCACTTAGTAGGTGGTCAATACCTGCTAGATCTCTTCCTTTCCCTCCTTTATGTATCATAAAGCGTGAAACAGATAATGGATGGCATCAATTAGGTAGGACTTCTTCAGGACATTACTAATAGGAGTCATACATCAAAACAGTAGACCTTTGAGGTTTGCAACTATTTGCTGAAGCTGCCCCTACTTTATTTTTTAAGACAGTGACTTCAGAGTTTTCTAACATAACAAAGATTGTATTTACTTTGAAATTCATGCAGCTCTTTGATTATAAAAGCAAGCTGACAAAATTGTGCGTTTGGAATAATTACATCTTTACAAAATCCTCCAAAGTCCTTTGTGTCCATGTGTTTCTAACTAGAAAGTAAAAATTCTGTGAACCTTTAGTAACATGTTTGTGTGTGTGTGTGTGTGTGTGTGTGTATCAGCTTGCAAATTATTCAAGACCTGAACAAAAGCAGAAAATAAGTTTGCAGCACAGCAACTTTTGAATTTAATGAACAATGTTTTGCCTCTCGTTCTCCCCATACATACTGTGCTCACTCAACCTTTATTCTTGTACTGAAGACTCTTCTTTCCCTCCCCTTGTCCCCCTCTTTTCTCACAGCATCCTACCTATTTTTCAGACTAGGTTTGTTTTTCTCCTTCTACAAGCCTCCTCTTACGATTTCTACCTTTATTAACTGCATTTGGTCCTACCTGTTGCTGCAGCACGACACACAATTGGCCTCTATATGTGTAGTTCAGATCCTGAGGGTCCATGTCCATAGCAGGAAATCCTAACCCTGTAGGGGATGTTGGTATGGAGAGAGACAAACCAAACTGAAAACTATGAGAGAAAGGTGAACTCCAATACCATGGAAAGGGGCTACACAGACAGATTCTGAAGGTTTAAGGTGCAAGTTTGAAGTTGGAGTCAAAAGTGATCAGACAAATAACTGTAGAAAGATACAGGAAATTTTTTTTTTTTTTGTAAAACTGGAGGATGAGAAATTCCTGATTGGGCAAACTGCCTTAGACTGCCCTACAGAGACTCTGTTCTCTTTGTATTTGTAAGACTTCACTGTGTCTATTCATAGATTAATTAGGATGTCAGCCTACATGGCCTGAAGAATTATGTGTTGGTGGCTGAAGAACAATGTTCTAGGTCTTGCTTCACAATTTATTAGCTGTGTTATCTTACTCATGCTGCTGAAATGTTTCTAAGCCTCAGCTTAATAAGAGTGCAGGAGGTCAAGTAATGCTCATCTCTTGGAAGGGCAGGAAATTCAGTGAGATAATGCATTAGAATGTGTTTGCAAACTCAAAAGTGTAAAAAAAAAGTACCAGAGAATACTATCTGTGCCATAAAATTTAGCACCAATAGAATGTTATTTATTAGCTCTACTATAGACATGAAATGCTAGTTTTTCAACCTATAATAAATATAGCTTTTTGATGGGAAGAATTCATATAGCATGTTCCTAAGTCATGTTTTAAAATATAGATCCAAGGGTACATTAGATATTCAACATGCTTGGTGTTCAATAAATGATTATTTTTCTCTCTGAACAAATTTACTAAACTCTTGGTGCTCTTATGTCTCTTATTGGAAGCAGAAATCTTCACCAATAGTCATTTCTCAGAACAATGCTAAGTTAACAAGGTAAATAATGTGATTTATTAATGTAAGAAATACTGGAATTGAAACCCTGGCCTTGTCACTTGCAAAAATTTTGAATAAGTTGCCTACCTCCTCTATGGCTCAGTTTCTTTACCTGTAGAATGGGGATCAGGTTAAGTTGCTCAGAGGGTGTTCAAAAGATCAAATGACTTAAAGTACATAAAGAAGTAACACAATGCTTTTCTTAGCACAAAATATGTGATGAGTACATGCTGCTTCCTTCTGTCTTTTGCAGGGTCGTTCCTTCCTGGAAGGATGTGCACATGGATGCCCTCGCTATCCAGTTTTTGATGGGCCATCTCTTTCTGTGACCATCTTGGATTTTAAGGATTATAGATATAGAGGGGGTATTTCACAGTGCAGAGCTGGAAAGGAAGGTTTTTTTTTAAGTTAATATATTTTATAAGAACAATAGCCCTGGTTTTTCCTGCTTGATAATTCTCTCACCATCAGCCTACCTACAGATGAAAGGGCTTTCTCTATTTCATAGCAAGAAGAAGGCTGTTTGATGTCATTTTGAAAAGTTTTAAAGAAGAAGATGGAAGGAAATCTAGAAATAAAATAACAGAAGCTGGCTCTTAGGAACTTCAGAATAGAACAATACTGTATTTTTGTTCACAGGAAACTTCACCATTCAAATGCATTCACTTTTCATAAAGCACCTCCTCAGTTTCAGCCCAAACACTGAAAACTGAGCCTATTAAATCAGAACAAAAACACTTTTGAAAACATCTTTGGAAAAATACAATTTTGGCACAAAGAGATGAGAATCAAGAGGGATGAAAAAATCAAAATGGAATTCAGTATGAGAGAGGCAAGCTCTCAGGTGGTTAGTTATTTGTGAAACTTGCAAAGCAGCAACCAAAGGGGGAAGACTACACCCATCAGTACATACTGTTCTGGAGTGGCCCCGATTCACTCTTTCAAACATTTAAAGAGTCAAGCAATTATAGGGGCCAAGGATTCTATTTTATAGACAAGGGAGGATATGGATTTGACTATCATTAAGGTATTTGTGGAAGTCCTTCTTCATTCCTCTGGACTTGTTTAAGTCCTCCCCCTTCTTTGTGGTCTCTTTGCATGCCTTGCTGCATCTATAAAGCATTCCCTGACCACTATGCCTGACCATGTTTCCTCCCTCTTCCAAAGTCTGGGAAGAGATGCTCTGCCCTGTTAATGTTAGAATATTGGCTCTGGAAGCCACACTGCCTGGACTGAATCTTAGCTCTGGCACTCACTAGTTATATATTCTTGCACAAGGTTATTTAAATTCTTTGTGTCTATTTTATCATCTATAGAATGGGGTTATTGTTAGTATAATACTATCTAATTTGTAAGGGTTAAATGAGTTAAGGACTGCAACACACTTCAGAGTGCCAGAAATGTGGTTAGTACTCTGTAGCAAGTTACTTATTGGTCATTAACATGACCATTCCCCACCATTAATTTGAAACTGGGAGCCAAGGGAGCTTTCAAAAATGCAAATCTGTCTTAGCCACCTTGTCTATAATTCCTTCAGTGAATCTACTCACCTTCAGAAGAAAGCCCAGATTTCTTAGCATGATGTGTTGCAAAGAATAATGTACACTTTGCTGCAAAGATATCTACACCATCACACTGGAGGCTGTAAGTAAGTTACCTCACATGACAAAAGGAGGTCTGCAGATGTGATCACAGGGGCAGATCCTAAGATTATTTTGAATTAGCCAATCTGAGCAAGTGTGTCCCTGAAAGTGGACATTTCCAAGCTAAAGTTAGAGAGAGAGAGAGTGACTCTGACTGACAGCGGAAGAGGGGTCAGAGAGGAGCAACACTGAGGGCTGCAAGGGTGAAGGAAATGGGGCTGTGAACCCACAAGCACAGGCTGCATCTGGAAGGTGGAGAAGACAAGAAACAGATTCTCCTATACATTTTCCAGAAAGGCATGCTGCCCTGCAGACACCTTGCATTTAACCCAGTGAACCTCCCGTCAACCTTCTGGTCTAGAGAATTGTAAGATAAATATTTTGTGTTGTTTTAAGCCACTACATTTGTAATAATTTGTTATGGCAGACATAGGAAACCAGTACACGTGACATGAAAAACTTCTGGCTTGGCTTTTGCCTTCCTCTATGCCTACCTTCAGGCCCTGAAGTATAATGTAGGAGAAAGGGTCCAAGGCCAGTGGCCAACCTTCTATGGGTATGGGCAAGATTCATGTGTATATACTAGCATTTTTCCAAGAAAGAGACAAAGTAATTATCAGGAGAATGGGTAGATGTTTGATGCACAGTGAAGGGAATGTAAAGGCAGGAGGAAGGTATGATAGACAGAATTTTAAGAACTCTGTCAATATCCCCACCCCTGTGGTATGCATGCCCTGTACAACCCCCAGGGCTGTGACTTCCATGGTTATGGCTCAGTATATGGCAAAAGGGATCTTACAGATGTAATTAAGCTTTAAAACCAGCTGACCTTAATATAGGGAGATTGTAAGAGTGGACCTGACTTTATCACATGAAGCTTCTGAATATGGATCAGAGGTCAAAAAAAAAAAAAAGGAGAAGGTCAGAGATTCAAACCATGAGAAGAATTTGAAGTGTGATTGCTGGCTTTGAAGATGGAGGGGGTCACATGGAAGGACTGGGGGCAGCCTCTAGGCTCTGAAACATCCCCCTTGGCTGACAACCAGCTAGGAAATGAAGGCCACAGTCCTGGAACCACAATAATCTTTTCAACCACCTGAATGAGTTCAGAAACACTTCTTCCCCAGAACCTCCAGGAAGGAAAGCAGTCCAGTCAATGCCTTGAAATCAGCCCGGTGATGCACTGAGCAGACCCCCAGCTGTGTTGGAACTTGCATCTGTAGAAATGGAAACATCCAGGTCAAGTTACAGGCTTAGTTCTTGACTACCTTTGTGATCTTGGAAAAACAATTTAGCTTCTCTAAGCCTCAGCCTTCTCATGGTTTTGGTGAGGATTAAATGAGATGCACATATAACACATTGGCATGGTGTCTGGCCCACATCAAGAGCTCAGTCAAATGTCATTACACTAGGTCTTTTTCCTCTTATTATTTTCATCTCCCCAGCCCCCTGTAGGAACTTCAAATATAATTGGAAAGAGGAGACTAAGCCAACTATCTAGGAAGATGAACCGGGGATCTGATTGCAGAGAGGCTTGAATGCAAAGCTAAAATAGTGGTATTTTGTCCAAGAGGCAATGGGAAAATTTGTCAATGATACAGAACAGAGAAATTACTTTAAAATTCCATTTGATGTCCTACAACAGTTATATAATCTGTGTACTTTCATTTCTTCAAGTGTAACATGAAGAATATATGAGGACCTAACTCACAAGATTAAATGAATTAATACATGTAACATGAATAGAAAAGTGCCCTACATGCTAAAGATTCAGTAAGTGCTATTTTTCACTAATTTTTCATTCACTTACTCATTGTCCAATGTTTATAAAGTGCCTACTGGCACCAGACAATGTTCTAGGAATTGAGGATACATTAGGAATAAAATAAAACAAAATCCATGAAGCTGACATGGTAGCAGGGGCATGCAGATAATAAATAAAATAAATATATTTTAGAAAACACTGTGAAGGTTCCTCAAAAAGATAAAACACAGCAAATGTTAACAGAGGACAAGGCAGCCACAATTTTAATCGAGCTTTAAATGTTGACTGCATTTCAACTGGTTTACAAAGATCTTTAAAGAAAAAGATCTATTATAAGGCATCCCCTGCTTTTCAAAAGTTTGCATTATGTTACTTCACTTTTATAAAATACCTGCATTAGCACTGTTTTTGTTAACCAAAAGAACTCCCGAGAGGATTTTCACTTTTATTTTAAAAAGGCAAAAGGCAAAAGTAACATTCAACGTTGGTTTTACAGTGAGATAAATGGGCAGAGAAGCAGCAAGCACCCCAGGGCAATGAAAGTGGCACCCCAGTGCCTTCCCTGGGAGCCACACTCAGCATCTCAGTACCAAGTGCCAAAGCTCTGCACTGTGTCTGTGAGCATCTGGGCTTTATCTCCATTTTGTTGTGTGTATCGATTAGCAAGATGTGTCCTAAGGTATCAGAAAAGAGAGAGGTCATTTTTTGAATCTGGGAGCACTAAAAAAAAATTGCCTTATAAATTAATGGTAATCACTTCTTTGCTTAACACCACTTCAGCCTGTGGAAAGTTTCATAGGCCCTATTTTCTGATAGTGGGGAATCTTGTACCTCTATTATATGAGATGAGAAAAGAAAAACACTGGATAAATGAAGAATTGGGATGATTTGGGAAAGAATGTATAGCATTTACAAGGGACTTGAATGAAAAATTACTGAGCAATCCTGAAATAGCAGTATCACTTCTCAACTCTCCTTGTCTTGACTGAAGCAGCATCTGGGGTTAATCATTTCTCTTTTGGGTGTCTTGGCAGCAAAGTCTCAAATTCAGAAAGGTCCAAGATATCCCTCCCTCTTGAGTATCCTTCCACTGTGAAATGCAGAAAGCAAAAGTCTTGCTGCTTCTACCCTCTCCATCATTGATGGCAATGCCAACAGAAGAAAATGCTTTTTATTTCCTTGGTTTTATTTAGGCATTTAATCATTAACCATTTATTATCTGTTATTTGTCAGACACAATTCTAGACACTGTCTTAATGTGAGTTTGAGTCCTGATGCTGCTGCTTAATAATTGTGTATTCTTTATTTTTTTTTTTTTAATCCAGGGACATCTAGGTGGCTCAGTCAGTTATGCATCCAACTCTGGATTTTAGCTCAGGTCATGATCTCAGGGTTGTGAGATCAAGCCCTGTGTTGGGCTCCATACTGGGCGTGAAGCCTGCTTAAGATACTCTCTCTTCTTGTCCTTCTGCCCCTCCTCCCCCTCTAAAAAAAAAAAAAAAGTTTTAATCCGTAAAGACCTATGTGAGACATGAAACCATAAAACTCCCAAAAGAAAAATATGGGTAGTAATTTTTTTGACACTGACCTTAGTAACATTTTTTCTAGATGTATCTCCTCAGGCAAGGCAAACAAAAGCAAGACTAAACCACTAGGACTACATCAAAATAAAAAGCTTTTGCACAGAGAAGGAAACCATCAACAAAGTAAAAAGGCAACGTACTGAATGGGAGAAGATATTTGCAAATGACATATCTGATAAAAGGTTAATAACCAAAATATATAAACAATTTATACAACTCAGCACCAAACCCTACACACAAATAATGCAATTAAAAAATGGTCAGTAGACCCAGATAAACATTTTTCCAAAGAAGACATACAGATGGCCAACAGACATATAAAAAGATGCTCGGGATGCCTGAGTGGGCTTATGTGATTAAGCATCTGCCTTCCGCTCAGGTCACGATCCCAGGGTCCTGGGATCAAGCCCCGCATCAGGTTCCTTGCTCAGCGGGGAGCCTGCTTCTCCCTCTGCCTGCTCTGCCACCACTCACACTGCTTGTGTGCTCTCTCTCTCTGACAAATAAATAAAATCTCAAAAAAAAAAATAAAAAGTTAAAAAACTAAAAAGATGCTCAACATCACTAATCATCAGGGAAATGCAAATCAAAACCACAATGAAATATCACCTTACACCTGTCAGAATGTTTATAATTAAAAAGAGAAGAAATAGCGAGTGTTGGGGAGGATGTGGAGAAAAAGGAGCCCTTGTGCACTCTTGGTAAATCATGGAATGTAAATGTGAAAAACAATATGGAGTTTTCTCAAATAATTAGAAATAGAAATACCATATGATACAGTAATTCTACTATTGGTTATTTACCCAAAGAAAACAAAAACATAAATTTGAAAAGATATTTGTAACTCTGTAATAAACATAAAATAAAATAATAATGCAAAGGGATATATGCACCCTGATGTTTATAACAGCATTATGTACAATAGCCAATATATGGAAGCAACCCAAATGTCCATCCATAGGTGAGTGGATAAAGATGTGGTGTATATATATGCACAATGTTGTATTATTCAGTCACAAAAAGGAAAGAGATCTTGTCATTTGTGACAACATGGATGGACCTAGAGGTTATTATGCTAAGTGACATAAGACAGACAGAGAAAGACAAATAAGTTCAGTGATATGTGGAATCTAAACAAACAAAAAGCAGAATCAGACCTATAAATACAGGGAACAAACTGACGGTTGCCATAAGGGAGGTGGGTAGAGGGGATGGACAAAATGGGTGAAGGGGAGTAGGAGGTACAGGCTTCTGGTTATGGATTGGGGATAAAGGTACAGCATAGGGAACATATTCAATGCTATTGTAATAGCATTGTATGGTAATAGATAGTAAGTACATTTGTGGGGAGGAAAGCATAATGTACAGACCCATCTGTGTACCTCTAAAACTAAAACTAACAATATGCATCAAGTATACCTCATTAAAAATAAAAGGCTAAAATAGAAGAGATTTTCAATTGCTCTTCACTGTCCAATATGATAGTCATTGACATAAGTAACTAATTCAAATTGAGATTTACTTTAATTATAAAATCCACATTAGATTTTAAAGACTTAGTGTGGGTGGGAGAAATTACAAATTATCTCAATATTAACATTTATATATTGGTTACATGCTGGACTGCCAATATTTTGGATATATGGAGGTAAATAAAATATATTATTACCAGGGGTCCCTGGGGGGGGGGGGCTCAGTCATTTAAGCGTCTGACTCATGGTTTCGGCTCAGGGCGTAATCTCCGGATCGTGAGATTGAGCCCTATGTAGGTCTCCTTGCTCAGTGCGAGTCTGCTTGAAATTCTCTCTCTCCCTCTCCCTCTGCCTCTCACCCTGTTCATGCTCACTCTCTCTCTCTCAAATACATACATACATAATAAAGAAGTAAATAAAATCTCAAAAAACATTACCTTTATTTTTTTAATTTAATTTTATTATGTTATGTTAGTCACCATACAGTACAACATTAGTTTTTGATGTAGTGATCCATGATTCATTGTTTTTTATAACGCCCGGTGCTCCATGCAGTACGTGCCCTCCTTAATACCCATCACCAGGCTAACCCATCCCCCCACCCCCGCCCCTCTAAAACCCTCAGTTTGTTTCTCAGAGTCCATAGTCTCTCATGGCTCATCTCTCGCTCCGATTCCCCCCCTTCATTTTTCCCTTCCTTCTCCTAATGTCCTCCATGCTGTTCCTTATATTCTACAAATAAGTGAAACCACATGATAATTGACTTTCTCTGCTTGACTTATTTCACCTTAGCATAGTCTCCTCCAGTCCCATCCATGTTGATGTAAAAGTTGGGTATTCATCCTTTCTGACGGCTGAGTAATATTCCATTGTGTATATGGACCACATCTTCTTTATCCATTCATCTGTTGAAGGGCATCTCGGCTCTTTCCACAGTTTGGCTATTGTGGACATTGCTGCTATGAACATTAGGGTGCATATGGCCCTTCTTTTCACTACATCTGTGTCTTTGGGGTAAATACCCAGGAGTGCAATTGCTGGGTCATAGGGTAGCTCTATTTTTAATTTTTTGAGGCACCTCCACACTGTTTTCCAAAGTGGCTGCACCAACTTGCATTCCCACCAACAGTGTAAAAGGGTTCAAGTTTTAATTCAGGCTGATCTCAACCTTCTTACCTATAAAGGCAGTAGAGGCCGTTTCAGGCAACATGGCAGAGTAAATTTTAATCAGATTCCCTTTCCCCAATACTGCAATACATTTGTACAAATTCTGGTGGAATATTTTGAATATTTACAAACATTAAAACAGATTTTTGAAAAAAATAATTTTAAATATAAAATATTTTATAGATAAACAGATGTGTATATCCAAGTTCAAAGGAAAGAAAGCACAATATGCATGTGGAAGAAATGTGGAGAGAAATTCTAGGAACTATCTTACACTATGAGCAACCATAGAGGTGACAGTTCTAATTAAAATCCATAATGGCTAGGGGACAGGATTTCTAAAGCCTTCACAGGAATAAAGGACAAGCCCCTAGCCTATGAATTATGGGAAACTGGAACCTAGATTCTAAGTGTTAAAGCATCTCCACCTCCCTAAATATAGATATTGAAAAAAATCCTTCTACAAGATTATGGATGAAATAAAGAATGTTGCCTATGATCTGGAGCTTGGATGGATAAAATAAAATAAAAATGAAAATGAAAAATCAGTCACCCTGGGGAAATCTAAATGTCAGACTTGTGTGATTTAAGATTATGGGATTTGAATTCTTGGCTACATTCAGTACCAGTAATTCAAACTAAGAAAATAAAATGAAAATAGCAAAGATTTTTGAAATCTGTGGGAGATCTCCAGAACCAGCATAGAGCTGCTTTATAAATTCATTCAAGGGATTCTCATAGAGTATAAAATAAGTTCATTAGAGATGAGCTCATAATCGAGGAGCAGCTATGGAATAAGGAGGGTCAGCAGATACCACAAATAGAATCGGTACTCTAAGAATTAGAGATGACCAGCAATTATGAGTGTTTCAATGATTAAGGAGGAAAACACAAATAAAACAAATAAATTATAAATATGAAAAATCAAAGTTACTGAGGATTTTTTAAAATCACAACATTTTCCTCAATTATATGGCAATATATTTGAAATATGGATAAAATAATATCAAGGAAAATAAAATTTCACATTTTTTTCAAAATATTTGTGAAATATTGCTTGATTGATCAATTACTGTGAAAATAATAAGCAAATTTCTAAAGAGCTCTTTCCCGCTTCCCAAAAGCATTATGATCAGACAATTTTACAAGTGAAAAATAAATAAATAAATAAATCCTGTCCTCAGGATGTTTCCAGTACATACGCAGTAATCAGAAAAATCACACCAAGAAATGTACAATTAGTTGCTGTGATGAGCAACATGAAGGAAAGATGCGTGTTGACAAAAAGGTAGGTAAACAGGATGTGACAGGATCTGCATCAGACAGGGATCCTGAGAAATTTGAAGCACACGAGGCTCAGAGGGGACAGAGCCAGACAGGGCTGGGATTCATGTAACAGATGGAGGCCTTGGGTCTTTGGCCTAAGAATCATAGGACACCACTGAAAAGCTTTCAGAGGAAAATAACATATCAGATGTTCATTTTGGAAATCACATTCTGGCCACCTTGTGGAGTAGAAGGAAAGTAACGTGTAGTGAAGATTAGAGGCTCAGGGAGGAGTTTGTTTCATGCACCTGCTGAGAGATGAAGGTTGTTTGAGGAGAATGACCTTGTAAATGAACAGTGAAGAAGCTAGAGCATTAGAATGGAAAAATGAGAATGTGACCTCATGATAGTGGAGGAAATGCTTATTTTTAAGAGACAAAGATGAAAGGAGTCAGGAATGGTGCCCTCTAAGAGATCAGATACTGCTGGAAGTCAATCGTGATCTTAGTGTGAATTGTTTCAAGGGTTGAGGCTACGCTGGGGTGAACAGAGGGAAGAGTGGAAGAAGAAGGGAAAAAGAGAGACCCCCTAGGAGAGGCTCATTGTTGGGGGGACACGGGGAGAGAGCAGGAATTAGAAGGAGGTGTTGGTTTAGAGATTCTCTATTTTGTTCATGATTAGAGAGACTCAAGAGTGTTTAAATGCTGATAACAAGGTTCCAGCTGAGAGGAAAATGTTAAAAGATTTAGAAATAAAGTGATAATCAATAATTTAAAATTTAAGGAAATGTTTAAACGAAGATAAAAATAAAGGCCATTAAACAAAGTCCAGTCATTCTAGTAGACCAACTTGTCAGACGAGAATATTACAAGCCATAACAAGAAAATATATATTTGTGCAGCCCAGAGGACATTCCTTTAGCCACACCTGTAAATTATATCAAGAATTACTTAATGCAAATGAGTTGGTGGAGTACCTGGGTGGCTCAGTTGGTTGAGCCTTCCACTTAGGTCATGACCCAAGGGTCCTGGGATCGAGCCCCACGTCAGGCTTTCTGTTCAGTGGGGAGCCTGCTTCTCCCTCTCTCTCTGCTGCTCCCCCAGCTTGTGCTCTCTCTTTAACAAATAAGTTAAAAAATTAATTGGCTAAGGTGAACTCCCTACAGAATTTATAGTACAAGATTGTGTATTGGTTTATAGTATGGTGTTTATAGTAAGGAATAAAGGGTTCTCCTTATAAAGTGTGGACTTGGTTACTTCTACAAATATGTCCTGAGTTCAGAATCCTTAAGGAATTATTATAGATATGTAGATACTTGGGTGGATGTTATGTGGCAATTAGAGAAAAAAGTTCAGATGTCCAGCATGAGTAGGACCAGGGAAAATTCCCTTTGAGGCTCCTGTGATAACAAAATAAATTTCCATTTGAGAAGGTTGCTCATTTCAGATGAGTGACAGATGAAAAATTGAGATTTAGAATATTACACTGAATAAATCCCTAATGGAGAGAAATCTTGTACATTTGATTTCATCTTAATCTCACAATTTTATAATGTAGCTCATACAGGGAGATCTTTGTGCCTCCAACTTAGCCTGACTCCCCAGCTTGATCTTCCCAAACCTCCCCTGACAGTCTCATCCTCCCTTACCTTGACAATGTGAGTCAGTTTCAGATGTCAGTATATTCAGCATGTATTGACTTTTAAAATTTTCATTTTGACATTCTAATGATCTCTCTATAGATTTACACTGAAATCATCTTGCCATTTTCTTGTCACCTCAGAGAAGATATTTTTGACTTTGTATTGTTATTAGAGATTTTAGTATTAACTTAAAAAATTGGCTATATATGTATGTATATAGCCAATTATATATAATCAGTTTCCAGTGGTCTTTCATTGGTCAGAAAATTAAAAATAAAAGATAAAGAACAAAATATTTATCTGCAGATTGCCTGAATTAAAACACACACACACACACACACACACACACACACACACACACACACACAAGAATGTCCTGGACAACTGATAATTTGGGAACTTGTATGGATTCACCAATAATGCTAATGCTAATGTTAATGGATTCATTAGGGAAGTGATGGAGCAATATATATTACAATGAAATTATATAGATCCTTTAACCTGGTTATCCTCTTGTGGCAAGTTTTTTTCTACAGATATGTGTATATAAATGGGTATTACAGCATCATATGACATAAACTCATTATCCTTTGATAGGAAAGCAATCAAAAAAAGTGTGATAAAACTTTGTAACACTATGCAGTTCTTAAAAACAATGCACTAAACCCTCATGCAAGAGGCCAGAAGTGTTGTCCAAAATACATGATGTTTTTAATCAAGGAAAGAAAACTTAAATATACACAAATATATTGCATAAGCTTACTTTTGTAGACATGATCAAGTTTGAAATTCTTTGTGTTTGTGGATGTTGTGTGTGGGGGTACATGCATACGTGAATAGAAGTGTGTATGAATATGAGGAAAAGTTGGAGCATTATAGACCAAGCTATTAATATTATTTATTTTAGGGGGATGGGAGGTAAAGATTTGTGGGGAGATTATTAGCTATTCCTTATTTTGTGTTTAGATTCTCTTCTCGTTGCATGCAATACTTTTTTTTAAAAGATTTTATTTATTTATTTGTCAGAGAGAGAGCACAGCAGGGGGAGCAGCAGACAGAGGGAGAAGCAGACTCCCTGCTGAGCAAGGAGCCCAATGTGAGACTCTAACCCAAGACCCTGAGATCATGACTTGAGCTGAAGGCAGACTCTTAACCTACTGAGCCACCCAGGCTCCAAGCATGTAATACTTTTTGAAAACAAAAGGATGAACAAAAACCAAAACTAAGTCTGTGAACTAGAACTGATCACCTAGGAGAGAACTGTACAGAAGGAAAAAAAAAAAAAAAACTAGGTGAATATTCAATTCCTAAATCAGTCCAGAATTCTGCAGATAGATTTTTAACAAAGGAAAAATAAACAAGTGGTACAAAATAATCTGGCACTGGCTACCTGAATTGTTCTGAAACAACCAACCTTCTGAGAACAACTAGAAGGCCGTAAAATACATTACATCTGTTTAAGGCACACAGAGCTTGCAAGGCAGCGGGGAATATTGGCCAAAATCTGAAAGAGAAGTCAAGCTGAGAGAGGTGAACTTGCATTTTCTCCATGAGATGAGTGTCCATTCTTAAAGCAGAGGCTACCAGGCTGACAAACTAAGAACAGATGACCTGGCAGGCAAAGATCAAAGTTTCAGACCCAACAAAGAAAAAAGTTCCTAGTAAATATGATATATATATTTTTTCTTTTTATTGAAGTATAATTAACATATGGCCTTATATTATTGTAAGATTTTTATTAATACTGTCAAGGTCTATACCCTAAAAAGAAGGATCAACATGAAATAAGCCTTCCCTTACAAGGAGTGCAGCTAAAACTCAGCTGTCTTGGTACTTGATTATATTAATAATATCTGCCTCCCATAAGAAATGACAGGCAGACAGATAGCTTGATAGACTAAGATTTGACTAAAAATCCAAGATAAAATAGAAAAGAGAAATCACTGGAGATCTTGATACTGGAGTTCTCAGATGTATTTTATAATAACTCATTATACATTAATGAAATAGTGTGTAATAATAAACAGAAGGAGTAGAAAATGTGAAATTGTAAGAAAGGGAATTGAATGGAAATTCTGGAATATAACAATGTAACATTACAATGTAACAT
The DNA here is from genome assembly GCF_037043125.1 of Eumetopias jubatus. NCBI lineage: Eukaryota > Metazoa > Chordata > Mammalia > Carnivora > Otariidae > Eumetopias > Eumetopias jubatus. The sequence continues at coordinate 191,795,560 of NW_028274808.1, read as the reverse complement.
TTACTTGCAATGTAAGCAAAATTATGAACCTAGTAGACAAATTTTGTGTTTATTAAACAGGGATGATTTTTGCCCCGGATGGATTTTGACCCCAGACGGATACTTCATGGATGGGCATGCAAATGTTTGGAGACATTCATGGGCATACCAAAAGGGAGGTGCTACTGGCAACTTGTGAGTAGAGGCTAGAGATGCTATTAAACAGCTTTCAATACCCAGGGCAGCCCTCAAAACAAAGAATTAGCCAGCCCAAAATGTCAATAGTGCCATGGTTTCAAAAATCCTTAACAGCAGATTAAACCCACTTAACAAAAATTGGTGAGCTGGAAGACAGGTCAAAGGAAAATACACTGAAAGGGGGATAGAGTGGCTGGAGGAAGGGATTACAAAAGATCATGTGGAATCTTGACTGAGGTAATATTTGCACTGTTGTATACATATTTCAAACTTTATACTTTAAAGTTGTGTCATGCTGTGCTTGGGTGGCTCAGATGGTTAACCGGCCACCTTGGATCAGGTCATGATCCCAGAGTCCTGGGATTGAGCCCCACATTGGGTTCCCTGCTCAGCGGGGAGTCTGCTTCTCCATCTGCTGCTCTCCCTGCTTGTACTCTCTCCCTGTCTCTCTCAAGTAAATAAATAAAAAATATTAAAAAAATAAAAACAAATAAAAAATGATAAAGTTGTGTCATTTATGGGATGTCTATTATACCTCACTAAAGCTATTAAAACAAAACAAGACCAAAAGTCAGAGTGAGGGAAAATATTTACAATACCATTAACAAAGACCAGCATCTTAAATATACAAAAACTCTTACAAATTGATAAGAAAAAGGAAAAAAATTAAAAATAGGCAAAGGATTTGAACAGATACTTCACAAAAGATACTCAAATTTCAATGAACATACGAAAAGGCACTCATCCTCAGAAATCATCTGAAATGCTAATAAAAGGTATAATGAGATACTGTCACATCCACTATTAAAAACTGACTATACCGTGTGCTATGAAGGGTGTGACGCTCCTGGAAGTCTCAAACATTGCTGGTAGAAATGAAAAAACTATAATTATATACTAAACCAAAAATAAAACTATAATGATTCAGCGTGTTTTCTCTTTGGTATATGATGAACATAGATGTGTATACACATGTAAAAAGGGTCATGTATGATCATGTACATAAGGTCATGTATTATCATGTACATAGGCCATGTCTGATAATATACATGAAGTCATGTATGATTACGCACAAGGTCATGTGTGATTATGCACTCTAGATCATATATGACGTGAGGTCATGTATGATATGTAATCATGTACATAAGGTCATTTATGATCATATACAGAGCAGGCATTATTAATGGTAGCCTCAAACTGGAAACAGCCTTGATATTCATAATGAATAAATAGAAGAAACCAGTTATTGTATATTCACAGTTTAGAATATTATATTTATATAAATGAACACATTATTACTGCATGCATGATTATGGATGAATCTCACATGGGTGAAAGAAGTGGATGAATTCATTTACATGAAACTCAAACACAGGCTCAACTAACTTACAGCATTGGAAGTCAGTCAGAGAAGAACTGGTAATATATATTTTGATGTGTGGTGGTAGTTGCATAAGTTTGCCTATGTTTTAATAGCTGGATCAGTCTGAAAATTTATAAAATGTACATTTTATGCATATATAGTATGTTTCAAAAATCACGCTTATCATAGAAAACTGAATATATATATATATATATATATATATATATATATATATATGTAGCTTCCGTACTATTCTTTGGTATTTTGTATAAGATTGTAATGCAGTCAATACCCATTTATTAAGAGTGTACCATGGACCTGGTGTTATAATATTGTTATGGTTTGAATTGTGTTCTCCCAAAACTCATATGTGGAAATCCTAATCCCCAGGGCCTCAGAATGTGACTGTATGTGGAGATAAAATCTTTAATGGGGCAATTAGTGTTAAATGAGGCCATTAGGGTGGACCTTAATCCAATATAACTGGTATCCTTATAAGAAGAGGAGATTAGGGCATAGAAACACAGAGAGAAAGATGGTGTGAAGACACAGGGTAAAAACAGCCATCTACAAGACAAGGAGAAAAGACTTAGAGGAAACCAACACTGTTGGGGCCTTGATCTTGGACTTATAGCCTCCAGAACTGAAAATAAATCTGTCCTGTTTAAACCACTTGGTCTGTGATACTTTGTTATGGAAGTCTTAGAAAATTAATATGGATACCCAGTGGAATATTCAGACAAATAGGAGATGGGTCCTTGCTACAGAGAATTTCCAGTCTGACAGGGAGCAGCAGTTCCATACCTACTTGAGGCTCAGAATTACAAACACTAACTAATAGAAGAAAAACAGGAACCACAGTAGCCTGAGTACGGCTGCTCAGACAATCATGGCCTCTACTTAGGTGGAACATGACAGATCCATGCAAGAAGTGCGGTATCAGATGACTTCAACTCATAAGGGTATTTTGATTGCCTCAATGAACCTCTCAATTATTTATTAAGAAACTCAGTTAAAAATAGAAACATCTGGAGGGAGAGGAGCAAGATGGTGGAGGAGTAGGAGATCTAAATTTCGTCTGGTCCCAGGAATTCAGCTAGATAGGGATTAAACCATTCTGAACACCAACGAACTCAACAGGGATCAAAGAAAAGAATAGCAGCAACTCTCTGAACAGAAAAGCGACCACTTTCTGGAAGGTATCTTCTGATTTGTTTAGTGTATATTTTTCTGGGCTTGTTGTTACCCTGTTAGTATTTTGTTCTCTCATTCAACTACTCTCCTCTGGACAAAATGACAAGATGGAAAAAAATGACCTCAAAAAAAAAAAAAAAAAAAGAACAAGAGGCAGTACTGACTGCCAGGGACCTAATCAATATGGACATTAGTAAGATGTCAGAACTAGAGTTCAGAATGACGATTTTAAAGATGTTAGCTGAGCTTGAAAAAAGCATGGAAGATATTAGAGAAACCTTGTCTGGAGAAATAAAAGAACTAAAATCTAACCAAGTCGAAATCAAAAAGGCTATTAATGAGGTGCAATAAAAAATGGAGGCTCTAACTGCTAGGATAAATGAGGCAGAAGAGAGAATTAGTGATATAGAAGACCAAATGATGTAAAATAAAGAACTGAGAAAAAGAGAGATAAACAACTACTGTATCATGAGGGCAGAAGTCAAGAGATAAGTGATACCATAAGATGAAACAATATTAAAATAATTGAGATTCCAGAAGAAGAAGAAAGATAGAGAGGGCCAGAAGGTATATTGGAGCAAATTATAGCAGAGAACTTCCCTAATGCGGGGAAGGAAACAAGCATCAAAATCCAGGAGGCACAGAGAACCCCTCTCAAAATCAATAAAATAGGTCAACACCCCAACATCTAATAGTAAAACTTACAAGTCTCCGAGACAAAGAGAAAATCCTGAAAGCAGCTTGGGAGAAGAAATCTGTAAACTAGGGGCGCCTGGGTGGCTCAGTCGTTGGATGTCTGCCTTCGGCTCTGGTTGTGATGCCGGGAATCTGGGATCGAGCCCCGCATCGGGCTCCCTGCTCAACGGGAAGCCTGTTTCTCCTTCACCCTCTCCCCCGGCTTGTGTTCCCTCCCTCGCCGTCTCTCTCTCTGTCAAATAAATAAAATCTTAAAAAAAAAGAGAGATCTGTAAACTACAATGGTGGAGACATTAGACTGACAACAGACCTATCCACAGAGACCTGGCAGCCAGAAAGGAATAGCACGATATATTCAGAACACTAAATGAGAAAAATATGCAGCCAAGAATGCTATATCCAACTAGGCTGTCATTGAAAATAGAGGGGAGATAAAAAGCTTCCAGGACAAACAAAAACTAAAAGACTTTGCAAACACAAAACCAGTCTTACAAGAAATATTGAAAGGGGTCCTCTAAGCAAAGGGAGAGCATAAAAATAACATAGACCAGAAAGGAACACAGACAATATACAGTAACAGTCACCTGACAGGCAATATAATGGCACTAAATTCATATCTTTCAATAGTTACACTGAATGTAAATGGCTAAATGCCCCAATCAAAAGACACAAGGTATCAGAATGGATAAAAAACGAGACCCATCGATATGCTGTCTGCAAGAGACTTATTTTAGAACCAAAGACACCCCCACATTGAAAGTGAGGGGGTGGAAACCTATTTACCATGCTAACAGACACCAAAAGAGAGCTGGGATGGTAATCCTTATATCAGACAAATTAGATTTTAAACCAGAGACTATAATAAGAGATGAGGAAAGACACTATATCTTACTTAAAGGGTCTATCCAACAAGAAGATCTAACAATTTTAAGTATCTATGCACCTCACATGGGAGCAGCCAATTATATAAGCCAAATAATAAAAAAGCAAAGAAACACATTGACAACAATACAATAATAGTGGGGGGCATTAACACCCCCCTCACTGAAATAGAGCTTCTAGGCAAAAGATCAAAAAGGAAATAAAGATTTTAAATGACACACTGGACCAAATGGACTTCACAGATATATTCAGAACATTCCATCTCAAAATAACAGAATACACATTCTTCTCTAGTGCCCTTGGAACATTCTCCAGAATAGATCACATTCTAGGTCACAAATCAGGTCTCAACCAGTACCAAAAGATTGGGATCATTCCCTGTGTGTTTTCAGACCACAATGCTTTGAAACTAGAACTCAATCACAGAAGGAAAATCAGAAAGAACTCAAATACATGGATGCTAAAGAGCATCCTACTAAAGGATGAGTGGGTCAACCAGGAAAATAAAGAAGAATTAAAAAAATTCATGAAAACAAATGAAAATGTAAACACAACTGTTCAAAATCTTTGGAATGCAGCAAAGGCAGTCTTGAGAGGAAAGTATATAGCGATACAAGCCTTTCTCAAGAAACAAGAAAGGTCTCAAATACACAACCTACACCTACACCTGAAGAAGCTGGAGAAAGAACATCAAATAAAGCCTAAACCCAGCAGGAGAAGAGAAATAATAACGATCAGAGCAGAAATCAATAATCTAGAAACCAAAAGAACAGTAGAACAGATCAACCAAACTAGGAGCTAGTTCTTTGAAAGAATTAAGAAGATTGATAAAACCCTGGCCAGACTTAGCAAAAAGAAAAGAGAAAGGACCCAAATAAATAAAATCATGAATGAAAGAGGAGAGATCACAACCAATACCAAAGAAATACAAAGAATTATAAGAACATACTAGGAGCAACTATATGCCAGCAAATTAGATAACCTGGAAGAAATGGGTGCATTCCTAGAGATGTATCAACTACAAAAACTGAACCAGGAAGAAGTAGAAAACCTGAACAGACCTGCAACCACTAAGGAAATTGAAGCAGGAATCAAAAATCTCCCAACAAACAAAAGCCCAGGGCCAGATGGCTTCCCAGGGGAATTCTACCAAACATTTAAAGAAGAATTAATACCTTGTTCCAAAAAATAGAAATGGAAGGAAAACTTCTTTATATGAGGCCGCCATTACCTTGATCCCAAACCAGACAAAGACCCCATCCAAAAGGAGAATTACAGACCAATATCCTTAATGAACATGGATGCAAAAATTCTCAACAAAATACTAGCCAATAAGCTCTAACAGTACATTAAAAGGATTATTCACCATGACCAAGTGGGATTTATCCCTGGGCTGTAAGGTTGGTTCAATATCCGCAAATCAATCAATGTGATACCGTACATTAATAAAAGAAAGAACAAGAACCATATGATCCTCTCAATAGATGCAGAAAAAGCATCGGACAAAGTACAGCATCCTTTCTTGTTCAAAACCCTTCAGAGTATAGGGCTAGAGGGTACATACCTCAATATCCTAAAAGCCAACTATGAAAGCCCACAGTGAATATCATTCTCAATGGGGAAAAACTGAGATCTTTCCCCCTAAGGTCAGGAACACGGCAGGGATGTCCACTATCACCACTGCTATTTAACATAGGATTAGCAGTCCTAGACAGAGCAATCAGACAACAAAAAGAAATAAAAGGCATGTGAATCGTCAAAGAAGTCAAACTCTCACTCTTTGCAGATGATATGCTACTTTATGTGGAAAACTCAAAAGACTCCACCCCAAAACTGCTAGAACTTATACAGGAATTCAGTAAAGTGGCAGGATATAAAAATCAATGCACAGAAATCCGTGGCATTCCTATACACCAACAACAAAACAGAAGAAAGAGAAATTAAGGATTTGATCCCATTCATGGTTGGACCCAAAACTATAGGATACCTAGGAATAAATCTAACCAAAGAGGCAGAGAGGGCGCCTGGGTGGCTCAGATGGTTAAGCATCTGCCTTCAGCTCAGGTCATGATCCCAGGGTTCGAGTCCCGCATCGGGCTCCCTGCTCCTTGGGAGCCTGCTTCTCCCTCTGCCTCTCTCTCTCTCGCTCTGTCTCTCATGAATAAATAAATAAAATCTTAAAAAAAAAAAGAGGCAGAGAATCTGTACTCAGAAAACTATAAAATACTCATGAAAGATATTGAGGAAGACACAAAGAAATGGAAAAATGTTCCATGCTCATGGAGTGGAAGAACAAACATTGTGAAGATGTCAATGCTACCTAGAGCAATCTACACATTCAATACAATCCTTATCAAAATACCATCCACTTTTTTCAAAGAAATGGAAAAAACAATCCTAAAATTTGTATGGAGCCAAAAAGAACCCTGAATAGACAGAAGAATGTTGAAAAAGAAAAGCCAAGCTGGCGGCATCACAATTCCGGACTTCCAGCTCTATTACAAAGCTGTCATCATCAAGACTGTGTGGTACTGGCACAAAAACAGACACATAGATCAATGGAACAGAATCGAGAGCCCAGAAATGGACCCTCAACTCTATGGTCAACTAATCTTTGACAAAGCAGGAAAGAATGTCCAGTGGCTGGGGGTGGGGCGGGGAAAGACAGTCTCTTCAACAAATGGTGTTGGGAAAATTGGACAACCACATGCAGAAGAATGAAACTGGACCATTTCCTTACACCACACACAAAAATAGACTCCAAATGGTTGAAAGACCTCAACGTGAGACAGGAGTCCATCAAAATCCTAAAGGAGAACACAGGCAGTAACCTCTTCAACCTCAGCCACAGCAACTTCTTCCTAGAAACATCGCCAAGGGCAAGGGAAGCAAGGGCAAAAATGAACTTTTGGGACTTCATCAAGATAAAAAGCTTTTGCACAGCAAAGGAAACAGTCAACAAAACCAAAAGACAACTGACAGAATGGGAGAAGATATTTGCAAATGACATAACAGATAAAGGGCTAGTATCCAAAATCTATAAAGAACTTATGAAACTCAACACCCAAAGAACAAATGATCCAATCAACAAATGAGCAGAAGACATGAACAGACATTTTTCCAAAGAAGACATCCAAATGGCCAGCAGACACATGAAAAAGTGCTCAACATCGCTCGGCATCAGGGAAATCCAAATCAAAACCTCAATGAGATACCACCTCACACCATTCAGAATGGCTAAAATTAACAAGTCAGGAAACGACAGATGTTGGCAGGGATGCGGAGAAAGGGGAACCCTCCTACACTGTTGTTGGGAATTTAAGCCGGTGTAGCCACTCTGGAAAACAGTATGGAGGTTCCTCAAAAAGCTGAAAATAGAGCTACCATATGACCCAGCAATTGCACTACTGGGTATTTACCCCAAAGATACAAATGTAGGGATCCAAAGGGGTATGTGCACCCCGATATTTATAGCAGCAATGTCCATAATAGCCAAACTATGGAAAGAGCCAAGATGTCCATCAACAGAGGAATGGATAAAGAAGATGTTGTATATATATATAATGGAATATTATGCAGCCATCAAAAGGAATGAAATCTTGTCATTTGCAACAACATGGATAGAACTGGAGTGTATTATGCTGAGCGAAGTAAGTCAATCAGAGAAAGACACGTATCATATGACCTCACTGATATGAGGAATTCTTAATCTCAGGAAACAAACTGAGGGTTGCTGGATTGGTGGGGAGCGGGAGGGATGGGGTGGTTGGGTGATAGACATTGGGGAGGGTATGTGCTATGGTGAGCACTGTGAATTGTGTAAGACTGTTGAACCACAGACCTGTACCTCTGAAACAAATAATACATTATATGTTAAAAAAAAAAAAAAGAAGATAGCAGGAAGTGAAAAATGAAGTGAGGGAAATCGGAGGGGGAGACGAACCATGAGAGACTATGGACTCTGAGAAACAAACTTAGGGTTCTAGAAGAGAGGGGGTGAGGGGATGGGTAAGTCTCATGAGGGGTATTAAGGAGGGCACGTACTGCATGGAGCACTGGGTGTTATACACAAACAATGAATCATGGAACACTACATCGAAAACAAATGATATAATGTATGGTGGTTAACATAACATAATAAAAAAAATAAAATCACATGATAAAAAAAGATATATAAATACCTGATCAGAGAAGTCATCCGACAAGGCACCTTGCCACAGCCTTAGTGATAAAGGAAGAGGTTTTATGAAGCAGATATGCAGTAGTAACAAAGGTAAGCTTTCAATTTAAAAGTCAACATTTTCATGGGCTTTTTCTAATGAAAATGATTGGTCATTTTAACACATACGTCAAGGGAAAGTGCTCAAGTGAGCAATAATTTGTTGTGGTATTATTGTTACTATATAAAAATATAGTGCTGAAATATAATGCATGGCTGAAAGAAGTGAGTTTTCTAAATTATAATGAACAAATTATGTTGCTTTGGTGACTATGATGCAAATGTGGATGTTATACAGTTATAATACATGCTCAAGAAGAACATATTTTAAATGTTTGCACTTATTGAAGGAGAGAATATTCTGAAGTTAAAAGAATGGAGTCAGAGTTCTCCTACTTAACTTCCCAAAGCAGAATTTGGGTACCAGTTAATACCAGCCTCACAAAATTGTAAAAATCCAATGAGATTGTGTATTTACAAGCATTTCCAAAGCCTCAAAAATCACTAAAATTTATTATCCATATCAATGGTTTTTGCAACGTCAGAGTGGTTTTATGTGATGACGCACAAGTAAAAGTTTTACAGATTTTATCTTTGTCCTTGCCTTTCAAGTAAAGCACAAACTAGAATTCCTCTAATGTAAAAACTGTGCAATTTTGAAGTATTTACACATTGTTTGGTTCCCTTTTAAATGCTTCTACCTAACTCTCTGGAGCCACATTACTTTGTGAAAACAACCTATATCACTTTAGCATCTAGGACTATTTTTCTCAACTTAAAAAAAATATTATTATTAACATCCCCTAGGAGATTTTTCAGACATTTTTTTTTCCTAATTGATCCCCATGAAATTTCAATACCACAGATATACTGTGGTATCTGTGCTTTGCACATGAAAAGAGTAAAACCTTCTACCTTTTCCCCCAACAACCAGTTTTTACCCCTTTGGAGGCAATATCTCCCCCTTCCCCATTACAAATACATGGCCTATGAGAAATTCCATTTTAAATGTATGTTTTTCCATAAATTTCCATAAATTTCAGTAATCACTCAAGTTTTAAATTTCTAGCAGTATTTGTCTAAATATGTTCATAGTGGGGAACCCAGTTGTGAAATCAAAACTCATCACACAGACAAAAAATATGGAACACTTCACAAATTTGTGCACCATCCTTGCTAACCAGCCAAGATAATCTCCTCTGTATTGCTCTAATATTAGTATATGTGCTGCCAAAGCCAGTACTCCTCATGTCTTTTGTTTATTTGTTTGTATGTTTGTTTTTGTGTAGTAAGAACACTTAAAGGGAGATCTAAACTCAACAAATTTTTGAGTGCACAACACAGAATTGTTGACTCTAGACACTGTGCTGTACAGCAGATTTCTTGAACTCGTTCATCTTGTGTAACTGAAACTTTCTACCAACTGAGCACATTCCCATTTCTCTCCCCTCCCCAACCCCCGTCCCTGGCAACCACCCTTCCACTCTTCCACTCTCTGCTTCTATGAGTTTGACTATTTTAGGTGACTCATGTAAGTGGAATCACACAGTAATGGTCCTTCTGTGACTGATTTAATTCACTCAGGATAATGTTCTCCAGGTTCTTTCGTGTTGTTCCAAATGGCAGAACTGCTATTCTTATAACCCCAAAACCAGTTGTTTGTCATTATGTAGACACCATCTAGGCACATCTAAACACCTGCTTATGAACTAGCAGAATCTAACTAACTGGAGTTGGTTGAGACAGTATGGGCCACAGGTCCCTGTCTGGAGGGAAAGATATGTCATGTAGTATAATATTAGCAATCGAGAACTAAGCTCAGGATGAATATGGAAATAAAAACTCACCTTAAAATTACAGTGACAATCCATGTGACAAAACTCATTCATTGTATTTGTGAAGGAAGTCCCAGGTTCTTCTTTAGGTTCTCCTTACTCATCCTTTTACCATGATCTAACATGCTGTGATCTCAGGAAGTAGGTTGTAAGTGGAGTGACTAACTGCCCCAATATCCCAGACCTAAGGGTTTCCCAGGATATGGGCATCCAGTACTAAAACCAGGAAACCAGGGGAAACTGAAGTCAGTCACTCGGTTCTCAGCCATTCTCAGTACCAGCAGGAGATGGAGGGTGGGTAGAGGTCGAGGAAGCATCAGCGTGAGCTGAAAGAAGCCAACACAGGTAAAAGGCTAGACATGATCCTTGCCAGCACAGCAAACGGGGGCCATGTGGTACAGGGGAAGATAGGCTTTCCCTCTTTACATCCTGGAGGATGTCCTAAACTACAGCAGAGCACAAATATTGATAGCGTTTTAGTCAACAATGTAGAGAAATACTAAATTCATTTATAAAGTGTCCATTCAAATAATTAACCAAGTTTAGTTGTTGTATTGAAAGGATCGCTTTCAGTGGTTTGCAAAATTGTCACATCAAAAAGCACATTTTCCAGGGATGTTAGATAAATGAGGTGCAACTGTCACATTATATGCTAGGGGTCACCTGCCACCAAACTGTTATTCCATGCTTTGGGGACACTTGCAATTCTTCCAGGCTTCCACTCGTGTGGGATAACTTATAAATAATATCTTTGTGGTGACAAAAGAAAAAAAAAAGTTTTCTTCTCCTTCAAGAGTGCCCTATTGACCACAGCAGGTTCATTTACTCAGCAGTAAAATCTGCTCTTGCACATGATTTAAAAGCAAGCAATGGTAATCCCATCTGGTAGAAAACTGGCACACACCTTGTCAGTCAGAACATACATGGTGTGGGCTCTAAGAATAGCGCAAGGAGTCTAATTTGATACTTATCCTATTTTTAAATTTTAAAAATAAACCCATTTATGTCCAAAAATTTTTTTAAATGCTCAAATAAAGCCTTTAGAATATTTGGAATAAAATATTTTCAGCTCTGTTGATAATTTTATTTTTGGTAATGACATATTTTAATGGCAATTTATTATTTAAAAGACACCTCATATACTTTACTTCAATCCCCATCATTCTATGATAGATGTTTATTTTATAATGCAGGCAATCATTCTTGAAAGAGAGATAAATTATTTAGTTCCTAGTGCATTTAACAAGCTACTATTTTATTTAATCCTTCTAATAACCTGAGGAGGCAGAAATCACTAATGCTATTTATAAATGAGAAAACTGAGATATAGGAAATTCCATTCCTGACCTTTCAAAATTCAAAATCCATATTTCCCCTGTACTTTCCTCTCCTTCTGAATAACTTGTCAGGGAGGACTTGACAGGTCAGTGAATTTCAAACAGATACATTACTAAGCCCGCGGATTAACTTAGCTGTTAAACTATTAATTTTCTAATGATAATGAGCATGCTTGACTTGCAATTACAAAAATTTTGTTTAAAAAAAACACAAATTTGGTTTTCCGCAGTGAAACATACATAAAAAATGAACTGGTTTGGCAAATTGTCAATTATTACATAACAAGCACAGTTTAGCAGAATAGCCTGGTTTCTCAGATACATCACCCTTAAATCTGTCATCATGGTCATTAGAATTACACTTGATCTGTTTTGTCTTATAATAATATGTAATTATGTATTTTATCCCCTTAACAAATATTTATTGAGCACCAACTATGTGTTGGGTTTACCCTAGAATTCAGCTTCAAAGGTGAGGGAAACTCTGAGTCCCAGACCCAGGGCTCTCACAGTCTAGGTGGGTGTGGTTCCAAATTGTTGGCTCCTCCTTGTGTTTATGTTGAGAATCCCTGAGTTTAAAATCTGACAGTATAAGCAGCCAGCCAGGGTTACCTGGGGATGACAGGGCAATGGAGGGAATCAGGTCTACCATCTGGAGACACTTACTGCCAAGAGTTTTAGCTAGAGCCATTGTTTTGTTTTGTTTTGTTTTGTTTCAAATCCTTGCCATGCTTACCTTCCCTCCCCAACTAGAGCCATTTTTATGTGAAAAAACAAAAGTAAAAGAGAAAGATGGCTGGGGTGATAATTCTGTTGGGCACTGTATTTATCATTTCATGGTCACACACCTGTGAGAGACATATTATTACCACCATGTTACAAGATAAGGAGATGGTATAGATGGTAAGTAGTGGAAATAAGATTCGAGGGACAGACATTAACAATGGATTATTATAGTACATGGGGAGAAGTTTTGCAATAGAGCTACACAGAGATTGTTATGGGAGCTTAGAATTTGGAAAATATGATTAATTCGACAAAAGCTGATTTCCAGGAGCCTTATACTGCCTACAGTAGAGACTAGGTCTTACTCAGGTAGAAGGACAAATGTGGAAACATGTCAGTGTGTAAATGAGCATAACCATCGTTAAATGAATAGATGGCTGATTCATAAAGTTATCTGTTGTAATGCAAACTTTAAAGTTTGAGGAGATCTATCTGCAGTGTAACTGATTAATATTTTCGATCTGGATTTGATCCCAAGAGGCAAACCAGGAGTACATTAAACAATAATTATGCACAGTCCTCAGGCCTAGAGAACTATGTTTTGATGACCCTGGCTAATATCAAAGATTGATTTTATTCCTGTTGCAATCAAGTCAGTGCTAATAGTATAACCAGTTTTAAATAGTTCTGAAGGATATTTTGAGTATAGGAAAGCTCATTCTAACCATCCCAGAAATTATACAAGCTCATTGGAACCTGGACCATATAAATTAATGCTCAAGTTGATAAATTGATGTCCTTTACTAGGAGAACTGTGTTTTGCTAATAAAGTGCAGCTGCATAGTGGATGCTTGATAACATCAGGCAAATGAATACAAGCTGCCACCGCTCCTGCTACCACAGTATTGAAACCAGGATAAATTCTTCTAGCACCTTGAGCCTTTCTTTGTGAAATACTCATGATTTGTCAACTACTTTCCATCATATAAAATATGTAAATTCGAGAAGGATAGGAACTTGTATGCATTGTCAACACCTGTATTGCTAATACTTAGAATGAGGAAGTCACTCAGTTAATATTTGTGTTATGAATGAATGATTCTTTCACACACGTCTTTCTTGGAATTGTCCATAATTTTGTGAAGATGGATTGGAAATGATATTTTTTCTCTTACAAATGCAAAAGCTTAAGTCAAGAAAGTATACACATTCGTCCCAAAGCATGCAGAAAGTGAATGTAAAATCCAGACTTTTCCCAGGCATGACAATCACCCTCAGATGAGGGGCAACTTGCACCATGCATATAATAGATGTCCCATCAATGTTTGCTAAATGCATCTCTGTGTGTTCTTGGCATGCATTCTCATCAACTTATAAATCTGGGCCAGCTGGAATTTTTTCTTTCTTTTTAAAAAATTTCCCCTTCTTACTAATTCTATCCAAGGCACAGGCAGAAAACTGTGTTAATGTTCATTTCATGAATTCATTCAGCATAAAGGCTAGAACTTCTTTCAGATGATTTTAATCAGCACTATGTTTGTTCTTTAAAATGACAATTTTGTTTTCACAATTTAAGTGAAATTTCTTTCCACATTGAGTGTAATATATGGATGAAACATTCTTGAAGGGATGGGAATAAAGCATTTTCTGGAACTGAGGTTGATTACTTTACATTTATTATTTTAATGGTTTCTCATACTAGCCAGGACATTTAGGCTTTGTTAGCGCCATTTTACAGAAGAAAAATGTGAGATTAAATGTCTTGCTCCAAGTAATTGGTGAAATTGGTGGAAAAGCTATTTGGGCTCAATTTGGCTTAAATGTCCTTTGCATTGTGTTTCCACTCATCCTAGAAATGGCATTGTGTTAAAAAAAAAAAGCAATGAAAAAGAAAGTAGGTATAAATAGGATTTGCCTTGATCTTGAGTATTTACTGTGTGCTGGGAGCTCAGCTAAGTGCTGGTGGTACATCAATGAAGAGAACAGACAAAATCTGTGCTCTTTAAATCAAGTCATGGGGGAGACAAGTTTAAAATCTAGTGCTGGAGATAGAAGATGCATTAAGTAGAGAGGGAGACAAACCCTAAGAGACTCTTAACTCTAGGAAACAAACAGGGTTGCTGAAGGGGCGGTGGGGGTAACTGGGTGATGAGTATTAAGGAGGGCAATTGATGTAATGAGCACTGGTGTGATAGGCAGCTGATGAATTACTGAACTCCACATCTGAAACTAGTGATACACTATATGTTAACTAATTGAATTTAAATAAAATAATTAAAAAAGAGAAGATACATAAGTAAATGCATAAATGAACACACCATTAACCTTGGGCCAATCACTCTGAAGGACATGACTGGAATGCAAGGACAGAAAACAACAGTGGGATTGCTCAGACAGAGAAGCCATTGACATAAACCTGTGCATAATTTGAACAAACAAAATGTTAACTTTCCCCATTGTATTCACTCTCTGGTCACTAGTCAGACTTTGAGAAAATTATCTAAAATTTTTCAGATTCATTTTCCTCATCACACTTTCTTCACTTTCATAAATATTTTAAGAGTTAGATAATTTTGGTAGTAAAAATGCAGCACATTCTAGACACATATTAAGCTTTTAACTTCACTTAGTAAAGTGTTTACACATGTATACATTCAATGAGCGTTTATTGAACACTTACTAGATCCAGAAACTGAGGCAAAGTGCTCAAAATACAAAGATGAATGTCACAATCCCTGAGCTTGAAATTCATTCACTAGAGGATTAAAAAAAGCCATAATTGGAAGGTTATATTACGCTGTGATAAATGAAATAGACACAGAAGAGGAACATCTAACTCAGCAAGTCTTCCTGAATGATAGGACATTTTTCCAAGGTGTCAAAACCTTCCTGGTAGAGGAAACGATGCAGAAGAGAAGATGGCAATGGGATGCATGATGTGTTTCTGGAAGGTGAGGGGTGGCCCTGAGCTGGAGCCTGGATGAACTGAAAAGGGATGGATAAAGGATGGCTCTGTGTGCTCACTATTGTCACTTTCATCTCCTCCATCAAGGAGACTGAGACAAGTTTGACATATTATCATGGCTCTTTTACAAATTAGAAAACTATTTAACAATGAAAAAAAACCCTAGATTCAAAGAAGATAGGACTGAACATTTTGGATTAGAGGATAGACACCTGTGAGTGAGGTGAGTGTTGCAGAGGAAACAAGCAGAAGAATCCCAGAATGGTGATCACAGTGCAGAAAGGAGAGAGACTGGGGCAACTGACAGATACACGATCAAGGGAGAGGCTTTTCTTTCTTTCTTTCTTTTCTTTCTTTCTTTCTTTCTTTCTTTCTTTCTTTCTTTCTTTCTTTCTTTCTTTCTTTCTTTCTTTCTTTCTCTCTCTCTCTCTCTCTCTCTCTCTCTCTTTCTTTCTTTCTTTCTTTCTTTTCTTTCTTTCTTTCTTTTCTTTCTTTCTTTTTTCTTTCTTTTTTTTTAATGTTCAGTTAGCCTGCATGTAGTACATCATTAATTTTTGATGTAGTGTTCAATGATTCATTAGTTGCTAATAACACCCTGTGCTCATCACAACAAGTGCCCTCCTTAATGCACATCACCTGGTTACCCCCTCCCCCAGCCCCTCCCTTCTGAAACCCTCAGTTTGTTTCCCAGGGTCCATGGTCTCTCATGGTTCATCTTCCCCTCTGATTTCTCCCCTTTCAGATTTCCCTCCCTTCTCCTATGGTCCTCCGTGCTATTGCTTATGTTCCACAGATAAGTGAAACCATATGATAATTGTCTTTCTCTGCCTGACTTATTTCATTTAGCATAATCCCCTCCAGTTCCATCCATGTCGATGCAAAATGGTGGGTATTCATCCTTTCTGATAACTGAGTAATATTCCATTGTATATATGGACCACATCTTCTTTACTCATTTGTCTGTTGAAGGGCATCTCAGTTCCTTCCACAGTTTGGCTATTGTGGACATTGCTGCTGTGAACATTAGGTTCATGTGCCCCTTCTTTTCACTATGTCTATATCTTTGGGGTAAATACCTAGTAGTGCAATTGCTGGGTCATAGGGAAGCTCTATTTCATCAAGGCAAATGATGAGTTAGGAGAAAAGAACCCAGAAAATAAAAATATCAGGAAACAGATGAAGGATTAGTCTTAATTAACAATAACAATAAAGCTAACATGGGTTTACTACTTATTATGGGAGCCTGTTGTAAGTACATTAGACTTATTGTACAGTTAACCTTCCCAGTATGTCTATCGGGTATCATCAGCACCACCATTTTATAGAAAAGCATACAGAGATACTGAAAATTAATTTGCCTAAGATTACTGAGCTGGTAAGTGCAATAAATGGGACGTATACCCACCACTAAGCTTTGTAAAAGTACAAACAGGTAAAATATTCCTCAGCTGGTGGTTTGTGACATTCTTATGATACCACCTGATAAGTTATGTTTCTTCATGAGTTCTAGATGTCCATGTGACATAGTTTAGATCTAATTAACAAAGGTGTATTGAAAGCAAAATTTCAATCCCTGAAGTACAACTGCTATTTTTTTCCTAGTAAAATGAAACACAAGATTAGCTCAGGTGACTTTTAAAAGCACTTAATTTTTTTCCTAGATAACATATGACATATTCCTTATATATTATATATAACATAGCTCCACAGGTCCTATGAAAAAGTTGAAAAATATTTTCAAATTTCAGGACACAAATTCAACAAGAGGTTGTATTTTCTTTTCTTTTTTTTAAGATTATTTTTTTTTTTAGAGAGAGAAAGTGAGAGAGAGCACAAGAGTGAGGGAAGGAGCAGAGGGAGAGGGAGAGAGAGTCTTAAAGCAGACTCCCTGCTGAATGCAGGGGCCAAGGGGGGCTCCATCTCATGACCCTGAGAACATGACCTGAGCCGAAACCAAGAGGCAGATGCTTAACCAACTGAGCCACTCAGGAAACCCAAGAAGTTATATTCTATTTTCTAGGAGCATGTGTCTTTTGAAAAAAAATTTCTTCGTGATTGTTTCTGATGCTGCTTTTCCTGAAAATCGGCTTTTTATATGAATAAAATGGTTGGTTTCTTTAGACTCAAGAACTGTATTATAATGTTCTTGTGCTCTCATCTCACAATGATGACTCTTGCTAATTTGAGTCCATCAGAATATTTTGAGACTGAAATTCTCTATTAATGTACTGAATTAGTTTCAGGAGAATGTTGAATTGAATTATTTAGTAAATCTGGTATTGTGGTATTAACTAACTATCCCATTATAGTATTCACCCAATACTTGCCATTTTATTGGTGGCTTTCAGTCATTCATTTACCACCAATAATATCATCATCAAACTGTTTTGCACAAGTGGGGTAAATTGAAAAATATAGGAGCTATTTTCTTTCCTGGCCATAATGGAATAACAGAGTCCAAATTATTCTTTTGACACTTAGTGCTAGAAAACTAGATAAAATACATGAAACAATTATTTTCAGACATTGGAAACAAGGCAGCAAGTGTCTGGGGTTCTTAAGAGAAGAACAGTCAGATGTTGTAACCATCCTGGCATTTCATCTGGAGGCATATGTCAGACCATGAAGCCGGGAGGAATAGTGCAAGCATAAAATATTGGTCTCATTGAATTTAGGTGACAAAAATTGTAGTTCAAGGAGGCTGAAGTAAATGAATTCTGCAGAGTTTCATGAAGGGGGGAGCTAAACAGGAAAGAAGAAAGAAAAAAGAAAGAAAGAAAGAAAGAAAGAAAGAAAGAAGATAGAGAGAGAGAAAGAGAGAGAGAGAAAGGGAGAAAGAAAGAAAGAGATAGAAAGGGAGAAAGAGAGAGAGAGAAAGGAAGGGGTGAGGGAGAGAGGAAAGGAAGGAAGGAAGGAAGGAAGGAAGGAAGGAAGGAAGGGGAAAGGAAAGGAAAGGAAAGGAAAGGAAAGGAAAGGAAAGGAAAGGAAAGGAAAGGAAAGGACAGGACTCCAGAAATCTGTATAGGGATGCTCACTTGCTAAACACCAAGACACACAAGCATAGGGTGAGACTCCATGAAGAAGGGCAAGGAATACAGGTATCAAATGGTTCCATAGTACTAAGTACTGATCGGTACTAAGTACTGCTCGCTCAGGGCATTCAAGAGAAAACCCAGAAGGGCTACACATCTTATTAGTGTGAGTAAACAGTCCCTAAAATAAAGACTAATTCAGATCTGTCCTAACTATGGTTAAAGGCAAGCCTAGGAACTCACACTGAACTGGAAATAATTAACAGTTTTCAAGGACAAAACCCAACATTCAGTAAATAAAAATAATAAATCCCAGGCAATTTACAATGAAACATCACAGTATTCAGAATCTGGTCAAAATTACCAGACATGCAAAGGAGCAAGAATAAATAAACCACAACCAGGAGAAAAAGCAGTCAATGGAAGCAGACAAATGAAAGAGACAATGGAATTAGCAGAGAAACAGGTTAAAGGAACCAGTATATAACTATATAAGATTATTTAAATGCAGACAAGGGAAGATATAGAAGATAAAAATAAACAGATAGAACGGTCAGAAATGAAAATATATGAAATGTGAAATTAATAGTAGGATGAAAAAATGGGATGGGATTAATGTGGGATCAGGCATGGCAGAAGAAAATATTAGTGAACTTGGAAAATAGCAATATAAATTATGCTAAAAAGGAAGGAAGAGCAAATAAAAGACTAAAGAAAAAAATCAGCTGGGCATCAGTAAATTACAGAACAATATCCCACATCCTAACATACAATGTAACCACAATACCAAAAGGAGAAATTGATGGAAAAAAATTTTTTTTGAAGAAATAGCCAAAGATTTTCCTAATTTGATAACATTTATTATCCAAGAAACTCAGTGAATATCAAGTGAGATAAATACAAAGAAAATAATACCAAAATGTGCCATAATCAAATTGCAGAATATGATTCATAGGAAAAAAATCTCATATCAAGCCAAACACATAAGCTATATTTAAATAAAGATACAAATGAGCAGTCATCAGAAACTGCAAGCCAGAACTAATGCAAAGATATTTTTTTAAGTACTGCAAAAAACTCTCAGAATTCTTCATCCAGTGGTAATATTCTTCAGTAATAAAGATGAAATAAAGAATTTGTCAGAGAAACAAAAGCTGAGATAATTCATTCCTAGGAGACCTACACTATAAGAGGTGTTAACAGGATTTTTTTCAGGGTGTAAGAAAATAATACCAAATGAAACTTTGGATGAACACAAAGGAATGAAGAACACTGGAATATTTGGTTCAATACAAAAAAACTTTTCATTCTCATTTTTTAATTCCTTTGAAAGGTAATTAACTGGTGTAAGAATAATAGCAAGGTAGTATGGGGTTTACAGAATATATGAAGTAAAATACCTGAAACAATTTTCTGAATGACAGGAGGAGGAAAAAGAAGTATATCTTAATAAAACTTTTACCGTATTTGCAGTTAAACTTTGGCAGGTTAAATGCTAGAAAAATCACTAAATAACACAAATAAATATAGCCAATAAGGTTAGTAATGGAGATAAAATTAAACACTAAAGAAATAATCAACTCATTCAAGAAATACCTAAGAAAGAGAAAACAAGGAAAACAGAGTAGATGAATCAAAGTAAAAAAAAATGAGATAGTAGATCTAAACAATATCACAATTATATCAAATTTAAATTATCTAACAACAACAACAAAAAACCTCCCGAAACAGACTTTTAACTATAGAAAACAAACTGGTGGTTGTCAGAGGGAGGCAGGTGGGGGATAAGTGGAATAGGTGATGGGGGTTAAGAGTACAGTTACCAAGATGAGCACTGAGTAATGTACAGAATTGTTGAACCACAATATTGTACACCTGAAACTAATACAACTCTATATTAATTATACTTCAATTATTAAAAAAGAAAAAATATTGAAAAAATTTATTATTATGTTCAATTAGCCAACATATAGTACATCATTAGTTTTTGATGCAGGGTTCAATGATTCATGAGTTGCGTGTAGCACCCGGTGCTCATCACAACACGTACCCTCCTTAATACCCATCACCCAGTTACCCCATCCCCCTATCCCCTTCCCTTTTGAAACTCTCAGTTTGTTTCCCAGAGTCCAGAGTCTGTCACGAAAAGTTTTTTTTTTTTTTTTCTAAGTAGATTATCAGGGCGCCTGGGTGGATCAGACAGCTAATTGTCTGACTCTTGATTTCAGCTTAGGTCATGATCTCGGGGGGTGGTGAGATCAAGCCCCACATGGGGCTCTACACTTAGCCACCAAGTCTGCTTCAGATTCTCTCTCCCCTCTCTCTGCCCCCATTTGCACACGTGCATGCATGCACACACTCTCTTTCTAAAATAAATAAATATATAAAACCTTTAAGAAAATAAAATTAAATTAAAATAAAAAGTAAATGATCTATACATTTCAATTAAAAGACAGAGATTGCCTGACTGGATAAAAGAGCAATGCCAAAATATATTTGTCTTTAAGAATCCTTTTTAACTATAATGTCATAAATAATTTTTAAAGGTAAAAAAAATTGGAAAAAATACAAACCATCAAACATTAATCTTCAGAAAGTCTCACTAGCTATATTAATACCAGATAAAAGAGATTTCAGAATAAAAAATGTTCCCAGAGTCAAAAAGGTGTATTTCAAAATGATAAAAAGGTGAATTTATAAAGTATAACTAATATTCATAAATGTGTATGCACTTGATAAAATGCTTCAAGTTATATGAAGCAAAAACTGATGGAAGCAAAAGTAGAAATAGATCAAATCACAATTATGATTGGAAATTTCTCTCAGTAATCAATAAATCAAGTAGGAAGAAACTTGCAGAGACACAGCAGTTTTGAACAAGACTATCAACCAGCTTGAACTAATTGTCTTTTGCAGGAAGTTAACCTGACTACAGAAAAATAAATATTTGTTGCAAGCACAAAATGAACATTCCTTAAGAGACCATATACCTGACTATGAAACTAGTAGTAATACATTTCAAAAGATTTTGTAAGTTTTCAATAGATTGAGTCAATTTTCTGACCACAATTGAATTGCGTTATCATATGGTTTCACTTATTTGTGGAACATAAGGAATAGCAGGGAGGACATTAGGAGAAGGCAAACATAAAGGGGGGAAGTTGGAGTGGAGACGAACCATAAGAGACTATGGACTCCAGGAAACAAACTCAGGGTTTCAGAGGGGAGGGGGGTGGGGATGGGTTAGCCTGGTGATGGGTATTAAGGAGGGCATGTATTGCATGGAGCACTGGGTGTTATACGAAAACAATGAATTATGGATCACTATGTCAAAAATTAATGATGTACTGTATGGTGACTAACATAACATAATAAAATTAAATTAAATTAAAAAATAAATAATAATTTTTTTAAAAATCTGGGAAATAGCTAATATTGGGAAATTAAACAACACACTTCTAAATAGCTCTTGAATCAAAGGAGAAATCAAAGAGAATTCAAATAAGACTTGGAAACTGTAAAAAAATTTTAAAAACCTATATTATATGCATGAAAGCAGTGTTAAAAATGAAATTCACAGCTTGAAATGCACATACAAGATAATAATAAAGGTGTAAAATCAGCTACCAAAGTACTATGATAGGGAACTAGAAATGTAGAGGGAAGGGGATAAAAAGTAGGTAGCAGGAAGGAAATAATAAAAATAAGTACAAAAGTCAATGAAACAGTAAGCTAACAAATAATGGAGAAAATCAATGAAACCAAAATTTGATCTATTGGAAAGACCAATACATGATTAAATTCTGGCTAGACTATCTGGCTAATGAAGGAAAAATAAAGGAAGAAGAAACCAATTGCCAATATCAGAAATGAAAAGGAAATCACTATAGTTCTTTCAAAATCAAAGTGATCATAAAGGAATAAAAAGAAGAAAGTGATATCAGTTATTTAGTATTAACAAACAAAACATTCTTTGAAAGACACAAATTCCCCTAACTGATCCAAGAAAAAAATAGAAAATCTGAATATCCCTATTACTATTAACAGCATTGAATTCGTAATATTAAAAATTCCTACACAAAGGAAACCTCAGTCCCAGATAGCTTCATAGGTAAATTCTATACAAACCTCTCAGAAAATAGAGGACAAAAGAATCTTTCCAACTTAGTTTGTGATACCATCATTAACTTAATGCCAAGATACCAATACCTGCCAAAATCATTGTAAGAAGAAAAACTGCAGATCTGCATCCCTCAACATAGACTCAAACTTCTGGATATGTATTCCAAAGGAATCGGGATTTCAAAGAGATACCTGTGCTCCCACATCCACAGCAGTATTATTCACAACAGCCAAAATGAGGAAACAGTCTGTTGACAGTTGAAACTAAGTGTCTGTTGACAATTGAATAAAGGAGAGGTGGTGTGTGCAAGTGTGTGCGTGTAATGTGTATAATATATATATGTATATATATATATATATACACACATTTTAGATAGATGATAGAGATGATAGATGATAGATAATGAAATATTACTTAGCCTTAAAAAGAAGGAAATTCTGCCATTTGTGACAACATGGATGACTTGGAAGAAATTATATATATTAAGTGAAATAAGCCAGACAAAGACAATCACGGCATGATCTCAATTAAATGTAGAATCTAAAAGGGTCAAAGTCACAGACGCAGAGGGTGGGATGGTGATTGCCAGGGGCTGTAGGGAGGGGGAAATGAGGTTATGTTGGCCAAAGGGAACAGAGTTTCAGTTATAAAAGATCAATAAACTCTGGAGATCTAATGTATAGCATGGTTACTGTAGTGAACAATCCTGTACTGTATACTTGAAATTTGCTGATCTTAAAGATCTTCACTGTTCTCACCACAAAAAGAAAAGCAAAGAAAAAAAGAAAAGAAAAGATAAAGGTAATTATGGAAGCTGATGATCGTATTAATTAGCTTGATTGTGGTAATCATTTCACAACACAAATGTGTATATCAAATATCAAATTTTATAGCTTAAATATACACAATTTTTATTTCTTAATTATACCTCAATAAAGCTATTACAAAAATATTTTTAACAAAAGTATTAGGATATAAATCTGGCAATAAATAAAAGCATAATAAAGCATTATCAAGTTTGGTTTATTCTGTGAATACAAGGTTAATTTCACATTTCAAAAAATTAACTTAATTCACAACATTAACAGAATGAAGGAGAAAATAATACGATCATCTAAACCTTCGCAGAAAAAAAAAGATGGATGAAATTCCACACCTTACAAGACTAAAATGAAAGAAACAAACCATAAAAGACTCAATCTCAGGAAACAAACTGAGGGCTGCTGGAGAGGGGGTGGGTGGGAGGGATGGGGTGGCTGGGTGATGGACACTGGGGGGGCTGTGTGCTACGGTGAGCGCTTTGAATTGTGTAAGACTGATGAATCACAGACCTGTATCCCTGAAACAAATAATACATTATATGTTAATTAAAAAAAAAGAAACAAACAAGAAAACCAAAAATACAAAAAACACTCAGTGCATTAGGAATAAAAAGGAACTTCCTCATTCCAATAAATGGCATCTACCAGAAAACCTCTAGCTAACATTATGCGTAATGTTGAAAGACTAAATGCTTTCCCTTTAAAATCAATAACAAGGCAGTATGTTTATTCTCATCATCTTTCTTCAACATGTATTGGGGGAAAATAAAAGGCACAACAATCAGAAAAGAAGAAGCTAAGTAGTCTACAGAAGACTTAACCATCTATGTAGAAAATCTAAAGGGACCTACAAGAGCTACTAGAAGTGACAAGGGATTTTAGCAATGTCGTTTAATCTAATTGATAATGTCTTGATTAATAATGATTAATTTTGTTTTTATAAATTGGCAGTGAAAATTTATAATTTAAAATAAAAACACAGTATATTTTAAAAAGCATACAAAATGTGAAACTAACAAAATAGGTTTAGGTCTATGTACTGATTATTGTTTTAAAAAATGCTGAGAAAAACTGAAGACATAAAAAATGGAGAGAGGTAGATATTCCAGAAATAACTCATATCAATATTGTCAGTTGATTTTCTACAAAAAAAATACCAAATAGAAACACCAATAAGAATACATAAGTACATGGTTCTGGAACAACTAAATATCCACATGGTGAGGAAGGGTGATACATCTCCGTGTAAAAAACCTCAATAAATACTGTCTTCATTTTTCCTGCCATGTACAATTAGTATAACCATGTCAGTTCTACTGATCCCTGGAACTTACACGGTAGCAGGCAGGATGCCAGTAAGAGGAAATATCTGAAATTGTAATTGTTGTGAGTCAGTAAAGACAGAGAGATGGTTGTTTATGGAATGAATATTGGAAATGTTATTGTGATGCAGTTTCGTTTTGTTTGTTTGTAATTTAGGAACGAAAAGTATCGATCCACTTTTAGCTCAGAATGCAAGCAAGAAGCGAGTCTTTGTATCAAAATGATTTTAAAGTGCCCCTCTCTGCTGGAGTGAGCAGAGAATGCTGAGTGCACCAGCAGAAGATATTCAACGAAGAGAACAAAATGGTGGGGGAGAGTCTGGTTCAGAAAGAGGGCTTGCTGAAATACGCTGTCATTTTGGTTCAGCAGTGAAGCCAACAAGCAACATGCTACAGCACATGTTGAAATAAGACAAAGTCTTCCCCAGAAATAAATATTCTGGTCTTCAGGATTTGTTTTGAACAAAGGCATAAGGAAGAGTGAAATTTTTATTTGATACGTAATGTGCATGTGCATATGTGTGCTTAGGTTTTGCCAGGACACTGGAGGACAAAAAAAAAAAAAAAAAAAAAAAAGGCAGTATGAAACACTCTGAGGGTCAACCTAAAAAATACAAAATAAGAATGATTTTGTTATGTCTATTACGACATCTGAACCATCACTTTTTCAAACTTTTTCCGCGTGGATGTTGTGTACCTACCACAGTGTCTGGAAGCCTCAGTTTCCATGTTAGCAGAAGAAATCCATTAGATCAAAGGATCTCTTTAGCTCATTTCAGCTTTACCAGTCTCTGTAGCATGCCCTTCCCTCTGAAAGAACGCACTATCTTCTTTGGGAAACCGCAACCTAATCTCTACACTGCCCTTCACAGAACAATGTTGTATGGGCCTCTTTTCACTTAAAAAAATTGAATACTACTATTAGTAATGTGTAATAGTAGTTAGAAATAATAAGAATAATAAAATTTGCTTAGTATGGGAAAATGTTTACAGTCTATCGGGTGATGATCACGAGAGAAGAAATTTTATAACCTCCCTTAGAGAGCTCTTAATGGTCTCCATAGCCACCCGTCTAAAATACTCTGAAACACACCTGCCAGATGTTTCCCATGACTCTGGATTTCATACAAATAGAGTGAAGCCACACGAGCCAGAGGTCAACCCCATCTAATCTGCTGAGGTCTAAATCCATCCCAATAAAGGGTATTAGAAGAAGGGAGAAAACAGGTTTTTATGGTCTGTAGAGAAGTAATAGTTCAGGAAATTACTTGAAATGGACTCAGGGTTATGGGTGGTCCCTGGAGAGCTGGAAGTTCCTCACAAACTTCACTCAGTCTTTAGTCTTCTTTAAAGTGTCCTATGAGTCACTAGAAATGCCACTCCTTTTTTTTTTTCTTTTTTTTTTTTTCATAACTATTAATACTACTACTTTGTTTCGTTTGGTTTTAGGGCTTTTATACATGCATATAAAAGTCTGTCACAGTTGTTCATATGGGAATACCGAAGATCTTAGGTCCAATTGAAATTGGTTTATCACTAGCTAATAGTAACACTCGTTCATCAAAAAGGGCACCCTTTACTTTGCGGGTCTGTATGCGTTTGTATCAGTGACCCATCCTCAGGAGCAAAATGCCCTGGTTCCAAGAGCTAGCTCAGTAGGTTTAGAATCATCTACTTCTGACCACACCAACAAGTCCTTCTGCACTCTTTGCAGTGCCTTCTACACCGGCTTGGATTCTTCTGCCTTTAAATCTGATCAGATCTCTCTCTCTCCTTCTATTTTTTTTAAAGATTTTATTTATTCATTTGACAGAGACAGAGACAGCGAGAGAGGGAACACAAGCAGGGGGAGTGGGAGAGGGAGAAGCAGGCCTCCCACTGAGCAGGGAGCCCAAAGTGGGACTCGATCCCAGGACCCTGGGATCATGACCTGAGCCGAAGGCAGATGCTTAACAACCGAGCCAGCCAGGGGCCCCTCTCTCTCTCCCTCTAATAAGTGTAGTGATAATATCTCATTAACAGAATTACCCTATGGAATATTATTCTCAAGGAAAATCACACTGCCCCTTCACCACTATTTGTACATATGTTATACACTTAGGTTAACAGACTATTTGTTATTAGCCTCAATGGACAAGAAAAACACAGAGACATCTTAAGAGAAAGGTAGGGGAGGAGGGATAGTCTCTTAGCCCTGTTTCGGTGCTGACCTTGGGACTGCGCGTGTGTACGTAAGCCAAGAGCTTCTACATGGAGAACAGAAAGACTAAAAGGTAGTTCAGAGGTCACCATTCCAACTGAGCCACAGTCAAATGAAACACCGTCTAGGAATCAGGGTTAGGGCCAAGCCTTGAGGGAAAGCCAAATTCTAGGTGTCTGGGCATGAGGTGCAAAGAATCTAGGGCAGAAGATAGAAGTTGGAGTCATGGATGAGAACTGAGGGTCAAATCTGGTAATAGAAAGAAATAAAAAAGTAGGAATCAGGCCTGGGATGATGAGATCTGGCCTAACTTCAGGAAAAGAGCTCCTGTTGGCAAGGGATTTCCATAAAGGGCCAGACACCCAGATTCATGAAAAAGCAACATTCAATCTCCCGAAGGTGCTATCTGGTAGCCAAAACTAGGTTTTTCCCAATGCTTGCTTTTGGAGTCACTACCTTCCCCTCATTAGGGTGTTTCCCTGACTCATGACTCAGCTGCATACAGCTTGTCTTACCCAGCCATTTTGCAAAATGAGCAGCCATCACTACATGGTTCCTACTTTACTGACTAATATAATTGCAGTCCTACCTGGAAATGGTCCGGTGGTTCACATTGTCAGTGTGTTTTGAGGATTTCTCTAACTCAGAGATTTTTTTTAATGGTTACTGAAATCCAAAATTTCTAGACATAAAAATGGTTATAGAGACACACAATTTCTATAGATAGAAAACAAAATTTTGTTACCTTCACTTTTACCAGGAGAATTGCTTAGAGTACAGTTATCTTCACATTCCTCATGGCTGCCTCAGCATGCCTTTCAGGGGTGCTTAAGATCCTCTTCTCTCCCAGTTCTGTGCTTTGTCATGATCAGAGATAGTAAAAAAACATTTTCCCTTAGACCAAACTCCTGGGCCCCTCACCCTCACAGTGAAGTGAAACAGGATGTCTTTCCTCTCTAGGAATTACAGAGATTTTAGTGAGAGGTCTTTTGTTTCTAAGACCTCTTCTTCTCACATCCAAAGTCTCTGAAATGTGGGCATGGTGGGGGGCAGGTAGAAGGCCAATGGGGGTGGATAAGAATCCTGTGACTCCCCCATCCTTCTTTGTCCATTCACCTCCTTCTACTTTAAAATTCTGGCTCCCTATTCCTTTAGGGTAAGTTCTGTCTATGGATGTCTCAGACCCCAACTTATTGCAGAGTCCTTTAACTTCCCATCAAGGCAGAGGTTCCTGAATCCTAGAATAAATGGATTTCTATGGCAAGGCACGAAACACTGTGGCAATAGAAGCAATGGTGGTCTCCAGTGTTGAGGTAGACACGTGGATCCAAACACACCTTAAGGCTTTAAGGATGCTTTCAAAATGCACTTAGAGTTTTTAATCACAATCTCAATGCATGAAATAAGCAACACTAGACCTTGAGGCCATCTGGAACACAGGTGTTTTTCCTAAGCCCTGTATCCCTCTCCATTAACCAGTGAGAACTTAAAAAACTTCAACTCAGTCATGACATTCTCCTGAAGATCATCAAGAATCATGAAGTATCACCTTATATATTTCATGAAGACTTAGTCATCTTTCTTCCAGTGAATTTTCAGCTATCACCTATTTATCTAAACCGTATCTCTTTATCTACCTATCATCCATATGAATATTACTACCACCATTTTGCTCAGAAAGGTTCAACAATTTGTTTAGGGTCAGACAGCTATCAAGAGACAGAGGCTGACTTTGAACCCAGATTTATCTCCAAAGCTAATGCTCTTTTCTTTGCTCACACTGCCATTCACTTCTCTGAGCCTCCCTTTTTCTCTTTCCTTGGTGCAAATAATGCTGATCTCTGGGGACAGCTGTATAGATTAATTATACAATGTGAAAGCACCTGACACAATGTCGTAGGTACACCCAGGGGCCTAAAATACTATTTTTACTTGAATTCATCCCTTTGTTTTTAGAATTTCTCATTCCTTTTCAACAAAAACCACTCAATCAAGGTCTGCAGGGAGCTAATCCTTTAGAAGTGCTTAGTATACTATGGACAAGAGAAAGGAATTCTTCCCTGGAGCAGTCAGGGAGATGCTAAGGGTGAGCAGACAAGAAGGCGGGATCCTGACGGAAGGACTAAAGAGAAGTTTGTGAATGAGACTGAGAAATATGAGCAAAAATAAGAGGAAAACCAAGAGGACAAGATTTTCTAAAGGCCAAAGAAGCAAATATTTTTGAGATGTTAAACCATGTCAAGGTGATAGGTCATGTGTAATTATAATAGCTAAGCTTATATAACTCTTTATGTGCCGGTACTATCTTGTGTTCCATATGTTATTATTGCATTGTTCACAGCAATACCCCAGGATGAATACTACTGTCATTTCTATTTTGTGGCACAGGGAGCCAAGGCATAGAAATGTTGGCTCCCAAAGTCACTGTATTAGTTTCCTATGCTGTATAATGATAATACTACAAATGTAGCAGCTCAAAACAAACAAACAAAACAAAACAAACAAACAAAAAAAACCCACGTATTTATTATCTCAGTTTTGTGGGTAAGAAGTCCAGCCACAGCTTGCTTGGGTCCTTTGCTTAGAACTTCACAAAGTTGCAACCAAATTTTGGCTGGGCTGTGTTATCTGTAGGCTCAAAGAGGGAAGATTCTGCTCCCAAGCTCACTCAGTTCTTTGCTGGCTGTTGGCAAGAGGCTTCATGCAATTTCCAGAGGCTACCTCCAGTTCTTTGCCATGTGACTTTCCTCAGTGTAGCCGTTTACCTCATGTAGTCTGCAAGAAGAATCTCTAGAATGAGTCTTCTAGCAAGACATAGTCTTATGTAATGTAATGCAATCATGACCACCCATAACTTTAGTCATATTTCATTGATTAGAAGCAAGTCACAGGTTCCACCTGCAGCCAAGGGGGAGAGATTATAGGGGGGTGTCATTTAGGGTCTGTCTATCACAATCACCCAGCTGTTTGGCGTCAAACAGGCAGTCTGACTCTAGGGACTCCTCTTAAGCACTTTGCCATTGAGTTTGTCAACATGGGTATCAACAGAGACTCGAGAGAACAGTTTTACAGGGGTGATGAGTATAAACCCCATTGCTAGGGCAACAGGCTTGTTCCATTCTTATATCCTTGATTCTTTTGTTCTCTCCTTGATTTGTTTTCTTTTTTCTATTTTTACTTCTCCTCCTCTTCTTCTTTTCTTTCCTCTTCCTTCCCTTCTTCCAATTCCTTCATCTCTCTCTTAAACAACCAATTGCTGATATTATACTCAGTCACAGATAGAATGATCCAAAGCCCAATGTTTACCAACCAGATGGCCGGTGAAGGGGCAGGGGTGCTAATGTTTAATGGGGGAGAGCCAAAAGAATACCTTGTAAGTAGGACTACCCTTTGTCGAGCTCTTGCTATGAGCCAAGGATCCTACCTTTTTCAAACCCCAGCAGCACACCATGAAGAACAGGGTTCCAGCCCCTCACATGAAGCTCCTGGAGCTTGTAGAAGTTTATGGCTCTATAAAAGCATAGTATATCTGTTGTATACTATAAAATATCTCCAGCATAATTACATTAACATTTCTGCTCTCACGGGACACCTGGGTAGCTCAGTTGGTTAAGCGACTGCCTTGGGCTCAAGTCATGATCCCGGAGTCCCAGGATCGAGTCCCACATCGGGCTCCCTGCTCAGCAGGGAGTCTGCTTCTCCCTCTGCCCCTCCCCCCCATGTGCTCTCTCTCTCATTCTGTCTCTCAAATAAATAAATAAAATCTAAAAGGAAACTTTACCATTTCTGCTCTCACATTGTGAATATTGAGACAAAGTGTGACAAATGATTACTTAAATAGTTGCATGTCAATTCAGAAAAGTTTTGCTGCCAGAAAGAACTTTTGTCCCAAACTTATGGGAAAAATTTTTTTTTCATATTTTAGGACTTTTTCTGGATTTCAGAATTGTGGAATAGGGATTGTGGACTGAAATTTGCATTGTCACTTAATAGATGAAGAAACTAAGACCCAGAGAGGTGACATGACTCACTAGTATTCACACAACTGAGAATCATGGCACTGAAATTTGAAAATGAGCATGACACTCATGCTCCCAGGGAGTCTGGGGGCCAGAGGAAGGAGAAGTCTGAGCCTTGCTGGTTCTTGAGCCTGTTGAATGTGTCCTTTCTATTCAATTTATAGGGGACTGTGGACACAGGGCCTTTCAATGACATAGGCTTTCCCCAATTTTAAGGATTCCAGGATACTAAAAGATAAAAAAAAAGTCAAACTGGATTATGAAAAATACACACAAACACACAGAGTGCTCTCTATTTATAGATAACATTAAAAAATCAAAATTTTAAGATCTTTTATGAACATGTATGGGTGAAATGGTCCAGTCAACCCCCTTTGCAGAATCCCAACCCTCACAGAAACAGCTCCTGTTGCTGATCACCAACAGATCTGCACTCTCAAGAGGCATGTGTCATGGCTTAACAGCCTTAGGATCAAGAGAATTGATGACTAACTGAGAAAGTGTTGTGTGAATTATAAAACATAATATGTGCACACATCATCATCATTATGAATAAACACCTCTAACCTGTGCATCCACTATTTTGGCTATAATTCTCAGAATTAGATTTTTCTGCCATTTATAAGTCTATTGCTTTGGTACATTCCATGTAGGAATATCTAATACTGTCAACACAGCAATGTTCTTTACTCACATATTAGCTCTCATGTAAATTGGAACATGACCATATTAAATTTTTGATTAAATAAAAAACATGCCTATCCCTCTTAATACAGTGTCTAGTGCACACTACTACCAAACCCTCTGTTCTCTACACTACTCAATTCCCAGTGTTTTTACTTATTTATTTATTTTTAAAAATTTATTTATTATTTGGGAGAGAGAGAGCACACGTGCACACAAATGGAAGGGGAGGGACAGAGGCAGAGGGAGAAGCAAGCTCCCCGCTGAACAGGGAGCCAGATGTTGGGGTTCCATCCCAGGACCCTGGGATCATGACCTGAGCCAAAGGCAGATGCTTAACCGACTGAGCCACCCAGGCGCACGCCCCCCCCTCCCAGTGTTTTTTATATTCTTTATTTGATCATAAACAGCATAAATACAGTGACATTTACTTATCTCATTGGGCATCATAATTGCTGGCACATAGCTTGTTGAAAATCAACTATTCAGCAAGCAATGAGTACCTACTCTGTCTTTGACATCCTGACAAACACTAAGAATGCTGTTACTAAGTAGACAGTCTCCTGTTGTCATGGAGATGTCAGTCTAGTGCAAGAAACAGGTAACAAGCAAGGTCTACTAAGTAAATATTAAGCTTACAATTGTGTAAATACTGTGAAAAAAATGTTCTCTGAGAGCTCATAAAAGGAGGGCAGAACAAAAACTGGGTCAGAGAGGGTATTTTTTTTAATATTTTATTTATTTGACAGAGAGAGAGAGAGATAGCAAGAGCAGGAACACAAGCAGGGGGAGTGGGAGAGGGAGAAGCAGGCTTCCCGCAGAGCGGGGAGCCCGATGCGGGGCTCATTCCCAGGACCCCGGGATCATGAACCGAGCCAAAGGCAGACGCTGAACGACTCAACCACCCAGGCGCCCCAGAGAGGGTATGTTTTGAGACCGAAGAAGAGGGAGTCTTAGAATGGAATGTGGACAAGATCATCTCAGACAGGCTACAGCACCTTAAGACCTTAAGGCAGAGGGGGGTTGGCATATTCCAGAAACTAGCAGAAGGTCAGTGGGGTGGGGGGCATGCACAGTGAGTGAGGGTGAGTGTTGTGAATGAGGCTATATAGCGAGGCAGGGGTGGATCCCACAGGATCCTCATATTATGATGCACCTGCCCTGCCTATGAGGACTGCCGCTCTGTTCTTGGCGCATCTCCTTCCTACGGAGAAGTCACTAGTTGTCTCAAGCTGTGTAATAAAGACACTCTGTATTGGGCACTGCTAGAAACGATGCATCCAGTCGAGGAAGACATGGCCCCTGCCTCCACGGAGCTTACAGTGTAGGAGGAAGCAGATGAGCGAGGAAATCAATCATTTCAATGTGAAGGTGCCTTCTGGCACTGTTTCCAACTGCTGCCGAACTTCACACTTCCTTCTAGGTATCTCACCAAGTCTCTCTGGTCTCCAATGCCCACCTAGAGAGTCCCACTCAGGTGTCATAGTCTTTCATGTGGCAACATAATCGCTCTTACATTCTTTATCCCAACATCAATTAAATTAGACCAGCAAACTATTTCATCCCCAGTGAGGTACAGAATGTGCAGGTGTATACAAGGGGAAATCTCAGTATCCCCTGGAGAGCTTTGTAATATTCCTGGGATTTCAAATATAGTACCTTTCACAGGTAGACTAAAATTTGGTGTGGTTGGCCTAGACACATAGAGTGGAGTTCACTTAAAGAGAGGGTAATGAGAATTATGATGCCCTTCACAAGCAAGAATTATGCTTATATGTTTCATTGTAAACATGGTCTTAACTTGAATTTAAATCCCACCTCTGCACATACAAGCTGGTTGATCCTAGAAAAGTTACTTAACATTTTGAAGGTCCGTTTTCTAATCTATAAAATTAAATTACTATGATACTCTCACATGTTATTGCAAGGACTAAAATTACACAATGTAGCAAAAAATGCCCAGTACAGTCTCAGCTGTTGCCATTAATCTTCCCAAAATGATTGGCTGCTGCATGACCCATGAGGTTTGTTTGAGATGCAGAAAGAATAAGTTTATCCTGTTATGTACAGGTTTTTGAACAGATATTCCTATTTATTAAAATGCTAAAGGCAGTGCTTGCTTCGGCAGCACATATACTAAAATTGGAATGATACAGAGAAGATTAGCATGGCCCCTGAGCAAGGATGACACGCAAATTCGTGAAGCATTCCATAAATAAATAAATAAATAAATAATAAATAAATAAAATGCTAAAGGCAGTGGAATGAGAGGAAGGCATCCTCCTCCCCTGAAATACTCCCATCTTCTCTGCCCTCAGGACTCAACACAGAGACCTTTACCACACGGGTCCTGCAGAGGGCAGTATTCTGGGCTGAGAGTGGGGAGAGAGAGGGGGGGATGCTCTATGTCAAGTGGGGGAGCTGGGATAGGAGGGGAAATGTCCCCTCACCTCTTGGCCCCATTGCTCTCTCCTGTGACCAGTCACTGGAGTGGGCTGACAGACAGAGCTCTGCAACAATGGTGAGAACTGCCCTTTCAAAGAGCCTGGTGAGCAAGAGTGAGGACGGAGGGCTACCTCCTGCTGAAATGGTGAGCCATTGAGAGCTTTAGAAACAGGGTGGCCAAATTTAATTTTGAACAGATGACTCTGAACTCAGTAGAGATAAATGGATCTGGCAGCAGAGAGCCCAGGTGGGTGGCCGTGACCACAATCTAAAGGACATATGAAACCTAAACCAGGGGCGTGGCCAAACAGAGGTAGACAAGGGAGATCAGAGAAGCAGACAGGAGGATCTTGCAACTTAGATAGCTTAACTGGTGGTAGTCGGTTATCTGCCGCATACTAGGTGCACTGGGCAGACCAGGTAGGAAACATCCAAAGAAAGTGAAAAGGGTTGTCAGATATTTTCTAAGCTCTGAAATGAGAAGAAAGGCACTTTATTTGCAAGTGTTTGCAGAGAATCCCATGAAATACTGTCTGTGATAATACTCTTTAAAATATAAATTATTATTTATCTGTAGGTACTCTTAAAAGTCATACTAGTGCTAGGCATAATTTACATTTGTTAGTTCATTTAACCTTCACAATAGCCCTGTGAAGTAGGTTCTACTGTCAGCTCCATTTATGGGTGAAGAAACCAAAGTATTTCTGCTATTGGATTACGCCAACCAGGCTGTCTAATTACTGTGAAAAGTCTTCTTACCTCTTAATGTGGATGATAAGAACAGAGCTAATACCACAGTACAAACTAGTAGGTCTTTTTCTAAATTTTGGTGGCATGTGCTGCATGAGCCATAGGTGAACAGAGCTTGACCAGCAGGCACTTAGCTGTGTCTCCATTCACCCCTCTTACTCCAACTTGCTGAACGGAATAAATGGTGGATATGTGAAAGCATGGATGGGTGGTTGGATAATGAAATAATAGATCCATCTCAACATTTGACTTTTGAAAGTAGGTGAACCCCCTTGAACCCCTATAAGATCCATGTGATAGCCCTTAAAGAGAAGCCAAAACTTTCATGAGTGTCTGAGACACCCACCAGTGTCTGGATATATTTCCTGTGGGGTTTCATCATCAGGCTATATTCTCTCCTTTGAAATTAGTGTTTAATTCAGCCTCTGGCTTTTAAACTTGGCTCCCCTTGCTTAGACCTTCTTGGACCACTTGTATCCCTCATTCGGGACTTTGCAGCCAAGCCCCAGTCCAGTGGCCAGGGCCTGAGCATGTCTAACCCATCTCCAGAAACAGGGGAATAATTCAGACTAGATGGATAAATGAACATATTAGCAATTGGACCTTATGAATTATGAGATTAGTGATCACTCTTGGGCTCAGAAATGTATCCCTTGTTCCTTAACACTGTTTTATTTTTGTTTCCACTTTCTACAGTTTGTCTTGGCAGGGTAATTTTTAACAGATTAATTCTAATTGACTATCTTGTTTATTTTAAAGCATTGCTACATCTGTGCCCAGAGCAAAAGTTATATAATGCTTCATTGGGTAACTGGGAGTTCAGCAATTAATGACAGGAGCATCAAGTCAGGAGATTTTCCATTCTCTGTAGGGTTGCCTGTTTGTATAACTCTGACCCTTGAAGCTTTTTGTGAGATACCAGATTTCATACTTCAGTGTGTCCCTGCCCTCAGGATTAACTAATATGTCTTTTCCTTATTAGAGCAGATTCTGTTCTATTTTACTTGGAATCAAAGTATCTCTTACTTAAGGGTTTGGTTTGATTTCATACACCCATTATCTGGACCTTTAATCTTTTCCTACTTAATGTTTTAAAGGAATATCCAGATTGTCTTCAGTTCTATCATGTAATCAACTGCTTCAGAGTGGGAATCAGACCGTAGATCAAGGGAAAGCCAGATTCTAGCAAGACTGAAGCACCAGGCATGGCTAGGATACCCTCTGAATTCCTAGTTCAGTTGAATTGGCTGCTTTATATATCTTATACCTCCAAAAGAGATTTAATCTCTCAGAGAGATTGTATGGTGTAGTGGAAAGTTTATTGGCTTTGTTAGGACAAAAGTAGAAAGTTAGGGATACCTGGGTGGCTCAGTTGGTTGAGCATCTGCCCTCAGCTCAGGTCATGATCCCAGGGTCCCTGCTCAGAGAGGAGTCTGTTTCTCTCTCTCCCCCTGCCCCTCCAACCCACTCGTGTTCTCTCTGGCTCACTCTCTCTCAAATAAATAAATAAAATCTTTAAAAAATAAAAATTAAAAAGTAGAAAGTTATAAGATAAACCTCAATTTACTCTTTTTAACGTTGTCTAGTTTCCCTCCCTCCCTCACCCCCTTCCTTTTTTCCTTCCTTCTTCCCTTCATTTCTTCTTACTTTTTTTTATCTTTTTTCTTTCTTTCCTTAAACACAAATTTACTATGCAGTGACCCTACTATGTGCAAGGCCCTGTATTTGCATGAGAAGGAAACCCACATAGTCCTCATTATAGATTCTATAAGTTTAGAGCATGAGACATTAATACCTTTGAGGGAGGGTGGTGTTGAGGATTGAGGGAGACAGACCTACTCAAGACCAATTTATATGAAAACCTCCTTCTTTAAACTCCTCCTCCAGGGTAACTGACATTCTTTTAGAAGGCCTCTCCCTTTTGTTGAGATAAACTGAGTGTATTTCTACACTAATATCATCTTGCTCAACTTTATGACTAGACTGGGTTTTATGAAGTTTTCCATTTTGCGTTTGTTTTAGACAAGGTAGCAAAAGAACAGTAGTAAATAAAGCCATTGCAATTGGTCTTTATGTGTCAAGAGATATGATGTGAATTCATTCCATCAACATTGAAGAAACCATTTTTGAGGAGCATTTCACATGAAGACCAGGGCAGTTCAGAAATTAATAAGCCACTGTCCTTTTGTCCTGGAGGAAATCCTAGATGGGTGGAGAAGGACATGTAAATAGATAATCACAATTAAAATCAGTAGACTGTGATGATATGATGTGAACGATGACAGAAGTATGTACCCGAGGCAGAAGAGGCCTCAGAAAGGGATTGGATAAATCTGATTATAAGAAAGAAGAGTGATAGGTCACAGGTCACACAATATTTGAGGTAAAGCAATGGTTTCCTGCTAAGTCTGAACACTTCATTACCAGGCAGAGCCTAAGTGAGTGGACTAAACATCACAAAGGAAATTAAAGTAGTTCCAAAATCCTCTGGGGCACCTGGCATTTCCATCCTTTTATAGGGAAAATTGTTATTTGTGTATACTTATCCTAAGGCTATGCTTTTAGAAATATATAACCATTAAAAATCATTTTTTAACTATAAGGTTTGGACACTTCACCAGGAAAAAGGAAAAGGAGATCTTGGGATGTAACACAGTGACAACAAATGTTTCCGATAATCTCATGGTTGAGAGTGGGGGAAGGTCAGTTGTTCTGGAACTGGGATAGCCTACAAAATTGTCCTGAATTTTGATAAGGGGGCAAGGCTTTTATATTTCAGCATTAGACTAGTCACTGGATAAATGATGTGCCTGGGAAGGGGTTATGATATTATGTGAGGTGGATTTCTTCATCTGAGGGACAGCCATCTCTTGAGAGAAACTCAAATGCAAGCTATGACCTGTCAATGCTTCTTTCACCCTGAGGGAATGAGCCTTTCCTCCTTGAATTGGGACCAGGGTCTGGTAGCACATCTCCCTATCACAGTTCTTTGACAATTTTATCAAAGTGAGATGGGAATCCAGATGTGTACTTCAGCCCATAATTACGCAGCAGGTGAACTGGTAAAAGTTCTAGCCTGGAACATCACAGTGTTGGCTCGGATAGGCCTGGAGCTGTGGTTATAGCCACTTTCTCCTGGCATTGACTGCAAGAGCTAAAGGAGGCTGTTCCCAAACATCTCCCGGGTCTATTATTTCGTAGTTGCAACAGGAAATAATGACTGGTTAATAATCTGAAGTAGAGTTCAGTGAGGAGGTAGGCCTCGGGGCTTGGGAGGCAGGCTTAGCTCCGTGAAGTCATTCAAGGACCCAAACTCCTTTCATCCTGTAGCTCTATCCACTTCAAGATCCTCAGAGCTTTCTTTCTCCCCGCCCCCCCCCACGCCCCACCATCAATGGAAAGGAACAGGTGCTCTTAAAGACCAGCTTTGGACATGGCTCCCAACACTTCTGATCACATTGGCCATAAATCAGTTTCCTGGGTTCACCTGAGCTGAATAAGAGAATCTAGAACACGGATTCCAGTGGTTTGCGCATGAAAGAAAGTAGAAACCAATATTTGTACACACAAGTGGGGTCTCTGCCAAACAGTGGAAAGACTCAGGAAGATTTTGGTTCATGTGCCCGTTGTGACATAATTAGCTATGTACCATAGGACCAATTGTCTAACTCTTCTGAGCTTCATTTTTCTCACCTATAAAATGATGACTATTGTACCATCCTCAACAGATTGTGGGAAAAAATCGAACGGGTGAATTTAATTTCACAGAAAGAATTTTCCTTTCCCCATTCTTTTTAATCTCTGTACAAATGTGGTCTCACTAATATTCAGAGCTATCCAACCAGGTGTGAGAGCTGGTAGCCTACCTGAATGTTAGTTGCTGTGGAGAGGATTCTTGCAGGAGGTGGTAGATGGGCCTCATTGACCTCAAAAGTCCTTCAACTCTGTAGGAGCCTCTGAAATATTCATTAAACACACACCAGGTTGAGCCAGAGTCAGACTGGGCATTTATACTGGAACCAGACGCTGGCGTGTGCTTAGTAACCAGAGCTTTTTTTTTTTTTTTTCTGGAACTAAGTCTTCTCAGCAGAATATCGACATCTGTAAAGCTTTCTGACTTGACTTTTCATTTCTCCTCTTTGCAGAACTGTGCGTGTCTTGGCCTTTTCATCTCGACATTTAACGGAGAAGAATTTCAATTGTTTGCAGTCAATCCCACAGTGCTTTTCCAATTTCCCTTTATTTTCTTTGGGATTTTCGAGAAACCTCACGTGCCCTACATAATTCAGTTATGATTCCAGAGGAGATTGGTGCCTCAAAGTGACAGATGATTTTTAAAAATATTTCAACACCTTTGTATTAGAAACAGCATCGCATTGAGAACCAAGAGGCCAGAGCTAGACCCCAGGCCCTGCCATTAATTACCTGTGTGACCTTCATTAAGTAATTGGTGCCTTTCTCAACTAAATAATGAGGGTGAGCTGGATCAGTGGTTTATAAATTATGTTCCATGGAATTCTGGGGTTTCTTGGAGATATTTCCAGGAATCAGGAGGTGGCAAAGAGAAATATTTGTCCTGCTCAACTCTGCTTTTCATTTAGTGGAGTTCTAGTAACACCTCACTGACAAAAAGATTTCACTAATATATGTATTTTTTAAATCACTCAATTTAGATGATCTGTGAGAGTCAATTGTGCTTCTAATTTCTTGAATACTGTGATTTGACTGATGAATATGTGTTTTTTTTAAATATATTGTGAAATGAGAAACTAGCAAAATCCTCAGTGTTAGAGGAATCCAAGTTAAGTCAGTTACACCATTAAAAGGCACTTAAACTGGTTCAAATAGAAGGTCTACCTTTAACTGCCCTCTGGCAAAATATTTAAAATCTCTAGCTTTAAGGCAGTCATTGCAATCTGGGAAAGAAAATGCTTGCCTTTGCAGGGTTTGAGTATTAAAGAGGAAGATAATGTTTTGTAGTGCCTAGCACACACACTCCTGGTTCCTGCTTCCTCCTCATACACACACAGTTAACTCATTCATGCCTGACTTCTCTCTGAGCCTAGGTGTGGCTCCAGAATCCTTCCCCTCCCAGGCTCCAAGCAGCCAGTACCCATCAGAGGGAGTCAGCATTAGGCACAAAACACTGCTGACATCCTGTCACATCCTGATTCTCTATCTGTAAAAGTGGAATTATTAAGGACTGAGTGTTGTGCCCGCCCCCCAAATTCATATGCTGAAGCCTTAACTCTCAATGTGACCATATCTGGAGAAAGAGCCTTTACCGAAGTAATTAAGATTAAATGAGGTCTTAAGGTTAGGGCCCTGTTCCAATAGAATCGGGGCTCTTATAAAGAGAGACACCAGAGAGCTTACTCTCCCTCTCTCTTCTTGCCATATGAGGACAGAGTGAGAAGATGATGCCCATGCTGTTACCCTGATCTCAAGCTTCTACCTCCCGAACAGTGAGAAAATAAACCTCTGCTGTTTAAGACACCCAGTCAATGGTGTTTTTTTATGGCGGCCTGAACCTGAGTGATACAGGAATGCCAATGCCTTCCTCATTCATTCAGTCAGCATCCTGGAGTGTCCACTATGCATGCAGCTCTGTGAAAGAGACTCATGTGACAAGGGTCCCAGTCCCAAGGACTGTCCTGAAGAAGGTATTCATAGACTATCAATGTTTGAAAGAAATTACAAAGTGCATGTTACCTTGCAGGCACACACACACAATTCTTCTTAAAACACACATGTCAGTTAGACATAAATAATATTCACTGAAACAGTTGTTTAACAGTGAAACTTGGGGGAAAAAAAACCCTCTAATTTATATTAGACTCTAAGTTCTGGAAGGTCAGATTCAACTCTCCACCACTAGCCTCAGCACCCAGCATAGAATGGGGATTTGTAAATATTTGTGGAATATGCGTGTGAACTGGTATTAAAGTGCAATATGTCATACATAATATGTATAACATGAGCCACATGGGAGATGATAAAGGGAAGAAGAGATACAATAACTTCATAACAAGTTATCCCCATGGTGCTTGAACACATTTTTTTTTTTTTTTTACAGAATGAAATTAAGGCTTTACAAACGACAAAAGAAATACACTCTAGGTAACCTGCTATCAACTGAACTGTGTCCCTCCAAAATGTGTTATGTCTCAGCCCTATCCCG
The DNA here is from genome assembly GCF_037043125.1 of Eumetopias jubatus. NCBI lineage: Eukaryota > Metazoa > Chordata > Mammalia > Carnivora > Otariidae > Eumetopias > Eumetopias jubatus. Next base: position 191,754,589 of record NW_028274808.1, on the reverse strand, counting down.
CAATGTGATGGTATTTGGAGATGGGGCTTTGGGAGGTGATTAGAGCTGGTGGAGGCTACAAGGGTGAGTCTCCCATGATGGTGACCATCTGCAACCAGGAAGAGAGCTCTCACAGGAACCAAACTGACTGGAACATTGATCCTGGATTTTCTAGCTTCCAGAAATGTGAGAAATAAATCTGTCGTTTAGGCTGCCCAGTCTATGGTGACATGTTATAATAGCCCTAGGAGACTAATACATAGCCCAAGGATAGTTTTCCGTACAGGGATTGAGAGGCCCACATGCAGTTGGGATGGGCAGGGGAGTGGGGCTCTGGGAAAGAGCCTCTGGGAAACTTCTGGATTAGCGGGAGGACGCTGCAAATGGTCTCCTTTGCTAAGTTCACCACCACAGCAGTGGTTCTCAAGAGCCTCCACAGAATCTGCTTGCAGCTTCTCATCTGCTCTGTGCCCACACACCACCCACCACTGCTACTGGATTCATCTGGAATGCAAAAGTCCTATTTTATTCATGGTTTACACACAGCACTTAGTATAAGATGTGACACATAGAAAATATCTCATAAATGGTTGTTGAGTAAACTGTCCATTCATTCTGACAACGGATCAGGGAAGTGGGTGCTATCCAACCCAATGACAAAAACTGGGAAGAGTCCGAAATTACAACACTGCAATAAGGTAGAATATTATACAATGGTCTACAAAATTTTAATGACGTGAGAGAATGTTCATGATGAAATCTGGCCTTTACACACACACACACATGCACGCACACACCCCAAAGTATTATCAGTGGTTATTTCTGAGTAGGAGAATTGTATATATTTTCTTTTTCCCTGTTCTTTTTGATGTTTAATTAAAATAAATTATCTCCCAACCATTTTTTTACATTAAGCTTGTATTATCTTATAAGAAAAGAATGTTACTAAAAATCAATCCTTATATAAATGCGCCACCATGTTAGTCATTAATATTTGAGCGTGGATGAGCAACGATCAGAAACTTCAGGAGAAAACCAGGTATTCCTGAGGTCAGAACAGCGGCCGCCATTCCTTATGGTGTCTTTGAAGAATGTTCCTCTTTTTAGTCATTATTCTTCAGAATTCAATCTGCCACTTGCAGAGTCTCAGGATCTCAGTCTCAGCTCAGAGCAAGCTTGCCACTCTGTGCTGGAGAGAAGCTGCCTCTCTGAGTTCCCTGGCCCGCAGAGTGCTGTATCCCCATGGCAGTTTGGTGAGAGCCCAGGAGCTCTTAAACACCAGGGCTGGAAGGTATGTGATACTCTCTGCTTTGAATCTGTTGCTATGTCCAACAGAACAGGGGTTCTCCCCTCAACACTACTGACATTGTGAGTTGGATAATTCTTTTTTTGGGGGGATAACCTGTGCATTGCAGAAGGCCTAATAACATCTCTGACCCCTACCCACTAGATGCCAAGAGCACTCCTGCCCCAAGACATGACACCCAAAAATATTTCTAGATACTGCCAAATGTTCCCTGAAAGCTATTGTGAGATCTTTATTCTAACCGCACTTGAAGCCATCAGAGGGTGTTAATCAGAGGAGAGAAACGAGCTGATTGGACCAAATGAGCCCCCTTGGATGGGGCCAAGGTCAGAAGCAGGGAGGCCAGTGAGGGGTCTTTCCCAATGGTCCAGGTGACGTATGATGGTGGCTTGAATAGGATGCGATATGCTTAGAAGGCAGTGCCATTAGGATGCTCTGACGGGTTGAATTTGGGGTGTGAGGGAAAGACAAGGATAATTCCACTTTCAACGGGGCAAAATATCGCATTGTAGTTAAGAGCTGGAGCTCCAGAGGGAGACCACCTCACTGTGTAACTTGTGTATTATCCTGGAGTGAGGCATCTGTAAACTGGAGGTGGTGAACATGCCCGGGGGTTTTTGTGAGGAATGCATGAGTTAATATGTGAAAAGAGCTTAAGAGCATGGCTGGTACACAGTAAGAGCTCAATAAATGTTAGCTATGGTAAAACTGGAGAAGAACATGTTTAGGAAAACAAAAATTTTTTTGCCCTTGAACATACATTTATCTTTTCTAGCAATGCAAAGAGCTCTATTTAAGAATTCTGTGTTTGTTACATCAGCTTCTTACCCCTCACCAGCTGGGGAAGCAGAGGCCTCTTACTGGATCTATATCCATGAGATAAACTCAGCTTCTTATCTGTGTGTTTTCTATTAAAAATCACTCTTTCTAAATCTGCCTAAAGTCCTTAAAATAGACATACACATATGGAGAGAGAGAGAGAGGTAATATGTACATACAGTGATTGTAAATGTGTTAGTTTTCTATTGCTGAATAACAAGTTATCACAAAGTTAATGGTTTTAAACAGCACCCATTTATTATCTTACTGTTGGTCAGACATGTGGATGGGGTCAACCTGATTCCCTACTTAGGGTCTCACAAGGCCAATATCAAAATGTCAGCCAGGCCAGGCTCTTGTTTGGAGGCTCTGGGGAAGAATTCACTTCCAACTCTTCAGGTTGATGGCATAGTGCAGTCCTTGTAGCTGTAGGTCTGAGCTCCCCATATTCTTGCTGGCTGTCAGTCAGTCCTCAAATTCTAGAGACCCTCTGCATTCTCTGTCATGTGGCCTTCTTCATCATCAAAGCAGCAAAGGTACCTTAAATCTTTCTCATATGTCAAAGCTCTCTGATTTCTCCTTCTCTTGCCAAATGGAGAGAACTCTATGCTTTCCAAGGAATCATGGGATTATATTAGGTTCACCTAAATAATCTCATCTTTGTCCTACACTATAAGGAAATCACGGGAGTCACACCAGAGACAAAGATCATGATGTTTTCTTGAAATTCTGTATACCGTGCTAAGTGTACAATTTGATGAGTTTTGACCATTTTTATACCCTTTCACACCACACCAATCAAGATTCAAACCATTTTCCATCAGAAACTTCCCTTATGCCCATTCTAGTCAATCCTCAACCCCACAGGTAAACACTGTTCTCATTTCTATTGCCACAGATTGGTTTTGACTTCATATAAGTGAAATCATATGGTGTGTACTCTCTTGTGTTTGGCTTCTTTGTCTTATAATAATATTTTTGAGATACATCCATGATGTCATGTACATCAGTAGTTTGTTCCATGTCATTAAGGAATAGTATTCCTTTATATGAGCATACCACAATTTGTTTATTGATTGAAGTGTTGATGGATATTTAAATTGTGACTATTACAATAAAGCTGTTATAAACATTCTTGAGAAATGTTTATGTGATGATAACTTCCTATTTATTTTGGGTAGATAACTAGCTGTGGGGATTTCTGGGTTTTTAGGTAGATATATGTTTGACTGACAAATAGTATTCCAGATTGGTTGCAGTATTTTACATATTCATTCCAACTTCCTGGTAATGTATGAGAATTCCAGTTTGTACACATCATCACCGACATTTTCCATCATTCTTTCTAATTTGAGCTATTCCAGAGAATATGTATTGGTATATCTCTGTGGTTACAATTTGTGTTTTCCTGACGGCTAATGATCCTAAGTAACTTTTTATATGTTCATTGGTCATTTATATATCTGTGTGTGTGTGTGTGTGTGTGTGTATGTGAAGTGTCTGTACAAGTAATTTGCCCAATTTTTAATTGGGAAATTAGTCTTATTATTTATTTGTAAAAACTCATTACATACTCTAAATATATATGTGTGTGTGTATATATATATATATATATATATATACACATATATACTTTTTTCAGGTATAATGTATTATATATTCATTATAATATACATAATTGAATATGTATATAAATGAACATTCAAGAAAAGAAGAGATAGAAAAGGACAGAAGATAAGGGGAAAGAGCTCTAAAAAAATGCCAAAAATTCTAACTCGCTGATTTACATATCTGTTTCTTTCTAATCCCACAGATAAAAAAGAAAACTTACATTGATTGAGCAAAGTGTTGCTAATGTGTGGTGTAGAATATTGCATTGTATCCCTTAAGAGTGAGAACTTCCTAGGAGCAGCCATTCTATGTTTATATTATCCATCTTTATATCACTCCATTTATTATGGTATCTGACATATTGAAGATGGTCAAACATATTTGTTGAGAGAATGAGATAATAAGTTAATTGGCTGATAATCTCATTTAATTATCACAAAGGATAACCAATCAATGAGCTTGGAAAAAATAAAACCACCACCAATAAAAGCAACATGTATATCATATATTGATCGTGCTTGGCTTCACCCGAATGAGGGATAGGCACAGTATGGAAACAAGATAAACAGGATGGAACACACATCCATAGTTCCTAGATGTCCATAAATCCCTTTTAGCCAAAGGCTAAGAATCAAATCACGCACCAATGTTTCTGGACATAATCAATTTCTCTCTCATGCATCATGACTCATTCTCTCTCTCCTGGATCAATCTTATTAGCATTCACACATTTTTTTTTCTCCTTTCACAGACCCTTTCTTGACCCTACATTCTCCTCTAGTATTCAAAAACAAACAAACAAAAAACTTTCTGAGAAAGTTGTTGACATTTGCTGTCTCTTCCTCCCAGTCTACTGTTTACTCTTCCCACCTTTCCTGTCTGGTTTCTGCCAACCACCATGCCATGGATATTCCTCTTGTTAAGGTCTCCAGAATGCAAAATCAATGGGCAGTTCTGTGTCTTATTCTTACTTGGGAATCTCTGCAGTACTCAATAGGATTGAGAAAGTCAGTTAACAGTGTGGTTCCTATGGGATTTGAAAGCACACTGCATGAATTTGAATCTCAGCTCTACTGCTTATTCTGACATCCTCCTATAACCATCATGACATCTTTGCTCTTCCTTGAAAGTGGTAGTTCTCATTTGAAGCCTTTGCACTTGTTCTTTCTGTTCAAAATGCTCTTTTCCCAGCCCCTTCCCATGCTTCAGGTCTCAGCTCAGATTTTCTCTCCTCACAGATGACTTCTGTGTCCCCCTTTACACTTAAATGGCATTCTCCCTGTAGTTCCTACATCTGGTTCTAAAGCAAGATTGGTAAGTGTCCTAGTTCGGCTGAAGACTGGTACTATGACCTTGTTCAAGTGTATACTTTCTTGCACTGCAGTTTCCTACTCTGTAAATTATGGATGATCATGACACCTACTTCAACAGATTGCTGTGAGCAGCCAATCTGTAATGGGGGGTAAACTACTTAGAATACTGCTTGGACATACTGAACTTTTGTTTTTAAAAATGTCCACATTCACCTTCCCCTTTCCAGGTAAGCCTAAAAGATACAGTGTGGCTCATATTGCCCACTTTCTTCTTTTAGAAAAACACCCCAACTAATTGGAATAGACTTACCATACCCACTGGGAGAATAAAATCAATTTAAGATGGCCACACTAGAGGCAGGATAGTGGTGACTAGGTCTCCAAAGAAAATGTAATGAGCCCTCCCCGTGTTTTTTAGTAGAAGTGTTATTTAACTTTTATGGGCATGCCACAGAGAAGAGACTTGTTTCTGCTTGATGAGCTTACAAACAAAATAAAATAAACAGAGAAGGAGGTAGTGGGCCATTTGATGAGCCTCCCCAGAAGACACACAGCAATTGGAGAATCAAAATTAGCTAGCTGTGTTTATCCAGTTTTAACTTTTGTTTGAGTTGAGCTTTCATTTCTGCCTGAGCACATGCTATCTTTCACTGTTTATTATAGACTTTTTTTCTAAGGAAACACCAAACCCAAACTCTCCTTTGTTCACTAACCCCCTCTCATCTACATGTGCCCCTTGTACGGGTGATCTGAGCACGTGAAAGGGTACATGAAAGACAGCATGGCATGGTGGCTAAGAAAAATTGCTTCAATCAGATAATTGTAGCTCTGTCACTTGACCACTGCCTGACCCAGAGGAATTTTCTTAATATTTTAGGCCACATTTTTTAATTAAGGAAATAAAAGTCACCTGACTCATGGGATTACAGAAAAGTTTAAATAAGGTGATTCATGTAAAGCCCTTAGAAGTTGCCTGGTCTGGAATAAGCAATGGTCCGATATTAGACTGATTGCCACCTCCCAGAATCACTATTACTATAATTACTACCACCATTATTATTATTAGGAGCCGCACTCAGGTGGGCTGTCTCCTTGTCCCTGTCACTTACCTTTTCAGTCTCTGACTCTTCATGATATTTAGATGGCCATACTTCATGGAAGACATCCAAGGAGAGACTGGACTGCTCTTCTCAGGGGTGTTAGAGAATGGGAGTTGTACCACATATGTTTGAAGGCCCCCTCCATCTCCTCAAGTCAAGGACAATATAAATCAAAATAACTGTGACAAATGCACCCACCATTTATAAAGCTGCTTCATGTCTTGGCTTCTTCCTTCATGTAAATTCTGTGCTCCCCCTAACTAGCCAAGTGACTCTAGGCTAGTAGAAAAAGTTGATATTTGCCCATTATAAAAAGGAAGAAGGAAGGCAGGCTAGATCATCTTTAAAGTTCATTAGCACACCAAAAACCATGATCCTCATTCCTTTGCAAACAAATAAACAAAGCAACAACAAAACCATATGTTGGTGTACTCTTCTTACTGCTTCTATTAACTAAATTCCCAAAATACGATAAACCATACTTTATTTTCTTGCTTTCATCATTCTCTGATTACTTCCTTGGTGATGGAAGTGCCTGCATTGCTCCATCTCCTCAGAATGAAAGGAGCTGGACTTCTTTGCAGGTCCTCTGTACCAACCCAATTGCCTTCATGAAGGCCCAGGGTCTTTGGGTGATAACAGTTGCTCAGAAACAGAACTGGAGCAAGACTCCAACCTCATATCAGAAATGAGAGCCATCATTACTGGATGAGTTCTCCAGGCAGAGCCCGGTTTGAAAAAAACCCTCTCCAACTGATTGGACTCTTTCCTGATTAACGCTGGATAAATATGGAGACTATTACTTAGATACCACATGCCGGGAAGCAAACATGATAATTATATCTGTCAATCGCAGAACCCCCTGGTCTCAACTGGAGTGAAATGCTACCATTTCAATCTAATCTGCGAGAGAGGCAAATGGAGAGGGGCCGATAACTGTGGAGAACACTGAAAGCACCCCAGCTGTCAATATCCGTGTGGGAGGCAGCTGATGGTTTGGATGTCATCACATTAGCAATCTCTTCAGTGAAAAGGAAGTCTGGCTGCTTTGTGCCTTGAAAAGGAGCAGCAGTTGAAAACATTAAAATTAGTGCCATTTTACTGAAGATCATGATTATTTAAAATGTCAGTTGCTTTCCCTAAAATTATCATTTATGATGGAACATAGGGAAGAATATCAAAACAGCGAGAGACGGAACCTGCAGTGAAGGAAGATGCGCCATTTCAGGTGGCGTTGAGGAGTGAAAGAGGTAGAGGGTGTGTTTGGATGTACACATGTGCATACATGTGAGCACTTAGGCATTCCCAATGCCACTCGGAATTTTCCTCTCCTGATTGGCCCAAAACCCAGGCTGGGGAAGTTAGTGGGAGACTGTACATGAGTGAAGAGGAAGAAGGGGCTCATGGAGACACAGTGAAACACCAACAGTGTCCCCAAAGATAGAGCCCCAAAGGAAGAGCAGGAGCCTATATAATGATAATGATGGTGTTTATAACAATAATGGCTAGTATTGAAAGGCCATCAAGTATAGGACTATTTTATTTATGCTAAGCCATTAAATACAATAGATTTATGGATTGGAAAATATTTTTAATCCCCATTTTACAGATGTAATCTGAAGCACAGATAGGTATAGTAGCTAGCCCAAGATCAAGTGATGGTGGGAACTATGGGAAATGGATCCAGAATTTATGCTCTTATCTTCTAAGTTGGATGCTTCTCAGAGTGATGGGTTGGATAAGCACAGGGACAAGCATGTAGTATCTGTTGACTCATACATAGGAAATGGTTAGAGCAATTACTTCAAAAAATACCTGGGTGTAATGTGGGGGTAAAGATGGAGCTGCCATATATAAAAGGCCAGGTGGAGTCTAACAATATTAAACCTCTGCAGGGAGCCAGGCCAAAATGTGCAGGTGGCACTGAGGAGCCACCCTAGAATATGTCTAGACCATGTGTGAGCATAGATTTCTAGGATGCATATATTTGTTGAGACATCTTGCTCTTTTTTTTTCTTTAATTTTCCAATGCTCTAAAGCCCCTTTCTGCCACAGAGTCTTCGTACATGCTTTTGTCTCCTCCTGATATGTTCTTCCCCAGAGGAAAGGCTGTCTCTGACCCCCCAAATTATGTAGTACCATACCAGCCCAGTACCCCCTTCTGCTTTACAGCACTTAATACCATGCCAAAGTATATGATTTTTAATTTAAAAGTATTTAATTTACTTGGGTTTTTTGGTTTTTGTTCTTGGGTGTTTTTTTTTGTTTGTTTGTTTGCCTCTTCTACTAAAATAAAAGTTCCTTGAGGGCATAGGCTGTCTTTTTTCTTAACTATTGCATTTCCAAATCCTGGCACAGGTAATGGCACATAGAAATACTGCCTAATAATCACTTTCATGAATACTTTCTATGTGGCAGATTCTGTTCTAAATGTTTATTTGTATTATATTTTATATTCTCGCCGTAACTCCATAGGACAGGCAATTTATTATTTTTTATAGATGAGGAAACTGAGTCACAGAGAATTTAAATCCTATTGATTGAAATGGTAGGGCCGAGTTTTTTGTTTTTTTGTTTTGTTTTGTTTTGTTTTTTTAGTTTCAGGGGTAGAATTTAGTGATTCATCATTTGCATAGAATACCCAGTGCTTATTACATCAAGTGCCCTCCTCAATGCCCATCACCCAGTTACCCCATTCCCCCACCCACCTCGCTTCCAGCAACCCTCAGTTTGTTTCCTAGAGTTAAGAGTCTCTTATGGTTTGCCTCCCTCTCTATTTTAATCTTATTTTATTTTTCGTTCCCTTCCCCTATATTCATCTGTTTTGTTTCTTAAATTCCATATATAAGTGAAATCATATGGTATTTGTCTTTCTCTTAATACAGGCATTTGGGCTCCAAAATCTACTTTCTTTCCCCGTACTTAAATAACTGTCTCTTCTATAAGTCCTCAGGTAGGATTTATTGAATGAACAAATAGGTTGATGAGAGGCCAAGATAAAGTCTTCTGAGGTCTCATACCTAAGACATCAAGCCTGAGAGGATAAAGGTCTGAAAATTTATAACTGTCCATAGAGGAAGGAAGCAGATTCTGCTTCTTAGTTAGATGGGATTGAGGTTGAGAGGGTCTGAGGGAAATCTGAGAGTAAGCAGGATAGAGGTATCAAGGGCCACCACTCAGACAGAACACAAGACGATTTCAGTGTAGCTGCTCTTTTACCACTTGGCACATCCTGTTACTGAAACCCAAGTTCAGTTGCCCATGGCGTGAAAGGCCAATACTTCAGAGATGAGTTTTGATTGGAAGGGAATATGAACTTTATTCAGGAGGCTGGCTTCCTGGGGAGAAGGCAGAGTCTTGTCCAAAGGCCAACTCCCAGTTTTCTGTCGGGGCCCACAGATTTTTAATGGGGTTTAATCAGTTAAGGGAGTACAGGCGTCTGTGACATTTCTTGCTTACATGCAGACTCCATAGTGTCAGCTACAGAGTTACCTTGGTACTCAGAGGTTGTGCAAAAAGTTCTAGTTCCTTGGTGCCCAGGATGGGGGGGGTGGGGGGCATTGGGGGGAGGTGTGCAGGAAGGTCTGATTCCTTGGTACCCAGGAGATAAGCAAGAGTACTCCATTCTTTCTGCAAAGGAGGGCAAGGCCTACAGATGCCCAAAGGGAGGTCAGTAAAGTCATTTGTGTGACCTTAAAAAAGAAAAACATTTTGCTAAAAGATTGTTGAGCTAATCAGAAAACAAAGGGGGCTTCAAACAGACTTGCTGGCCTCTGTGGCCTGGGAAAGTTCTGGTCCTTCATTACTCAGGGCCAGTGGTCTGCAAATCTCAGGGAAGTAAATAAAAGAGTTCTGTTACAGATCAAGGACCTTAAGTCAGCAGGCAAGGAGTGTGTTACCTTGAAGCATGTTAACCCTTCAGACCAGCTCAAGTGCTGTTATAGGTCTAGATTTTTTTTTGGCTTCAATTATTAAGGAACCAAGGGAGATCCCACACATGGCTGATACTGGGGTGTGGATATGTCCATTAAATTAAGCAGAGCTGTGATCATGTTGATTAATCTATCCATTAATCAAATCAATCTCTCAAAAACTCTATCTGAATCAGAACCTTTATGAAGCAGACATCAAGACAGGATTAGATGTACAAGAGATTTATTGGGGAAATAAACCCCTCCACAGAAACACCTGTGAAGGATAAAGAGACATGTGTGCGGAGGGGGAAGAGCCTTCAGACTATGATGTAGGTCTTGAACCCATGAAAGGGAAGAAGGAAGGAAAGAAGATGAGATATAAGAAACCTTAGACTACATTGCAACTCTGAGAAAGTTTCAACCAGGTCAAGGGGAGTCTGGGAGCAAAGTTGCTCAGGAGAGGAGTCCCACACTGGAAAGAAATTGCCTGGCCCTAGTAGCCCCATTCTGTTCAGTCACTGGCTGGGAATCATGGCTTCAGGTGGAAGCTATATGGATTCAAAGATAGGTATGGCAGCTGGAGGCTGTCAATCCACCTGCTTTTTGTGGCTGGTTCTCTTGAAAGGAGCTCTGAGTCATGCAACTGCATGGCCTCTACACTACCAATTCTTTAATGCTTCATTCATTTGCCACCTCCACTTTGAAACTCTTTTTATTCACCCCACCTGCATAACTTCTTCCACTAACACTCCTGGAACTTGTATTTTCTCTCTGTTTCTATCACTCTGAATTTTAGTTTAATCATGCATGATATGGTATATGGTGGGGGGTGGGACTTTGACCTACATGCTTATCATGGTAATCCTCGGAGAGCAGAGCTCTCAGTGACATCTGAACACCACACCGTTAGAAAGAAAACATGATGAGAACTTTGGTAAAGGAAAGATGAAGATGCTTTCGAGGGCATCTTAATGAGCCCTGTTCTTGGTGTCCTGAGTAGACAAACAAACTATAGTTTGCTGAGTAAAGGTGGTTCAGAATTGGTCAGGAATGTCATTTTTAAGTGTCATAGTGTTGCCACTTAATACCCTCTGGGGAACTTGTTTTTATTCCTTGGCAAACAAGATCACACTGGAAGGACCAGTTTCCTTTAAGGTCTCTAAGGAAGTAGTCAATTATCAAACTGACCTTCAAAAGCTGGCCAAAAGAGCTCACACAGCTTAAGATTTTTCCTGCCTCATGTTAGGATTATACACTGCCTATAGAAGGAGGAAACGGTTGAAGAAATTAGTCAAGAGGCTGAGGGATTACTCAAAGTTGAGAAAGGCATGGGTACTAGCTGGTATTAACCTACAGGCTTCAAGCTCAGCCATAAAGAGGGCAGTTTTCCTTCTAGCCAGTTTCCCAGTTCAGATACCAGCCTCCTGAGTCTACATACCTATTCTCTGCTCAGTTCGCTGATGTCTGCTGTGTTTCCAACTGCCAACTCTGCTGGTTCCCCAGTTCTCTCTCCTCGTCAGGGAATTGAGTGTTGCTCCTGACCAGCTAAGGTATTAGATCTGCTACTTGAAAAACCTCACAGGAACCAGCAACTTGTCCCTCTGTATTTCTGAGTGAAATTACCTAGCCTCATTCCAGATCAGCAGTCTCCACCCCCTTGCCCTTCTCCACCTCTTCACAGACCCCTATTATCCCACATCATGACTGGGATGAAGACACTCCTTCCATACCATATCTACCCCACTGGATCTCTGCTGTTTTTCTACAGCAATCTGAAATGGGGTAGAAGAGACTGGTTTTAGGAAGCTATCACTAAGTTCAGAATCAATCAGCATCCCTATCATTTGTTTTTATAACATCATGCCCAATTCTTGTGTTGTACATGTCACAATTTTAATTATTGTTCTAATTATTGGGTAATATCTCCCCCACTATAATGGCTTCATGAAGTCTCGCTTTCTTGTTCATTGTTATGTCCCCAGCTACTGGCATAGTTCATGGCACATAATAAAGAAGCAATTAATATTGAGCAACAAATGAATGGATAACTTAATTAATAAATGCAAAAGGAAACACTGAGATTAAACTTATTCTTTGGAATAAGAAATCTCTGCTTTTATATGGGTTATAGTACCAAGCTACATGCTACAAATTCTAGAGGATATGGTGTGTCCCGATAGCTTCAGGTTTCTTCTTTGTAAAAAGATTTAAAAAATAATCTATAACATCTATCACCACAGTAAAGTGTAGGTTTATTTAGTCCATTGAACCAACTTGCTTTATGCCAGTGTTAGTGTGATATGTTTTGTTTTGTTTTGTTTTTTTCTCTCTAACATTTCAAGAGTTTGAAAGCAGTTCCTAGACCAGGGCTTCTAAATCAGCTCACAGATAACCTTTGTAGTAGAGCAACTGGGCTTTTTTCCAGATTGGTTTCTATTTTGGGTCCTATGTGAAATATTTGTGTGGACACAAGTACTGTTTTGCTTTAGAAAGCTTTTAGGCTATACTTAAGCATTTGCCTAAAATATAGACTTTAAAGACTGAGTCTCTGTCAGTTGACCTCCAAAATACATACATACATACATACATACATACATACATACATACATACATACATTTTAAAAGGCTCTGCTTCTCTTCAACATGCTGGCTGTTGCTGTTAATGAAAATGAAGATGGTGTTCTCGCTCTCTACTATGCTGGTCAGACAGTTTTGTATCTACAGTCAGTCTGTATAATTTGCTTTTTTTAATTTGTTATGGCTTTGGAGATATTTTTACTACCTCTCTCACATTTTAAAAACTTTTTTTTAAATTTTGACATTATTTTAAGCTGACATAAAAGATGCAAAAAGAGTAAAGAAAATTCCTGTATCCTCTTCATTCAGTTTCCTCCAATGATAACATCTTCATTTACGATGGTAACCATTCACACCATAATAATAACCAAACTACAGACCATATGCAGAATTCACCAGTTTCCATATACACTAATTTCTGCATTTGTGTCTGTGTATGTGTATGGTTCTGACATTTTGTTACCTGTAGAGTTTTGTAAAACCACCAGCATAATCAAGATACAGGACTATTCCATCACCACAAAGGAAATCCCTAATTCTCCTTCTTTAAGAAATATTATACCCTCCCTCTAACCCCTGACAACCAGTCATCTGTTCTCTTTCTCTCAAATTTTGTCATGTTGAGAATGTTAAATAAACAAAATCATAGAGTATACAACATTTTATTTAAAGATTTTGTTTATTTATTTATTTGAGAGAGAGAGCATGGCGGGGTAGGGGGGCAAAGGGAGAGGGAAAAGCAGACTCCCCACTGAGCAGGGAGCCCAACTCAGGGTTCCAGCCCAGGACCCAGGGATCATGACCTGAGCCAAAGGCAGATGCTTAGCTGACTGAGCCACCCAGGCACCCCTGCAAAAGTTTAAATTGGCTGTTTTTTACTCAGTTATTTTGCTTAAGAGCCATCAAGCTATTGTATGAACCAATAATTTGCTCCTTTTCATTGCTGAGTAGTATTTCATTGTATGGATGTACTAGAGTTTGTTTAACTCTTCACTCTCTAAAGGACATTTAGGTTGTTTCCAGGTTTTGGTCATTGCAAATGAAGCTGCTATTTTTAATTTTTTTTTAATTTTTTTATTGTTATGTTAATCACCATATATTACATAATTTGTTTTGGTGTACTGTTCCATGATTCATTGTTTGTTCATAACACCCAGTGCTCCATGCAGAATGTGCCCTCCTCAATACCCATCACCAGGCTAACACATCCCCCCACCCTCCTCCCCTCCAGAAACCTCAGTGTGTTTTTCAGAGTCCATCATCTCTCCTGGTTCGTCTCCCCCTCTGACTTACTCCCCTTCGTTCTTCCTCTCCTGCTATCTTCTTCTTTTTCTTTTTTCTTAAAATATGTTGCATTATTTGTTTCAGAAGTACAGATCTGTGATTCAACAGTCTTACACAATTCACAGCGCTCACCGTAGCACATACCCTCCCCAATGTCTATCACCCAGCCACCCCATCCCTCCCACCCCCGACCACTCCAGCAACCCTCAGTTTGTTCCTGAGATTAAGAATTCCTCATATCAGTGAGGTCATATGATACATGTCTTTCTCTGATTGACTTATTTCACTCAGCATAACACCCTCCAGTTCCATCCACGTCGTTGCAAATGGCAAGATCTCATTCCTTTTGATGGCTGCATAATATTCCATTGTGTATATATACCACTTCTTCTTTATCCATTCATCTGTCGATGGACATCTTGGCTCTTTCCACAGTTTGGCTATTGTGGACATTGCTGCTATAAACATTGGGGTGCACGTACCCCTTCGGATCCCTACATTTGTATCTTTGGGGTAAATACCCAGTAGTGCAATTGCTGGATTGAATGGTAGCTCTAATTTCAACTGTTTGAGGAACCTCCATACTGTTTTCCAGAGGGGTTGCACCAGCTTGCATTCCCACCAACAGTGTAGGAGGGTTCCCCTTTCTCCACATCCCCGCCAACATCTGTCGTTCCCTGACTTGTTAATTTTAGCCATTCTGACGGGTGTGAGGTGGTATCTCATTGAGGTTTTGATTTGGATTTCCCTGATGCCGAGCGATGTTGAGCACTTTTTCATGTGCCTGTTGGCCATTTGGATGTCTTCTTTGGAAAAATGTCTGTTCATGTCTTCTGCCCATTTCTTGATTGGATTATTTGTTCTTTGGGTGTTGAGTTTGATAAGTTCTTTATAGATTTTGAATACTAGCCCTTTATCTGATATGTCATCTGCAAATATTTTCTCCCATTCTGTCGGTTGTCTTTTGGTTTTGTGGACTGTTTCTTTTGCTGTGCAAAAGCTTTTTATCTTGATGAAATCCCAATAGTTCATTTTTGCCCTGGCTTCCTGTGCCTTTGGTGTTGTTTCTAGGAAGAAGTTGCTGTGGCTGAGGTCGAAGAGGTTGCTACCTGTGTTCTCCTTTAGGATTTGGTTGGACTCCTGTCTCACATTTAGGTCTTTCAACCATTTGGAGTCTATTTTTGTGTGTGGTGTGAAGCTGAACATTTGTGACAAGGTTTGTGTGCAAAACTATTCATTACTTTATGGTTAATACCCAGAGGTGGAATTGTTAGGCCACATAAGAAATGCATTCTTAACTTTATTAAACACTGCCAAACTGTTTTCCAGGATAGTTGTACCATTTTGCATTCTCAAGAGGAATGTATGAGCAATCAAGTAGCTCCTCATCTTTAACAACACCTGGAATTGTCAGGTGTTTTTCTTTAATTTTAGCCATCTTGACAGGTGTGTACCTTATTTAGAAATAGTCACTTTTTTTTTAAGAATCTGAGATAAAATGCATTTTTCCATTAGGCAACAACATAACACTTCCAATGTAATACAATTAAACATGTCTCTGATAGCTATGACAGAAGAAATTAATGTTTTCATATCAGATGTCATGGGCATCCAAAGATACTTTATAAATTATAAAACACTACATCAGTGAAAGCTGTTCTTGCTTTAGCACTATTAAAAAAAATATTTAGGGAGGACTTAGAAGATAACTGGCTACAGGAGTCCTTGAGTGGCAGGGATGGAATATGTTCTCAATTTTGTAGACAACAAAAATTCATCAGGACAGTAATATAACCAAAGCTAATGTTTTGGAAGATCCACATAGTGTCATCGTGGAGAATGAAATGAATGGAAAGGATGCCGGAGGGGAGACCAGGTGAGAAGCATTAGAGAAATTTTGTAAAACTGTGTACAGCGCCAATGGTAGAGGAAATGGAATGAAGAGAAAACAAAGACAAAAGAGCATATTGTGAAAGAAGAGCCCATATAACAATGGAATGATTTGATTTAGGATGACTCCAAGATTATTAAAACAGAAATAAGAGTCAGAATTAAAATATGACCTAGCATAAATAGAGTGGTTGTTATCATAATATCAACGAGCATTACTAACAAGTGGCTGTGCTGTGTTTTATTTGAACCATGGGATCCTGACACTAGCCCCACAATACAAGGACAATCAGCTTCATGTACAGACAAGGAAACTAAAGCTCTAGAATATAGGGACTTGTCTGGTATCAAACTGGGAGCGGAATTCTGGTCCAATCTGTGAAATGGGACAGTAATAATATCAAAATGAGCATTGAAATACTTAAATAAGATCATATCTGTAAGCTTTCAAGGGCCGTATGAATGTTACCTATTATTTTTGTTAATAATTCTTCTCCAAAAGTTGAATTCACAAAAGAATCCCAGGATTTTAACAATGGGCACGTTCTACAGAAAATATCTATCACTGTTTAAATGCTTTTTATATCCAAAGTACAAGCTCTATGGGCTTAATTCCATGATCTCTCATCAGAGTCCTTAATTTAAAAAATGAATATGAGGGGAGCTCAGAAATCTTTTAATTTTCTGTCAATTATGCATGCATATAAATGTGCATACAAGCAAATATTGCAGGACCAAAATAATATTTTATCTCCATTTTTCTAAAGAATGTCAAGAATGATAAATTTGAGTATTTGTGGTAAACACTCAGAGAAATGTCAGAAACATTACTTCCGCAAGACATTGTCTCATTGTCAGCTCTTTGTAATCAGTTTAATTTTTATTGAGGAAAAGCAACAATCACAAATCAGCCTTCTTGTGTCCTTTGAATTCTTATGGCTGCAAATGAGGCTTCCAGCCGCTTCAGTTTCGTTTTGCAAAGGCACCATGTTGAATCATTAATTACCTAAGAAGGTACTGCATTCTCATCTCCTTCTGGTAGAAAAATATATAAATCAGATCGGAACCTGGGGCTGTGAAGTCATTTTTTCTTAAAATGCCATCTGCCAGGTTCCATTTCAGAACATCCAGAAATCATTAAAGGTGAGGGAAGGAGGGAGGAGGGAGGCTTGTGAAGCATCAGAGTGTCAGGGTGTCTTGTCATAGCAGTCTGTGTGGTCACACCTCCACCAGCCTTCACCAGTCCCCCACCCCACCCTGATTACCGACACAGACTCCTAACTCTCTGCCTGTCATCTGTCCTATCCACCCATCAATCTGGGCAGTTAGAGCAGTCACTCTCTAATGCCCATTTCACCATGCTTCTTCCCTGCTCATAATCTCTCAAAGCCTTGCTGTCCCTGTGATAATGTTAGAGGTCTCTGCATGACCAGCAAGACCATTCACACGCAACCTCCACATGCCTCTACAGTCTCATCTCTCAACACTGTCCATCTGATTAACCATACTCCTGCCATGCTTAATTGTTAAAGTCACCTTATGTCCAATCTTAATGCTTTGGTAACCTCTACCTGAGGCAGAGTTCAGGACTCAGTTCATGTTTTACCTTTTCAAAGTCCCCCATAACCTTCCTTCGACCACCAACCACCATTACTCATTCACCTCAGCTAGCAGATTGGCTACAGTGCCCAACAAATGGGCTTCAACAGCCTTCAATAATGATCACATGCTGTTATAAATGTCCTTTGCCTTTTCTCCATCTTCTAATAGATCATAAGATGCTTAAGGGCAAAGATCATGTTATATTTGCCAGCATAAGTATGGTACCAACATTATAGATGTATCTGACAGGGAAAGAAAAAGTCATCTGTGAAGACATTTGAAATGAAAGAAAGAGGGGAAGGAAGAAAGGTAGGGGCAATAAAGAATTTGGAGTGGAGTGAGGTGTGGTGAGCTGCATGACCAATTCTTCAACTATATGGATACACATTTCTGTATCTGTACAATAAGATTAAAGAATCCCTAGGGCACATTTTAATTTGAAAATTCTGATTCTATGATTCAGTGTCAGCAGTCCCAGAGTGATTTTAGCATCAGGAAAAGGTAGGACTTCTGGTGAAGTTGAGCATGCCTATCCTACCTTGGGAGCTCAGAAACAACCTCAACAAACAGCCTTCATTTAGATCTAGCCAGGTACAAAAACCTTTATAAAAATCTGCAAGCTAATGCTGGCATCCTGGATGTTCCACACCTGTCACCATTATGAAACACAATCCAACCTTTTCCAGGCCTTTTCAACACTCCAAATGTCTGAATGAGACCACATCTGGAAAAGAAGGAGTCCTCTGGGAGCTTGGCATTATACCATATTGATCCATTCAACAAAGACTTATTAAGAACTTATTTTATAACTACCACTATACTAGGCATGAATGATATAACTAAGAAAGAAACCTAATTCCTTCCCTCCTGAAGCTTTAGTTTAGTGTTAAAGACAGATACTAAACAAGTATGATGATTTCTGTAACATGCCAGAAAACTCAGCTCAAAATGGATAAACAAAAGAAATACAGTTGACTCTTAAACAACATGAGTTTGAACTCTGTTGATCCAATTATATACAGCTTTTTGACAAATGCAATACAGTATTATAAATGCATTTTCTCTTCTTTATGACTTTCTTAATAACATTTTATTTTCTCCAGCTTTTTAGTGTAAAAATATAGTGTGCAATATACATAACATACAAACTATGTATTAATCAACTGTTTATTTTATGATAATGCTTCCAGTCAACAGAAGGCTGTTAGTAGTTAGGTTTTGGGGGAGTCAAAGTTTACATGGATTTTTTAATACACAGGGGATCAGTGTCCCTAACCTCTGCATTGTTCACGGGTCATTTATATGTTTGGTATGTAACTGAAGATATTTGTCACATATTTAAATGACAATCATAAAGAAGACACACACACACACTCACATTTCCCTTTCTCTTTCTTTGCTGTAAGATGACTACTCTAGCTCCAGCTTCTATATCTTTCCTGATTTATGTCCACAGGAAAGAGGAAACTACTTCTCTAATCATTTTTTATGGCCCAGAATTGAGTTTCATTTGGCTACACTATTCTGATTTGAGAGTGAGAGAGATCTTTGAACTCATCTCCATGAGCAGAGGGCTAGAGTTTAATGATTGCTTTGTTCTACGTCATGCAATCCTGTCCTGGAGCCTGGGATTAAGTCAGCTTCACCCAAACCTCCTGGATTCTCAAAAGCTAAATTCAAATTATCCTGAACCAAGAAGATTCTGGGCAATAAAACTCAAAAATATGCTCCACTATTATTTAGATGTTGGTAAGTTATATGAAAGAAACAAATTAGTGAAGAAAAAAACATTGGAGAAAATGTTAACTCTGAGAGCATGGCCTGGGAAAATCTCCCCAAAGAAATGATCTCTCAACCACAGGGAATTTTTCAAATGGCAAGAAGAAAACAGCCAGATGGAAATTCATGCGAACAATATCCCAGGCAAAGGAAGTGCACAAATGCCCCGAGTCTGGGAGGTACTGGCCGTTTGTGGACATAGTAAGACCAGTGTGTCTACACACTGGTGACAGAGGCAAGGACTCTTGGGAGTCTGGGCTTGTGCCACTCAGAGCATTTTAGTTGTAATCTAATATTATAGGAAGCCACCTATGGATTTATTCCTCTTATTCTCCAGTGTTGCCAAGATAATTTTTCAGCATATCTTTGTGTTTTATTTATTCAATAATTGAAGATATCTGGGAGCAGGCCTGCTTCTAGCTTTCAAAGAATCTTTATAGTCTTTTCAACATCTGAAGAGTGGGAGAGACAAGGCAACATCATGGAGAAATAAAAAGAGGAGTGGTCATATTTGGGTATCTGCCAGATACCAGAAACTCTGCTAGGCATATTATCTACATTTCCACTAATTCTGACAACCAATATACAAGGTGAATGTCATTTTTCAGAAAGAGGACACTCAAATATCTAAAGGCTAAGAAACTGTCCTCAAGTCTTACCCAGGGATTACGTGGTACAAATGGGATTTTGAATTTAGGCCTGGCTGAGTAATAATTAAGCAGTCATTGACATAGAGCTTCAGCTCATTCTCACAACAATCCCACAGTCAACAGTACCTTCTCTTTAATGATAAAAGTAATATGGACTCAAATAAATAAATGTATTTCCAAGGTCACAGAGCAAGCATGTGGCTCAGCAAGATCTCAAAACCAGGGTCATCTGGGTTAAAACCAATGTTCTCTCTGTCCTGCCACAGTGTTCTAAGATCCTTAAACACAAAGTGCTTTGCTGATTCAGAAAATATAGGGGTGCATTTCCAGCTGAAGAATTAAGGGAGGTTTTTTATTTGAGCAGTAACTTGCTGGTGAGGCATTAAATGAGCCTGTGAAATCTCAGAGGGGGTCCCTTTAACTGTGAGGAGCTCAAGCAGTTTCTAAGTCCCCTATCTCCTTAGTGTGTCCTGAAGGACAGAAATTAAACATATACCCCCAACAGGCCAGTCTTCCCAGATGGTCTCATGATGGCTGGCCTTGGCAAGCCTCCTTTCCCTCCCTCTGGGCCATCAGGGAAAGGTGGCTTCCAGTGAACAAAGGAAAGTAGGAATCTAACGATTTTGGCCTCTCCACCTAAATGCTACACCAGCTCTCACAGTTTACTACTCTGTGCTCTGTGCACCCACTGTCTGGTTTTCCTCCTGCCAGAGATACCCACAAGTACCAACGGGGAGATAAAGTTGTTGTAAGACTCATTTTTTCAGATTAGTCCTTCAAGAAGCGTGTTTTTGTCCTGCTTCTCCACGCGTATGCTAATTAACTTGCTTTGAGAGTCCAGAATAGGCCATACATGGGGCTGAGTGCCCTGGGGACCAAAACAACAGTCCCTGACTAGTTTCTCAGGGCTCTTAGCCATGGGGAAGAGGGGGCACTAAAATTACAATTCAGTGTGATTATTTATTTTTTATTTTATTTTTTGGAGGCAAAGTGCATTATATCCATCAGCAACGCCCAGAGGAGGCTCAAGAGAGCCTTGAACCCAGTCTAATCCCTGTGTTTTCACCTCCACTGAAACCTCAGGGGACACAATGTCTTCTTTAGAGTTTGCCGAGAGTGTAAATGAAATAAAAACCTTAAGGATTTATTTCCTTGAACTCAGAAAGTACCTGTTACAAGAACAAATATTAACGCATTGTGTCTTGCGCAAAAGGCAGCTGGAATAGGGGAAAGACAAATCTGGTGCCTGGCACATAGTCACCCTCCTTCCTTGGCTGTCCCTCCAGTGCTCAAGGGCAGAACTTGCAACTTCTCAGTTTGCCTACAAGCCCTTCTGTCCTTGGATCCTGGTCTGTATTTGCAGTGTCACTTGCTACCATTTCACCCATAAATGTGCTTCACCAGGCCCCCAGCAGAGACCACAGCTCCTACTTAGACTGCCTTATCCTACCTTTTTCAAAATTGGGTTGTTTGATGATCCAGCTCAAATAACATCACTATGCAAACTGTGCCCTGAATGCCTATTGGCAAAATTGATATGTCTTTGCTTTTTGATCCCAAATTAAGCTGCTAATATGACACTTATCAAATTATAGCCCAGATAGGTGTATATGTGTTCTTCTTTGTCATCTCCATACCCCAAACATAGAGCAAAGTGCCTTGCCTTGCATGTGGTAAGTACATGACTCAATGATTATATTCATGATAATAAGGTAAGATCATGAATTTAATAGAAGGTCAGGTTGCAGAAAAAAAGGAATCGGCACAGTACACCTAAGCACGTGCAGGTGTGTTTGAGAAATCCCCAAAGAAAGCTGATTCAGTCCTCTTTTTCTATCTATACTATGGTTGGAGGTCAATTCCTCAAAAAAAAAAAAAAAAAAAAAAGCACACAATGACAACAACAAAATACAGAGCAGAATAAAAATTGAACCATGTGGTTTGGGTATTAAAAACATTTTTATCACAAATGTAGCATATGTTCATTATAGTAAATTTAGAAAATGCAGAAAAGAGAAAAAAGTGCATTAATTGCTCTATAGAGAGATAACTGCTATTAATAATGTAGTGTAAACTCTCATGTTTTTTGTTGGTATGTAGTATCTAAACTCTATCCTTGATCCTTATTTCTTCCCTCTTCTTTCTCCCTCCTCCTTTCCCTCTGTCCCCCTTTCTCTTTTTGTACATATTAATATAGGCAGTTCTCCAAGATATGAGATGATAGCTAGTGAATACAGTGTCCCCCCTTTTGTGTAAGAATGAGGAAGAGAAGGATATACATTTGTTTTTGTTTATATTTCCATAAAGGACCTAGGAAAAAAGGAATGAAAGTGCTTACCCGTTGGAGAGAGCTGAGGCAAACCAAAAAGATGAGGGCAAATATGGAAGGAAGGAGTCTTCTTTTTTACTGAGTATCATTGCATAGTGCTTTGCTTTAGCATTATTAAATAAACATAGTAATTATGGCAGCTCACACCTGCTCTTCTGTCATGGGCTACTGCCACTCCCCACCCACAGGTGAGCCTATTTCCTATGTCCTCTGTGTCCTTTTGAAGCCAGAGGGAGCCTGTGACTGCTTGTCCCATAGAATGTGGTGGAAATGATGCTGCGTCCACTCGTTGCAATCAATTGGCCTAGAAGCTTCCACTTCTCGCCTCTAGGAAGCTAATGGCTATTGAATAAGTGTAGCTACCTATAGACCACCATGCTGTAAGAAGCCCAAGCCTAGTGCAGATGCCAAGAAGTATCAGAGCCTCTGACATATTGTAAACAAGCCACCAGGTGTCCACTCCAGCCACACCTTCAGCTATGATCTCACTGGAACTTCATGGCGGACCCCAAGGTAGCCTTGCCCAGTTGACCCACAGAAACCTGTGAGTCACAATAATGTATTTTATCTTAAGAAATTGCATTTGGCATGGGGGTGTTGGCATGCAGTAAGAGATAATCTTAGCAGAAACAATTAAAAAAAATTAAGTCAACAAATATTTACCATACGCCTGCTGGGCAGCATGAGGGTTAAGAACCCCAAGATCAGGGGTAGGCTGCCTGTATTCATATCCTGCCTCTGACTCTACTATCTGTGTGACTTTGGACAAAATCTTTACCTTTCTGTGTCTCCACCATTTTCTATAAAATGGAGACAATAATGGGGGCGCCTGGGTGGCTCAGTTGGTTAAGCGACTGCCTTCGGCTCAGGTCATGATCCCAGGGTCCTGGGATCAAGCCCCACATCGGGCTCCCTGCTCAGCGGGAAGCCTGCTTCTCCCTCTCCCACCCCCCCTGCTTGTGTTCCCTCTCTCGCTGTCTCTCTCTCTCTGTCAATTAAATAAATAAAATCTTAAAAAAAAAAAAATAAAATAAAAATAAAATGGAGACAATAACACCAACCTCAAAAGGGTGTTATGAGGATTAAATAACATTTAGAATAACACCTGGCATATAGTAAGTGCTCATTAAGCATGAGCTATTATTATTATGTGCTAAGAATTGCAAAAAGAAATTGTCAATTTATTTCTTTATATTAAACTATTTCTCAAGTAAATATGGGTATTATTCCTGAAAATATTGCGATAAATTTCCTTTGTAATTTGTGTGTGTGCATGTATAGATTTGAACCCCTGTGTTCATAAGTGGGATTGGACTGGAATTTTGTTTCTGGACTGTCTTTTGCAAGTTCACAAGGTTATGTTTACCTCATAAAACACTTATGGTCTGGAATAATTTTGATAACATATGACTTAAATATTCCTTAAAAGTTGGAAATCCACTATAAAAACGCCTGGGGATATTGGCTTTGAATTTATTTCTTTGAAAATATGTAATGAGTTTGTAATTTATTCTAGCTGCATTGGAAGGAAATAGAAGGTTTTTATATAGATGGTGTCATGCTTGAATCATCTGAATGGTCTTGTCCCATGTAGTAAAGAAAGAGAAAGGAAAAAAGAGACCCAGATAACTTTTGGAGGTATTGGATGTTTTAACACCTGGATGGTGGTGATGATATCATGAATATTAGCATATGTCCAAACTCATCAAATTGTACACACTAAACATATACAGTTTTTTGTGTATCAATTACATCTCAAGAAGGCTGCTAAAAAAAATAAAGAAAAGAAAGTGTAGATCAGGGCGCCTGGGTGGCTCAGTTGGTTAAGTGACTGCCTTCGACTCAGGTCATGATCCTGGAGTCCCAGGATTGAGTCCCACATCGGGCTCCCTGCTCAGCAGGGAGTCTGCTTCTCCCTCTGCCCCTCTTCCCTCTCGTGCTCTCTATCTCTCATTCTCTCTCAAATAAATAAAATCTTTTAAAAAAAAAGTGTAGGTCAGAGCATTTCTATCATCTCAGAAAGGTCTTTTGAGCAGCACTGGGCTAGAGGATTGGGTCTGACCTTCCACCAACCTCTTGACCTCAGCCCAGCCAGCCCCTAGCTCTTTTTTTTTTTAATTTTTTTATTGTTATGTTAATCACCATATATTACATCATTAGTTTTTGATGCAGTGTTCCATGATTCATTGTTTGTTCATAACACCCAGTGCTCCATGCAGAACGTGCCCTCCTCAATACCCATCACCAGGCCAACCCATCCCCCTACCCCCCTCCCCTCTAGAACCCTCAGTTTGTTTTTCAGAGTCCATCATCTCTCATGGTTCGTCTCCCCCTCTGACATACTCCCCTTTTCTTCCTCTCCTGTTATCTTCTTCTTTTTCTTTTTTCTTAAAATATGTTGCGTTATTTGTTTCAGAAGTACAGATCTGTGATTCAACGGTCTTGCACAATTCACAGCGCTCACCGTAGCACATACCCTCCCCAATGTCTATCACCCAGCCACCCCATCCCTCCCACCCCCAACCACTCCAGTAACACTCAGTTTGTTCCTGAGATTAAGAATTCCTCATATCAGTGAGGTCATGTGATACATGTCTTTCTCTGATTGACTTATTTCACTCAGCATAACACCCTCCAGTTCCATCCACGTAGTTGCAAATGGCAAGATCTCATTCCTTTTGATGGCTGCATAATATTCCATTGTGTATATATACCACCTCTTCTTTATCCATTCATCTGTCGATGGGCATCTTGGCTCTTTCCACAGTTTCAGCCCCTAGCTCTTGCTCTTACATCCTAAGGGCATTAGTGAGCTTATAGTGGACACACCTTCCACCTACTGTCCTAGTGGGCTTCTACTTACTTCCCACATAATCCTGTAGAAACTCCTGGGAGATGGTCTTCTTATCTTGCTTCCATATCATAAAACATTTTTCTAGTTTAGTGGAACTTAAAGTATGTTGCCATCCAAGAGGTCAGAACTGAATATGGATGGGTATCAAGGAGGGCACATATTGTAATGAGCACTTGGGTGTTATACGCCAACAACAAATCATGGAACACTACATCAAAAACTAATGAAGTACTGTATGGTGACTAACATAACAATAAAAAAATTAAAAAAAAAAGTGAATGTGGAATTGGATAATCTGAAAAATTCTCCTGAGGGAATTCTGATGTGATCCTTCTCTTTAAGAGTCTCCTAGAAAAATGCTCAGTGTTATTCCAGGTGTCAGCATCCCAAATGCAGTTTAGAAGACAGAATAAAAATTGAGGTAAACTTGAAGAGGCCAGTTACTCTAAACACTGCCCTGGAGGCAACACCTCATCCCACAGATTAGTCTGCAAGGAAGAAAGAGGGGACATCAGGGCATCCTGGCAAATCCTCTGGTTGAGCTAGACAAGAAACCTGGAGTTCAAAGAAGGGCAGCGACAAACACAGGGCAAGTCTAGGTCATAGAGCCAGCAGCTCCCAGACTCCCAGACTCCCGGCCAGTGTGTCTTCCCTGTGCCAAGCAAGGCTGAAGAGATGGGCTGAGGCCACATGGTAAAAAGCTCATCTGTCCCATCTGTAATTTAAATGACGTGGGCAGTTGGTCATAATAATGATAATTTTAATAAATCATGTCCCTTTATTCCTTGCAAAGCACTTTCACATCTATTCCGTCATTTGACCCTTAATACAATCTAGTGAGGTAAGAAAGGCAGACAAGACTCCCCCTATTTACAGATGAGGAAGTGAGTGTCAGAGAGGGTGTGTGAGTTGTTCCAGATCATAGGACAATGGAAGGATGACAAAGAATGAGCACAGACCTGATGCAGACCCCTGAACTCTACCTCGGCCAGCCTTCCATCTTTACAAAGAAGAATGACAAAACTGGCTGGGAAAACAGAGGAAGGGTAATGGGGGGGTACAGAAAAGATATAAAGGAATCTAGGAAGCAAAGCTGGCAGAATTAAAAATTGCTACACAAGGGTTTTCCCCATGTAAAACTCAGAAAGTAAAAACATCAAGAGGCAGATGAATGGTAAGGAAATAAGTGAAGACAGCCTAAAAAATTGGAAAGGAGGGAGGATTATCTGACTGAATCAGGTAAAATCTTCACCATTTGGGCATCTCCATACGCACACAAGAAGCAGATAAGGGTCTAATTAGCCTCTAGAAAAACTGTGCGATTCTCCTTCCTAGGTTTTCATTTAGGTTTTTTAAGGGTGTTTGGGGAGGAGAAAGAGTGTAGACATTTCCCTAAACCAGTGTTCTCACTTTGGGGAGATTTGCCTTCAGATCAAATGTCTGGAGACATTTTTAATGGCCTCGACTTGGACTTGGAGGAGGGAGCTCCTGGCATCTAATGGGTAGAGACCAGCGAAGTGGCTGAACACCCCCACCGATGCATAGGAAAGCCCCCAACAATAGGAATCATCTGGCCCAAAATGTCAATAGTTCCAAGTTTGAGAATCCCTCACTTGAACTGATAAAACCACATTCGTGATTGGAACACTCTACGGGAGCTCTAATTCTGGCTGAGTCCAGGCCCTGACTATCTTAGGCAGCCTCTCCAGAGAAGGGGACACAGAAGGACACTGAGCACAACGGCCTTTCCCCAGCAACCTGACTGTAGCAGCTCCATAAGATAGGTGCCCCTACAGAACCAGATGTGTCAGAGACTCTGGCCCTCCAATCCAGTTGGTGCTGGGACTGGATACTCCCGGAGAATATCCAGGAGAAAGCAGAGCCCACTGCATAGGTCTGAAGAACCTGTGGTCAAAGCACTGAGCCCTCAGGGGAACCCTGGTTTGGGAGTTAGAAGGGCCATCTCCTCCCTCTGTCCCCAGTGACCTTCACGTGGTTGGGGTGGGTAGATTAAAGGGTACCAGTTGTGGGGCAGATGGGGCTGCCTATCTCTTGCTAACTCTGTGGCCTCAAACAACTCTCTACCCATTCTGTTTTCTTTTCTGTGTATGTTGAAAATAGTAACAGCCTGACAATTTTGAAGGGAACATGGAATACAGTAATTCACATAAAGTTCACAATACTAATTCCTGGTGACTGTTATTCCCATGCCCTTCCCACCCTACATCTTCACTGAGCCTCAGGTTCCTTAATGATGGAGCCAAATTGTTGAGCTAATTCCTTTCCAAAATCCTTTCCAGCCTTAAAAATATCCTGACTGTAATGAGGCTCTCCTGGAAATTTCAGGCTTCTAAACTGCTGATATTTGGCATTGTCATTCAAAGAACCAGGACTCTCTATCTCCTTGGGCAATAGATTTTTTCATCAGCCTTGAAATTTTGCCCTACTCCAATTTGCGTGTTCTGATGCCAGCCTGCACACCTAGCTCAGGCATGATCTGTCCTCATCGCCCTGTCCTACCTCTAGTCTGGTGGAAGGACACACTACTTCTCTCTGTTCCACCACACTGGAGACAGCCAGCTGAGTACCTAATATATTTCTAAAAGGAAGACATTATGTAACAGGAAAAAAGTGGGTGATTTACTATATGAGAGTAATTTTAGTGGAATGAAGTTTTCACTTTGATATTTAACATAAACAATTATTTTTATTGTAGAAAATGCACATAAGTAAAAAGAAAATGAAACTGTCTATAATTTTACCATCTAGAGGTCACTAATACTTAGGCATAATTCATTTCAACTGGTAGATAGACCATTCTGTACAGTTCTATAATCTGCATTTTCCCTTAGTAATACATCATGGACATTTTCTATGTCAGATCATTTGGCTCTGCTATCACCTTATAAAAGACTGCATAGTGGTCATTTATGGAGTGTGAAATAATTAATTTATCCAATCCATATTATTGATGGCATTTGAGTTCTAAATTTAGCGACATCAAGTATATGGGAAAAAATACCCTTGCACCTATATTTGTATATTTGTACAATCATCTACTAAGGATATATTCCCATGAAAATGGACACTGCAGTGAAAAGATGAGAGGCTTAAAGAACTTGTCCATCTTTTTATCCCCAGTATCTAACTATAGTATCTATCATGTAATACAATCTCAATATCTATTTGTTGATTAAATGAAATTTTCTTGAAGTGGAATTATTGAGTCAGAAGGTATGCATATTTTATATTTTAACATACATTGTCAAGTCATACATAGAAAAAATATACAAATGTATAACCCCATCAACAATATCTGGAGGTGCTTGTTTCTACTTTGCCCTTGCTAATATGGAACATCACTACTATTTCAACTTTTGCTAAATAATTATATACTCATCTCTTAGATCACTTGTGCTGTGAAATTTCTTTGCTTATATTATTTGTCCTCCATATATCTTTGTATCCGCTTTGTATTCTTTACCCATTACTGTATTGAGGTTTTATCTTTTGCAAACTGATTTGTAAGTACTTTTATATATTAAGGATATTACCACTCAGTTTGTCATTCATGTTAAAGATTTTACTGAGTGCTATTTGTCTTTAAACTTTACCATTTTATTTCATATTTACGTACACACATTGTTTAAACTAAAATATTTACATCCATTCCTTTATGATTAAGAAGAGAGTCACACAAAATCAAATGCCTTCAGGAGCCAAGCAGGTAACAGATATGTGTAAAAGGACTATGTATAAGACCACCTAATATTTTATTACTGAGACAATCAGGAATGGTGTGTCTTTGAGGCTTCCACCTCAATTCTTTTCTTTCCTTTCCTTCCTTCCTTCCTTCCTTCCTCCTTCCCTACCCCCTCCCCCTTTCTCCCCTCTTCCTTCCTTCCTTCCTTCCTTCCACTGCCCCCCTTATTTCCTTCCTTCCTTCCCTCCTTTCTTCCTTGAAATCCCTCCCTTGGACAAGATGAATATATGTGTTGACAGTACTGAGCAGGTATCATCAGTTTGTGATGTCTGCCTTCACAACTTCTTAGATGTCTATATATCTCTCTACATCTTCATGATATGATTTTTAATATATGCATTTTTAGATTTATGTTTTAAATCCATCTGAAATCCTGAAGGTGCAATGGATGGATTTGACTTTTTTTCTGATTCCCTTTGTCTCACCATTTTTCAAGTTGTCCCTCTTTCCCCAGGAATTCTGAAAGACTGATATCATCGTATGCCAATTTCTTGTATATGTAAAAGTCACCTTCTGTATATTCTATTCTTTCAATTTATCTGTCTCTATCTCTATCCATGCCACTACCTCTCTATTCTATTTTCCATATTTCTGCAGCCGATCTCTGGTAGAAGAATCCCCTAAGTCATCCTATGCAGCTCCCCCACCATTATATTCTTTCCCAGATGTTTATTAGATGATATTGTGCATTTATTTATCTCAATAAACAATTTGGCAAGTAGAAATTTTGACTGCAATAGGATTAAATTTATTTTTTGAAAGAACTATAAGTTTTATTATTTAGTAACATAAATAAATATGTTAAGTTTTCCTTCATACACTTGGGTACAATTAACTCAAAATTTTGCATCTTTCTTATTCATTAATAATTATGTATTTTAAAATACTATTGCTATGGAGAGCCTCAGTGGCTCAGTTGGTTGAACACCCAACTCTTGGTTTTGGTTTAGGTCATGATCTCATGGGTCATGAGATCGAGCCCCTCGTCAGGCTTCACACTCAGCAGGGAGTCTGCTTGAGATTATCTCTCCCCTTCTGTCCCTCCCTTTGCTCTCTCTCTAAAAATAAGTAAATATGTTGACTAACTGAATTTAAATTAAAAAAAGAATAAAAATAAATAAATAAATCTTTTTAAAAAATAAATAAAATTCTATTGCTATTTTGAATGAGATAGAGAAATGAATTACAAGAATGAAGGCATATATACACACACATGATTTTATTGCATTTTGCTCTAATCTTCCCAAAATATTGAATATTAATATTGATGCCAGGCACCTAATAACTTTCTTGTACTGGATTTTAGTGGAAGTTGCTTGTAATATTCATAAAGGTTTATTGCATGGTAAAGCCTACTTGGAAGCCAGTCCGCCTGAGTTCAAAGGACAGCTCTTTTATAACAGTGATTAGTAGGCATGATATTTACTGTTAGATTCTGACACACACTTTATTATCCTACAGAAATATTATTCTCCTTCATTATTAATATACTAATTTTTTAAATCAAGAATAGATATTTAATTTTATTAATAGACTTATAGCAACCTATCAGATAATTCAAACCTATTTTTTCCTTTTCTCTCTTATTGCAATAAATGTTGATTAATAATTTCTTAATGTTGAACCATCCTTGAGTCTGGGAAAAACCCTTCTGGGACATATTATATTATACCTTTAACACATCAATAGGTTCAATTCATTCTTATCTTGTGTGAGTATTGTGCTATTCAAATATTTTACTTCTTTGTGATTAAATTTTAGCAAATATATTTTCCTAGAAAAGTATTCATTGTGTTGAGCTACTTAAATTTGTTAGCATAAAATTTAACTATATGTCTTTTTTAATTTATAAATTTCCTGTCCATATATATTATTTACCACTTTTAAATTTCTGTTGCTATATATTTGTTTCCTGTCCTGAATAAACTGAAAATAATGAGTTTATTTATAACACAACCTGGATGACTCTCCTTAAGATTCACTCATTTATACTGAAGCTTGTTCAAATCAATCTTTTTAAAAGATCTAATGATTTTAAAATCTGTAAGATTTTAAAAATTGTAAGATTTTTAAAATTAACAGGCATCTAGAGCCTCTTAGTTCAGAACTTTAAAATGAAAACTAGCCATTTATTGAGTACCTACTACATGCCAGGTATCTAAAATACATTCATCTTACTTAATCATAATCATAATGTATTATTATTCTAATTAAACAGGTGAGAAAACCTAATCTCTGGATAGTCAAGTGAGTTGCCTAAATTAACAGTTACTAGGCAGCAAAGGTGGGATTTGAACCCAGATCCTTTCCTAACACTATGTTCCTTCAATAATAAGCTTTGTTGTCTAGATGAGCAATGACTTGTGTTCTGATTCAATGACCAAGGGTAACCTTGCAGTTGCTAAAACTATACATGAAGCAATCATTTCACTTTGACCCACAATGTTATCACTGCCTAGCATCTGGCTTGTTGGTTAAAAGATCAGTCAAATGACTTCATCATTAAGCTTCATCTAGTATACCCAGCTCCCTATTTTCCAAGAGTGAAGCTGCAGTTAACTCCACCTGATACTCAAACAAGGCTCAGCACCAGTTGTTCTTCTTGTCATTAAACCCTTGTGGGTCTCACTATCACCAAGTCTCATCAATTGAGGAGAGTATTGTCCTGGCTGATGGAGAGTTCCAGCTAATGAAGCATTGGCTGATTGAGAGCTGATTGCACTCTGTAGACACAAAAAGCCCACAGACGGAGAAAATTGATACTCTTAGTGCTGATGGGAACACAAGAACAGTTTGATCAAACTGAGCAAAATTATAAATATTAAAACACTTTGATCCTTGGAATTCCTCTTTGAAGGATTTACCTTATAGATATCTCACACAAGCATGAAATCATATATGTATTAGCTTTGTTTGTAAAAACAAATACTGAAAACAATTAAAATGTTCATCAATAGGAGCAGGTTAAATAAAACATGATAAATGTCCACAGTCGCTTATCCAGAATCCTTAGGGCCAGTTTTGATTCAGAATGCAGATTCTCCTTTTTGGGGCACCTAGGTGGCTTAGTCAGTTAAGCATCCGACTTTCGATCTCAGCTCAGGTCTTAATCTCAGAGTTGTGAGTTCGAGCCCCACAGTGGGCTCCACATCCTATTAAAAAAAAAAAAGAACACAGATTCTCCTTTTTTATTTTAGTAAAGTAATACAACCCAAGTATGATATGTACT
Organism: Eumetopias jubatus; assembly: GCF_037043125.1. Taxonomy (NCBI): domain Eukaryota; kingdom Metazoa; phylum Chordata; class Mammalia; order Carnivora; family Otariidae; genus Eumetopias; species Eumetopias jubatus. The sequence continues at coordinate 191,722,590 of NW_028274808.1, read as the reverse complement.
CCTATTTCCAGCAGACTCTGAGCAGCACCCAGCAATAAAATATATTTATACTTCTGAAGCATACCCAATGAAACTAAGTGAGATCACCAAAACGATATGTATTCTCATATCAGCTCAAGGGAGTTTTGCAGCTAGATAGTTTGGGTGTCAAAATTTGGGGTAAAATTAAGTTTCAGGGCCTTTGGGATTTGACAATTAAAAAGGTAAGTGTTCTGGACCTGTGCTATGGAATACTGTGAAACCAGTTAAAAATAAGTGGGGCAATTATACTATTGACATGGAAATGTTTTCCAAAATAAATTGTAAAATGAAAAAGATAATATGTCAGGCTTTACACACACGCGTGCACACACTCAAAATCTTGTGTAGTTATGTAAGCTTGAACAACAGATTATCTCTGAAAGATCCCATGTTTTTGTTTTCCCATACAGTTTGGTGTCATCTATGCTGGATGTCCACATATTGCTTTTATTCATTGATTTTTCAGCCTTATATATTGCTTACATGTTTCTCAAAGAAAAGTATTTGGACTTCCACTTCTGGGAGGATGTACTAGATGTAAATTTCTCTATTCCTCCTGCTAAGTACAATCAACAATAAAATACTTGTGGGTAAATTTAGCAAAATGTGTGCAGGAATGGTACGGGGAAACTAAGAAAATGCTGATGAAAGAAATCAAAGAGGTTCTAAATAGAGAGGCAAAGTGTACACATGGATCAAAATAGAAATAGTAAAGATACCAGTTGTCTCAAACTGGTGAACAGGTTTAACATAATTTTTATCAAAATACCAACAAAATTTTATGTAGATATAGAAAAAAAACTATTCTTCCACCTATATAGTATGGCAAAGAGACTACAATTGGTACAATTTTAAGGAAAAAAATGGCAGGATGAATCATTCTACTCAATTTCAAACCTTATTATATAGCCACAGTAATCAAGATTGTATGGTATCTGTGGAGAGATACACACACATAGATCAATAGAACAAAACAGAAAACCTAGAAATAGCTGCACACAAGTACAGTCAACTGATTTTCAGCACTCAATCTGTATAAGAGACTATTAATATCCTTAATATATAAGGAGTACTTACAAATGCAATATGCAAAAGAAACTCAGTGATGGAGAGATAGCGTCTTTAACAGAAGGAACAATCAAGAATTCACAGGCAAAACAAAACAGAATGAAGCAAAAACAAAGAAAAAAAACTTTGACCTAAATCTCAGATCTTTCTTTTGCATGAATCAACTCAACATGGACCATTGAATGTAAAACATAAAACTATAAAAAATTAGAAGATAATATTGGGAAAATCTTGGACATAGGGTTTGAGGAAGCATTCTTAGACATGACACCAAAAGACGATTCCATTTAAAAAACTGGTAAATTGAACTTCAAAATTAGAAATGTTTGCTCCGTGAAATCCTGTTAAGAGAATAAAAAGACAAGCTACAGATTGGAGAAAACATTTACAAAGATTATATATATATATATATATAGTATAAATAGCTCTCAAAACTCAACAGTAATAAAACTATCCAATTAGAAAATGGACAAAAGACATATCTTTACCAAAGAAGATATACAATGTAATTAAGCACATAAAGATGTTCAACATCACTAGTCATTAGGGAAATGTAAATTAAGACCATAATGAGATATCACTACACACCTATTAGAATAACTACAATAAAAAAATAATGACAATACCAAGTGCTGATGAGCATGCAAAAAATGTAGACCTTTTATAAGTTTCTGATGTGAATGTAAAATGGCACAGCCACTCTTGAAAACACTTTACAGTTTCTAAAAAAACCTAAATGCACACCAATCTTATGATCCAGCAGTTGTGTTTCTGGACATTTATCCTAGATACATGAAACCTTTTTTTGTTTTCTGAACAATTTTTTTGTTTTCTGAACAAAAACATTTACATGATAGTTTATAGCATCTTTATTTATAATAGCCCCAAACTGGAAACAACCAAAATTTTCTTTAATAGCTGAGTGGTTGAATGTGGTACATCTATACCACGTGCTATGGACTGAATACTCACATCCATCCTAAAACTCATATGTTGAAATCCTAATCCCCATGGTAATGGTACTTGGATATGGGGCCTTTGGGAAACAATTAGGTAATGAGGGCAGAGTTCTTATGATGGGATTAATATCCTTTTAAGAGGAGATCAGAGCTAAACCATAAGAGACTCTTAATTCTGGGAAACCAGCCGGGTTGCTGAGGGGAGGTGGATGGGGGGTCGGGGTAACTGGGTGATGGACATTAAGGAGGGCACTTGATGTAGTGAGCACTGGGTGTTGTATGCAACTGATGAATCACTAAACTCTACTGCTGAAACTAATAATATACTATATGTTAATTAATTGATTTAAAAAGAAGAAGAAGAAGAAGAGACCAGAACCTTGTTTCCTCTCTTTGTCATTTGAGGATTCAGCATGAAGACATCCATCTGCAAACCAGGAAGAGAGTTCTAACCAGACACCAAATAGGCCAACATATTGCTTTTGGACTTCCTAGGCTCTGGAACTGTGAGAAATAAATTTCTGTTATTTAAGCTACACAATCTTTGGTATTCCATCCATTATAGCAGACTGAGCAGATTAAGACACCATGGAATACTACTCAGTGTTAAAAATGAAAGAACTATTGTGAAACAGCCTGGATGGGTCTCAAGGTCATTATGCTGAGTGAAGAAAAAAAAAAAAAAGCCAGTAACAAAGATCACATCGTGTATGATTTCTTTTATATAACCTTGAAATAACATAATATAGCAATGGAAAGCAAATTAGTTGTTGCCACTAGTGGCTTAGGGATCTTGGCAGAAGGGAGAGGGTAGATGTAACTTAATAGGAGAAGCATGATGGAAATCTTTGTGGTGGTGGAATAATTCTCTATCTTGTTTCTGTGGTAGTTACACAAACCCACATGTGATAAAATGACAAACTACACGCACATGTAAAAATATTGTTTTGTTATTGTGCTACAATTATATATAATGTAACCACAAGGAATTTGAGTGAAGGTACCCAGGTACTTTCTGTACTATCTTCACAACTTCTTATGAATCTGTAATTATTTCAAAATAAAGAGCTAATAAGAAAACAATTTTTGAATCTTGACTAATTAGCCATAGGAATGGCTGGCTGTCTGATTCTGCAACTATCATCTCCTTCCATAAACCTGCTCTCTGTCTTTGCTCTGGGGACATTAGCCCCTTTCTCCACCACACACACCGTCTTCCTACTGTGGTGATGGGATTTGTTCTAAAATCCCTTTGGAGAGTACAGTCTCTTTATGTTTGGGCTTTAAACCAAGAACAAATGTGACATCTTCTTAATGTATGCCCCTTCCTATGTCACACCATTAAAGGGCCCATTTGGAAGTCATGCACAGTGTATAACTGTTAAATTATATCACGTCTAATTCTGCATAGATTACGCTACAGTTTGCTTGTAAAACTCTTGTTTTTTTATTTTTCCTTTTGTAGTTTGGTATGTACTAAAAGAATTATTTGTGTCCCCCAAAATTCTTATGTTGAAAACCTAATGTCCAGTGTGATGGCATTAGGAGGCAGGGATTTTGGGAGGTGACTCGTGAAGGCAGAGCCCTCATGAATGGAATTAGTGTCCTTATAAAAGAGGCCCCAGAGAGGTCCCTGGCCCTTTCTTCCATGTGAAGACACAAAGAGAAGGTGGTCATCTATGAACCACAAAACGGGCTCTCACCAGCACGAAATCTGCCAGCACCTTGATGTTGGACTTTCCAACCTCCAGAACTATGAGAAATAAATGTTTGCTGTTATAAGCTAACCCAAATATTTTTGTTATAGCAACCAGGATAGACTAAAACAGCATGCTATGGTTCTACTATAAAAATGTAAAATTAAATAAAGGAAACATCATAGTTTATAGATAAGAATATTGGACTAGAAATGAAAACCCAAGTTCAGGCATTTTCACAGTATTTTTATATTATTGAGAGCAAGAGAACAACTTGTTTAACCTTTTAAAAAGATCACTCTGAAAGTCATTTGGAGGCAAGACTGGAGGGGAAGAGATTGAAGACAATGAGGGAGTGATGGAAATAGTCCAGCAAGGATAACACGGGAGCTCCCTTTATCTTTGCTAATGCTGCACTTTCTGTCTAGATACACTATTCCATCTCAGTTCAAATTTAGTATATGTTGGACAATGGGTCAAGCACTACTGGTTGCCTACCCAACAAGAATGACTGATTTTGTTTCACTCCTTCACCATACAGCTCAGAGGCAAATCCTGATTTAATTTGCCCAAACATAGCAATCTTTTTCCCATTAACAGTGATTGGTTTGAGGGAAGTCTGTGACCCAATTTTAGTCAATGAGTTGTGAGGGACAAGCTTGCTGGTGGTCTTTCGTGAAAATTCCATAACCCTCAGACATATAAACAGTGGGAATAAATAGTCCCTTTTCTTACACTGAAAATGATAATGCAGGTTCTAGCCAAGGACATAGTCAAATTAATGAAGATGGTGAAGTGAAAGATGGGGAAAAAAAACTGGGTACTTGTTGGATTGCTGAGACACTGAATGACCAACTCTGTAGCCACATGACCCATAGATATGAGCTAATATATTTGTCCCTATTGTTTAAGTCAGCTATTGAGTCTTCTGTTAGTTGGAATCAAAAGCGCCATTATTAAAACAAACAATTACCGTGAACCAGACACAGTGCTGTGAGTTAGAAATTGTAGTAAAGTTGACATAAGTCTTGCCCTCTAGGAGCTTGTTATCTGTTGGAAGAGTTCACTGTCTGAGTGCTAAGTGTTAAAATTAATCCCATCCTTCAGGCTGTTGTCAAATTCCTCTGAGTCTCAAAAGGCTTACTCAGATTGAGTTCATTTGTTCATGAATTTTTAATACCTCTTTTATTATGCTTATTCTAGTCTGTCTTGTCTTGCCAGTGAATATACATTCCCGCCACTGGAGGAGAGAGATGAAGCCATCCTGGAAGTAGTATATTATTTTTACTCTATTTTATCTGATTGTGAGGCTGGGGATTCAAATTGCACAATCACATATGGTCTACACATAATCACAGCCCTGGCTCTAACTCTGGTCAGATGATTTAATCTTCTGGCCCTGAACACAGGTCTACAAATATCGTAAGTAAATATTTAAGAGAAGAAAGGCTAATTACTAAGTAAACACTTGCTATTTCAGGTCTCATTTTACTCCCTTGAGGTCAATGCCACAAGGGCACCTTCAAACCTCCCCTTTGTCCCTCTTCATGTTTATATGACACTACCTCTTTGGTGAATGGGAATACACATTGTGTAACCTATTATAAAAATATACATTTTATTTTATTGAGTTCTTTAAAAGAAGGCATACACTCACTGGTTCCCTTCTGTTTTATCCCTAGGCTTACTCCATCACATACAAGTTGACAAGTCTAAGTTTAAGGAAAATCTATAGGAGTGCAACACATTTAATGAGTATAATCATGCCATCTGTCGATACATAAAGCCTTGAGTTTGGTTCTCATAATGAACTGTGAAGCCCAAAACTATCAAATTAAAATGGAGAATTTCTTTGCTTTTCAGGTACAGAAGAATTGCTACATCTTAAATTGGGAGATGTTCTACATGAAATAAACCCTAAGGCAAAAAAAGCTATGCAAATATTCTACATGGCAAATGGTGGTTAGAACTAAGAGAAGATCTTTTAAACCAAAATTAAGTTGGAGGTTTTTGCCTTAGACAATCAACCTGCTTGTAAAGGGACGTTTTTAGGTTTAGACATCTGGTTGGTGGTCCTAAGGTGATCAACATAAAAAAAAAAAATCACATTCTGCTTTAATTTCTGTGAGGTTAATAATCATACATAGCCCTGTCCTTGTGAGTCACTTAATTATTTTGCTCCCACAATGACTCCAGCCTTTGAGCTTAAGAATATAATACTTTTTGCAAAAAAATTTCCATAGGTATAAAGGTACATCTTCTAATCAGTAACTGTAGTTTGAACCACTCCATAAAATGTGTTAATCTTGTCCACAGTCTTCAATTTTACAGAGTCTCTGTGGCACTTCTTGCAATTGAACCAGCACTCAGAGGCCACAGGGGATCAATGATCAAAGTCCCTGAATCTGGAGGTGCCAAGATTTCCTCTGCCTGCAGTCCTAGGCCCAGGCCCTCCAAGCTAATTGGATTTTCCCATCTTCCCTCAGTGTCTATTCCAGGAAAGAAAATTGATGGGAAGGCAGTGAAAACCAAAGAGAAAGTGGAGGAACAATCAGTCTCTAGACTTTTTTTTTCTTCTAGTTTAACTCTGGTCCTGCCCTTTGAACTTGATATTTGATCTGAGTCTTCCCAGCTTCCACCCTGGTACTTCTAAGACTCTGGCCAGATGTGTCATTTGATGTTCTCACTCCTGGTTGTCTCAGGTAGAAGAGACTATCTTTACTCCTGCTTAGGGACAAAAAAAAAAAAAAAATAAGACCTGGTCCCCCCAAGTGTTATATTTAAATAGAAAGAGAACTGGGTGATGGGCATTAAGGAGGGCACATGATATAATGAGCACTGGGTGTTATATGCAACTAATGAATAACTGAATTCTACCTCTGAAACTAATGATGTACTATATGTCAATTAACTGAATTTAATTAATTGAGTTTAAATAAAATTAAATTTAAAAAAAGAGAGAGAGAGCTGGAAGAAACAATCCAGAAGGGTGATGGAAAATTTACAAGAATGAAGTCTCATGCTGATGCCAATGGAGCTCATCTCCTTGGGAGTATATTGGTAAAACTAGTTATGTGAACAGGCTTTTTTAGACATTAGGATAGTAAAGTTCAGAAGAAGCAGTGACTTGTTTTGCAAAATTAATCTTTTTTTAAAGATGTTATTTATTAGAGAGAGACAGAGAGCATGAGCAGGGGTAGAGGGAGAGGGAGAATCAGACTCCCCTGCTTAACAGGAAGCCAGCTGTGGGGCTCCATCCCAGGACCCTGAGAGCATGACCTGAGCCAAAGGCAGATGCCTAACTGGCTGAGCCACCCAGGCGCCCTGAAAAATTAACATTAATTTCACTTTTTCTCTGATACACTAGCCTGTCTTCTTCAAGAGTTTTTTCATTGACATCTCCTTATCACAAGCCAAGTTGTGTCTGTAAGAGATCTTAGGGGTGCTTTGGGTGGGTGGCCAGGTGTCCAAACTATGTTTTGGACTGACTGGGTATAGGGAGCAGATTGTATGGTTTAACTCTATACAGAGCTGAGGTTTCATTCTTGGGGGCCAGAACTGGATTATAAACCCTACCTAAGGCAGCCAGGAATAAAATGGGTCAATTGAACAAAGGATCAGTTGAAGACAGAGTTCTTAGGTTATGTAATGAAAATCAATGATAAGTGGCCAGTCCAAAGAAGAGCATGTTTGAGTTATCTATTGCTACATAACAACTCAAACCAAACTTAATGGCTTAAAATAACAATAATCATGAATCCCTCATGAATTAGTAATATGTGCTAGTTTCAAATGGTAATATGGAGGCTGAAGGATATGCTTTGAAGATAGCATACTCACACAACTGGCAAGTTAATGTAAGTATTATGGATTAGATTGTATCCCCCCAAAATTTGTATATTGAAATTCTAACCCCCGGTACATCAGAAGGTGATCTTATTTTGAAATTGGATTTTTATAGAGGTAATTAAGTTAAAATGTGTTCATTACTGTGGCTCCTAATCCAGTATGACTAAGGTCCTCATAAGAAGGGGAAATTTGGACACAGACATACATAGAAGGGAGACTGTGAAGACACAGATAGAATGTGGCCCTCTACTAGACAGGCAGAAAGGTCTGGAACAGATGATTCCCTCATTGCCCCCTGAAGGAACCAAACCTGCTGACACCTTGATCTCAGATTTCTGGTCTCCAGAACTGTCAGACAATACATTTCTGTTGTTTAAACCATGCAGTTTGTGGCACTTTTTAACTGCAGCCCTCAGAATGCAATCTAGCTAGCTATGAGTTTCTCTGCACATGGGCTTCTCCCTGGAGTGATTTGAGCTTCCCCGTGGCATGCTGGTTGGGTTCCAAGAATGAACATGCCAAGAACAGGGAAGTAGAAACTGCCAGTCTCTTCCAGCTTGGGCACAGAAACTGGCATGGTGCCATCTTCCCTCTGTATTCTATTGGTCAAAAATTGAAAAGCTAGATTCAAAGGGAGGGAGCATAAATGTTACCTCACTTCTTTTTGGAAAAATCATCAAATAATACTGGGGCCATGTGTGAAAACATCTTAAGAATTGAGGCTGGGAAACAAAGTCAAGTATGGAGCATCTTTGTCATGCCTTGTAAAAAATAACAGCTAACATCTATGGAGTACTTTCCATGCCCTAAGCACTGTACTAAATGTTTATGTGCTTTTTATTTATTTCTACTCTACCCATTATCCTATGACATAGATGTTGTTATTATTCCCAGTTTGAAATCAAAAAGATCAAGCAACTTATCCAGGGTCATATAAATAGTGGCAGTCAGAACTGTCATTTAAAACTAAATTTCTGACCCCTGAGCCTGCACTTTTAGCCATTGCCCTACTGATACATGTTCCAGGATGGCTGGAATAGGAGTTTCTATTGGATATAACTTTGATCTGAGGCTTTCAAACATGTACCTGCTGGTGTCCAAGCTTCTCTTCCAAAGTATGTTGCCCAGATCCTCAGGTTTAAAAAGAAAATGCAACCCAATTCCCCTTCCTTTCACTTTTTCATAAAGGATGAGAATGAAATCTCATAAATTCTATAAAACATCCATAGATTTAAAGAGGACGATACAGGCCAGATGAAAAAGTTTGTTACTCTGAGAATAAACTCAAGTGCACTGAGTTTACAGGCACTGGTAGGGGAATAAATCAATTTAACTCTATATCCCATCATTCTTTACAGGTTTGTAACAAGGTGTACTTTGTTAGATTTTAATCTGCCTACATTTGAGACAGCAAAGCTCTCCACAATCATCTTTTAATGGCATTGCAATTTATAGACAGTAACTAATTTCAAACTTCATAGCACTTGGCTTTTATGATTATTTCAAATCATTTAAATGCAAATGAATTTCCAGAGAGAGAAAACATCAAATGCCCTTGAGTGGCAACATGTAATAGAACCGTGTGCAGAAGCCACTGTAGGAATCCGAATGGGTCGGATAAGGTTGGATGGTAAGGCTGTATAAAAGTGTTTGCCTAAATCCAATTTACATTTCATTCCATGTTATATTCTATTTACCCATTTTGTCATTTTAATATGACTTATTTACTTAATCCTCCACTGAAATCCCATCCACTCCTGATTGCAAACCTAAGATTCAAGTTAGGAAAGGAGAAATGGCAATGCAACATTCCAATACAATAATCAAAGACCCTGGATATCTCTTGCTTCTCCACACCTCTTTGCAGCCAATGATGTTACTGCAGGCGGCAGCCCCAAACATCCGTGCATGCATTAAACTATTGCTCTTCCTCCAAACTAAGCTTGTGTTTGCCTGCTGATCAAGTCGCATTTCCTTCACTGAATTGCTAAGCAAACATATACATATACTGCTGGGACACAGAAGGCTGGCCCTTATGTGAATGCATGCTAGCTTGATAGTTCACAAAAGCATTGGAACTGTCAGGGCAGAGCCCATTTAGAGAAAAGTTGAGGATAGTGATGTGTTTTTCATAGAAGAAGAAAGATGATATTTCATTCTCTCATTCCACTTAGTATATGACAAGCTCTGAGTTAGGTGTTAGAAATTTAAGCATAAACAGAGCATAGTCCCTGGTTCTCTGAGTTCACAATACAATAGAGGAAAAAATGTAATTCTTCTTCTTTTATTTTTTTAAAGATTTTCTTTACTCATTTGAGAGAGAGAGAGAGAGCACAAGCAGGGGAGAAAGGCAGAGGGAGAGTGGTAAGCAGACTCCCTGATGAGCAGGGAGCCTGATGTGGGGCTCAATTTCAGGACTCTGAGATCATGACCTAAGCTGAAAGCAGATGTTTAACCAAATGAGCCACGCAGGTACCCCAGGAAAAGATGTAATTAAATAGCTATATAACAAGATTGCACAAGACTGCAGGACAATTGCCATCTCTGAACTTTAAAGAACACGGAGGCAAAGGAGAGAGTGGATGATGTGGCAGATATTACAGAGAAGAGCTTCTTAATGGGGTCCCCTGTTTTTACTCCCACTCCTTGGGGCTTTCCCTCCACAATACTCATCACATCTAATTTTTAATGATTCTAATTAGTGCCCCTCCCTTCCACAATGGAAGGGTCAGACAGAAATGGACAATATCTGCCCTGCTCAATGCCATATTTCATAGCTTAGCACAGGGCCCTGCACATAACTGTTTGTTGGATATAAGCACCAATCTAAAAATTTTCATCACCATTCACAAAATTGGCTTTCACACCCATTACGTGATCTCCTATCCATCCCTTTCCTGCCTGTGCTCATTCCCACTTCTCCACATTTGCCTGTTCTGATCTTTTTGTTTGGACCACAGTCCTCACTTTTCTCCGTGTGGTCCTTCAAGGACTACTTTAGTGATATGCTTTTATCACAGGAACTGCCTGATGATGCCACCTCTAATGACCTTTATGTCTCTAAATTTGTACAACATAAATTATCATTTTCACGGTTTTCAGCATAAAACTAGTTTGTTCTTCTTGGCTTCATAAAGTGAGTGTTGCTGTGTCTGTGCATGTTCAACATGGAACTTCTTATGAAATTCCTTCAAAGTGAAGACTATTGAGTTTTCTCTGTTGTGTTCTCCATCTTCTAGAACACAATGGCCGCCTCAACCAGCAGAATATGCAAGTCTGATAGGCCTTAATGATCACCTAACACTAGACATTGCTCTCCATTTTCGAGTGGAGCTACATGAGTGTCAGAGGGATGAAGTGGCCCAGCAAGCATCAAGAAGCAGGGGGGATAGCAAGACCAGTATTCATTCTCCCCTATTCTAAACTACTCTTGTTTTTACTCTTATGTATTGCTATTATTAGATGCACAATGATGAATCATATGAAAATAATAATTTGAACCCCTCAAAATCTGTCTTTTTAAAACCAAGTTACTTCCCTCATCCAGGATTCCCTCTTCTCATCTCCAAAAATAAAAACTCTGGATTAAGGGACTTCCTCCACCCCCTCACAACTTAGAAGTTCTAGTTTCCATTTTCTGAGTTAATGGTTTCTGCTGCTCAAGGGAAAGAATGTAAGAATCTGAACTTTGAAATTAAATACTATGATATATGACATAATAAACTTCCAACCCTCATATTACAATGTAATTACATTTTTACATTAACTTGTGTCAAAAAAAATGAACTAGGCAGGGAATACAGTATGTAGATATCACTCCTAATCTTTTCTAAAGAGCTTAGAATTTAATTAGATAGACTGACAGGTGAGACAAAAATTACAGGGAGAAAATGAGTCACCTACTCAAGGAACATAAAGTCCATGGGCAAGCTCCTTGAGTGGTATGTACTTATGAGCACAAACCCCATCCACTAATTTGACAAGAGTTTCGGGACAGTTTCCAGAATAATGTTTGGAAAAGACTATGAAAGATTAGTTGGACATCAAAAAAGTGATTCATTTGGGACCACAAGACATGAAGGATGGTATAGAGTAACAGTTAAGTGCATAGACTTTGGACTCATTGAGATCTGAGTTAAATCTGGATTCCATAACTTCTAAGTGCAACCTGGACCAAGTTATTTAACATCCATAAGCCTCAACACAGTCAGCAAGCAAAGGTAAGTAAAAATATTTCCCTCAAGTGTTTTGTGTGTGGCTTCAATGATAAGATTTATGCAGCTCCCAGGGCATAGCAAGTGCTCAATAAAGTTAATATAACAGGAGATCAATATTTATTAAATTGAATTCACACAATTTTAGAAAGGTAGATTGCTGAGACAATTGCCTCAAATCCTTTCTGGAAGTCAGAGATTGTAAATAAGCAATAAAGATGGGAGATGGAATGGAAGTAGGAAAGGAAGCTGAATAATAGTTGTCACAAATATTGACAAAGGACTTAAAAAGCTTCTTCTGTGCTTATATCACTGGATAGTCTCAGCAGTTCTTGAAATGGGCAGAAAATGAATGGTGATTCTCACTTTAGTTATAAGGAAATCAAGTGACTTATTTGCACTCACCTAATTACAGAGATGTGGAGCTGGGTCTTCCAAAACAAACCTCCTCAACAGAGGAGCTCAACAGAGGCTTAGATTTCAACAGAGGCAGTGGGGGTTATATGTAAAGACCTAAAAGGGAAGGGATATTGAATTATAAGAATGTGATAAGTGTGGGCAAGTTGACACAGAGTGTGGGTCTAGAAAAGAGATTAGAAAATGGCAAAAGAAGAAATTTCCAAGAAGTCCATGGAAAGGAATACTTGGTTGTGGTCTCAATGTGTAGGCTAGGACTTTTAACTCTCATCCTGGAGTGTTGTTATATAGATGTGAACAACCAGTCAATATCTGCTCTAGAAAATGGGCTTTCATCTTGACCTGGGACAGAAGAAGGAGAACCTTGGTTCCCTGTTCCATCTCATAGTGTGTCCTAGTGAGGGTCAGATGCTGTTTCAGGGGCTAGATGTACAGAAATGAGAAGCTAACCCTGTTAGTGCTGTTGAGACCTTAGCAGGGGAAACAAATAAGAAAAAAAGACAATTAATAAAATCGAAAGATATTATAATAGAGGCAAGCACAGGGTTCTCTGAGATCAGAATGGAAAGACCTGCACAGGGATAGAAGTTGAGGACACATTTCTTGACCTGCAGTTAGTGGACTTAGCCTCAAAGGATGAGCACAAGATGAGCAGGGGAGAAAACTGAAAAAAAGGAGGTGTAGGAAGAAAGAGAACTCCCAAGTTCCAGGCAGAGAGCACATCTCATGCAAGAGAATTGCAGTATTGAGTGGATTGATCAAATTTCTCTCTCCCTATTCCTAGGCTGCATCAAGAAAGCCACTTAACTAGAGATGCCATCGTTCCTGTTCCACACTTACTCCTTCTAAATGTACCTCTCCATCTGTGGAATGGAATATCCAGTGTTATTTCATCCCACATAGCCTGTCCTTAGCTAGTGAAAGCCAATTAGACCAGGGTGGGCACCTGGCCCACGGGCATAATAATCAGTGACATCAACACCTACCATAGGTACAGATCTTTCATGTGACATGAAAAGATGCTTCAATAAGATGTCTCGCTCATTAACTGAAAATAGGAGAACAGAGGGACCAAAGTAGTAAGTAATATGAGCAAAAGCCAAAAGGAGATATCTAGAATTATCAGAAGCAAGAATCAGAGAATCAGAGAAGAATCAGAGAAGGAGAGAGATAGGAAGACAAAGCCATGAAGAAGACAAAGTTAGCAGGGCAAGGGAAGCATGAACAAAGTTAGCAGGGCAAAGTTAACAGGGCGAGGAAGACAAAGTTAGCAGGGCAAGGAAAGATATAAACAAAAAGATAAAAGTGAAGATATAAACAAAAAGAAATGTCCGATCTTCATGTTCCGCATTGGTCTCCCTGGCACTTTCATCACATTACCTGCTACCGGAGATATGGTAAAACAAGGTGAAAATAACAGAAAATTCTGAGTCATCATTCTTGACAGTTTTCTAACCAGAGCCCATATTTGGGAGCTAGACTAACCAAACAAAAGATATCCATATAGCAATGTTAACAAAATATAAATTTAAAACAAACAAGTGAATTGGAAGCAAATATTTGAAGCCTAAATATTGATGCCTGATTTGTCCCTGAGCTTCCTGGCTGTGAGAGCAATGAGGGCAATGCACTGTTAGTGAATTTCATTAGTACAGGAAGGAAGGTCTCAGTTTCCTGGAGGAAATAGTAGTTTTCCTGTCTCAAACTTCAAAATTGATCTCCATATGGGTCATTCTTTGGGCTACTCATTTGTGTGGTAGACACCATCCTCCATGATAATTTCAGAGCAAATGCAGAAATAGTTTTCAGTCTTAAAGTCTAACTAACTGAAACGAGTCCTGGGAGGAACTCATATGGCCTATGGACCCATCTGGTGACTCTAAATGGAACTCAGCACACTCTGAACTCTGGTCAAGCTCTGTCTCTTGTCTTCCACGCTTCCCCTCCTTCTCCATGCCCTGGGGGTATATGGGCAATAGACTATGACCCTCAAGAAGACAGGGGATTTTGTCTGTTTTGTTAACTGATGCATTACCAGTGCCTAAAATAGGGACCGGTATACAGTTAGGACCAATTCCGTATGTGTTAAATTAATGTGGAATGAACCATTCAGATCTCAACCTATAAACAACAATTGATTTCCTTTGCTAAATGTCCTATCAAACATTTTTCACTCATTACTGAAATTACATATTTGAAATTGGCCTTCCTGGAAAACTGTAAACTCTTTGAGGGCAGTATTAATTTCTGCCCTATCCCAGGCTTTGCTCTGGGCCCTGTATTTAGAAAGTGTGCAATACACAAATGATCAGGGGTGCCTGGGTGGCTCAGTTGGCTAAACATCTGACTCTTGGTTTTGGTGCAAGTCATGATCTCAGAGTGGTGAGATTGAGCCCTGCATCAGGCTCCATGCTCAGTGGAGAGTCTGTTTGAGGTTCTCTCTCTCCCTCTCCCTCTGCCCCTTCCCTGCTCAAATAAATAAATAAATCTTTTAAAAAATACACAAATGACCAATGAGTGACAATAGGCATGAATGACCTGTGAGTCACATAATGAATCTTGTGATGCAGTTTCTAAATGCAACATTATCAGAGACAAATAAGACGGAAGGATTTCAGGGCTACTGAAACCAAAGAGAAGGATACAGTGACTAATGATGGAAGAGGAAGGTAACAAGAACAGGTGAAAAGAGATCAAAAACAAGGAGAACCAGAACAAGGCTGATGACAAGGAGGAGGACAAACCCATACCTATCATCTTAATTGATTTTCCAAATTCTGTGAAACCTGGATTGTAACCATCTAACAGATATAGAGACCAATATTCAAAGAGTATTAGTAAGATATATTAAATGGATTGAGCTGAAGATATGAGAACTATGGTTGTTAAAGATTGTGCCAAAGAACCACTAAATCATATTGCTGGTATAGATTGCCCGGGACCACCTGGCCCATTCATCTATTTATAGACAAAGGAAAAATGTCCTGAGAGAGCTCACTGTTGCCCAACCTTGCCCAAATACTTGTTTGGTGTTGCAAGTGACTCCTCAGATGGCTGACACAACAAATAAGTCTTCTATTTTCTCAAATGGGATCCTTCAGAGGTTTGTGGGATCAGCAGAAGCTGATCAGGATGTGAGTGAAAACAGAGAACTTCTAGTTTTTAGTCACTGCAACTTCTCTTCCGTGCCAATCCAGGGAAGCACACTAAAGCCAAGGTTAGTGTGATTATCCTCTCTGACTGCTAAGTAACCCCTGTACCTGACCCTGAGAAAAGCCCCAGGGAAAACCAAAGGTCAGATCAGCCAAAGACCAAAACAATATGGCTGACCTTTGCAAAGGTGTTGAGACTGCACAGAGAGATTTGTAAAAAGGGAGGGATTGTCTTGCAAAGTTCAGCTACTTTTTGTGAGGAGAAGTGGCCCTCTGCTCAACTAATGCTAAGTGAAACCTGCAGGGGCACTGACAGTGGGTCCCTTTGGCCTTGGTGAGCCAGGTGGCCTCCCCCAACTGATATCCTGCTGGAGTCACATTTGGAATTTTCAGAGAATGGACCTTCACCACCTGAATGAAGTGGGATTCAAAGAGATAAACACATAAGTGTTATGCCTAGAAACAGCAGGACACCAGGAAAAATACAATTATTCTAGCATTTAGCACATTATCCATTCTCTTAAATGTAGAGTTCAGAAGTCTTTGGTATTTTGCATACAATGAAAAATTTTTCAAGCAAAAACTTATTACAAATACGGGTATGTCAAACAAAATCTGTGTGCTGTTTTTATCTTTATATCTTTTTATCTTTAAATCTTTAACTGAAACAGAGATGGGGACCAGAACCTGTCCTTTAAACTCCCGTATTCCCATAGCCGCTGCAGAAGCACCTCTAATGGACTTAATGTTCTTAAATACCAGTGTAATAAAATGAATCTCAACAGCACACTTCCTTATGTGATTATTTGCTTAATATCTACCTGCCCCGCTGTACTAGCGCCTTCCCAAGGACACACACCATGTCTGATTCTCCTCAATGTAGCATTGCCAGTGCCTGGCAGAGTGCTCAAAACAGTGCTTGAGACAGTGTGTGGGAAAACACCTTGTAAATTCTAAAAACTCTAAAAGGCTACAACTAGAAGGTAGTAGTCTCAGTTCACTCGCCAGAACCTATTTTCAGGAAGCAATCATGTTCGGTCGAGTTGAAAGTGTTTTCTCAGTAAGTTCACGAACTCCCAACAAACAGAGAATTCTTGTTTGACTGATGCCTGGCAGACACGTGAAGTGATTTCCTAAGCCCATCGCTGCTTGTCATCATTTAAACACCGCCTGTCCCTCTCACTGGCTCCACCTCCCACAATTCATTGTGTGGGGGGCATCCATTGTCTCCGGGCACTCTCTCTCTCTCTCTCTCTCTCGAAAACCTGCTCTAACTCCTTTCAAACCTCCATGCAACAGCAGAATGTAATTGCACTTTCATCTTCCTTAGGTATCATGTCTAGAAAAAATCGGCAGTGAGTCTATTCTTCTGATTAGATGGGCACAGCAGCAGAAAAATAAATTGAACCTCTGTCTTTTTGTGAAATCCAATATTTCACAATATACTATTTGACACAGCTCAGATTGCATTGATCTGAATCGGAGCATTGTAGCACACTCAGAAAACATTCCCTTTTATTACGTTACATGGATAAAGAGAGGTTTAAAGGCCCAAGGCATAAACAAAATCTTGAGCTTTCGTTGCAGGCTCATTAACATACTGGGTGTTAATTAAATCTTTAGAAAGTGTACTGCTTGGGTCATGAGCTGACATATAATGAAAATGACTTGTAATGCTTCACACCTCATAGGGTCATGCAGCAAAATATGTGGATTGGAAAATCTATCCTGCAGGACTCCCCATCCTGTGGAGAGACAGACACCCCACAAATTCAGCCTATGGTCATTCCTTTTATGGAGGTGCCTTTTGCCTGGAGATGACAAAGAAGGCCCCATAGTGGAGGAAACATTTGAAGGGAGCCTGGAAGAGCCGGCTGATTTTGCTTGGTGGTACCAGGTAAAAAGATATTCCAAGCAGAGGGACTAGAATGTGCAAATGAGTAAGCACAAAATCTCTCAGCCTCTGGTTTGTCTATATTCCTCCAAAAGCCTAAGAATGGAGTATTCCACCAGAGACTGTCCACTGTGCAGAAATGAGGGACTCTAGCAGTAAGGCCCTGCTTGTTCAATCCATCACTCTTCTGCAGGTGTACATAAGGCTAGCAATCAAGGAAATCCTGTTATTTTCCAGTGAGCAGCTGTCTGGTCAGTTCTCTTCCTTCCTGAAGTTATGAAATTCCTCTTTAGGTATTTTCTCATGAGCAATTTCACCTTTACTGCTTTACTTTTACTATTTTTTCAGAGCATTTTTACCTCTGGAGATTATTTTAATCTCATCCTTTTTTGTTTAGTTGTATAAGTTACCAACCCCCTCTTCCCTGATCCTTTTAGCAAGCTTGTCTCCATGTCTATGTACATCCTTTATAAAAAATGTTGTCCAGGATGGGATCAGGAGACCTCTGTGGAAAGAACACTTTCACTACCTCCATTCTGACCTCAGTCTGTACTTTCTAATTGATTAAATTCTTCTTTCCAGCTTATCTCTTGACTCAGGCAAAAGACCCCGTGGACAAAGCATCCCATGATGGTAACCAAAACTACCCCTCAAGCCCTGATACCAGCAAAACCCATGTGATTGACCCCAAGACAATGATCGACTTGACCTTCACTGCCCACCAGCACATATCCACTGATCTTTGTCTCACATTTTCTGTATATAAACCTAGAGGTATTTTCAGCACTTTGGAGACAGTCTTTGAGACATTATTCCACTGTCTTCCTGGTGTGGCCTCACTGAAATCAATTCATTTTTTGTGCCACTACTACTTATCTCTCTGCCTTTGGATTTTGTCAGTGGCTGGTGACCAAACCTGGCCTGTTTGGGATCCTCAAACCCAGGTGCTTTTACACCCCTGTGCCCTGGTTACGCTGTGCTGCCCCAGGAGAGAGCTGACTTGGAGATCACACAATTATTTATCAGCAGTCTCTGTGTAGGGCTGATTTACCATTTTTGACTGTGATTTCCATTATTACTCTTGAGTTATATGATTTTTGATAACACAAAGAAACACAGTGGAAAAAGCACCAGAGACTGAGATAAGATTTAAATGTGAATTCTGACTCCGCTACTCTCTATAAGAAGAGAGGCCAGACATTCTTCTCTGAGTCTCAGTTACTTAATCTCGAAAATGGAGATAAAAATTCCTTCCTCTGATGAATAGTTTAAAAATGTAATTCACTGATTCTCAATACCTGGAATCTAATAGGCCCAGAAACATGCAAATGCCTATGGATGCTCATACTGACACTGATCCTGGGCCAGGCCTAAAAATAAACACTGCTTCTTTCTTATTTCCAGGTGTTGAATAACTTAGAATATTTTCCTCCCTCACTCGTTTAATCCCTCTGTGACATTTTGTCAGTGACATCTTTCAAAATATCTTCTATCTTGCAGTAATGGCTTGCTTCATTATGGAATAATGAGGGCTAACAAATCTGATTGTACTGATTCTTTCACTACAAATAGATCACTGGTGCTCAGCATTGTCTGTTTCAGAACTCAAAGAATGAGTGTCTGCAGATCAAACAAGAAATTATCCCCTTCCATTTGCTTCCAGAACTCCTGCCCGCTTAAGTACCGCAGAACTGTAGGTGCTGATGGGACTGAAGCAGTCTCTTGTAAGGGAGCCTGTGAGCCATATCAAAGCAGAACACAAATCAGAACTAAGATTCTAGCCCAGGTCCACTTCAGAATCACTATGCAACCTTGGAAAATATATTCCACTTCTCTGAACTTTTTCTTCTTTATCTAGAAAGTAGGCACAATATTATCTACTTTGCAGCAAAGTTAAGAGAGTAGTATGAAATAGCACAAAGGTACAGTCAAGAGGAAGGTAGCTGCTATTAATAAAATGGCTTCTGGGGGTGCCTGGGTGCTTCAGTTAAGCATCCGACTCTTGATTTTGGCTCAGGTCATGATCTGAGGGTTGGCTCAGGTCAGGAGCTCAAGCACTGAGCAAGGAGCCTGCTTACGATTCTCTCTCTCCTTCCCCCTCTGTTCCTCCCTCCCCTCCGTACAAGTGCCTTATGCCTAGAAGAGGAAGCTCTTTTCCAATACATAAGTTAAAAAACCACCTATTGTTTACTGAGAATTTGCTGTGTGCAAGTATCATATAAGTCACTGTGGAGAAGAAAAAATGCAAACCATGCTGTCAATGAACTACTGTTCTCATATGGGTGATATGCATCATATGTTAATATGATTCTGACAAGTTATAAGTGGTGATTGTCATGAGAGAGGTGACGGCAAAGGACTGTGAAATTCCAGAGGATGGAGAAGGTTTCTACTTGTGTAAGGCCATGAAAATACCCTATAAAGAAAGACTTTGAATGTGGCCTTAAATGGCAAGCAAGGGTAAATCTGAGGAGATAAGGTTTAAGGTAAGTTAAAGCTCCTTGGTTGTATATACCAGAAAGCAAAAGACACAAAAATTAATAGTTCTCTTAAAGGAAAGAAAAGGTTTGTTGGAAAGATGCATTAAGGAGGAATTGAAATACCAAACTTGAGGAAGGCCAAGAACCAAGGGACATCTGTCTGGACATGTCAGCAACAGAGGCACATGACTCTTCTTTCTAGGATGCAGCCAAGAAATAATTAGCTTTTAGCTGCATTTCACAACTTGACATCTCTGTTCTTGTGCTCAAATTCTAAGGAAAGAATCTAATTGGTACAATGCATATTAGTCACAAATGACCAGTGGGGAGGGCATAGTCATTAGGGACACCTTTGTAAGCAGGGCAACCACCCCAATTTGTGTTGATCATGGATCAGAATGAAGGAGTGCAGTCCAGGGAGAGGGACCCAGTAAGCAGTAGCATGGAGGTCAGAAAGCTCAAAAATAGAGAATTGTGTGAAGCATGGAGAGATTATAGAGTCTGTGAAGGAGAGGACCAGAAGATGAAAGCCAGAATCTGAATCTATTCCAACAATGCCTTCAAAATCCCTTGGATAAAGAGTGAGTAAGAGATGAGATCAGAAAGGAACAAGTGACATTTAGACAGATTATTGCAAAGAAATTAATCCTGTGGGATCTGCTGGGGTTGTTACTGAACACCAGGACAAAATTACTCTGTGATCACTGCACAGCAAAAGCAAAATGTGTTAAGTTTAATTCCATCTCATGGACAAAGTAACTGTTCACAATAAAGAACAAAGTACATCAAAAATTTTGAGGGGGCGAAGCAAGATGGCGGAGGAGTAGGAGACCTAGATTTCGTCTGGTCTCAGGAATTCAGCTGAATAGGGATCAAACCATTCTGAACACCTACGAACTCAACAGGAGATCGAAGAGGAGAGTAGCAACAACTATCTGAAAAGAGAAGCGACCACTTACTGGAAGGTAGGACGTGCGGAGAACTGAATCCGAGGCGATATTCGGGAGGATAGACAGTGGGGGAGGGGCCTCCGTCGGCCGCTTCTGGCAAGTGCTAGAGCCGCGGAGCACAAAATCGGACCTTTTAGAAGTCGGCTCCGCTCAGGGACGTCGCTCCAGTGGCTAAGCGGGGGGTGGAACCCTCGCGGGACAGTGTGTCTCAGGACCCTCGGGGTCACAGAAAGACCGGGGATGCCTGAGTGCGGCAGAGCTCCCAGGTATCGGGGCGGGGAAGCCGGCTGCAGAGATGGAGCCGAGGCGCGGGCTCTCAGCTGGGGGTGGCCATAAACTGTGATCCGAGGCCCAGTCGGGCCACTGCTCCTGCAGCAGGGACCCAACAAGCGGCAGAGCCGGGGAGACTCCCCTTCCTCCCCCGGGAGGAGCGGCGCGGGAGCGCACAGCAGGGATCTGCTGGGTTTGGAGACTCCACACGGGGTCGGGTGCCAGAGGTAGAAACGTTCGGTCACAGGCCGGGTGAGCACGGAGAGCGGCCGGAGACCAGGGAGACGGGTGTGACTGCTTTTCTCTGGGGGCGCACTGAGGAGCGGGGCCCCGAGTTCTCAGCTCCTCCGGGTGGAGATTGGGAGGCCACCATTTTTGCCCTGGTCCTCCAAGGCTGTACGGAGAGCTTGCAGGGAACAAAAGCTCCTGAGAGCAAACCCAAGCAGCTTGCTTAGCCCAGACCGACAAGGGCGGGGCAATTCCGCCTCCGGCAAAGACATTTGGAAACCACAGCAACAGGCCCCTCCCCCAGAAGATCAGCACGAACAGCCAGCAAGCCAAGACCAAGTTTACCGATCAAGGAGAACGGGAGAACCCCAGCGCTAGGGGAACACTGCACATAGAATTCATGGCTTTTTTTTACCATGATTCATTAGTTCATCAAAGTTAATTTTTCTTAACTGTTTTTTTTTCTTTTTCCCTTTTTCAACCAACATCTTATCAATCTCTTTTTAAAAAAAAAAACAATTTTTTATTTTTCATTTTAGAGTCATATTTTATCCCTTCATAGTAGTTACCCTTATTTTTGGCATATATATATAAGTTGTTCTCTCTTTAAAATTTTGAGATACAGTTTCTTCTAACAGATAAAAATATACCCTAAATCACTAGTGTATGGCTCTGTTCTAGTCTCCTGCCTGATCACATTCTCCCCTTTTTTATTTTTTTTTTTAAATCTTCTTTCTTTTTTCAAACAACTTCTTATCTTATCAAGTCCTTTTATAAAATCTTTTATAATTTTCATCTTTACAGTCATCTTCTATCCCTTCATTGTATCAACCCTTATTTTGTACATATATGTCTTTCTTCCTTTAAAATTTTAGGAGGCACTTTTTTCTAACAGACCAAAATACACCCAAAATCTAGTGTGTGGCACCAATCTATGCACTAGCCTGATCACATTTGATCACATTCTGCTTTTTTTGTATTGTTCTGTTTTTGTTTTTATCTTTTTTTTCTCTTTTTTTTTCTCTTTCTTTTTTCTTTCTTTCCCTTTCTTTTCCCCTGGTTTCAGGTCTTTTCTGATTTGTATACAGTATATTTGCTGGGGACGTTGTAAACCTGTTAGCATTTTGTTCTCTCATTCATCTATTCTCCTCTGGACAAAATGACAAGACAGAAAAAATCACCTCAGCAAAAAGAACAAGAGGTAGTACCGTCAGCCAGGGACCTACTCAATATGGACATTAATACGATGTCGAACCTAGATTTCAGAATCATGACGTTAAAGATACTAGCTGGGCTTGAAAAAAGCGTGGAAGTTATTAGAGAAACGCTTTCTGGAGAAATAAAAGAACTAAAATCTAACCAAGTCGAAATCAAAAAGGCTATTGATGAGGTGCAATCAAAAATGGGGGCAATAACTGCTAGGATAAATGAGGCAGAAGAGAGAATCAGCGATATAGAAGACCAAATGATGGAAAATAAAGAGGCTGAGAAAAAGAGGGAGAAACAACTACAGGATCACGAGGGCAGAATTCGAGAGATAAGTGATACGATAAGATGAAACAACATTAGAATAATTGGGATCCCAGAAGAAGAAGAAAGAGAGAGAGAGGCAGAAGGTATATTGGAGCAAATAATAGCAGAGAACTTCCCTAATGTGAGGAAGGAAACAGTCATCAAAATCCAGGAAGCACAGAGAACCCCTCTCAAAATCAATAATAATAGGTCAACAGCCCGACATCTAATAGTAAAACTTACGAGTCTCAGAGACAAAGAGAAAATCCTGAAAGCAGCTCGGGAGAAGAGATATGTAACCTAAAATGGTAAAAATATTAGATTGGCAACAGACCTATCCACAGAGACCTGGCAGGCCAGAAAGTACTGGCAAGATATCTTCAGAGCACTAAATGAGAAAAATATGCAGCCAAGAATACTATATCCAGCTAGGCTGTCATTGAAAATAGAAGGAGAGATAAAAAGCTTCCAGAACAAACAAAAACTAAAGGAATTTGCAAACACAAAACCAGCCCTCCAAGAAATATTGAAAGGGGTCCTCTAAGCAGAGAGAGAGCCTAAAAGCAGCAAAGATCAGAAAGGAACACAGACAACATACAGTAACAGTCACCTTACAGGCAATACAATGGCACTAAATTCATACCTTTCAATAGTTACCCTGAATGTAAATGGGCTAAATGCCCCAATCAAAAGACACAGGCTATTAGATTGGATTAAAAAACAAGACCCATCAAGGGCGCCTGGGTGGCTCAGATGGTTAAGCATCTGCCTTCAGCTCAGGTCATGATCCCAGGGTCCTGGGATCACGTCCCGCATCGGGCTCCGTGCTCCTTGGGAGCCTGCTTCTCCCTCTGCCTCTCTCTCTCTCTGTCTCTCATTAATAAATAAATAAAATCTTTAAAAAAAAATAAAAAATAAAAAAATAAAAACAAGACCCATCGATATGCTGTCTGCAAGAGACTCATTTTAGACCCAAAGAAAACCCCACATTGAAAGTGAGGGGGTGGAAAACCATTTACCATGCTAATGGACACCAAAAGAAAGCTGGGGTGGCAATCCTTATATCAGACAAACTAGATTTTAAAACAAAGACTGTAATAAGAGATGAGGAAGGACACTATATCCTACTTAAAGGGTCTATCCAAGAAGAAGATCTAACAATTGTAAATATCTATGCCCCGAACATGGGAGCAGCCAATTATATAAGGCAATTAATAACAAAAGCAAAGAAACACATTGACCACAATACAATAATAGTGGGGGACTTTAACACCCCCCTGACTGAGATGGACAGATCATCTAAGCAAAAGATCAACAAGGACATAAAGACTTTAAATGACACACTGGACCAAATGGACTTCACAGACATATTCAGAACATTCCATCCCAAAGCAACGGAATACACATTCTTCTCTAGTGCCCATGGAACATTCTCCAGAATTGATCACATCCTAGGTCACAAATCAGGTCTCAACCGGTACCAAAAGATTGGGATCATTCCCTGCATATTTTCAGACCACAATGCTTTGAAACTAGAACTCAATCACAAGAGGAAAGTCGGAAAGAACTCAAATACATGGAGGCTAAAGAGCATCCTACTAAAGAATAAATGGGTCAACTAGGAAATTAAAGAAGAATTTAAAAAATTCATGGAAACAAATGAAAATGAAAACACAACTGTCCAAAATCTTTGGGATACAACAAAGGCAGTCCTGAGAGGAAAGTATATAGCAATACAAGCCTTTCTCAAGAAACAAGAAAGGTCTCAAATACACAACCTAACCCTACACCTAAAGGAGCTGGAGAAAGAACAGCAAATAAAGCCTAAACCCAGCAGGAGAAGAGAAATAATAAAGATCAGAACAGAAATCAATGAAATAGAAACCAAAAGAACAGTAGAACAGATCAACGAAACTAGGAGCTGGTTCTTTGAAAGAATTAACAAGATTGATAAACCCCTGGCCAGACTGATCAAAAAGAAAAGAGGAATGACCCAAATCAACAAAATCATGAATGAAAGCAGAGAGATCACAACCAACACCAAAGAAATACAAACAATTATAAGAACATATTATGAGCAACTCTATGCCAGCAAATTAGATAACCTGGAAGAAATGGGTGCATTCCTAGAGATGCATCAACTACCAAAACTGAACCAGGAAGAAATAGAAAACCTGAACAGACCTATAACCACTAAGGAAATTGAAGCAGTCATCAAAAATCTCCGAAGAAACAAAAGCCCAGGGCCAGATGGCTTCCCAGGGGAATTCTATCAGACATTTAAAGAAGAATTAATACCTATTCTCCTGAAACTGTTCCAAAAAATAGAAATGGAAGGAAAACTTCCAAATTCATTTTATGAGGCCACCATTACCTTGATCCCAAAACCAGACAAAGACCCCATCAAAAAGGAGAATTACAGACCACTATCCTTGATGAACATGGATGCAAAAATTCTCACCAAAATACTAGCCAATAGGATCCAACAGTACATTAAAAGGATTATTCACCATGACCAAGTGGGATTTATCCCTGGGCTGCAAGGCTGGTTCAACATCCACAAATCAATCAACGTGATACAATACATTAACAAAAGAAAGAACAAGAATCATATGATCCTCTCAATAGATGCAGAAAAAGCATTTGACAAAGTACAGCATCCTTTCTTGATCAAAACTCTTCAGAGTATAGGGATACAGGGTACATACCTCAATATCATAAAAGCCATCTACGAAAAACCTACAGCGAATATCATTCTCAATGGGGAAAAACTGAGAGCTTTTCCCCTAAGGTCAGGAACGCGGCAGCGATGTCCACTATCACCACTGCTATTCAACATAGTATTAGAAGTCCTAGGCACAGCAATCAGACAACAAAAAGAAATCAAAGGCATCCAAATCGGCAAAGAGGAAGTCAAACTCTCACTCTTTGCAGATGATATGATATTTTATGTGGAAAACCCAAAAGACTCCACCCCAAAACTGCTAGAACTCATACAGGAATTCAGTCAAGTAGCAGGCTATAAAATCAAAGCACAGAAATCAGTGGCATTCCTATACACCAACAACAAGACAGAAGAGAGACAAATCAAGGAGTCGATCCCATTCACAATTGCACCGAAAACCATAAGATACCTAGGAATAAATTTAACCAAAGAGGCAAAGGATCTGTACCCAGAAAAGTATAAAATACTCAGGAAAGTAATTGAAGAAGACACAAAGAAATGGAAAAACGTTCAATGCTCATGGATTGGGAGAACCAACATTGTGAAGATGTCGATGCTACCTAGAGCAATCTACACATTCAATGCAATCCCCATCAAAATACCATCCACTTTTTTCAAAGAAATGGAACAAATAGTCCTAAAATTTGTATGGAACCAGAAGAGACCCCGAATAGCCAGAGGAATATTGAAAAAGAAAAGCAAAGCTGGCGGCATCACAGTTCCGGACTTCCAGCTCTACTACAAAGCTGTCATCATCAAGACAGTATGGTACTGGCACAAAAACAGACACATAGATCAATGGAACAGAATTGAGAGCCCAGAAATGGACCCTCAACTCTATGGTCAACTTATCTTTGACAAAGCAGGAAAGAATGTCCAATGGAAAAAAAACAGTCTCTTCAACAAATGGTGTTGGGAAAATTGGACAGCCACATGCAGAAGAATGAAACTGGACCATTTCCTTACACCACACACAAAAATAGACTCCAAATGGTTGAAAGACCTAAACGTGAGACAGGAGTCCATCAACATCCTAAAGGAGAACACAGGTAGCAACCTCTTCGACCTCAGCCACAGCAACTTCTTCCTAGAAACATCACCAAAGGCACTGGAAGCCATGGCAAAAATGAACTATTGGGATTTCATCAAGATAAAAAGCTTTTGCACAGCAAAAGAAACAGTCCACAAAACCAAAAGACAACCGACAGAATGGGAGAAAATATTTGCAAATGACTTAACAGATAAAGGGCTACTATCCAAAATCTATAAAGAACTGATCAAACTCAACACCCAAAGAACAAATAATCCAATCAAGAAATGGGCAGAAGACATGAATAGACATTTTTCCAAAGAAGACATCCAAATGGCCAACAGACACATGAAAAAGTGCTCAACATTGCTCGGCATCAGGGAAATCCAAAACAAAACCTCAACGAGATACCACCTCACACCAGTCAGAATGGCTAAAATTAACAAATCAGGAAATGACAGATGTTGGTGGGGATGCGGAGAAAGGGGAACCCTCCTACAGTGTTGGTGGGAATGCAAGCTGGTGCAGCCACTCTGGAAAACAGTATGGAGGTTCCTCAAACAGTTGAAAATAGAGCTACCATACGATCCAAGAATTGCACTACTGGGTATTTACCACAAAGATACAAATGTAGGGATCCGAAGGGGTACATGCACCCCAATGTTTATAGCAGCAATGTCCACAATAGCCAAACTGTGGAAAGAGCCAAGATGTCCATCGACAGATGAATGGATAAAGAAGATGTGATATATATACACAATGGAATATTATGCAGCCATCAAAAGGAATGAGATCTTGCCATTTGCAATGACGTGGATGGAACTGGAGGGTGTTATGCTGCGTGAAATAAGTCAATCAGAGAAAGACATGTATCATATTACCTCACTGATATGAGGAATTCTTAATCTCAGGAAACAAACGAAGGGTTGCTGGAGTGGTGGGGGGTGGGATGGATGGGGTGGCTGTTTGATAGACATTGGGGAGGGTATGTGCTATGGTGAGCGCTGTGAATTGTGCAGGACTGTTGAATCATAGATCTGTACTTCTGAAACAAATAATGCAATATATGTTAAGAAAAAAAAGGAAGAAGTTAGTAGGAGGGGAAGAATGAAGGGGAGTAAGTCGGAGGGGGAGACAAACCATGAGAGACGATGGACTCTGAAAAACAAACTGAGGGTTCTAGAGGGGAGGGGCTGGGGGGATGGGTTAGCCCGGTGATGGGTATTAAAGAGGGCACGTTCTGCGTGGAGCACTGGGTGTTATGCACAATGAATCCTGGAACACTACATCAAAACTAATGTTGTAATGTATGGTGATTAACATAACAATAAAAAAATTAAAAGAACAAAAAGAAGGGATAGCACGAAGGATTTCCCACGTAATGAAAAAAATAGTCATGTATCTTGACCGTGGCGGTAGTTATACAAATCTATATGGGTGATAAAATGGCATGGAACTTACACATGTAAACTGTCGACATAAAAAATGAGTGCACATAAAAACTGATGAAATCTGAGTATGGTTTGTAGTCTAGTTAATTGTATTAGGCTGATGTCAACTTTCTGATTTTAATAATGTACTATACTTATCTAAGTAATAGGTACATTAGATCTCACTGTACTCTTGAAACTTCTTGAGAGCCTATAATTATTTCAAAATAAAAAGCTTAAAAAGGTACATAAATGGAATTGCACTATATATACTCCTGTAACATTTTATACCTCAACATTGTTTGTGAGCTTCAACCAGGGGACTACCTATAGCTCTTATTTATTCATTTCCACTGCTATAGTATTTTCACTGTATACTATTCCGTAACTTATCATTTATCTTTCCAATGATGTACATTTAAGTTATTTCCAGTCTGTATTGTTTTTGTTTTTGTTTTACTATGCACAACAGCAATGCAATGAACCATCTGGTGCATGCATAAGATCATTTCTCTGGGGAACAGAATCATAAGAATGGACTTTCTGAAATTTACTCTCCAAAGTGGTAACAACAAGTAGTTGTGAGCGATCTTCTTTTTCAATATGTGGTATTATCAAGCTTTTAAATCTTTTCCAGTTTGAAGATGGGAATCAGTATCTTACTGTTTACTTTTGAATTGCCCTTATTATAAGGATTGTTTCAAATATTTGGTGGTTGCTTCTGCCTGCCTCTTCAATCTCATTCCCTGCCATTCTATCTCATTACTAATTACACTCCTTCTTTCATATCCTGGTCCAAGCCCACAGGTTTCTTTTCCTAGGGCCTTTGTACTTGTTGTTCCTTTTACTTAACCCTTCTGCTCAAAATAGTTTGCCATTGGACAGTTAAATGATTAGACTCTTGTCCTTCCGGTCTCACCTCCTCAGACAGGCCTTTTCTAACTACCTTCATATCACCATTAAAATTTTTAAATGTGTTTCAATATTCTCTGAAAGAATTGAAACAATCTTGATCATTTTGTTTTTAATAACTTGTTGTCTCTCTCACCTTCTAGAATATAATAATTCCCTTGGGAGAAGTGACATTGTAAGTGTTCTTTATCACAGTCTCCCCTATACCTAGAATAGTGAAGAGGTAACAGCATATTGGTAGGAAAATTATGAGTCTTGGAACAGCTTGGCATATGGAGCATGAAAAACCTTGTGAGCCATGTTAAAGAGTATAGATTTATTTTTGAACATGATGTTAATATTAAAGGAACATGAAAAGAGCATAGACAATCCTAAATATATAAAAAGATTTGTGTGATTTTCCTGAAAAAGACATAAACACTAAATTTCTTTTTTTTTAATTTAAATTCAATTAACCATCACTCACTGCAGATGTAGTGTTCAATAATTTATCAGTTGCATGTAACCCCCAATGAACACTAAATTTCTAATAATAAGCCTATTTCCCCTGGATCATTGGCCTCTAGAGGAGGTGTATAGTGGCCATTCTGAGATTTCCCATTATTCCACTAATAACTTGGGGCCTCTGTCTCCAAGATTCCACATCATCTTCTTTATTGAGCTACTTCTGAGAAAAAAATAACCAAAGTAAAAACTTTCAGAATTGGGCACCTGGGTGACTCAGATGGTAGGGCATCTGCTTTCAGCTCAGGTCATGATCCCAGGGTCCTGGGATCAAGCCTCGCATCCCCCCTGCTCAGTGAGGAGCTTGCTTCTCCCTTGGCCTCCTGCACTCCCTGCTTGTGATCTCTCTCTTGCTCTCTAATAAATAAATAAAATCCTAAAAAAAAAACCTTTTAGAATTATTGCATATACAATCTGTCCTAATTTGGTACTTCAAAAAGGTATCAAATAATAAGCTAAATTATTTTAATAATAAATCAAAACTGAAATTATAGAACATTGAATCAAATAAAAAGACAACACTAAATGCTAAATTGTTGATAGTCTTAAATGCATTTATTAGAAAGCAGGAAAGAATAAATGATCAAGCTATTCAATTCAATACAATAAAGGAGTAAGAGAGTAAATAACAGAAATGGAAACATAAAGACAAAAGCATACACTATTAAAATAGAAAGCAATAAAATAAAAGGAAAATGAGAGATGATAATACTGTGAGCTGAATTTTTGAAGAGTCAAAGAGACAGAAAAAGAAAGACAGAGAGAAAGAGACTGGTGGAATAAAAAACACAAAATAAGGAATACTGAGATAGGCAAAGAGCTTTCTGACTATCAACATACTTTTTTAAATATAGTTGACAAACTATATTATGTTAGTGTCAAAGTATACAACAGTGATTCCACAAGGCTCTGTGTTATGCTATGTTCACCACAGGGGTAGCTACTGTCTGTCACCATACAATGCTACTATAATGCCATTGATTATATTACCTTTGCTGTACCTTTTATTCCCATGACTTATTTATTCCATAACTGAAACCCTCTATCTCCCACTCCCCTTCACCCATTTTCCCAACCCCCAGACCCTTCCCCTCTGGCAAAAACTAGTTTGTTGTCTGTATTTATAAGTATGTTTCTGCTTTTTGCTTGTTTATCCATTTGTTTTGTTTTTCTTAGATTCCACATATAAGTGAAATCATATGGTATTTGTCTTGAAAATGACAAGATTTTATTCATTTTTATGGCTGAGTAGTATTCCACTCTTCTTTATCCATTCATCTATCAATGACCACCTGAGTTGCTTCCATATAATGGCTGTAGTAAGTAATGCTGCAGTAAAATAGGGGTGCATATATATATATTTTTTTTAATTTGATGATAAAAATATTTTTAAATTATGTAACACAAATAAGCAAATTGATTCTAATAATTGTGTAAATGTTAATATCCAAGTCTTAAAGAATTGTAATTACCTCTAAGGACTATGCATTACATTTGCATTTAGAAAATTTTCCTAAAAAATAGAAATTTCTGAAAATCTTTAGAAGGAAAAGAGCTCAAAATTGGCACACTAGTCAATAGTATCAAAAGCTTTAAATTTCTTGTTGTCACAGTCCCAGATTTGATATTTGATAGGACCATTGGACTAGAATTAGGCATCCTTTTGAGATGTGGAAAAAAAAAAGATCTTTTAGGTACTTAGAGTGACTCTTTTACTTTTAAGTATTCACTTATACACATCTAATCCTTTTTAATCTTTCTTGGCCAAAAATATAAGTCGTTTTCAGTTCCTTGATTTCTCAATGTTGGGGGAAAACTCTTCTTCATTGCTTCTTATATTTTCTCATATTTGAATAATTGAGTAGGCAAGTCTGTATGATTTTTTTATTTTAGTGTAATGGATCCCACTTGCTCATGGATATAAGCCACTATCTCCAATATCACTTTTATTACTAATAGTGATATTTTTGTTTTATTTTATTTTATTTTAAGATTTTATTTATTTATTTATTTGACAGAGACAGAGACAGCAAGAGCAGGAACACAAGCAGGGGGAGTGGGAGAGGGAGAAGCAGGCTTCCCGCTGAGCAGGGAGCCCAATGTGGGACTTGATGCCAGGATTCTGGGATCATGACCTGAGCCGAAGGCAGCTGCTTAACACCTGAGCCACCCAGGCACCCAAAATTATAAACCTCCATAGAGCCTGAAGGCTATTTTTTTAAGATTTTATTTATTTGACAGGAGAGAGCACAAGCAGGGGGAGCAGCAGAGGTATAAGGAGAAGCAGGCTCCGCGCTGAGCAGGGAGCCCGATGCAGGGCTAGATCCCAGGACCCCGGGATCATGACCTGAGCTGAAGGAAGACACTTAATGACTGACTGAGCCACTCAGGTGCCCCTTTTTGTTTTATTTTTAATAGTTTCAGAACTTGAATATGGGAGAGAAATGTTGTTTACTGAGTATTCTTGAATCCTCAACCACTGCTCCAACAATAAAAGCAATAACGGAAGAACTGTCAATGCCATTCTGTCTTAAGGAGGCAATTGTATCCAGTTGGGTTGGGAAAGGCCAGTTTTGCCAGGCTTCAAACTATGCACAACCAACTCAGGAGGAAAGAAAGTGGAAGGGAAACTGAATGCACTGTTACATTAAAGTAATAATTTTCTATTTATTTAAACCACTTGATTTTTGGGACTCTATATATCAGAAGCCACATGTTGGTACTAACAAATCCACCCCAAGAATTAAATTATTTTTCAGTGAGAAATACAGCTTGATAGAGGTGCAAAGAATGGCCAGAATTCTGTGTAGAAAGCCAAGGAAACAATTATGTAGATTATTTCATGGCAGGTATGTGGAAACGTATTTGATTATATTTATATTTGCTTTTAAAAGAATGTGAAAAGTAAAAAACAAATGTTGAAAAACAGTGCAATCAGCAAGGCAAAAGATGGTGCAGCAAATGGTGTGTTATGCCCCTTCTCTAAAGGAGACAAAGAGAAAGTACTTTAGAAATTAGAAGGTTCCATTTCTGAAGCTAATTAGCACTTCCCAATGTCTGGTTTGCTAATCTTATGAACAGTTCTATTATTAATATACAGAGAGCTACTATGAAAAGAGCAGTCTTATGTTAATTATCTAAATAACTAATCCAGGCACAATTAAATCAGTAAATTCACACAGTATTAATTTTTCTTAGTTTCACCTCATGGATACCAAATTTCTTTAGAAGTTAATATTTTTTGTTGGCTTTCCCACCATTTTGATATTTGATAGGACCATTGGACTTCTTAAAATGCATGAACTCAGAAATCATGGAGAATTAGAGGGCTCTCATATAGTTCCATCAGTCTTATTTCTAGAGAATTTTGTCTAACTTCCCCATAAGAGCTCAATAAATAATAAAATCACCCAGCAAGTAACATTTGTCACCTCAGATAAAAGTACTTAACCTTTCCTTTTTAGCAACTAATCACATGACAGGGAGAGAAGTAGAAGGGAGTGGAATATGTTGAGTGCATGGGGATATGAGGAAACCCTCCTTTGAAGGCTGGAAATTTGAAAACTAAAGAAACAGTTACTCTTATTCCTTCCTGGGGCCATTGAGAGTGGAAGTACCATTGATGGTTCCATTCCACATACCAAGGACAAGATGGTAAGCATGAGATCATAGCCTGATTGGGCACAAGAATTTCTTGAGGCAGCCCCCATCATCCTTTCCTGGGTCTCCCTAGAAACATGGAAGAAATCTGAATAGTTTCCATGGGCCATGTTCTAGGGGTGAGGATGGCTAAACATGAGAGCTGGTTTGCCTTATTTAATAATAATACTAATAATAATATCATAGTGATTAGTATAATATATCATTATAATACAGATATTATCTATATATTTATAAAATATGCCTCATATTATTCTCATATTATTGTGCTCATTTGCTAGAGGTACCAGAGAAAGGGAACAGAGGCACAGATTGTCCAAGCCAAGCATCAACTGGTGATGCTCAGAGCAGCCATAGCTTCAGCCATATAAGAGGTGTACATAGAGTCAACAAAGGAAAATAGCTGAATTCTCCAGGAGGTATTATGGGTTGCTATGTAACACCATGATGTCAAGGGACAGAATTATACTATTTGATGGACATTTCTCATTCACAACCTATGCTGCTATATTCATGACCTTTATTTTTTAGATTTTATTATTGAAGTATAGTTGGCATACAATGCTATATTAGCTTCAGATATACAACATACTGATTTGAAAACTCTATACTTGTTGCTCACCAAAAGTGACATTTTCTTCTTTCTTTAAGATCATTTTTTTCTTATTTCATCACATAGTAAGCAATGCAGTATGATGGGAATTTGCCTCAAAACTAAATTTTGTGCTGGCAAGTTATTGAGTTATAGGCTCACACTGACTTAAAGAATAACTGGATTGATCTGAGAGTCTCCCTGATGTGATGAGACTGAACTGGCTGCTAATAGAGTAGCAGCCACAGCTTATATCACTTTTGATGTTTTCTCTATCTCTTGAAGTGAGATAACAAAATATATTCCACTGCTCGGAAGAAGAAATAGTGAAAGATTCTAGGCTTTGCAGATCGTAAGACATGGGTGTGAATTCATCCCCTGCCGCTAAGCTGGCTGGGGTACACTTGCACAGGACTTTTTCCTTCTCCAAGACTCTTTGGCTTTCCTCTATGTCAGAATGGGGATAATAAAGTACCAGATAGCGTTTGTGTGAAGATAGGTGTGTGACTCATATACCAGTGTCTACAGAATTCTTTGAATAATTGGACTTCATCATAACTGATCCCACATCTTCTGAAAACTCCTTTGCAAGAGTTCTGGGAACTCCTATATCTTTCCCAGTTTCCTTCAGCTTTAACTGCTACCTTCTGCTAAACTCTCAATCATTACCCTGCATCCTGTGGTTTGTTATTTATTTCTGTTACAGTGTAAATCGGAATTTGGACATGTGTACTTCTCATTGGTTTCTCAGTTGCTTCTGGGGGATTATTATTCCTTAGTGGTTTCACACTGCAATATCATATAGAAAATACTTTTATATTGAATATTGTTTCCCTAATATTTTAAAGCTTTTTTAAAATTTCTAACAAGCTTTTTTTAATTTCTAGCAAGTCAGATTTAGCCTAAAGATGTTTCCCAGCTCTCTGTCCTTTTCTTCTCTACCTCAACCTTCTTTCTCCTCAGGGCTCTCCCCTAACACATTTTCTTTTTTCCAACTTTACATGTGAAAAATTAAATATATATAGATAGAGATATATAGAGATATACAGAGATAGATTATATATATATACACATATACACACATGTATACATATTTTTATATTTTTTAATTTTTTTTATTTATTTGACAGAGAGAGAGAGGGACAGCAAGAGAGGGAACACAAACAGGGGGAGTGGGAGAGGGAGAAGCAGGCTTCCTGCCGAGCAGGGAGCCTGATGAGGGGCTCCATCCCAGGACCCTGAGATCATGACCTGAGCCGAAGGCAGCCACTTAACCAACTGAGCCACCCAGGCACCCCCATACATATTTTTATAATGTAAAATTCAAGAAGTAAGGAATTACAAAAATGAGACCAATGCAACCACTGTGGAAAATAGTATGGAGTTTTTTGTTTTGTTTTGTTTTGTTTTTAAGTTAAAAACAGAAATACTGTATAATCCAGTAATTCCACTACTGGGTATTTACCCAAAGAAAACGGAAACATTCATTTGAAGATACATGCACTCCTATGGTTATTGTGACATTGTTTACAACAGCCAGCTATGAAAGAAACATAAGCACCCACTACCCACCACATATATACATATATAGTAGAATATTACTCAGGTATAAAAAAGAATGGAATATTGCCATTTGCAACAATATAGATGGGCCTAGAGTGTATTATTCTAAGTGAGATAAGTCAGACAGAGAAAGACAAATATCATATGATTTCACTTATATGTAGAATCTAAAACACAAGCAGACTCTTAGATGCAGAGAATGGACTGGTAGTTACCAGAGAGGAGGTGGGTGAGGGATAGACAAAATAAGTGAAGGGGATTAAGAGGTATAAACTGCCAGTTATAAAATAAATAAGTCACAGAGATTAAAAGTACAGCATAAGGAATATAGTCAGTAATTTTGTAATAGCATTGTGTGGTGACAGATGGTGACTACACTTATCATCATGAGCACTGAGTAATGTATAGAATTGTTGAATCACTATGTTGCATACCTGAACTAACATAACATTGTATGCCAATTATACTTCAATTAAAAAAAGAAAGAAGTCATCCTAAAATCTCAGTACCTATAAACTTTAATGTTAGTGATTAAAAACTATCTGGGTTAGAACTGTGGCTTTACAATCAATACCTATGTGGTTTGGCTAATTTAACAAACCCCTACTATGCTTCAATTATCTCATCTCTAGAATGGGTATTATGATAATGGTACTTGCTTCTTAATGTTCTTGTGAGATTAAATGAAGTATTATATGTACAGTGCTCAGGAAAATTCCTGCATTGAGTAAGCGCTCAGTAAGTAGTGCTAGTTTCTCTTACTATTGTTTATTATTATTAGACAGTATAATTCTAGACATCAATTTATGTGTATATATATATATAGTGAAAAAAATAAAGACATGAATAAGTGAACAAAATTTAAAGAAGAATCATTCTGATAAATGCTGTTTATTAATTTTAAAAATTATATACTGAACTTAATTTTAATAACCAAGTAAAATTAAGGATACTGTTGAATTCACAAAAGAATTCCTTCACAAAAAGAAATGTCATTTACTAAAAACTTTCCTCCATAGTTGAGAAAAAAATGGTTTGCAAAAATTATTATAAGTTGGATTCATTTGTTTGACTACATGTTTTAATTTCAGAAAGTTTAAATTCCTTCTTTACTATGAAACATGTCAGATCAGGTGGTGAGCCTACCCTGCTGATAATTCCTACACCCTAGACTTTCTCCACTTCTAATCTTTGTAAGCTATATTATTACTCTTAACATTATCAAGTTTATAATATTCATATTCCATTTTGCATATATAATTACCTAAATTTTAGTTATATATTAAGTAAATTTAATATTCATCCCAGGCCTTTCAACACACCTTTTTCATTTTTAAATTCTGTGTGTTCTATGCTAATTATCTATTTTGTTTGTTTTGATGCAAGGAAGGCCCATGGTTATTGTATTTCTAGAATATTTTTACTTAACACCACTGTAATCTCTATTTATGCTACTAGAACCAGGTAGGTATTTATCCATTATCTTTTGGCATTGAACATTACTGTCAAGAGGTAGAAGTCCTGACTACTTATTTCCCTTATAGGTGGTTCTTTTTTTCTTTTTTCCTGGCCTATCAGAAGCATTCTTTCTTTATCTCTGACAGCAAACCAATAACTCCATTAGAATGTGTCCCAATATTAGTCACTCAGAATTATTTTGTAGCTACAGATTCACTATTTTGTTGCTTTTCAAGAAGTTTGCTTGCATTATATCTTTAAGTATCTTTTCTATCATGTGTTAAGTTCACATTTTCTGGCTTCCGAGGCAATATACAGGAAGATAGACCGAGGGGGAAGGGAGCCTCTATCATCCAGCTACTGGCAAGTGATAGAGCAGCAGAGCACAAAATCAGAACTACCAGAAGTCGGCTCTGCTGAGGGATGTCGCTCCAATGGCTATGCGGGGGGTGGAACCCTCACTGGGACAGTGTGGTCTCAAGACCCTGAGGGTCACAGAAACACTGAGAGTGCCTGAGTACAGCAGAGCTCCCAGGTATCAGAGCAAGGAAGCTCGCTACAGAGACGGAGCCAAAGAGTGGGCTCTAGCTTGGGGTTGCCATAAACTGTGATCCATGGCACACTCAGGCCACCGCTCCTCCAGCAGGGACCGAACAAGCCACAGATCCAGGGAGACTCCCCTTCCCCCCCAGGGAGGAGCGGTATGGGAGCGCACCACAGGAATCTGCTGGGTTCTGAGACTCTAGATGGGGTAGTGTGCCAGAGATAGAAACATTCAGTCACAGGCCTGGTGAGCATGGAGTGCAGCTAAAGATTGGGGAGTCAGGAGTGATTGACTGCTTTTCTCCGGGGGCTCACTGAGAAGTGGGCTCCCGAGTTCTCGCCTCCTCCGGGGCAGAGATTGGGAGGCTGCCATTTTCACTCTCATCCTCCAAAGCTCTATGGAAAGCTTGCAGGGAACAAAAGCTACCTAGGGCAAACCCAAGCAGATTACTTAGCTTGGCCCTTAGCAAGGGCGGTGCAATTCTGCCTCTGGCAAAGACATTTGAGAACCAATGCAACAGGCCCTTCCCCCAGAAGATCAGCAAGAACAGCCAGCCAAGACCAAGTTTACCAATCAATGAGAATGGCATAACTCCAGTGCTAGGGGAATAGAGCACATAGAATTCATGGCTTTTTTCCCATGATTCTTTAGTCTTTCAAAGTTAATTTTTTTAATTTTCATTTTCTATTTTTTTAATTTTCCTTTTCCCTTTTTCAACCAATATTTTATCAATCCTTTTTTTTAAAAATCTTTTTTATTTTTCATTTTTAGTGTCATATTCTATCCCTTCATTGTAGTTAACCTTAATTTTTGTATATATATAAGTTGTTCTCTCTTTAAAAATTTGGGATACAGTTTCTTCTTACAGACCAAAATATACCCTAAACCTCTAGTGTATGGCTTTGTTCTAGTCTCCTGCCTGATCACATTCATTCCCTTTTTTTTTTAATTTCTCTTCTTTTTTTTTCAACCAACTTCTTATCTTATCAATTCCTTTGATAAAATCTTTTAAAATTTTCATCTTTACATTTATATTCCATCCCTTCATCGCAGTTATCCTTATTTTTGTACATATATGTTTTTCTTTCATTAAAATTTTGGGAGGCAGTTTCTCTAACAGACCAAAATACGCCCAAAATCTAGTGTGTGGCACTGATCTATTCACCAGCCTGATCATATTTGATCATACTCTTTTTTTTAATTTTCTTTTTTCTTTCATTCTCTTTTTTTCCCTTGATTCCAGGTCACTTCTGATTTGTTTATTGTATATTTTTCTGGGATCATTGTTACCTTGTTAGCATTTTGTTCTTTCATTCATCTATTCTCTGGACAAAATGACAAGGCAGAAAACCTCACCTCAAAAAAAAAAAAAAAAGAACAGGAGGAAGTACTGACTGCCAGGGACCTAATCAATACAGACATTAGTAAGATGTCAGAACTAGAGTTCAGAATGACGATTATAAAGATACTAGCTGGGCTTCAATAAAGCATGGAAGATACTAGAGCAACCCTCTCTGGAGAAATAAAAGAACTAAAATCTAACCAAGTCGAAATCAAAGAGGCTATTAATGAGGTGTAATAAAAAATGGAGGCTCTAACTGCTAGGATAAATGAGGAAGAAGAGAGAATTAGTGATATAGAAGACCAAATGATGGAGACTAAAGAAGCTGAGAAAAAGAGAGATAAACAAATACTGGAACACAAGGGCAGAATTCGAGAGATAAGTGATACCATAAGATGAAACAATATTAGAATAATTGGGATCCCAGATGAAGAAGAAAGAAAGAAAGGGCCAGAAGGTATATTGGAGCAAATTATAGCAGAGAACTTCCTTAATTTGAGGAAGGAAACAGGCATCAAAATCCAGAAGGCATCGAGAACCCCCCACAAAAAAAATCAGTAAAAATAGGTCAACACCTCGACATCTAAGAGTAAAACTTACAAGTCTCAGAGACAAAGAGAAAATCCTGAAAGCAGCTCGGGATGAGAGGTCTGTAATCTACAATGGTAGAAACATTAGATTGGCAACAGACCTATCCACAGAGACCTGGCAGGCCAGAAAGGACTGGCATGATATATTCAGAGCACTAAATGAGAAAAGTATGCAGCCAAGAATACTATCCAGGTAGCTGTCATTGAAAATAGAAGGAGAGATAAAAAGCTTCCAGAACAAACAAAAACTAAAGGAATTTGCAAACACAAAACCAGCCCTATGAGAAATATTGAAAGGAGTCCTCTAAGCAAAAGAGAGCTAAAAGTAACATAGACCAGAAAGGAACACAGACAATATACAGTAACAGTCACCTTACAGGCAATACAATAAAATAAAGACTTTAAATGACACACTGGACCAAATGGACTTCACAGATATATTCAGAACATTCCATCCCAAAGTAACAGAATATACATTCTTCTCTAGTGCCCATGGAACATTCTCCAGAATAGATCACATCCTAGGTCACAAATCAGGTCTCAACTGACCAAAAGATTGGGATCATTCTCTGCATATTTTCAGACCACAATGCTTTGAAACTAGAACTCAATCACAAGAGGAAAGTCAGAAAGAACTCAAATACATGGAGGCTAAAGAGCATCCTACTAAAGAATGAATGGGTCAACCAGGAAATTAAAGAAGAATTTAAAAAATTCATGAAAACAAATGAAAATGAAAATACAACTGTTCAAAATCTTTGGGATGCAACAAAGGCAGTCCTAAGAGGAAAGTATATAGCAATACAATCCTTTCTCAAGAAACAAGAAAGGTCTCAAATATACAACCTACCCCTACACCTGAAGTAGCTGGAGAAAGAACAGAAAATAAAGCCTAAACCCAGCAGGAGAAGAGAAATAATAAGGATCAGAGCAGAAATCAATGAAATAGAAACCAAAAGAACAGTAGAACAGATCAACGAATCGAGGAGCTGCTTCTTTGAAAGAATTAATAAGATTGATAAACCCCGGCCAGACTTAGCAAAAAGAAAAGAGAAGGGACCCAACTAAATAAAATCATGAATGAAAGAGGAGAGATCACAACCAACACCAAAGAAATACAATTATAAGAACATATTATGAGCAACTATATGCCAGCAAATTAGAGAATCTGGATGAAATCAATGCATTCCTAGAGACGTATAAGCTACCAAAATTGAACCAGGAAGAAATAGAAAAACTGAACAGATCTATAACCAATAAGGAAATTGAAGCAGGAATCAAAAATCTCCCAACAAACAAGAGCCCAGGGCCAGATGGCTTCCCAGGGGAATTCTACCAAACATTTAAAGAAGAATTAATACCTATTCTCCTGAAACTGTTCAAAAAATAGAAATGGAAGGAAAACTTCCAAACTCATTTTATGAGGCCAGCATTACCTTGATCCCAAAACCAGACAAAGACCCCATCAAAAAGGAGAATTACAGACCAATATCCCTGATGAACATGGATGCAAAAATTCTCACCAAAATACTAGCCAATAGGATCCAACAGTACATTAAAAGGATTATTCACCACAACCAAGTGAGATTTATTCCTGGGCTGCAAGGTTGGTTCAACATCTGCACATCAATCAGTGTGATACAATACATTAACAAAAGAAAGAACAACAACCATATGATCCTCTCTATAGATGCAGAAAAAGCATTTGACAAAGTACAGCCTCCTTTCTTGATCAAAACTCTTCAGAGTATAGGGATACAGGGTACATACCTCAATATCATAAAAGCCATCTATGAAAAACCCACAGCAAATATCATTCTCAATGGGGAAAAACTGGGATCTTTCCCCCTAAGGTCAGGAATACGGCAGGGATGTCCACTCTCACCACCGCTATTCAACATAGTACTAGAAGTCCTAGCCACAGCAATCAGACAACAAAAAGAAATAAAAGGCATCTGAATTGGCAAAGAAGAAGTCAAACTCTCACTCTTTGCAGATGATATGATACTTTCTGTGGAAAACCCAAAAGATTCCACCCCAAAACTGCTAGAACTCATACAGGAATTCACTAAAGTGGCAGGATATAAAATCAATGCACAGAAATCAGTGACATTCCTATATGCCAACAATAAGACAGAAGAAAGGGAAATTAAGGAGTTGATCCCATTTGCAATTGCACCCAAAACCGTAAGATACCTAGGAATCCATCTAGCCAAAGAGGTAAAGAATCTGTAAACTATAGAAACTATAAAATCTGTAAACTCAGAAAACTATAAAATACTCATAAAGAAATTGAAGAAGACAGAAAGAAATGGAAAAATGTTCCATGCTTGTGGATTGGAAAAAGAAATATCGTGAAGATCTCAATGCTACCTAGAACAATCTACACATTTAAAGCAATCCTATCAAAATACCATACACTTTTTTCAAAGAAATGGAACAAGTAACCCTAAAATTTGTATGGAACCAGAAAAGACCCCAAATAGCCAGAAGAATGTTGAAAGAGAAAAGCAAAGCTGGCGGCATCACAATTCCGGACTTCAAGCTCTATTACAAAGCTGTCATCATCAAGACTGTATGGTACTGGCACAAAAACAGACACACATATCAATGGAACAGAATAGAGAGCACAGATATAGACCTTCAACTCTATGGTCAACTAATCTTTGACAAAGCGGGAAAGAATGTCCAATGGAAAAAAGACAGTCTCTTCAACAAATGGTGTTGGGAAAATTGGACAACCACATGCAGAAGAATGTAACTGGACCATTTCCTTACACCACACACAAAAATAGACTCAAAATGGATGAAAGTCCTAAATGTGAGACAGGAGTCCATCAAAATCCTAAAGGAGAACACAGGCAGCAACCTCTTCGACCTCAGCCGCAGCAACTTCTTCCTAGAAACATCACCAAAGGCAAGGGAAGCAAGGGCAAAAATGAACTATTGGGATTTCATCAAGATAAAAAGCTTTTGCACAGCCAAGGATACAGTCAAGAAAACCAAAGACAACCGACAGAATGGGAGAAAATATTTGCAAATGACATATCAGATAAAGGGCTAGTATTCAAAATCTATAAAGAACTTATCAAACTCAACACCCAAAGAACAAATAATCCAATCAAGAAATGGACAGAAGACATGAACAGACATTTTTCCAAAGAAGACATCCAAATGGCCAACAGACACATGAAAAGTCCTCAACATCACTCAGCATCAGGGAAATCCAAATCAAAACCTCAATGAGATACCACCTCACACCAGTCAGAATGGCTAGAATTAACAAGTCAGGAAATGGCAGATGTTGGCGAGGATGCGGAGAAAGGGGAACCCTCCCACACTGTTGGTGGGAATGCAAGCTGGTGCAGCCACTCTGGAAAACAGTATGGAGGTTCCTCAAAAAGTTGAAAATAGAGCTACCATATGATCCAGCAATTGCACTACTGGGTATTTACCCCAAAGACACAAATGTAGGGATCCGAAGGAGTATGTTTATAGCAGCAATGTCCACAATAGCCAAACTATGGAAAGAGCAAGGATGGGGTGGCTGGGTGATAGACACTGGGGAGGTTATGTGCTATGGTGAGTGCTGTGAATTGTGTAAGACTGATGAATCACAGAGCTGTACCTCTGAAACAAATAATACATTATATGTTATAAAAAAGAAGAAGAAGAAGAAGATAGCAGGAAGGGAAAAATGAAGGGGGGGAAATCGGAGGGAGAGACAAGCCATGAGAGACTATGGACTCTGAGAAACAAACTGAGGGTTCTAGAGGGGAGGGGGTCGGGGGGATGGGTTAGCCTCATGATGAGTATTAAAGAGGACACATACTGAATGGAGCACTGGGTGTTATACGCAAACAATGAATCATGGAATACTACATCAAAAACTAATGATGTAATGTATGGTGATTAACATAACATAATAAAATTAAATTAAAAAAACAACAACCCATGGTACCATAACAATGTGAAAATGTCTTGTCAGATTTCTGGAAGGAAACTCTATATCCCAGCTTAATCACAAAGACACTGGAAATGCAACTAGCTCCTTGTCCTTCTGTACACAGTAGCCTCTCAGAGAGAGA
Organism: Eumetopias jubatus; assembly: GCF_037043125.1. NCBI lineage: Eukaryota > Metazoa > Chordata > Mammalia > Carnivora > Otariidae > Eumetopias > Eumetopias jubatus. The sequence goes on along the minus strand of NW_028274808.1, from coordinate 191,679,441 downwards.
GAGCGAGAGAGAGAGAGAGAAAAGACCTAGAAGCTGAAGTCTCAAAAGCCAGCCACCCAGACAACCCACAGAGATGATGAATGAGCTGTCAAGGAAATGAATAAACAGTAACTCAGCCATCACATTCAATACTTTATTTTGATCAAATAAATGTCATTATTGAGATACTTCATTTGAGAATCATTGAATTGGAGAGGACCTAGAGATGTTATTAATAAGAGTAGCTAATATTCATTCAATATTATCTAAGGGCTTGGCGATTTATATTAATTGCCATACATAGTCCTCATAACAACCCTATGAGGTAGTTAAATAAGTCCCATTGTTACAGATAGTCACTGATGCAAAGAATGTAAGGAGAGAAGTAGCGTGCTCAACATCTCATAACTATGAAATAGAATGAAGATTTGAACCTAGACAGTATAGTTCCTACACTATAATTAATTCCTTTACCATACAGATAGAGACAACAATGTAAGCAAAGCTACAATTTGTTGAATTCTTAACCGAGTCTCTATATAAGTACCATACATTTATTATGTTGTTTACATACCAAAATAACACTATAAATCTGAACCTGAACACGTGGAAGGGGAATAATTGTGAAAGTAATTCAGTTAAACCCAAAGAATCCCAGAAATGTTCAAAATTGGTGTACTATGTACTATGGAAAATTTAGATAAGCTTAAATATGGGTTTGACCCCCATGTTCCCTCTCCCACCCCATGAAGAATTAACTAGCTCATTTTTTCCCTGCTTCTATAAGAAACCAGAATTTATTCTTTCAAGAAATGTAATCAGAGAGGTCTTGAAAGCAGTCACCATGTCTGGTAGAAGTTGAGGGTAAGACACTGAAAATGCAGATTACATAGAACTCTGCATAGTGAATGGGGAAAACCCAAGTGCCATTCTTTATTTCCAAACACCGACAAAATAGAGGATATAAGATAGTTTTACTCATATGTGTGGACCTTCCCTAGGTTAGCTGGACACTTCTGTCTATATATGTAGTCTCAGGACCTCTCTATGTGGTCTATTTCATGGCATATATTCAGGGATCTGCGAGACTAAGGCAAAAGCTTACAGTGCTCTTATATGAGAGGTGTGGACTGCCAAAGCATCACTTCCCCCATGCTCCATTAGTCAAAGCAGTCACAAGTCAGCCCTGGTACAAGAGGACAAAATGAATGAGTAAGGAAAAAATGGTGAGACTCTTCAGGCACGGCTCTTTGAGTATAGTCCTTTCAATCTAAAGACCTAGAAACCAAACACAAAGTTACATGGCCCCTATCCACCCCATATACAGTGTTGGAACAGAGAGAAAATAACTATCACAGATGCTCCTGTTTAAAAAGAAGGGGTTAAGGGGAGCCTGACTGGCTCAGTCATTAAGCGTCTGCCTTCAGCTCAGGTCATGATCCCAGGATCCTGGGATCAAGCCCCACATCGGGCTCCTTGTTCCACGGGAAGCTTGCTTCTCCCTCTCCCACTCCCCCTGCTTGTGTTCCCTCTCTCGCTGTGTCTCTCTCTGTCAAATAAATAAATAAAATCTTTAAAAAAAATAAAATAAAAAGAAGGGATTAAGACTCATGTTGCAGTCACTACTCTAGAGAAATTTTGAAACTAACTAGACACATGTTGCTAGTTCTTATATTCCATCCAAGTCCTGCTTCTTGGGAAAATTTTCCGTGGTTCTTGACTCTGCTCTCTGTGTTTTTCTTTCCGTCATGAATTATCTTTTCTTTTCCATAAGAAAGAAACTAGATAGCGTATGTTCTAGTCTGATTCCTGCTGAGGGGTTAGAGGCTGACAGCCCTTATTCTGAGCTCTCTCTGACTCTTTTCACACTAAGTTGGTGATATATACACCATTTAAATTATTTTTAAAACTTCATGGGTTTCTTTTGAATCTTATTAGGGCCCACTACATTTGATGATATTCATATCTATAAATCTTTCTTACAAAGTCTCTCCCATACTTTTTCTTGACTGTGAGATTGCTGTGGGACAACATATCTAAAATTCTTCAGAGTCCTCCTACCTAGCAAAGAGAGTCTACAAGTATTCCAAGAGGATCAAGGCAAAACTATCAGTCTTCCTAAAGGCTAGGTTCAGAACTAGTATAGCATCACTTCTGCTACATTCCAGTGATCAACGCAGTTACAGGCTAGTACATATTCATGGAGAGGGAAATAGATCCTACCTCTCAAAAGGAAGGGGTGACACTGATTATGCAGTCAGCTCTAAATTACCACAATTATTTAAGAGACAGTAGGGAGAGAACAGAGATCTTGATCTAAGAGAGCTAAATATTCATCAACTACCATGATACAGAGTCAGTAGATAACATTCACAATTAATCAATGAAGAAAGAAAAGTATAAACATGTTATTTAGAGTTTTGGCGATAAATACCAGAAATAATGGCTTTAAGAGCTGAAAGTAGGTACCACGAGGGAAAGGATTTATGGGTAGGAAGAAAAGGACAAATCTCCTGCCATATTTCACTTATAGCTTTTTTCATAATACTTAATTATTTTCACAATGCATATGAATTTCTTGGCAAAAATAAAAATTAATCTCAAAAGAGTAATTTCCATTTTGTTTTTCCAAGCATGGTGGAAATTATATTGTATCAATCTAAAATGCAGTTTAATGAATTTGGCAACTTGTTATTATTCTGAACTAAGTAACAAAACAATTCACCAGAAACCTCTCCTTAGCATCTCTGCCCAGTAAGTTGAAAAAATTAAAAAAGAAAAACTGGAAGAGTCAATAACATAGTTTATAGAAGAAAAAATGAGTGAGAGCGTAAGTGCACATATTCCCTTTCTTCAACCAACATTTTTTACACTTCAAAAGTGTGTTAAAGTGCATTCCAATTTCATAATTGAACTCCAAAATAAAATCCTTGGTAATATTTGTGCGGTGCTGTGCCTTTGATGAATGACTCTCCTATACATATTTTTTTCTTACCCTCATAACATTTGTGTGACTTTCATTAACCAGGCATCATTATTCTCTTCATTTTCCAAAGGAAGAAAGTAAAGTCCAGATGAGTTAAGTTCATCATCTAAGGTCATATGGTCATCCAGGGTCATATGATTATTTAGTGTCAGAGCTAGTTTTCCAGTTGCAAACCCTGACCTCTTTCATCTGTCTGGCCTGCCAGACTTTGAAAGACCATATCCAGAATGGCACAGGGAACCAGTACGCTGAACATCCATCTGGGTGTGGAAAGTAGCATCACACTTGGACATTTTACCAGAATGAGTACAGCCCTGACATACACAGTAGTAGCAGTGGTATTTATTTACTATGTCTACATCAAGGAAAAAAAAAAAAAACAGTGTCTTTCTTGCTAAATACAATGAACAGAAAAGGATTCCAATTCAGTAACATTTCAATGAGAGTGTTGAAAGTCTCCCTCTATTAGTAGAGGAACATTATCCAGAACACTTCCTTCTAAACAATGCCAAAGCATATGTAATTTGAACTTAGCCAACAGTTCAAAGCCCAGTTTGAGGAAACTCTGACAGGATTTTTAATAGGAATTAAAATGTGTGATCTGTGTTAAGTTTCAGAGACACACTTCACAACCCAGGGGACTCAACTACTCCCCTTGCATGGACTGATTCAACAATCCCACATTTACTTTCTGAGCAGGCTCAGTCCATGGACCTGCAACTTGGCTTTGAGGAACAGGATTGCTGTCTTGTATAGCTGGTGAGCCATTGGGAGGTGTGAGTTCTAAGCTTGGCCATGAGTTATCTGTGTACCCAGGAGCATATTACACCTCTGGCTCTCAGCACTCTCTTTTGAAGATTGATTGAATGCCATTTTCCAAAGTGTGCATCCATACCACTGAGGGTATTTGGAATTTTAAATTGTGATAGTCATTTGGCTGCTTTAGTACAATCAAAAAACAAAGTATCTTATCTGCTTTGAGATTTTACAGATTTTATTGCTTTGGATGAGCCTACAGTAGCTATTTAAATTGTTGTCAACTTACATACCAGTCAACTTACAAGGGAAAAAACTAAATAATAATACTATAAGCATATATAAGTGTAAAATTCTTAGAGATGAGGAATAAATGGAAAACACTGGACCAGAAGAGTCATTTCTGCTTGAAAAGTATTATGAAAAGTTTTTTCTCCCTTTAAAAGTCAAGAAAATCAACAATAAAATGAGTAAATATCTTCTACATTAATAAAAACACTAATAACAGCTACTTTACAATAACACTGCAAGGAAGGAACTAGTATTTTCCTTATACTAGTTCAGAAACAGCAGTTCAGAAAAACTGAATAATTGTATGCCCAAGAAGGACACAACTAACATGTAGTAGTGCTAAGATTCCAAGTAGGTTCCTGATAACCGTTAAGCCCATGGCATTCCACAAACTGTGGCAGAAGTTGGCAGATGAGAAATAGACAGGCAGGATTCAACCTGGCTACTGAAAGCTGCCAAATTTTCTTCTTGTGAGATTTTGAGCATGTTGTTGAACATGTGCCTTGGTTTCCACATTTGTAAAATAGTGTTAATAAAAATAAATGAGGAGATGTTGGTCAAAGGGCAGAAAGTTTCAGTTATGGAAGATGAATAAGCTCTGGAGATACAATGCATAGCCTGGTGACTATAGTTAATACTGGGTTGGATAGTTGAAGTATTCTAAGAGAGTAGTTCTTAAGTGTTTTTTTTTATTTTTTTAAGGATTTTATTTATTTATTTATTTATTTATTTATTTATTTATTTGAGAGAGAGAGCACGAGCAGGGGAGAGGTATAGAGGGAGAGGAAGAAGCAGGCTCTCAGCTGAGCAGAGAGCCCAATGTGGGGTTGGATCCCAGGACCCGAGATCATGACCTGAGCCAAAGGCAGATACTTAATGGACTGACCCACCCAGGCTCCCCAATTCTTAAGTGTTCTGACCCCATATTTCAAAATGGTAACTATGTAAAGTGATGGATATGTTAATTAGCTTGGTTGTGGTAATCATGTCACAATGTATATGTGTAGCAAAACATCACATTGCAAACCTTAAAAAAAAAAATCCAATGTCTTGGGACTTCTCCAGTATGAAAGTCAAAAATGAAATAATAAATAAATAAATAAATAAATAAATAAATAAATAATAAATAAATGTCATCTAAATAATATAAATATAAAATAAATAAGAATATCCTTAAATATAAATATAAAATATAAATTAAGATAAAATATAAAATACAAAAATATAAAACAAGACATCCCTGGTGAGCATTTAGTATGTTTTTACACGTAATAAGCTGTTAATGTCTAGCCATGGTTGCTGTTATTGTGATGCTCTCTTTATAATTGAACTCCAAACCAACACTTTTGGTAATAATTGTGCAGGGCTGTGTCCTTTATAGATGATTTTCCTACACATATTTTTATTTGCATATCGTAAGCATCCGGTTTACATGTCTCACTTCCCCCCTGGATCACTTTGTGTTTCACATTGTTCTTCAGACTTTAAAATGCCTTGAAAGCTTCAAACTTCATTTTTCTTAGGCTGGTTGTTTCCATCTTTTTCTCCCTCTTTCCCATGTGTGGCAGAATTCTGAAAGATGATACCATGAGGGGTGATAGCTATCATGTGTTGTGTGCCAGTTCTGCCCTAGTGCCTAATGTAAGTTATCTGAAAGAACTTTCACAGTGACATTTGATGTGGTTGTCTGCGTCAATACTTACAGGTAAGGAACTCGGGGTGTAAAGAGGTAAAGTGACTGGCCCACTCTTATAGATGAAATATGGTGGGGCTAGGATTCACACCCACTCCCACATGGCTCCACACTGCAGAGCTTCAGTTGGCACAGCATATGGCCCACTTATGACTCACTAGGACTTCAAATTCTGGTGGTTTTAGACTTTCCAAGGATTTACTCAGGGGCTGTCAAGTTTGTTTGCAGATGATTCCTGCAAAACTTCTGTCTTTTTACCAAGGCAGTTTTAATTTGAGGCTCTAGGAACACTCCTTCTAACTTGAAACATACATCTGGCAAAGCATTCTTCTAGGACATCATCTGGGCAAAAGAAGATGTTTCATATTTGCTTTGCTTCAAAATGCTGTTCTTATTTCAGATAAACACACATTCCTTTTGACTAGCTTAATTTTTTTTTCTAATTGAGATTTGATGTCTGGTATTGTTTGGTTATGTATTAAGTTTCTGTGATGATCATAAGTTGTCAGCAAGGAACTTCAAAATCTCTGAGTCTTGTTCCACACTACTATGTTGAGTCAAACCCTCAGATCTGAGAGGAGGATGCACCTCAGTAGGGACTAAGACTCGCTGTACTCCTTATCATTGTAAGGCTGTCAAAGAAACCTACACTGTTGTGGTAACACCAATCCCTGCAACACAATATCTTACCTGATAGGTTTTTTTTTAGAATTCAGCTCAGTGAAGAAAACTTCCAGGAAAAGAATTCTGAATTATATTTCTGTTTCTATTATGATTTTGCTGGTGATTAAGTCTTCTCAGCTTGCAAAAACATATTATTCAGGCCAATGGCTCTGATGACAATTTTAACTTACATTGGCTGCTAATTTGAAAGGTTTTCCTCCTCCAGAGTTTTGACCTTGAAAGATCAATTGTTATTATAATTAACACATGGGAGCTATTACATCTTACAGTAAAGGAAGTACCAACTAAGCAGCATCCATCTGAGAGCTTAGCGCCTCTTATACTGCTCCCTTTTAGTGTTGTGAACTTCTCCCAGGAAACTCATTTGTATGTGAATATCCAATGATATTTGCAATGGGGAAACAGGGATATAATAGAATTGCAATTGAAATACACATACAGGAAAAGAGCAGACAGGGAGAGATTTGGGGACATTATTACTTATGTGCCTAACACTGTTTTGAATCCTTGTGTGGACTCAATATGTGATATTATTTAGTCCTCACATTTACTTTATTTCTATTTATATCTCTTTGCATCTATCTCTCTACCAAACCATTAGACCCTCCTATCTCTACACAAGCCCAGAGCAAAACCTGAGATAAGGATTAACACATACAAATGCTGATCCTTATTGGGTGTGAAGATTTGTGTGATTTTATTCTTATTTTTTCTTGTACAGTTTCTTTTTGTATGTTTTTAATTAAAAATGCATTGTTTTCAAAGTTATTATTCTTAAAATAAATAATAATAATATGCAGTCATCAGAAGCAGACTCTGAGACAGTTTAGGATATAGAAAGTACTGTTGGAAACAACACCTGGGGACCAAACAGGGAAGGCAGAACTAAGTAGAGTAAGCAAGTAAACTGTGATGCAGACCAGAGCCTCAGCAGACCCTTGAGAAGGTGTGGAAATGGTGCACCCAAGTTGTCTCATGTGGGGCTAAAGTGACCAGCCCTTTACATCCCTGCCACAGTTGGGTATGGTCCACCCCAGGAAGCTAGGCTCCTTGCAGATGAGGCCATCCTTGGCATTCCTCACAGCTGAATCAACAAGTCCTTTTTTTTATTATTTTATTTTATTATGTTAATGTTAGTCACCATACAATACATCATTAGTTTTTGACGTAGTGATCCACAATTCATTGTTTTTGTATAACACCCAGTGCTCCATGCAGTACGTGCCCTCCTTAATACCCATCACCAGGCTAACCCATCCTCCCACCTCCCTCCCCTCTTGAAGGGTCATCTGGGTAGTACCAGGGCCTGCCTTATAGGTATATGATCTCTGCACTCACTCAGGGCCCCTCAGGGGCCTTTGTTTGGGTCAATGCTCTGCTGTTGCTGTCCTGAAATTCTTGATAATTAAAAAAAATGTATCCCTGCATTTTTGTGCACTGGGCCTTGTAAATTAGGTAACTAAGGTCTCAGGTGGCACATCTCTATGTTCACCACAGTTCCTACTCCATGAGAAGCTGATGTAACCTGATAGAGTGGCCCAGCCACCAAAGACAAACTTCCAGTGTTAAACAGTGTTAGTGGATGCTACCCCACAGATGTGCTGATGCAGAATAAAAGTTTTGAGATCCTCTGAAATAAAATTAAACTTCTACATAATTTAACTAGTGAGGTTTAAGTAAATGTAACCAGAGATTGTTTATTAGGTAACTGAGTCAAAAATAGAGTATAACGGATTTTTTTTCTCCTTTTTGTTGCAACTTTTTTGTATATTTTATTATGGCAGTGAGTGTTGAGTAGACTCAGTGCTGATGTTTTTTATCATTCTTTTCTATCTCCTTTTTCTCTTAGTTTGTGAGTAACAAAAGCAGAAATGGAATAAATTACTAGGACTGAAGGCTCTCCAACTGCAGCCCTTTATTTATAAGTAAAGAAAACAAGACCCTACAAGGACATTGTCCAAAGTCACACAGCTGCTCAGGGCCAACTTGTGAATTAGAACTCAATTCTCTTGCTTTTAAATAAGGTGTTTTTTTTTCCCATTATATTTGAGCTATAATTTCTTCTCTATGTTACATCACCAGTAGTCCTGACATTAATTCTCTAAAGAGAGGCATTTCAGTCCATGCTTAATTTCTCAGTAGCTTGGAAAATTTCTAATAAATCAAGTCTAAATTAAAATCTGTATAACAAAAGTGGGACAGCAGATTTATGAGGTGATTCTCCAAGCTGCAAATGCTGTCATTTTCTCTACTGAGATAGTTGTCTGTTGCTGCACCTGGAAGGTTTCATTCCAAATGTGCAGTGAATTCACTTCAAGATGCTACCTGTTCCTCTTTGTATGAGCAGAGAGTTGTCAAAACAGAAAGTCCGATTATAATGGGGCCACAGATTCAGCCTGAGGCTGTATTTGCACATCTGGTAACTTTGAATATAACATCCCCAGAGATGGGAACCTTCATAAAAATGTAGAGGGCAGAAACTGTGATTTTTGCCTTTGGAGACAAAATGTGTTGATGGAAAGCTGATGGTTTGAAACAAAGCCAACCTGCAAAATTATGCCAAAAATCATTGCTATTGAGATTGGTTGGAAAATGAAGTATTCAGGCCAATGATTCTTTCCTGGAAGCTAAAATAAATCTGGAACAATGGAATACACTCTGGGGTATAAGCCAGAAGTGGTCATAGAGCTTTGGGTAGCCAATAAGAAGTCACAATAAACTCTGTTTTTAGCATTTCAAGTTACCAGCAATCTCAGATGACATTGATACTGTTTTCCAGGTGTCTTAAACTTGTTTTAACTGTGTATTTTGCCTTGGTTCCTCCTGCAGCTTTACATCTTTGCCTCTATCTTCAACAAGGAAAAGAAAGAGAGAGAGAGATGGGGGAGGGGACAGAGAGAGAAATAAAATTAATTCCTGCCTATGAGTAGCATTCTTTCAAAATAACAAAGAATCGCATTCATAAATTAGAGTGGTCATCTTGCTTGTGTCCTTAACATTCTTTTACTTTTGGGAATGCATGCCCCTCAATTTTAGCCAATATGTTTAAGGTAGGTTAACCTACTTCCAAAAGTGAGGCCCCACTGACCTGAAAGCATATCATCTGACCATGCCTCTGACCACAATGATTGGCTCAGACATTGGTGCATAACCAGCTTAGAGCCTCTGACATGCTGTGGCTTCTGCAATGAAGTAGTTTTCACCTCTCTTCTCTTGGTGGTGAAAAGACATAAGGCTTAGAGCCATTTTTCTACCATTAGAAGAGCTAGGCTGGTGATGAAGCCAATATAAACAAAGACAGTGTGTCAACTTTACTCAACTTAAGATACATTTGTAGTATTCAACAAGAATGGCAGCTCATGAAGCCACTAATAATCCACTATGCACAGAACAGGAAAATCATTTTTTTGCTGTTTTTCATTAAATGATGTGTTTTCCTATTTATTATAAAAATTAAAATATAGTCAACAATGGTTGACTTTTCTTTATAAAAGAAATTTCTTTATAAAAGAAATACGGGGAGGAGGAGCAAGATGGCGGAGGAGTAGGAGACCTATATTTTGTCTGGTCCCAGGAATTCAGCGGGATAGGGATCAAACCATTCTGAACTCCTACGAACTCAACAGGAGATCGAAGAAAAAAATAGCAGCAACTCTCTGAACAGAAAAGAGACCACTTTCTGGAAGGTAGGACGTTCGGAGATGTGACTCCAAGGCAATATTCGGGAAGATAGACGGCGAGGGAGGGGGCCTCCGTCAGCCACTTCTGGCAAGTGATAGAGCAGCGGAGCACAAAATCAGAACATTTAGAAGTCGGCTCCTTTGAGGGACATCACACCAGTGGCTAAGGGGGTGTGGAACCCTCACTGGGACTGTGTGGTCTCAGGACCCTCAGGGTCACAGGAAGACCTGGGGTGCCTGAGTGCAGCAGAGCTCCCAGGTATCGGAGCAGGGAAGCCGGCTGCAGAGACGGAGCCGAGGAGTGGGCTCTCAGCTCAGGGTTGCAGTAAGCAGTGATCCACAGCTGTCGGGCCACTGCACTTCCAGCAGGGACCCAAGAAGCGGCAGATCTGGGGAGACTCTCCTTCCTCCCCTAAGAGGAGTGGCTCGGGAGCACACCGCAGAATCCGCTGGGTTTGGAGACTCCACACAGGGTCATGTGCCAGAGATAGAAACGCTCAGTCACAGGCAGGGTGAGCACTGAGTGCGGCTGGAGACCGGGTAGACGGGAGTGATTGACTGCTTTTCTCTGGGGCCGCACTGAGGAGTGGGGCCTGAGCTCTTGGCTCCTCTGGGTGGAGATTGGGAGGCTGTCATTTTCACTCTCATCCGCCAAAGCTGTACGGAAAGCTTGCAGGGAACAAAACCTCCTGGGAGCAAAACCAAGCAGATTACTTAGCCAGGTCACCAGCAATGGTGCAGCAATTCCACCTCTGGCAAAGACATCTGAGAACCAATGCAACAGGCCCCTCCACCAGAAGACCAGCAAGCACAGCCAACCAAGACAAAGTTTACCGATCAATGAGAACAGCAGAACTCCAGCACTAGGAGAATACAGCACATAAGATTCATGGTTTTTTTCCCATGATTCTTTAGTCTTTCAAAGTTAATTTTTTTTAACTTTCTTTTTCTTTTTCTCTTTTTTTTAAATTTTTTCTTTCCCTTTTTCGAACAACATCTTACCAATCCCTTTTATTAAAAAAATCTTTATATTTTTCATTTTTAGAGTTATATTCTATCCCTTCATAGTAGTTAACCTTATTTTTGGTGTATATATATATATATATATATATATATATATATATATATATATATGTTGTTCTCTCTTGAAAATTTCGGTTACAGTTTCTTCTAACAGATCAAAATATACCCTAAATCTCTAGTGTATGGCCATGTTCTAGTCTTCTGCCTGATCACATTTGCTCCCTTTTTTTTTTAAATCCTCTTCTTTCTTTTTTCAATCAACTTCTTATCTTATCAATTCCTTTTATAAAATCTTTTATAATTTTCATCTCTAGAGTCATATTCCATCCTTTCATCATATTTACCCTTATTTTGTACATATATAACTTTTTCTTTCTTTTTTTTTTAAAGATTTTATTTATTTATTTGAGAGAGAGAGAATGAGAGAGATAGAGAGCACAAGAGGGAAGATGGTCAGAGGGAGAAGCAGACTCCCCGCTGAGCAGGGAGCCCGATGTGGGACTCGATCCCGGGACTCCAGGATCATGACCTGAGCCGAAGGCAGTCGCTTAACCAACTGAGCCACCCAGGCGCCCCAAACTTTTTCTTTCTTTAAAATTTTGGGAGGCACTTTCTTCTAACAGACCAAAATACACCCAAAATCTAGTCTGTGGCACTGATCTATGCACAAGCCTGGTCATATGTGATCATATTCTGGTTTTTTTTTTTTTTTATTTTTGGTTTTTCGTTTTTATCTTTTTCTTTTTTCTTTCCTTCCTTTCTTTTCCCCCAGTTTCAGGTCTCTTCTGATTTGTTTAGTGTATATATTTCTGGGGTCATTGTTACACTGTTAGCATTTTGTTCTCTCATTCATCTATTCTCCTCTGGACAAAATGACAAGATAGAAAAAATCACCTGAGAAAAAAGAACAAGAGGCAGTACTGACTACCAGGGACCTAATCAATATAGACATTAGTAAGATGTCAGAACTAGAGTTCAGAATGATGATTTCAAGATTACTAGCTGGGCTTGAAAAAAGCATGGAAGATATTAGAGAAACCCTTTCTGGAGGAATCAAAGAACTAAAATCTAACCAAGTCAAAATCAAAGAGGCTATTAATGAGGTGCAAACAAAAATGGAGGCTCTAACTGCTAGGATAAATGAGGCAGAAGAGAGAATTAGTGACAGAGAAACCAAATGATGGAGACTAAAGAAGCTGAGAAGAAGAGAGATAAACAACTACTGGATCACGAGGGCAGAATTTGAGAGATAAGTGATACCATAAGATGAAACAATATTAGAATAATTGGGATCCCAGAAGAAGAAAGAGAGAAAGGGCCAGAAGGTATATTGAAGCAAATTATAGCAGAGAACTTCCCTAATGTGGGGAAGGAAACAGGCATCAAAATCCACGAGGCACAGAGAATCCCGCTCAAAATCAATAAAAATAGGTCAACACCCTGACATCTAAGAGTAAAACTTACGAGTCTCAGAGACAAAGAGAAAATCCTGAAAGCAGCTCGGGATGAGAGGTCTGTAACCTACAATGGTAGAAACATTAGATTGGCAACAGACCTATCCACAGAGACCTGGCAGGACAGAAAGGACTGGCATTATATACACAGAGCACTAAATGAGAAAAATATGCAGCTAAGAATACTATATCCAGCTAGGCTGTCATTGAAAATAAAGGGAGAGATAAAAAGCTTCCAGGACAAACAAAAACTAAAGGAATTTGCAAACACGAAACCAGCCCTATGAGAAATATTGAAAGGGGTCCTCTAAGCAAAGAGAGAGCCTAAAAGTAACATAGACCAGAAAGGAACACAGACAATATACAGTAAGAGTCGCCTTACAGGCAATACAATGGCACTAAATTCATATCTTTCCATAGTTACCCTGAATGTAAATGGGCTAAATGCCCCAATCAAAAGACACAGGGTATCAGATTGGATAAAAAAACAAGACCCATTGATATGCTGTCTGCAAGAGACTCATTTTAGACCCAAAGACACCGCCACATTGAAAGTGAGGGGGTGGAAAACGATTTACCATGCTAACGGACACCAAAAGAAAGCTGGGGTAGCAATCCTTATATCAGACAAATCAGATTTTAAACCAAAGACTATAATAAGAGATGAGGAAGGACACTATATTCTACTTAAAGGGTCTATCCAACAAGATCTAACAACTGTAAATATCTATGCCCCTAACATGGGAGCAGCCAATGATATAAGCCAATTAATAACAAAGGCATAGAAACACATTGACAACAATACAATAATAGTGGGGGACTTTAACACACCCCTCACTGAAATGGACAGATCATCGAAACAAAAGTTCCACAAGGAAATAAGGATTTTAAATGACACACTGTAACCAAATGGACTTCACAGATATATTCAGAACATTCCATCCCAAAGCAACAGAATACACATTCTTCTCTAGTGCACATGGAACATTCTCCAGAATAGATCACATCCTAGGTCACAAATCAGGTCTCAACCAATACCAAAAGATTGGGATCATTCTCTGCATATTTTCAGACCACAATGCTTTGAAACTGGAACTCAATCACAAGAGGAAAATCAGAAAGAACTCAAATACATGGAGGCTAAATAGCATCCTACTAAAGAATGATTGGGCCAACCAGGAAATTAAGAAGAATTTTAAAAAGTCATGGAAACAAATGAAAATGAAAACACAACTGTTCAAAATCTTTGGAATGCAGTGAACGCGGTCCTAAGAGGTAAGTATATAGCAATACAAGCCTTTCTCAAGAAACAAGAAAGGTCTCAAATACACAACCTAACCCTACACCTAAAGGAGCTAGAGAAAGAACAGCAAATAAAGCTTAAACTCAGCAAGACAAGAGAAATAATAAAGATCAGAGCAGAAATCAATGAAATAGAAACCTAAAGAATAGTAAAACAGATCAACAAAACCAGGAGCTGGTTCTTTGGAAGAATTAACAAGACTGATAAACCCCTGGCCAGACTTATCAAAAAGAACAGAATAAGGACCCAAATAAATAAAATCATGAATGAAAGAAGAGAGATCTCAAACAACACCAAAGAAATACAAACAATTATAAGAACATTCTATGAGCAACTAGATGCCAGCAAATTAGATAATCTGGAAGAAATGGATGCATTCCTAGAGATGTATAAATTACCAAAACGGAACCAGGAAGAAATAGAAAACCTGGACCTATAACCAATAAGGAGATTGAAGCAGTCATCAAAAATCTCCCAACAAACAAAAGCCCAGGGCCAGATGGTTTCCCAGGGGAATTCTACTGTAAAGAATTAATACCTATGCTCCTGAAACTGTTCCAAAATACAGAAATGGAAGGAAAAATTCTAAACTTGTTTTATGAGGCCGCCATTACCTTGATCTCAAAACTAGGCAAAGACCCCATCCAAAAGGAGAACTACAGACAAATATCCTTGATGAACATGGATGCAAAAATTCTCACCAAAATACTAGCCAATAGGATCCAGCAGTACATTAAAAGGATTATTCACCATGACCAAGTGGGATTTATCCCTGGGATGTAAAGTTGGTTCAACATCCACAAATCAATCAGTGTGATACAATACATTAATAAAAGAAAGAACAAGAACCATATGATCTCGAAAGATACAAAAAAAGCATTTGACAAAGTACAGCATTCTTTCTTGATCGAAACTCTTCAGAGTATAGGGATAGTGGGTACATACCTCAATATCATAAAAGCCATCTATGAAAAACCCACAGCAAATATCATTCTCAGTGGGTAAAGACTGAGAGATTTCCGCCTAAGGTCAGGAACATGGCAGGGATGTCCACTATTACCAATGATATTCAAAATAGTATTAGAAGTCTTAGCTTCAGCAATCAGACAACAAAAAGAAATCAAAGGCATCCAAATCAGCAAAGAAGAAGTCAAACTCTCACTCTTTGGAGATGATATGATACTTTACGAGGAAAACCCAAAAGACTCAACCCAAAACTGCTAGAACTCATACAGGAATTCAGTAAAGTAGCAGGATATAAAATCAATGCACAGAAATCAGTGGCATTCCTATACACAAACAACAAGACAGAAGAAAAGAGAAATTAAGGAGTCGATCCCATTTACAATTGCACACAAAACCATAAGATACCTAGGAATAAATTTAACCGAAGAGGCAAAGAATCTGTACTCAGAAAACTATAACATACTCATGAAGGAAACTGAGGAAGACACAAAGAAATAGAAAAACGTTCCATGCTCATGGATAGGAAGAACAAATATCGTGAGGATGTCAATGTTACCTAGAGAAAGCTACACATTCAATGCAATCCCTATCAAAATACCATCCACTTTTTTCAAAGAAATGGAGCAAATAACCCTAAAATTGGTATGGAACCAGAAAAGACCCCGAATAGCCAGAGGAATGTTGAAAAAGAAAAGCAAAGCTGGCAGCATCACAATTCCGGGCTTCCAGCTCTATTACAACACTGTCATCATCAAGACTGTATGGTACTGGCACAAAAACAGACACACATATCAATGGAACAGAATAGAGAGCACAGATATAGACCTTCAACTCTATGGTCAACTAATCTTCGACAAAGTGGGAAAGAATGTCCAATGGAAAAAAGACAGTCTCTTCAACAAATGGTGTTGGGAAAATTGGACAACCACATGCAGAAGAATGTAACTGGACCATTTCCTTACACCACACACAAAAATAGACTCAAAATGGATGAAAGTCCTAAATGTGAGACAGGAGTCCATCAAAATCCTAAAGGAGAACACAGGCAGCAACCTCTTCGACCTCAGCCACAGCAACTTCTTCCTAGAAACATTGCCAAAGGCAAGGGAAGCAAGGGCAAAAATGAACTATTGGGATTTCATCAAGATAAAAAGCTTTTGCACAGCAAAAGAAACATTCAACAAAACCAAAAGACAACTGACAGATTGGGAGAAGATATTTGCAAATGACATATCAGATAAAGGGCTAGTATCCAAAATCTATAAAGAACTTATGAAACTCAACATGCAAAGAACAAATAATCCAATCAAGAAATGGGCAGAAGACATGAACAGACATTTCTTCAAAGAAGACATCCAAATGGCCAATAGACATATGAAAAAGTGCTCATCACTCAGCATCAGGGAAATCCAAATCAAAACCTCAATGAGATATCACCTCACACCAGTCAGAATGGCTAAAATTAACAAGTCAGGAAATGACAGATGTTGGTGAGGATGTGGAGAAAGGGGAACCCTACTACATTGTTGGTGGGAATGCAAGCTGGTGCAGCCACTCTGGAAAACAGTATGTAGGTTCTTCAAAAAGTTGAAAATAGAGCTACCATACAATCCAGCAATTGCACTAGTGGGTATTTACCCCAAAGATACAAATGTGGGAATCCAAAGGGGTACATGCACCCTGATGTTGACAGCAGCAATGTCCACAATAGCCAAACTGTGGAAAGAGCCATGATGTCCATCGACAGGTGAATGGATAAAGAAGAAGTGGTATATATATATAATGGAATATTATGTAGCCATGAAAAAGAATGAGATCTTGCCATTTGCAATGACATGGATGGAACTGGAGAGTGTTACGCTGAGCGAAAAAAGTCAATCAGAGAAAGACATGTATTATGTGACCTCACTGATATGAGGAATTCTTAATCTAGGAAACAAACTGAGGGTTGCTGGAATGGTGGGGTGTGGGACAATGGGGTGGCTGGGTGATAGACATTGGGAGGGTATGTGCTATGGTAAGTGCTGTGAATTGTGTAAGACTGTTGAATCACAGATTTGTACCTCTGAAACAAATAATACATTATATGTTAAAAAAAAAAAAGAAGATGATAGCAGGAGGGGAAGAATGAAGGGGGGAAATCGGAGGGGGAGATGAACCATGAGAGATGATGGACTCTGAAAAACAAACTGAGGGTTCTAGAGGGTAAGGGGGTGGGAGGATGGGTTAGCTTGGTGATGGGTATTAGGGAGAGCACATTCTGCATGGAACACTGGGTGTTTTACGCAAACAATGAATCATGGAACACTACATCAAAAACTAATGATGTAATGTATGGTGATTAACATAACATAATAAACAAACAAACAAACAAAAGGGGACAGATATGATCAAATAAATGCTAATGACCTAAACTTGAACTATCCAGGTGAAGCCATACCTCTGTACTTTTCAGCTATTTTATTTCAAAAATTCCCTTAAACAGTTAAACCACTAACTGTTTTGAACACGTGTTTGTCCTTCATAGCATAATAAGTAAAAGCCATTATATCATTCATCACACACCTTTAAGTGAACCCAAACTGCTGATGAAGGCATCCAACAAGTGATTCAGAATATCCTAGCCTCAGGATTTAATTAACCCCACCTCTGGAAACTTGTTAGACTTTGCTTAACCAGACTTTCCATATTGCTATTCTTTGCTCTACCTCCTTTACACCCCTTCTCCAATTTAATGTTCTTGATTATCAACCACAGAATTTAATACCCCAAGAACCTCTTGGGCTGTAGCAACTCACTTGGGCTTGCCTCTTTGGGATGACACTGAGAAATCCCCCTTGGGTACAGTAACTGTTCAATTGTCAAAACCTGATTGAGCACCTGCTACATATAGGATACTGCCCTAATCACTCTAGATGCAAATCAATGGGTCAATTCCATATTTGGGGTCATCAACTTGCCTTATTTTCTATGGCAACATGAAGACAGTTCATATTGTTCCAGGATAATGGGGTTACAATTACACAATTTTATAAGACAAAGACTCAATATCAAGGCTTTCAGAGGATCCAAATATATAGTTTGAGGAAGACCAAGACTATCTTTTAACACTTCCATGCAGAATAAACTCTATTTTCTTACCTATATTATAACTTCTTTTCATGGATGGATATATTGACAACAGAAACTGCCTTTTCCTTTCTTCAAAGCAGTACTAAAGCTGATTTAGAAGCAACAGTGAGCATAACATTTATGGTCCAAATTTTTTTTTTAATTTTTTTTATTGTTATGTTACTCACCATACATTACATCATTAGTTTCTGTTGTAGTGTTCCATGATTCATTGTTTGTGCATAACACCCAGTGCTCCATGCAGAATGTGCCCTCTTTAATACCCATCACCAGGCTAACCCATCCCACCACCCTCCTCCCCTCTAGAACCCTCAGTTTGTCCATCGTCACTCAGTGCGCCCCCAGAGAAAAGCAGTCACTCCCATCTCCCTGGTCTCCGGCCGCACTCCGGGCTCACCTGGCCTGTGACGAGAGTTTCTATCTCTGGCACCCGACCCCGTGTGGAGTCTCCAAACCCAGCAGATCCCTGTGGTGCACTCCCATGCCGCTCCTCCCCAGGGATGAAGGGGAGTCTCCCCAGCTCTGCTGCTTGTTGGGTCCCTGCTGGAGGCGCAGTGGCCCGACTGGGCCGCGGATCACAGTTTATGGCAACCCCAAGCTGAGAGCCCGCGCCTCGGCTCCATCTCTTCAGCAGGCTTCCCTGCTACAATACCTGTGAGCTCTGCCGCACTCAGGCACCCCCAGTTTTTCTGTGACCCCGAGGGTCCTGAGACCACACTGTCCCGCGAGGGTTCCACCCCCGCTTAGCCACTGGAGTGATGTCCCTCCGCGGAGCTGACTTCTAAAAGTTCTGATTTTGTGCTCCGCGGCTCTATCACTTGCCAGAAGTGGCCCACGGAGGCCCCCTCCCCTGCCATCTATCCTCCCGAATATCGCCTTGGATTCACTTCTCCGCACGTCCTACCTTCCAGTAAGTGGTCGCTTCTCTGTTCAGAGTTGTTGCTATTCTTTTCTTCGATCTCCTGTTGTGTTCGTAGGTGTTCAGAATGGTTTGATCCCTATTCAGCTGAATTCCTGAGACCAGACGAAATCCAGGTCTCCTATTCCTCCGCCATCTTGCTCCGCCCCCTATGGTCCAAATTTCTCAAGATCTTCAATAGATTCCATTCTGGAAGTTCTTAAGTTTCTTGAATTCTACTCTCACCATGTTCCATTACTTCAACTATCTCCAATATACCAGTGATTTCCAAGTATATATCTGCATCAAAGAAAGAGCTATATCTCTTCCTAGCTGCAGACTCCAATGTCCAAACATATGTCAGATTCATCCACCTAGATGTCACACTGAGACATCTCAATAGTTTTGAATCCTCAGTTCCCAACCGAACCCTTCATCCTTCTCTCAAAGTTTACCCTTCTGTCCCCTATGTAATTGAGATTGTCTAGCTGCCTAAGTGAGACATAACATATTCATCTCCAGCTTCTCCTGTCTACTGCGCCTATTCCCAATTGGTTACAAAAGCTTATCAGTTTTTTTTTTTCTTAATTGTGTCTCTAATCTACTTCCTCATTTCAATTCTCATTGCCCTACTTGGAATCTTTATTGCTTCCTAATTGAACTTCCACTTCACTGCCATCCAATTCATCTACAACTTTACCACCAGAATTCTATTTTTTTTCCAAAATAAATTAATCCTGTTACTTCTCTACCAAAAAAAATATTTCAACACTTAACCATTACCTAGTAGATGAAGTTCAAATTCCTAAATCTGATAGTCTATATATTCTGCAATAAGACTCCACCTTACATCTCTAATGATGTTGGTCACTCCTCTTAAAATATTACCTGACCAAACCAAACTACTAGGCATTGTCATAAAGTAATATAGACTTTCAGATTTGTCTTTACCTGGCCTTTCCTTCCTCAGTTCCTTACCTGTCTGGATTGTATCCATCAGTATCCATCATGTGTCACAGTTGAATGGCACCTCCTTGGTCAAGGCTCTCCCCACCATCCCTACAAATGGAGGTAAGCCCATTCTCACTTTCAGTACAACAGCCCTTTCCTCACACCTATACGGTGGCTTTCTTCACATTATATTATCATTCATTGCATACCTGTTAACCTCCTTAATTAAAATGTACTCTCTAAGGATGCTGGAGTCATAATTTTATCCTCTTTGCTACTCCTAATGTCTATCAACTTACACTGCATAAAGAGGCAATTCAGTAACTATTAAATAAAGGAATACATGAATGAACTGATGGATACTGAAGGAAATCTTTTGTAATTAGAAACATCAGTGTTAGAGTCACATGCACCTAATCCAAAACTCTCATTTAAAACTGAGGCAAATAGAGGTCTGGAAAGGCAGAGCCTAATGAGAAAAGGCTCTCACAGTTTTCTGGGAGCAGAGGAGCAGTATTAGAGTGTGGGTGCTCTAAATCCTGGTATGGCCCTTTCCACTCAGCTGATTTTTCTCTATAACTCTAAGCCTCCCTCCTCCCCCAAATTATGATGCTACCCTTCAAGAAACTTAATTAAAAAAAAATACTGACTTGTATTTGTCAGTATAAAATAGGAAATTTCAGTGATTCGAGCATTTGTCTGGAATTCAGCACAACTGGGTCCTCATGTCCGGTTCTAGTCCTAGGAGTTCTACTAATAAACAATGGGGTGTTGGAAAAGGTGTGTGATGAAGAGAAGTATCATTCATTGGTCAATTTATCACTATAAAGTGAGCTTCATGAGGTTTTTATGCTATTCATTTATGCATCCATAGTACCTAGAATAATACCCAGTTGCCCAATAAGCTCTCAAGGAAATATTTAGTATAGAGAATAAAAAAAAATAAATGGATTACTATATGCTAGGAATTGTTCTTGGTGCTTTATATGTTTTACTTCATTTAATTTTTATGACCATATAAAACAGGTCTTATTTGCTATATTTTGAAAATGAGAACATCAAGGTGTAGAGGGTAAAGATGCGGCTGGAATACTCAGAATTATTCAATGTTCGAACAAATGTTAACACCCAGGTGTGTCCAACTTAAAAGGTCTTATTATTCTTTTCTTATCTGTGAAATCAGAAGTTGGAAAAGTTTAGTATGATCCAGCAATCCCACTTATGGGTGTATATCTGAAAGAGATGAGATCACTATTGCAAAGGGATATCTGCACTCCCATGTTTATTACAGTAATATTCATAATAGTCAAGGCATAGACACAACCCAAGTACATCAACAGATGAAAGGGCAAAGAAAATGTAATATATACATATTTCTTTCGCGCACACACACACACACACACACAGACATATATTAGAGTGGAATATTAGTCATAAAAGAGAAATCCTGCCATTTACCTCATGGATGGACTTTGAGGGCATTATGCTAAGTGAAATAAATCAGACAAAGAAAGACAAATACTGCATGATATAACTCTATGTGCAGGAAAACACTGAACTCATAGAAACAGAGAGTAGTTTGGTGGCTGTAAGGGACAGAGGGGTAAGGGAAATGGGGAGATGTTAGTCAAAGGGTACAAATTTTTAGTTATAAGATGAATAAATTCCAAGGATCTAATGTACAACATGGTGACTATAGTTAACAGTACTGTACTGTATACTCAAAAGCTGCTGTGAGAGTATACCTTTAATGTTCTCACCATAAAAATGACAATAAAATACTAATTATGTGAGGTGAAGGATGTGTTAATTGACCTTACTGTGGGAAACATTTCCTGATATATACATGTATCAAACCATCACATTGTATATCTTGAGCTTACACAATGTTATTTGTCAATTATATCTCAATAAAGCTGGGGAAAAAACAGACATATTTAGGCACAGAGCAGCTCCTACACCTATAACAAACACAGATACTCAATTGCCCTTATGTAGACACGTCTCAACTTGGAGACAACTGTAACACACAAACAAGAATATAATAGGAACAACAGACAAGCAGACTCAAGCACATTTAGACCCAAAGGAGTGTTAAAAAAAAAAAGTTGGAAAGTCAAGACAAAAGGAAACAAAGGAATTAAATAAATACACACACACACACATATACACACACACACATAGATATATTCACTGAAAGGAGAGATACATTCATGCTTTACAGATCAAAAGACACAATTGGTTAGATATTTAAGATAACACCATGCATTACTTAGTTTGTTCATAAAATTGTCATTATTGACATATTTAGAATTTTTAAGGTTGAGAAAAATAGAGAAATATTTCTGGGAATAATGCTAAGGGTTTTTAAAAGAATTTTTGTATCCTTTCCCTCCCAGATATAACCTAAAAGTCCTTAAGAAATATTTTCAAAATAATCCAAAATTTATTATTTTTCCTTCTGGGCTTTCACATCTCCAGGATGAGATTACCACCAAGGTCTAATCAAGCAATAAAAATTTAATGGTTGTAATAAAGTGCAGAATGGAATATCAAGAGCCAAAAATGTACGCTCCAGAGACCAAGTATGAAGAAAAGTCAGGAATGAAAAAGATAATTATTGCCTGAAGTCATAGAGGGAGGCCTCATGGAGGACATGGGACATGAGCCATATCCTTATGGTGGATATCGGGGTGAGTTTTTTTTTTTTCTTCTCATTTTGCCTGTCCAGTGTCCATTTCCTAATTCTTTTTCTTCTGGGAACTGTCTTCAACCGTACTTTATCCATTTGGTTTGAATTGGGACTAACCCCACTTGGTACCATCAATCCATGTGTGGGCTCAGGCTTAGGGTTTGGCCAATAAGTATTACATAGGTTTGTTCAGGGTGTTTAATGTATTTAGGGCAATAGAGTGAAACATGAGGCTCTTACTAGAATATACTAGAAAGAAAAATTCTCTTTCTACTGAAGTTACTAAGTTGGTAGGATGAAGTGGAGCTCCAAATGATCATCTTGACAAATTATGGGAGAAACTTAGAGATAGAGACCCAAAATATAGATTCTGGGCAAGCTTCCATTAGTTCTCAGATCCATTCATTCCTGAAGGAACTAGATGTCCTCATGGAATTTTCATTTGTATCATTCACAAATTCCTTTCACAGTTCAAGTCAATTTGAGGTGTTTCTGTTCCTTGTAACCAAAAAAATCTGACTAATAAAAGTGCAGATATGAATTGGATTAGGACAGGTGGAGACAAGTGGTGAGGGCATTCCAAGTGAACCACTGTCCATCATGAGCAAAGGCCAGGTGTAACAGCAGAGGTGCAATGGGAAGAAGACTGGAGGTGATATATTGGGAAAGGACGTAAGAAATATGTTTTGTTGGTCAGATGGGGCTAACAGATGAAAGACTTTAAAACACATTGATAGAAGACGTTATGCCATTGATGTCAGAGAATCATTGAAGATTTCTGAGCAGTAGTCATAGTGATGAGATTAGCTTATATCTCTATAGCATTGTACAGCTTCCAGAGTGATTACCCATGCATTATCTTATTTAACGATATTTTGAAAACATTGGTATTATCATACCTATTTTAAAGACAGGGAAATGGGAATTTAGAGAAGTGATGTCAAACATACATCATACCCTACCTCTGCTGCCTAAACCCTTCAACAGTTTCTCATTGTTTTTAGAATAATTCAAGCTCCTTACCAGAGACTACAAGTTTCTTCATGATATGACCCTTCACTTCCTCTCTACTTTTATCCCACTCCCTGCCTTTTATACAATCTTTGAATTGTTCACTGTGCTCCAAGATACTGTGCTGCCTTCCATTTCTTCAAAAGCACCAAGTCATTTAGGACTCAGATTTTTAACACAGGCTGTTCCTCTGCCTGGAGGAATACATTAATAGTGGACACATAGGGAGTTTTAAACTTTTCAGTAGCTATATCAAGTTAAAGTAAAAGCAAACAATTAAATTATTTTGAACAATGTCTTTTAATCCAACTATCTAACATACTTCAACATGCAATCAGTATGAAAATTATGAAATAGATTTACATTCTTTTTCTCAAAGTATTAAAATCTGATGCATATTTTATACAATTTTTATGTCAATCTGAACTAGCCAAAATTTGTGCTCAAATAGGAATATGTGGATGGTGGTTACCATTTTGGACAGTATTAGGTTAAAAGTGTTCATTGTGACTAAATTTAGATTGGACTAAATGTTTGGTTTCTTTTCTAGACACCAGTGCATGGGATTTAGGAGGAAGACTAGAAAGAACATACAACAAATAAAAGAATTACATTCTGTATGCATATCTGAATTACCATGTGAGTTAGTGCTTCAATCTCTCAACTTCCCCGTAGTTATAAATCTCTTAAAATCTTGTCTGGCGGGGCACCTGGGTGGCTCAGTCGTTAAGCGTCTGCCTCCGGCTCGGGTCATGATCTCAGGATCCTGGGATCGAGCCCTATATCGGGCTCCCTGCTCAGCGGGGAGCCTGCTTCTCCCTCTCCCACTCCCCCTGCTTGTGTTCCCTCTCTCGCTGTGTCTCTCTCTGTCAAATAAATAAATAAAATCTTTAAAAAAAAAATCTTGTCTGGCACAAACAAGAACTCAAGTGGTATGAACTATTTTTATTATCATCATTATTAATGCCAGGAACAGACTGGGGGCACAGGTCTCCTGACCACCAGCCAAATACCCTTTCCAGAATCCCAAGGGACCTCTCATGTTAGCAACACGTTTATGCTAAAAATACAATGTCATGGGTAGCCACCAGAATTATGCAAGCTTGCACACTGGATTTCTGATGCTGTAAGATATGAGATGTTCCAAATCACCTGTTTGCAAAACAAAGCACTGAAAAACAAAACAATTTCATTTTCCCTGGATTGATATTTAAATCCATACATGCTGCCTTGACTATGCAGCCCTAACTGCTAAGCACCTTGATGTTCTTATTAAAGATGCAAGATCCAACTTGTAGGCAGGAAGCCCTGGATGCCTGTCATGGATTAAAGTCAGCATTGGAACTCCAATTTTTTTTATGTGAATATACTCCCATCAATGAAAAGACTTAACAAAGCCACATTTTAGCTACATTCCCACTAATGAATCAACTGAGAAAAAAGAAGGCTAAAAATACTTCATGACTATGTTTTTGTAACATCCTCAGAACTGACAATTGGAAAAAAAATGAATTTTCTTAAAACAAGGACATTTTGGGGACAGCCATAGTAACCAAATTGAAGCCACATTATTATATAGAAGGGAGAGGATAATAGTGAATGATTAAGTACCTAATTAAGTCTATTTTCTAGACACGAATCCCCAAGATACATTTGTTGTTCCTCCTCACTAAATATTTTTTAAAGGTTACTTAGTGTCTCAGGAAACCTGTCCTCATATTAATAATTCACTGAAAGAGAGGGACAGACACAAATGCTCATGACCAATGTGACAGAATCATAGGTAGGACACTCATCCACACCCCCTATACAAGAAATATGCAAAATCCAAACCCTCTTACTCTGAGAAGCAAACACAAAGTGGGTTAAGTGTATGGTAGATCAGAGGGCTGTTTTTAGCAGCAAAAAAAAAAAAAAAAAAAAAAAGTTATTTCATTCAATCATTTATCACAATGTAATTGCTCATCTACCATGGGCCAGGTACTATGGTAGATACTGAGGATAGAAAACAAATGTTGTCCTGCTTTCATGGAACTTACAGTCTTGTGGAGGGGAAAATAACCTAATCAGATAATTACACAATAATAATTAAACTTAATAATTTCAATAGGTTGTTCAAAGACCTATAATCACTATTTAATATATACAATCTCAGTTAATCTTTCCAGTGGAAATGAATATCAATTTACAATTCAGGTAAGTACTACAAAGGAGAGGAGCATGGTTATGACAGCATGTAACAGGAGGCATTAATTTGAGAGATCAGGAAGTGACAAATGAGCACTGCAATTCTGATAAAAGTTTAGCAACCAACTTTCTAGGAGAAAAAACATGTGTAGTGTTTGTCCATTTCCATGGTATAAATATTTTCACCATGCTTTATGTTGAACTACCAATGTGATGTCACCAAAGGAGAATTGGGAATAGATGTGCACAATTGGCCCCTGAAATAGGCAGATACAGTCTAGCTCCAGCATATCTGTGCAATAAGCTAAGATCTATTTAGAAAAGACAGCTAGCAATTTGAATGGGCCCAATGCTCTGCTGTTGCCAATGAGTGTATGTCAGTTTCCAACACAGGACCACAGGTGGAGATGGGGGTGTCCTGAGAGATATTATAAGGGATTCAGCCAAGCATAAACACACACCTAGAATCTACCTATAGAATGAATAGATGCCTTGCCTATACAAATAAACTATAAATTTGTATAAGCAATTACATATTTTTATGATTTATAATACATTAAAGGCTCTCTTAAGTTTACTGTACCTTTGTTTATAGAGTACTTTATTAATAAGGAAATATAATTGATCTAGTCCAGAAAATGACACACTGATGCTGGGTCTTGGAAATGAGTGAGGGTTTTCTCAGTTAAGAAAGAGAGATAAGGACATTTCAGAGAAGGATCCTATTTATAGCTGACTCAGGATGGCCCATGGTGTGGGCAGATAGAGCACGATCCTCTTGGGGAAGACTGTGAAGTGAGGGTTGTGGACTGGGGCTAGATTCAAAGGGTTTGGTGATTGTCCTAGGTAGTCTGGCCACCTTCACCACCGCCCCCCCCACCAATATCTGGTTCTCCATGAAGAACACTAACTTGGAGACTGATCAGAGAAGACTTGCTTCTTAGAAGGACCTTTCATTAATATGGAAGATGGTTGCAAGAGTAAGAATCTGAGAACACAAAGACCAGTTCAAAGATATGGAATAGTTCAGAAACGGATAATTAGGACCATGCCAGAGGTGCCTGGGTGGCTCAGTAGGTTAAGCATCTGCCTTTGGCTCAGATCACAATTCCAGGATCCTGGGATTGAGCCCCACATCAGGCTCCCTGATCAGCAGCACCCCAGCTTGCACTCTCTCTCTCTCTGTCAAATGAAAAATAAAATCTTTAAAAAAGGCGGGGGGACCATGCCAGTGGAGATGCAAGAGGAAGGCCAGGATTTAAGGTGTTCCTACCACACTTTTCCTCTACGCAGATGTAGACTTGTGAATTCTTACCAGATCATTGGATGACACAAAGATGATGCATATTGAAAGAGAAGGTCAGGGGCACCTGGGTGGCTCAGTCTGTTAAGCATCTGTCTTTGGCTCAGGTCATGATCTCAGGGTCCTGGGATGGAGCCCCACATAGGGGTCCCTGCGCAGTGGGGCATCTGCTTCTCCTCCTCCCTCTGTACCTTCCCCCCTGCTTGCTCTGTCTCTCTCTCTCAAATAAATAAATAAAATCTTTAAAAAGAGAGAGAAGACCAACTTTCTACCAACAAAAATTGGTTAAACAAATAATCTATCAATCTTTTTTTTTTTTCTTTTTCCTTTGGGTCACTGTCTATGAACCTACACTATAATTAAGATTCTATTTATAGTTTTTACCAAATAGCATTTGGAGGAACCTATATTTTGTTCCACTTATTTATGCCTTTGGTTTAGAGAACAACAGGGAAGAAAATCCTGTTTCCAAATGAAGGATTTGGAACAGTTTTTGTTGTGACTTCAAGTTAAATAATGCTTCGCTTCTCATTTTTAAAAGTTTAGAATTAGTTTTTCTTAACATTTGGGATTTAAATCTTTGTGTCACAGCAAGAAATAAATAAAGTCGAAGAGTGGAACAAATACAAATAGCTGGCATACTAATTGATTTCTGTATTAGATTTTTGCATAATGTTTGGCACACCTAGAAAAAGTCAAACCTTGTTAAGACAGTATTCTTAAAGGAATTTACTTGTATGATTGTGTCCTCTCCAGACACTATGGCTCACTTCTTTTATTATGCCCATATCTTGTAATTTAGAATATTATAAAAATGATGGGAGGGGTGCCTGGGTGGCTCATTTGGTTAAGCATCTGATTCTTGATTTCAGCTCAGGTCATGATCTTGGGGTCTTAGGATCAAGCCCTGTGTGGGGCTCCATGCTCAGCAGGGAGTCTGCTTCTCTCTCACTCACTCTCCCTGTGCCCCTGATCTTGCTTTCTCTCTCTCTCTCTCTCTCTCAAATAAATAAATAAATAAATAAATTCTTAAAAAAATGATGGGAGGTTTTTCTAAGAATGATTGAGCCCACAAAGTGGAAAGAAAATTTTATACAATTTCTACTACACAATATTAAAAAATAGCTCTTGTCAACCTAGATGTCCTTCAGAAGGTGAATGGATAACAAACTGTGGTACATCCAGACAATTAAATATTATTCAGTGTTAAAAAGTAATGAGCTACCAAACCATGAGAAGACATGGAGGAACCTTAAATGCATATTACTAGGTGTAAGAAGCCAATGTGAGAAGGCTTGATACTGTATGATTTCAACTCCATAATATGCTTAAAAAGTTAAAACTATGTAGACAATTAGTATATTAGTGGTTGGGTGCCTGTGTGGCACAGTTGGCTAAGCATCCATCTCCTTGTTTCTGCTCAGGTTGTGATCTCAGGGTCCTGAGATGGAGCCCCAGGTCCAGCTACATGCTCAGGAAGGAGTCTGCTTGAGGCTCGCTCTCCCTCTCCCTCTGCCCTTCCACACTGAGTGCTCTTTCTCTCCCTCCAAATAAATTTTTAAAAACAATCAGTGGTTGCCAGGGATGGTGGTAGGAGAGAAGAAAAGGCAGAGCACAGAGGATTTTTAAGACAGTGAAAATACTTTGTATGATATTACAATGATGGATATATGCCATTATACATTCATTAAAGTTCATTGAATCTATAACACCAAGAGTAAACCCTTAGGTGAATTATGGATTCTGGGAGGTTATGCCGTGTCAATGTAGGTTCATCCTCTGTAAAAAGTGTACTTCTCTGGTGAGTGATATTGATCACGAAGGAGGCTTTGCATGGGTGGGGGAAGGGAGTATATAGAAAATCTCTGTGCCTTCCTCTTGATTTTGTTATAAACCTAAAACTGCTCTAAAAAATAAAATCTTTAGAAAAAAATTGCTGTCAAGAACTTACATGCCTTCCTCTATTAAATGCTTATATTAATTATATGAAATAAGTGCCACTATTATTCATATTTTATAGATGAAGTTTCAGAGTCTTCACTTGTCTACAGGCACAAAACTCAGAAGTAGTGCAAGGATGTGGAATGTTCTCAGACTTTTCTGTGACTCTGGAAGGATGCACTTTTCTCTGGCTTCAGAGCCTGGGCCCTTACCTATGACTCCATATGTGTGTTTTATTCTTCACTGCTCTCCATTTCCAGTTAAACCCTAAAGATAGCCCTTGAATCTGTTTATATTTTACTCATCATTAAAGACTGTCATCCAGTTCTTTTGGACCGTGACAACCAGCACCTAACTCATCCTTCTCCAAAACAAACACCAAAGAGGAATCTGATCAGACCATTGCTCAGACTTAGAACTCTAATGGTATATGCCACTGACCTCAGGATAAAATCAAGCATTTTTATATTGGCTTTAGAAGCTCTTACATGAGCACCTCCTTACTTGATTGTACAGCACCTACACCTCACAATCCACAATCAGACACACAGAACCATTTGCATCTAATCATCTTATGAATGTGCAACACTCTTTCTTACCTCTGTCTCTTTACAAATGATGTTTGATTATAGACTACAGAGAACTGGAATACAACTTAGCTGTAGCTCCAAAGCTTCAACCCGACATAACACCATTGGCAAATGATCATCTTGAGATACTTTTACACAAGACAGGAAGCCATTCTCTTATTAGGCCCACCATTTGTCAGCAAAAGTTATAAATATGGTCACATGCACCAAGATCTAGTGTCCCATGATTTTCATTCATTCACACTGGTCCCCTAAACTCTCAGTTCTGCCTTCTGGGGTTACTTAGAAGGAAATCTAATTCTTTTGCACATAATGCTGTATCACCAAATATTGAAAGTCAACTCTCATATAATTTTTGAATTAAGGTTTCTATTTAGCCATAACTATATATACATGTGTGTGTAAATGTGTGTGTGCACTTTTTGCATAAGAAGATAAAAGAGAGAGCACAAGATACAAGGAAGACAGATGAGAGTAAGTACTGATTCTAAGAGAAAGGACCAATGTTTTCACTTTGTTATACCATTTCTTATGTAAGATGCTTTCAAGATCTTATACTTCTCAGTCACATCTTCTAGAACAATGGTTCTCAAACTTCTTCCATCATCATTCTATGAAAAACAAATGCATTCACATTATGGACCAGTATGTGTGTATGCACATGCACACACACACACACACACACCCCTCAATTATTATCTGCAATGAATTCTCACATTTTCTATTCTAGTCTAGTCTATTTTTTTTCATATGCTGGTAATGACTCACAAATTTATTTCATAATCTGCTAATGTGTAGCAACCAGCATTTTGAGCAACACTGTTCCAGATGATCTCTATCTTAACCATGTTTCTCTTAACATGTAGATTCAGAAACTAAACAAAAGATTCCATTAATGCATCCCTAATCAAAAATAAGCTAATCTTACATAATCAAGCACTATGTGACAAAATTCTAAAGCATATGAGATTTCTAACTACGATGATTATCAGGACAAAGGGCTAGGTGTGGGATGGACATATGGCAGGGAACAAAATAAACAGCCTGACAAACAATGATTTAGGGGTCATAGTAAACTGAAAAATTAAGTCTCTGAAAGTAGATAAAGGGTGTGTTCTCAAAAATTGCATTAAAAATATTATCCGTACATCTTGTCCATGCAACAAAATAATGGACCCCAAAAGAGAACACCTCACTTCCCTATACCTGGACCAGGCTCAAATCTACCAGGAATGAACTATAAAATATTGAAGAAATCCTTTATATCTCAGTGGACCTTGAACTCCTCATCTCAATATAGAGAGTTTTTCCTAGGATATATCAAAGGTCCTCCATCCTTGTTATTACCTGAGGTGCTTCTAAAAACTCCAGAATTGGTACCTTCCTTAAGAAATCCTGATTTAATTGATGGGTCTGAGAAAACACCTGGACATGGGGTCATTCTAATGATGATCCAGGGCTAAACCCTATGGCCTCAGATAATATCTAGGGTCCCTGTAGCACTTGCTGCAACTCTAAAGGAAAGGAGAAGAAAGCTGTGCATCCTAAGCCAAAACTAAATCTCAGCTGCAATATGGCAGGTTGTGCACAGCATAGGCTCTGAGGTCAAGCCCCCATCCACTTATTTTCTAGTCTCTGTTCTCTCATTTATAAAATAAAGAAGTAGTTCTACCTTAGAAATAGTTATAGTGATTAAATAAGGAAATACAGATAGTGACTTCTACACAATACTAAGCTATACATATTTATTATGTATTATATATTATATGTGTAATATATATGCATATAGGTATAATATATTATATATGTATACATAAGTATTTCAATGAATGTAAGCAATCACTCTTATCAATTTATCCAATTATATAACTGAGTCCATGTAAAATATAAGTGAAAGTGAATTATGTGCACTCTCCTTCCCAAAGTTTAAATTTTCCTCTTGCCCAAAATAAAGGAAAGGAAAATCTTGACAGTATGCCAAAGTAGGACTGAAATGATATGGTGTCTGAATCTGCTTTGAAATTCTTCACGAAGGAAAATGGGGGTAGGTAAAGTAAATGAGACAAACTCCTGGCAATGTAGACTCTAAGAATGTATGAGAATGCATTGTATTCATAATTCTAAATGATTCTAAATAATTCTAAATACTGTGCTAGTAATTCATCCCATTTTTTTGTATTTTTGAAGTTTTTTCATTATAACTTTAAAAATCTAAAAATAGAAGAATAAACTTATCAGTTGTGTCATAGTTAGATATGTAGACAACATACAAGTAAAACTAGTTTCTATGAGGACCCAAGAATTTTTCAGAAGAGTTGGAGGGGAAAAGATTTGTCCACAGCATTCACAACAAAGAAAAAAAATAAAAGAGAAGTCACTAAGTAAATCCAATTTTTGTCTTATTCGGTTGGTATTCTCTTGAGAAAGAATATAGAAAAAATTGCCCAGTCTTTAAGCATATCATACACCATAATGTGAAAAATAGTACTGCAGAATTCTGTCTTTGTGGAAATGACTTTACCTGGAAACACCTGAGGTCCCTGTATAGAAGAGATATTCAGAGAAATATCTACTTTTTGTCTGAACTCTTATGAAAAGTTTTAGTTTCTAAGAAATGTGGCCTCTTAGGACCACAAAGAAGCTTGACACCTGTTGATCCAATGGTCTTTACACTGTGCCCCAGGGAGCTCCAAGGAATCCCTAAAGGAGCTTTGTTCATTCAAAAGTATTTCATGAGTACCTACTGTGTATTAGACAATGATCTAGGAACTTAGTGAACAAAACAGGTGCAATTCTTGCCCTGCCCTAGAATGGAAAGTGATGGGTTCTCAGTGTTCAGTTGTTAACTGTCTACCATAGGATTTGCTTTATGATTTAGTAGTCCATTGTAATATTTCTTTTAAAGAAAAAGTTTTGATAAAAATGAGCCAACACTACTTAAAAATATCAAGTCTACTATAAATCCTTGCTTTAAGATTGAATAAGTTATGGCTCAAAGAAAGAAACCAGACTGCTCAAGGTTGCATCCAGCTATTGGCAGGGCCAAGACCAAAATGCAATACTGCTGATTCCCAAGCGATTGCTTTTCCCACTTTCCACATTCTTCTCTCTCTTCCCTTGGCTGACTGACCTAGGGGAAGTTAATAGATTCGGAGTGAGAAGTTTGACATCTGAAATACAGATAATTAATCCTATTTTCCTGGTACTTGTTTTCCTCATTCATAAGATAAGGGTACATGTAGTTTGGAGAATCAAATCAGCTAAAATATTTTGTACACAATCTATATATAAACTGTAAAATACTATACAGATGTTAACAATTATAGTCTAATACTCTAAGTCTTTTCAGTGATACTCCTCAGAGCAAAATAATTGAAGGATGGAGTAATAACAGCAAAATGAAAGGAAAATAAAATGTGCCAATTGATCGGATTGTTATAGTTGAAGCAAAATAAATAAATAAGTAAAAAATATCTGGGTTGTAACCTGGCCTTCCTATAAGATGTCAATTGAGAGAGGCCCTACATGCAGGGACTGAGGCCTGAGTTCTAGAAAATCAGAGGGGTGTCATTATTTGAGCTATAAAATGGAGATGAACCAACAGAACCTATTTCATTGTGCTGCTTTTTGAGATGGTACTTTTAAAGCATTTATTACAATGTCTAGGACATAGTAGGTGCTGAATAATGATCAATTATTATTTTTAACTCTAAAATACTGAAAATAATTCCCACCTCAAAGGATATTCATTAGGATTAAATTAAGGTTAATCGCACATCCATTAAGTGACTGATGTATATAAGATATTGAAAATGCATTCTTTTCCTTTCTTTTCCTTTCTCCTGATATGTGAAACCAGATACAACAATTATAATTATTGGAAAACTGTAAGGGACCTGTCTGTTTGTCTAAGTCTGTGGCTATACAATTTTAGTGTATGCTATAATCTTCTTGAGATTTATTAAAGAAGATAAAGCATCTTTGGTGCCACCTCCTATGGAGAGGGAGCCCAGAAATCTGATTTTTAGCAAACATCTCCAATACAAATAATACGAATCTTGAGTTCACACCTCCTGAGTGGTCTAAGCCCTTGTTACTCAAAGTGTGGTCCTTGTTCCAACAACTGCATCACCCAGGGATTTGCTAAAAACACAGAATCTCAACCCTAAACCTAACTTGCTGAATCTTCATAAAATTTTAACAAGATCCCCAGGTGGTTCCTGTACGTGTCACAGTGAGACATGTTGGTCAAAGTTCTGTCTCTGGGCCATTAGGTAAGTCATGATCACCTGGAACTCATTAGCTTCTCCTCTAAGAAAATCTTTTCGTTACATTTCATCATAAATGTCATCTTTATGAAAGACTGGTAGGAAAAATGGGCATATTAAAATATGTCAACATTTCTGCTGAGTTACTATCAGAGATTTGTCCATTATATTGTCCAATGTCTTTCATTTAAAAGACTACATGATAAGTTAATTTTACCAGGAAAATGTCACTTCTAAAACCTCTCTCTCCTGATGATTTTCTTTTTATTTTAAAAAAATGAGAGTGTCAAATGATTAAGATTTTTTTTCATTGGCTGCTATCTCAGAATTAAATTTGGTATTCAATGATAGCAATTCTATTAGCCTAGGTTTTGGGGGTATGTTAATTGTTCTTTCCATTGGCATAATTCCAGCTTTTCTACTGCTCTTTTAAAGATTTGTTTTAAACATATGTATAATTTATGTACTTAAAAAGTACACAGGCTTATGCATGTTTGCATATTTACACACCCTTATAACCACCACCCAGAACAAGATATCGAATATTTTCATACTCTCATATGCTTGCGTCCCCTCCCAATCAAAGCTCCCAATCCCAACTCCATCATCTGACTTCTGTTACATTGCTTTTTCTTGATGATCCTTGAACTTCATTTAAATAGAATCATAGAGTGCACAATTTTCTGTGTCTGGTTTCTCTTATTTAATATAATGTCTTTGAAATCCATTTTGTTATTGTGCTTATCAGTAGTTTTTCCCTTATATTCCTGTGTACTATTTCATTGTATAAAGATATCACAATTTTTGTTTCATCTATGTTTCCGTTGATGGGTATATGAGTTGTTTCTAGCTTGAAAGTATTATGAATAAAGTTAATGCGAACATTTGTATATAATTATCTTGGTGGATAAGTGTATTTATTTCTAATGGGTGTATATCTGGAATGAATTGCTCTTTTGGTAGTCTATGTACATGAGTAAATCCTTTCTGGATATAGGGAGGATATACATTAGTATTGGAAAGAAAGGTTTTTTTATTTTATTATGTTATGTTAATCACCATACATTACATCATTAGTTTTTGATGTAGTGATCCATGATTCATTGTTTGCATATAACACCCAGTGCTCCATTCAGTATGTGCCCTCTTTAATACCCATCACCAGGCTAAACAATCCCTCCACCCTCCTCCCCTTTAGAACTCTGTTTCTCAGAGTCCATAGTCTCTCATGGTTCGTCTCCCCCTCTGATTTTCCCCCCTTCATTTTTCCCTTCCTGCTATCTTCTTCTTCTTCTTCTTCTTCTTCTTCTTCTTCTTCTTCTTCTTCTTCTTCTTGTTTTTTACATATAATGTATTATTTGTTTTAGAGGTACAGGTCTGTGGAAAGATTTTTTTAAAAGGACAAGAAGGAGGAACGATAAAAGGACAAAAGAATAAAGAAACAATATAACAGGAGAAGAGCAAGATGGCGGAGGAGTAGGAGACCTAAATTTCGTCTGGTCCCAGGAATTCAGCTAGATAGGGATCAAACCATTCTGAAAACCTATGAACTCAACGGGAGATAGAAGAAAAAAATAAAAACAACTCTCTGAACAGAAAAGAGACCACTTTCTGAAAGGTAGGATGTGCAGAGAAGTGACTCTGAGGCAATATTCGGGAAGATAGCAGGGGAAGGGGCCTCCTTCAGCCGCTACTGGCAAGTGATAGCGGAGCACAAAATCAGAACTTTTAGAAGTCTACTCCGCTGAGGGATGTTGCTCCAGTGGCTAAGTGGGGGGTGGAACCCTCGCTGGGACAGTGTGGTCTTGGAACCCTTGGGGGGTCACAGGAAGACCTGGGGTGCCTGAGTGCGGCAGAGTTCCCAGGTTTCAGAGCAGGGAAGCCGGCTGCAGAGACAGAGCAGAGTGGGCTTTCAGCTCGGGGTTGCCATAAACTGTGATCCGCAGCACAGTCAGGCTACTGCTCTTCCAGTAGGGACCTAACAAGCCGCAGATCTGGGGAGACTCCCCTTCTTCTCCCGGGAGGAGTGGTGCAGGAGCACACCTCAGGAATCTGCTGGGTTTGGAGACTCCACACGGGGTCATGTGCCAGAGATAAAACGCTTGGTCACAGGCCAGGTGAGCACAGAGTGGGGCCGGAGACCATGGAGATGGGAGTGATTGACTCCTTTTCTCTGGGGGCTCACTGAGGAGTGGGGCGCTGAGTGCTCAGCTCCTCCAGGGCAGAGATTGGGAGGCCACCATTTTCACTCTGGTCCTCCAAAGCTGTACAGAAAGCTTGCAGTGAACAAAAGCTCCCGAGAGCAAACCCGACCAGATTACTTAGCCCGGCCCCGCCGGCAAGGGTGAGGCAATTCTGCCTCCAGCAAAGACATTTGAGAACCACTACAACAGACCCCTCCCTCAGAAGGTCAGCAAGAACAGCCATCCAAGGCAAAGTTTACTGATCAATGAGAACAGCAGAACACCAGCACTAGGGGAATACAGCACATAGAATTCATGGCTTTTTTCCCATGATTCTTTAGTCTTTCAAAGTTAATTTTTTTATTTCCTTTTTCCTTTTCTTTCTTTTTTTTTGAATTTTCTTTTTCCGTTTTTCAACCAATATCTTATCAATCCCTTTTTTAAAAAAATCTTTTTTATTTTTTATTTTTAGAGTCATATTCTATTCGTTCATTGTAGTTAACCTTATTTTTGGTATATATATAAGTTGTTCTCTCTTTAAAATTTTGAGATACAGTTTCTTCTAACAGACCAAAATATACCCTAAATCTCTAGTGTATGGCTTTGTTCTAATCACCTGCCTAATCACATTCTCTCCTTTTTTCTTTTTTCAACCAACTTCTTATCAATTCCTTTTATAAAATCTTTTATAATTTTCATCCCTTACCATCATATTCCAACACTTCATCATATTTACCCTTATTTTTGAACATATATAAGTTTTTCTTTCTTAAAATTTTGGGAGGTACTTTCTTCTAATAGACCAAAATACGCCCAAAATCTCATGTGTGGCCTGATCATATTTGATCATATTCTTTTTTTTTTATCTTTTTTTTTCTTTTTTCTTTCTTTCCCTTTCTTTTCCCCCAGCTTCAGGTCTCTTCTAAATTGTCTAGTGTATATGTTTCTGGGGTCATTGTTACACTGTTAGCATTTTGTTCTCTCATTCATCTATTCTCCTCTGGACAAAATGACAAGATGGAAAAAAATCACCTCAAAAAGAAGAACAAGAGGCAGTACTAACTGCCAGGGACCTAATCAATACAGACATTAGTAAGATGTCGGAACTAGAGTTCAGAATGACGATTTTTAAAATACTAGCTGGGTTTGAAAAAGGCATGGAAGATATTAGAGAAACCCTCTCTGGAGAAATAAAAGAACTAAAATCTAAAGAAGT
Organism: Eumetopias jubatus; assembly: GCF_037043125.1. Taxonomy (NCBI): domain Eukaryota; kingdom Metazoa; phylum Chordata; class Mammalia; order Carnivora; family Otariidae; genus Eumetopias; species Eumetopias jubatus. The sequence continues at coordinate 191,642,254 of NW_028274808.1, read as the reverse complement.
CAAAATCAAAAAGGCTATTAATGCGGTGCAATCAAAAATGGAGGTTCTAGCTGCTAGGATAAATAGGCAGAAGAGAGAATTAGTGACATAGAAGACCAAATGATGGAAAATAAAGAAGCTGAGAAAAAGAGAGATAAACAACTACTGGATCACAAGGGAAGAATCTGAGAGATAAGTGATACTATAAGATGAAACAATATTAGAATAATTGGGATCCCAGAAGAACAAGAAAGAGAGAGGGGGCCAGAAGGCATTGGAGCAAATTATAGCAGAGAACTTCCCTAATGTGAGGAAGGAAACAGGCATCAAAATCCACGAGGCACAGAAAACCCCCCTCAAAATCAATAAAAATAGGTCAACACCCTGACATCTAAGAGTAAAACTTATGAGTCTCAGAGACAAAGAGAAAATCCTGAAAGCAGTTCGGGATGAGAGGTCTGTAACCTACAATGGTAGAAACATTAGATTGGCAACAGACCTATCCACAGAGACCTGACAGGACAGAAAGGACTGGCATTATATACACAGAGCACTAAATGAGAAAAATATGCAGCCAAGAATACTATATCCAGCTAGGCTGTCATTGAAAATAGAAGGAGAGATAAAAAGCTTCCAGAGCAAACAAAAACTAAAGGAATTTGCAAACACAAAGCAGCCCTACAAGAAATATTGAAAGGTGTCCTCTAAGCAAAGAGAGAGCCTAAAAGTAACATAGACCAGATAGGAACACAGACAATATACAGTAACAGTTGCCTTACAGGCAATACACTGGCACTAAATTCATATCTTTCCATAGTTACCCTGAATGTAAATGGGCTAAATGCCCCAGTCAAAAGACACAGGCTATCAGATTGGATAAAAAACAAGACCCATCAATATGCTGTCTGCAAGAGACCCATTTTAGACCCAAAGACACCCCCAGATTGAAAGTGAGGGCATGGAAAATCATTTACCTTGCTAATGGACACCAAAAGAAAGCTGGGGTGGCAATCCTTATATCAGACAAATTAGATTTTAAACCAAAGACTATAATAAGAGATGAGGAAGGACACTATATCCTACTTAAAGGGTCTATCCAACAAGATCTAACAATTGTAAATATCTATGCCCTTCACATGGGAGCAGCCAATGATATAAGCCAATTAATAACAAAAGCAAAGAAACACATCGACAACAATACAATAATAGTAGGGAACTTAAACACCCCCCTCACTGAAATGGACAGATCATCTAAGCAAAAGTTCAACAAGGAAATAAAGACTTTAAATGACACACTGGACCAAATGGACTTCACAGATATATTCAGAACATTCTATCCCAAAGCAACAGAATACACATTCTTCTCTAGTGCCCATGGAACGTTCTCTAGAATAGATCACATGGATATAAAATCAATCCACAGAAATCAGTGGCATTCCTATACACCAACAACAAAACAGAAGAAAGAGAAATTAAGGAGTTGATCCCATTTACAATTGCGCCCCAAATCATAAGATACCTAGGAATAAATCTAACCAAAGAGGCAAAGAACCTGTACTCAGAAAACTATAAAATACTCATGAAAGAAACTGAGGAAGACACAAAGAAATGGAAAAACATTCCATGCTCATGGATTGGAAGAACAAATATCATGAAGATGTCAATGCTACCTAGAGCAATCTACACATTCAAAGCAACCCCTATCAAAATACCAACCACTTTTTTCAAAGAAATGGAACAAATAACCCTAAAATTTGTATGGAACCAGAAAAGACCCCAAATAGCCAGAGGAATGTTGAAAAAGAAAAGCAAAGCTGGTGGCATCACAATTCTGGACTTCAACCTCTATTACAAAGCTGTCATCATCAAGACAGTATGGTACTGGCACAAAAACAGACACATAGATCAATGGAACAGAATAGAGAGCCCAGAAATGGACCCTCAACTCCATGGTCAACTAATCTTTGACAAAGCAGGAAAGAATGTCCAATGGAAAAAAGACAGTCTCTTCAACAAATGGTGTTGGGAAAATTCGACAGCCATATGCAGAACAAAACTGGACCAATTCCTTACACCGCACACAAAAATAGACTCAAAATGCTTGAAAGACCTAAATGTGAGATAGGAGTCCATCAAAATCCTAAAGGAGAACACAGGCAGCAACCTCTTCGACCTCAGCCGCAGCAACTTCTTCCTAGAAACATCGCCAAAGGCAATGGAAGCAAGGGCAAAAATGAACTATTGGGACTTCATAAAGATAAAAAGCTTTTGCACAGCAAAAGATACAGTCAACAAAACCAAAAGACAACCAACGAATGGAAAAAGATATCTGCAAATGACATATCAGATACCAGCTAGCTCCATCTATCATTCTACAAATAAAGATATTACAGTTCAAGAAGCCTATACAAATTGTCAGAGTCAGGTTGAGAATCTGGGACTCCTGACTCACTACTGGGTCAGCTCCAGTCCTACTGCCCTGTCTTGTTAATGCTAAAATAAAGCAAAGTCCCATGTGGTTTTCAAGACATTTTCTGAAATGTCATGAAGAGATTGTTTTGTCATCTCTCTTTTGCAGACCCAAGTACTGGAGTCATAGTGCCTTGATTTAAAGTCTAGCTCTGTCATTTGAAATGTGACATTAGCAGGTTACTTAGTTTTCCTGTGCTTTAGTGTCCTCATTTATAAAATGGGAAAAATGCAATGCCTTCTTAAAGGGTGTTAAGACTAAATGAGATAATACATGTAATTAGTTTGCAGTTGCATTAGGCACACAATCACCATATCATAAACAGCAGCTATTATTATTTATGTTCTATTTCTGATGCATTAGCAGGCAAGATGTTTCCACTGTAAGGTCAGAGGTTTGGGAACTAGGAGGGTGACTATCTGTCCCTTGATACTCACAGGTCTACTCGGGTACACTTCCTTAGGGACCTAGATTAGATTGCTATCGTAGACTAGAGCAAAGAGTCAGAGTATGTCTCATCCTCATAATTTTCCAATAGGTTAATTCATTACAATCGGCCAGACCCTGAGCTGGGCTCTAAGACTCCAGAGATGAAAAGGATGGAGTGCTTCTTCACAGTTCAGCCAATCAAAGGCCCCTCAACAAATGAAGACAGTACAGTGGAATAAGTCAAACTGTGTTGAGGAAGAGGTGAGACCTAATATGTTTGCCAACAAGGCTCCTTAGACAGCCCCAAAGGCCACCAGCAAACCTCTTTGCTTTAGAACTTGATGAATGCCCGAGCTGAAAATCCAGCCTGGGTCCGTAGGAATAAGACTGAGGGACAGGGAGAGGATTACTTGTCTTTGAGCAAAGCTCTTTTCTGGGCCTTTGATCCCTCACCCATAAAATGGATAGATTTGTTAGGATCACTAAGTATTAAAGAAGAAATATGTTTAGTGCTCACTCAGCAGCACATGTACAATACAGAGAAGATTAGCATGGCCCCTGTGCAAGGATGACACACAGATTTGAGGAGCATTCCATATTTTCAACTGAAAAATAAAATTCATAAAGAAAAAAAGAAGAAATAAGTTTGGCACATAGCAAGTACATACTAAATAATAATAATATACCTTAAAGAGAAAAAAAAGATGGATCCATTAAAATGTTCTCTGAATTAGATCTAGGTTAACTTGTTCCAAAACTCTTTAAAAAAAATCCCATAAGAAAACTGAACTTGTAGCACTGCTACATCAAGGAGCTAAATAGACAGATTTAACTCCAGAGAAGTGCCGGCTTCCCACCCCAACCAAAGCTACAGAGCTGCAGTGAGTGTTAGAATCAAGGGCCTGTGGTCTCAAAAGTTGAATCCAAGAGGGTCAGCAGCTCTGGCTATAGCCACAAGGAAGAAAATAGAAATCAGTCCTTGACCTACTAGGAAAGCACTTTGTCATTCACCCAAAAGAATATGTGAACTTTCAGGGATCCTGAAGGGGGAGGAAGGAAAGTTAAGGGATTGGAGTCATAGTAATTCTTCTGTGTGTGAGCTCTGATTCAAAAATGCCTTTTCCTTACTGTTGCATTATCATCCTACTCCTGGCAGGTGTGGCTTAGGGAAGCAAGCCTGTGTGTGTGTGTGTGTGTGTGTGTGTGTGTGTGTGTGTGTGTGTGTGTACTTCCCCTGGGAAATGACAAATGGGCTAAAATTGTAGTAACATCAAAGATTAAAAGATGCACTTGGCTATAGGAAGTAGGGATGGGATGGGAATGAAATGGAGAAGGACTTTACAAGAGAATCACTTTGACTTACAAACACCATCAGAACAAGGACAGGGTTGATCTAATCTATCATTATATCTTCAGCATCTAGCACAATGGCATGCAGGAGGCATTCAGTGAATATCAATTGAAAGGACAGATTAATGAAAAGGAGAAGAAAAACATTCTAGACGCAGGTACACAGGATGTAGGACATCACTCTTGGTCTGTCCAGAGTCTATCTAATAGAAATGAGAATCAATTACCTAAGAGAGGGTAGAGTTATCTGCTTTTTTATAGCAAGCCTGGGCCCAAACCTTTGCAAAGGTGAAGCTGCTGATTGGAGGATATGATAGAGTCTTTTACCTCCCATCTCACCTGTGACTTACTGCCCGATCACAGGTTGGCTTCCTCCTCGGGGAAAGGAACAGTCTTGGTGGATAGACCACAAGAGATGAGGGAGAAAAGGAGGGGCTGCTCCTCCCAAGTGTTGCAGGTGCAAGAGAACAGTGACCTTTCCCTTTAAGGATTACCACACAAATGTGAATCCCAATGGCTGGTAGCGTGTTTCCAAGAAAAAGAGCCACTTATTTTTTGGGTAGGAACAAGCAAGGACATAGTGAATCAAAGAAAATATTGGGTTTCAGTATGAATCAAAGCAAAAACATGGAGGGATGAGGACAAAGATCTCTTACTATTGTCTCAAGTTGGGCAAAGGTACAGGAGGGATGAAGATAAAATAGTTCTGCATGATGGAGCCCAGGATATTGTGAATGGGCACTGCTGATGTGAGGTAAGCAGAGACCAGACTATGTCATACTGAGAGTTCTGGAGTTTATTCTGAAGATCAAAGATTCCAAGGGAAGTTTATAATGTGGAGAGTGGCAGGATCCTATTTGACACTGGGAAGCAAATTCTCATTCAGTATGGAAGATTCTGAAAATGGCCACAAACTCTTCCAGTTCTTGCATGCACACCTTTTTCATCCAGGGGGAGAGTATATTCCCCCCACACCCACCTGCCTTGAATCTGAATTTGGTCTTTTGCTTTTTTTGACCATTAGCACATCAGTAGGCATGATATAAACAAGGCTGAAAGTGCTTGCACATTAGGGCTTTCTCTCTCTCTGAGATTACCATGGACCTGAGCCCAAACTAGTCTGCTGAAGTAGGAGAGGTCAAGGGGAGGAGACTGAGGCACAGTGTGAACAGCCTACAACAATCAGACATTGGGAGTGTGACCATGCTAGATCATCCAGCTACTGGCCAGTGCACCAGCTGACCACAGGTCCTCCATGGGCAAGCTCAGCAGAGATCAGAAGGGACTCAGATCAGAAAAACCACCCAGCTAACTAACAAAATAGGTGAGTGATTAAAAAAAAAAAAGACCATTGCTGTAAGCCACTAAGCAACAGTAACTAACTAGTTAACTAGTATGGAATGTGACCTGAATCTATACTCTTACTAATGTAGTATTGAATAGTAATAGACAAATAAGAAACTACAAAAATATTCCAGAACGCAATCTCAGTATACATAAAAAATGTAATACATCCTGGGTCATAGGGTAGCTCTATTTTTAACTTCTTGAGGAACCAAAGGGGCATCTGCACCCCAATGTTTATAGCAGCAATATCCACAATAGCCAAACTATGGAAAGAGCCCAGATGTCCATCGACAGAGGAATGGATAAAGAAGATGTGCTGTGTGTGTGTGTGTGTGTGTGTGTGTGTGTGTGTGTGTGTACAATGGAATATTACTCAGCCATCAGAAAGGATGACATCTTACCATCTGTACACCAATGTGTACAGAACTGGAAGGTATTATGCTGAGCAAAATAAGCCAGTCAGATAAAGACAATTATCATATGGTTTTGTTCATATGTGTAATATAAAAAATTGTGCAGAGGATCATAGGGGAAGGGAGGGAAAACTGAATGGGAAGAAATCACAGAGGGAGACAAACCATGAGAGACTCAACTCTAGGAAAAAACCTGAGGGTTTCTGGAGGGGAGGCGACTGAGGGGACAAGGTAATTGGGTGATGGGCATTAAGGAGGCCATGTGATGTGATGAGTGCTGGGTGTTTTGTGCAGATGATGAATTAATGAACTCTGCGTCTGAAACTAATGATATAGTATATGTTGGCTAATTGAATTTAAATTAAAAAATGTAATATGTGACAAAGGCAGAATTTCAAGACAATGGAAAAAATGATAAATTCTTTAGTAGTTCTAATGGTGGGTTATCTTTCTAAAGAAAAATAAGGTTGAATATCTATCTCATGCTAAATGTAAGAAAAAAAGTAAGTGAATAAACTATTTAAATGTAAAAAACAGAAAATCAAAGGACCATATACACACAACAACCTAAGGGTTGGGGAGACCCCAATAAACACAGAAAACTCAGAAGCATTAAAAAAATATATAGATGTAACTGACTATAAAAACGGAGGGGAAAATATTATAAAGTCAATAAAATGGGAAGAATGGGGGAAGGAGACAGCAATACATTGACAGATAAAGGACTAGTATCTGTAATATACAAAGTTATCATGTATACCCAAAAAATAAAATAGTAAAGTCTACATATATATAAACTGCAGAAGAGAAAATTCAAATGGACAACAAACATAAAAAGATACTCAAGTTCACTGGTGAAAAAAAACAACAAAGTGTTACTTATATACCCATTTCCTGCCAAGGGTTAAAAAGTACAGTAACACTGATTACTGGCAAAAATGGGAGAAATGTACTCACATACATCACTTGTAGACAAGTTACTTATTACAGCCATTTTGGAAAGAAACCTGGAAACATCTATTCAAAATAAAAATGCAACTTTGACCCAGGAATCTCTTTCAACCCAGAAATCTCACTCTCAGGAACCTATCCTAGAGAAATAAAAGGAACTGAGGGGTACCTGGGTGGCTCAGTTGGTTAAGTGTCTGTCTTCGGCTGAGGTCATGATTCTAGGGTCCTGGGAGGGAGCCCAGTGTCAGGCTCCCTGCTCAGCAGGGAGTCTGCTTCTCCCTCTCCCTCTGCCCCCCGCCCCCACTTATGCTTACTTTCTCTGTCTCTGTCTCTCTCAAATAAATAAATAAATAAATTTTTTAAAAGAAATAAAAGGAACTGAATGTAAGAGTGTTTATTCCAGCGTTGTTTCACAGGGGCGAAAAAAAGGCATATCCATCAGAATAGATTAAATAAATTTTAATGCATCTACATTTTTCATGGAATACTGAGCAGTCATTAAAATGAATTTGAGGAATAACAATTAACTTGATGGGATTTCTATTAACTACTGACAAGACAGAAAAATAAGATGTAGAAAAATGTATGGGAGACATAATGTGGTTTTTTCTAAAGCAAAGAACTCCCAAATCTCTTTATTTATATATTTATAAGTGAATAGATATCTATATTTTTGTAAGTGGTTATAGAAGCACGGAGAAATTATGCATACAAAGATCCATTTTGTTAGCATGGGTTGAGGGAGAGAGGATGAGGTAAATGTGTGGCAAGAAAAATAGGAAATTGAAAATAAAAATAGGAGAATGGGAGAAAAGATGACACAGTAAAACAACACATATGGTATAATCTTATTTATGTAAAATGTCAATTTAGAACAAAAATATTATAAATTATATATGTAATTTATATATAATATTATTATGGACTGTGACATATAATATATAATGAATAGAATATATATATATGTTCTATTCATTACATAGATTCTGACTTAAGCCAGAATGGAGATGATGAAGGAGTATGAAGTAATTGACTTTGAATATGCCCTGAAAAAGAAACACAAGGATTTGCTGAAGGATTTGGTGTGGCATTTCTCCTTGGGAAGAAAGAAAGGACACATGGACAGCTACAAGATTTTTGGGAGCTAAGTCAATGGAGTGATGGGATTTCCATAAACTAAGATGGGGCAGAGCAGAGGTATAGTTGGTTTTGAAGAAAACATTAGGAGTTCTGTGTGAGACATGCTAAATTTTATGATACAGGCAAAGAGTGATGATAAGAATACAATAGGATATGCAAGTCTGATATTCAGGCAAAGATCCAGTCTGGAGGTATAAATTTAGGAGTCAGCAACCTAGAGACTTTCAATGGCTTGGGACTGAATGATATCTCCAAGAGAACAATGGGCTGGAGAAGAGGTCCAAGGACTAAACCCTGGATGAAAATAGCCATGATTATATGTTATATATTCATTATATATAAATGATAGATTTTAAAAATAGCGAGTTTCAAAGTAATGTGTATAGTATGATTCTGTTTGGTTTAAAATAAGTCTAAACATTTATGTTATTTTATACACATATATCAGAATAGTGGGAAAAATGGAAGGATATACATGAGCTTATTAACACCAGCTGCCTCAGGAGCATGGAAATGCAGGTAGCACTGTGGAGGGGATCATGAGTCAGGCCATAACACATCTTTGTTTTTGTCTTTAATTTTTACTTATTATAACAGATAATTATAATTTATAAAACCTCTAAGAAAAAACAGTTTTCTTCCCACCAAAATAGTAATTTTTGATTTCTCTCTAGGTGGGAAGAATAATAACCCAAGTTCTCTGCAAAGCCTTGTGCAAACATTCAGGCCAAACTGGAAGAGTAGAAAGGCTTCTTTCTGCTCTGCAATTACATGACATATCAGCCAGAGATTTCAAGGAAGGAAGCTGGCATTGAAAGTTTGCCTTGAGCAAGAATACAGCTTTAGGAAAAGGTTCAGCTAATCTTCTTTGGCTTGGTTAACTGAGCTGGAGAACCAGCAGAATCGTTCTGAGATCTCTGAGATGGAAATGGGGAAAGCATATTCATATAAACAGGAAGTTTCAAAGGGAAAACATAAGAAGGGAACAGCAACAAGAGAAGGGCCCCATGTGCTGGATTCGAACTGGAGGAAGGATCTACATTTCTACTGGCTTCAGGAGCAATTACTGAGCTGAAAACAGATGTTAACTGTACAATATATTGAACGAGAGCATTGACTCTGGACCCACACTAACTTTATTCCAGTTCCAGCTCTGTCAATTAATTTTCTCACCTAGGGCAAGGTATCCATACCTCTCCATATCTCAGTCAACTCATATGAAAATGGTGTGATGAAGATGACAATGATAATAATAGTAATAGTAAAAATAATAATACTATCCATAAGGTGTTTTGATTAAATAAGGCAATCTTTATAAAGTAACTAACTTAATGCCTGGTATATAGTAAGCATAAAATAAATGTTTACCTTATTGTTATCATAATCATCACTATCATCATCATCATCATCTCAGTATAATCAGAGGTTGATTTGTGGGTTGAATTGTGTTTGCCAAAAATATATCTTCATATCCTAATACATGGCACCCATGAATATGACCTTATTTGGAAATAGTATCTCTAGTAATCAAGTAAGATGAAGTCATAATGGGTTAGGATGAGCCCTAATTCAATGACTGGTGTCATAAGAAGAGGATAGTTTGGACCCCAAGGCCCAAGAAGAATGACATGGAAAAATAAAGACGGAGATCAGAGTAGTGCAGCTAGAAACCAGAGAATACCAGGGAATGTCAGTTACTACCAGAAGCTAGGAGAGAGGCATGGAACACTCTCCCTCAGAGCCTCCAGAAGGAATCAACCATGTCAGCACTTTGATTTCAGACTTCTAGCCTCCAGAACTATGAGACAATAATTTCTGCTGTTAAAGCCATCAAGTTAAAATTTGTAGTAATTTGTTATGGAAGCCACAGGAAATTAATACAGTTAAAGGTATTGAAGCAATTGGTGAACTTTGCTAGCAGGAGCCCCAACACTACAGAAACCACGTTAGTCAGGATTTATTAGTCTCATGAATTTGGACATGTTGATTACGGAACATAAAATGGAATATTCCTTCATCTGTTCCATTCAGTGGAACCTTAGATAGCTTACAGACTTCATAATAGGTCAGAGAAGGAAGAGACACCCACAGTCTTTCCTGGAAAACAAATTATTCAGTCATAGTAAGCATTAAATAAGTATCTATAGAACTGAATGGACTGAATTGAACACCAATGTAGAACAAGGTCTCATTGGGAATCCCTGAATGACCATTAAAAAATAAAGATAAAGGCATGTTTTTTTTTCAGAAAATATAACAAAAATAATAGATATCAATCCTTATACTTACTATGTGCCTATTCATTATTCTAAGCATTTTGCATTTACTAACCTATTTAATTCACATTACAACCCTATTTTAATAGAGAAAAAAAAAAGAGCAAGTGATACCATACCTTTTTACTTGTGGTAAAAAAGTATTATGGAAATGAACCTTGGAATGTGCCTAAAATATACAGTAAAGGCAGACTACTAAAGATTCATGTTCCCTTTCTATGGTACAGAGTTCTTGTCAGGAAGTCATTGCCAAACGAGGGATAATACTTTTCAACCCCCTTGCATTCACTCTATGTGAGGCCCTGTTACTCACTTATGGCCAATAGGAGCAGAAGTGATATGTGTCAATTCCAGGCCAAGAAATTCAAATATATGGCAAACATTCTCTATTTCCTCTCTTTCCATTTCACTGGAAGCCCAGTGATGAGTATAGGGGATTTCTAAGTTTCAACAAGCCTGCCTCCCTTTGCTGTTCTTTGGAGGCAAGGCACCCAGGAGGTCTGCTCCACTGGGAATATCAACATTGCTAAGCCACCCTGGGATTCTTTATTATAGTATGCAGCCCACCTTGATTATCATTATTATTATCATCATTAGAATTATTATCATATAACTTCACTTTTAAGAGAAAGGAATGAACACTTGAAACTCCACTGTTATGTTGAAGCCATCCCAACCAAAGAAGCTTTGCAGCCTGGGAACTCACTACAGTGTCTCTAATGTCTGAAGTTTAGGTCAAGAGAAAAAACTTTCTTGATGCATTTGTTCATTTTATTTCCAGGTCCCTTCCAAACAACAAAGTAAAGAGCCTATTTTTCCTGAAGGGCTTGGAAATGATACTTTTGTTGAAGATTGCTGGTTTTCAGATTGTGATTCTCAGCTATAGGTAAGGTGGCAGCTAGACCTAGCTGACCAAACTCATCCAGCCCTTATATCTGGGCAACTAATGTATCATAAACAATTTGGGAACATGTCCACATCACTGAGTGGCTAAGCAGATGAAAAACTTGTTCTTCTCAGATAGCAATGTAGGTTTGCAATTTTACAATGTTCTCTGAAAAGAAACAGAAATGAGTAATTACAGTATTGGGTACCATTTTGAAGAAGATCCTTAAAAACCAATCTCCTCTCCTAATCTTAGCTGATTAAAACTGATAAGAGGACATTTCCTCAATATTTCATCATTCCATTTTACCCAGGGTAATATATTGGATATTATTTGATTTTTTCCCCTAAATCTATAAGTTTGTCTTTACAGACTCAAGATTTGCATCTAAGTCAAGGTGGTTGAAGCATTGCACAATTTGTTCGTAAGTACTCCATAAAAGATACTCCCTTTCCTTTTTTATCACTAATCACCCACTGTCAAAACTATTCAACTCTGTAACTATAGCATGAAAACAGTTACAGGCAATATCTAAATGAATGGGCATAGTTGTGTTGCAATAAAACTTTATTTACAAAACAAGCATTTCAAAGACAGGGAAAATGAAGTGCAACACACCCACAGCATTAATGGGAGTGTCACACAGGGGGGAAAAAAGGTCATTGATAAGAGATTAATGAACAATGAGGATAGCTATATGAGAAGCCCGGGAAGTATCCGGGCCAGATCAGGCAGGACATACTAGGCAACAGTTTAGTTTTTATGTGTGCTTCTGATGTGCAGTGAGGAAAAGAAAGAAAGAAAGGCAGATTACTAAACATTTTACTTGAGAAACAAAGTTGTGTTGCGAGGTAGAGATAGTTTGGAGAACAGAAATCAAAAATTCTATTTTGGCCAACACATTATTTGCAGCCATTTTCCCTGCAAAAAGTTGGAATGATAATTAGCCATCCATTTGGTCAGTCTTAAACTCTCATTCTCATAATTCTATATCACAATTTGGTGTCCCGGAAAAAAGTGTAAAATTTAGCATAGACAGAATCAGGTTGAAATGTCAATTCTAGCACTGTCTAGTTGTGTGAATCAGGGAAACCATCTTCTCTGATCCTCTACTTTCTCATCTGGGAAATAAGTTTATTATCATTATTAACTTCACAGAGTTGTTTTGAAGAAAAGTTCTTAATGAAGGATGTGGCATAAAATGGGTTCTCCATGAAAAATTGCCTCTTCCTCCTCATTTACTTATTTACTCAATAAACACTTATTGTATTTTATGCCAAGTATTGTTCCAAGCACTGGGGTAGAGATGTGAGCAAGACCAATAAGTCTCAGCCCTCATGAACCACACAAGCATTTTTGTTGGATGTATATGGATATGGAGCCCCTAAGAAGGAATTTGACAATGTCTGGAGATATTTTTGGTTGTCATACTAGGTGAAGATGCTATCAATTAGTGGGGAGAGGCCAGGGATGCTGATAAACTTGTTACAATGCACAAGATAGCCTCACCCACATTAAGAACTTTTAGCCCCAAATGCCAATAACATAGTGAGAAACCCTGATCAGGGGGGTGTGTGTGTGTGTGTGTGTGTGTGTGTGTGTGTGTGTGTGTGAGAGAGAGAGAGAGAGAGAGAGAGAGAGAGAAAAGGTTATAGAGGCACCTGGGTGACTCAGTTGGTAGAGCATGTGACTCTTGATCTTGGGATTATAAATTCCAAACCCCACATTGGGTGTAGAGATTACTTAAAAATAAAATCTTTAAAAAAATGTATAAAAAGAGTACTGAAAGGAAAGTTGTGTTATAGAGTTCTAATTGAAGAGGAACCCTGAATAAAATAAAAGCTTTGTCTCAGTAATATCTGAAAAAATTTCCTAAATAGGACTACATGATGTGATGAGCACTGAGTGTTATATGCAACTAATGAATCATTGAACATTATATGAAAAACTAATGATGTACTATATGTTGACTAATTAAATTTAAATAAAAAATTAAATAAACAGAAGGACTAGGATTTATAATTGACCACAACAATTAAAAAAAAAAGAAAGAAACATGACTCCAGCTGTAAATGTGAATTTAAAGCCAGACATTAATTTTGCTTTAATCCTCAAAGCTTTATGCTCTTCCTTATATTCACATATTATTAGCTATGATGAGGAATACAGTTTTTGAAGCTGAATAAACTTAGGACCAAATCCTGGATTTACAACTCATTACATGATCTTGGGAAATCTCACTTAATATATTTGTAGCCCGGATTTCTTAACCTATAACAGGATCAATAATAGAAAATGTGTAAAGTGGAATTGTTTTGAAAATTGAATGAAATAACCAATTTAAAATGCTTATGTCAAACCTTCTTGCACTGTTGGTAGGAATGCCAACTGGTGCAGCCACTCTGGAAAACAGTACGGATGTTCCTCAAAAAGTTAAAAATAGAACTACCCTATGATCTTGTAATCACACTATTGGATATTTACCCCCCAAAAATACAAAAACTGTAATTCAAAGGGATATGAGCACTCCTGTTTTATAGCAGCATTATTTACAATAGCCAAATTATGGAAGCAACCCAGGTCCATTGACAGATGACTTGATAAAGTGGTATATATACACAATGGAGTATTATTCAGCCATAAAAAAAGAATGAAATCTTCCCATTTTCAAGAACATGGATGTGCTATAGAGTATAATGTTAAGTGAAATAAGTCAGTCAGAGAAAGACAAATACCACATGATTTCACTCATATGTGGAACTGAAGGAACAAAATAAATGAGCAAAGGAGAAAAGAGAGAGAAGCCAAGAAACAGACTCTTAACTATAGAGAACAAACTGATGGTTACCAGAGGGGAGGTGGGTGGGAATAACTGGTGAAATAGATGATGGGGATTAAGAAGTGCACATGTCCTGATGAGCACTGGATGATATACAGTATTGGTGAATCACTATACTGTACATCTGAAACTAATGTAACACCATATGTCAACTACACAGAAATTAAATTTTTTTTTAAAGTTTAAAAAAAGGATAATGCACAGCATAAGAAACAGTCAACAAAACCAAAAGACAACCGACAGAATGGGAGAAGATATTTGCAAATGACATATCAGATAAAGGGCTAGTATCCAAAATCTATAAAGAACTTCTTAAACTCAACACCCAAAGAACAAATGATCCAGTCAAGAAATGGGCAGAAGACATGAACAGACATTTTTCCAAAGAAAACATCCAAATGGCCAACAGACACAGGAAAAAGTGCTCAGCATTTCTCAGCATCAGGGAAATCCAAATCAAAACCTCAGTGAGATATCACCTCACACCAGTCAGAATGGCTAAAATTAACAAGTCAGGAAACGACAGATGTTGGCAGGGATGCAGAGAAAGGGGAACACTCCTACACTGATGGTGGGAATGCAAGCCGGTGCAGCCACTCTGGAAAACTGTATGGAGGTTCCTCAGAAAGTTGAAAATAGAGTTACCCTATGACCCAGCAATTGCACTCCTGGGTATTTACCCTAAGGATACAAATGTAGGGATCCAAAGGGGTATGTGCAGCCCGATGTTTATAGCAGCAATGTCCACAATAGCCAAACTGTGGAAAGAGCCACAATATCCATCGAAAGACGAATGGATAAAGAAGATGTGGTATATATATACAATGGAATATTATGCAGCCATCAAAAGGAATGAAATCTTGCCATTTGCAATGACGTGGATGGAACTGGAGGGTATTATGCTGAGCGAAATAAGTCAATCAGAGAAAGACATGTATCATTTGACATCACTGATATGAGGAATTCTTAATCTCAGGAAACAAACTGAAGGTTGCTGGAATGGTGGGTGTGGGAGGGATGGGGTGGCTGGGTGATAGACACTGGGGAGGTTATGTGCTATGGTGAGCGCTGTGAAATTGTGTAAGGCTGTTGAATCACAGACCTGTACCTCTGAAACAAATAATACATTATATGTTAAAAAAAGAAGAAGAAGAAGAAGAAGAAGAAGAAGAAGAAGATAGCAGGAGGGGAAGAATGAAGCAGGGGAATCTGAGGGGGAGACAAACTATGAGAGACTGTGGGCTCTGAGAAAGAAACTGAGGGTTCTGGAGGGGAGGGGGTTCGAGGGATGGGTTGGCATGGTGATGGGTATTAAGGAGGGCCTGTTCTTCATGGAACACTGGGTCTTATACACAAACAATGGATCATGGAACACTGCATCAAAAACTAATGATGTATGGTGATTAACATAACATAATAAAAAACATATAAATAAATAAATAAATAAATAAATAATAATAAAATGCCTATGTCACTGTCTGGCACACAGTAGCAATTCAATAAACAACCATCCCCTTCCTACCCAATTATCTTGGAAATGGGAGTAGAGAGGGATGACCCAATGCCTCCTGGCTATTTTTATCTTTATTACCACTAGTAAATCAGTGGCTAAAAATCTGAGACTCATTTTTTTTTTTTTTACTTTTCTCCATCTTTCTCTCTTCTCTGGCATTCTCCCTCTGAATCAGTCATACAGTCATACAGATTTAGTCTTTTTTTTTGGTAAAAGCAGGTAAGTTTAGTGTATAACAGTTTAGGAATGAACCAAAGGAGCTATCCAGCAGAGAGGTAGAAATTCAAGACCAGAATACACAAGAGAAGCTAATTCCCTTATTGTCATTAGGGGAGCTATCCATCTTGTGGCAATGTCACAGAGGAAGAAAGCCTCAAGAAAGGGTAAAGATGACTAAAGCTTAAGAAAGATTTTCATGTAAAGAACACCCACCAACTTGGCATGATAATCAAGAGAAAGAAATTTTACAAAAGCCTGAAGAACGGAGGTAGGTAGTCAGCAAAATGAGATGTGTTGGAGGTTGATGAGGACAGAACAAGTTCGGTAATTGTAAGGGCACTGTCAACTCATCAATTCAGTAAAGTGGTATGAATGGAACCCAGATCACAAGAGGATCCATTGGAACATAATGACACTGAGCCAGTATATGGATAAGACATTTTTGAGATGCTCACAGCAAAACTAAGTAGAGAAATAGGATGACAGCTTTAAAAGGAGGTGGACATGGTGAACTAGTGCAGAAGTAAAATTATTAATTTGGGAAAATAAGGGAGAAGGAGCAATGGAAAAGAAGCTGTGTGAAGATACAGAGTAGTTTTGAAGTATAGCAAAGATAACCCTTACCACATATCACCATTTTTTCCAGTGAGGTAGGAGGTGAATCATTGGTGAGTAAGCGGGTATAGAATTGGGGCAAAAATGTAAAGGGTTTGTAGCTGTTGCTTTGGGAATACATCTGACCCCTTTAGAGATAAATCTAGGAATGCTAAGCTGTGTGCAGACCCCCAACTGAGGTTAAATGGAATCAACTTGCCATGGACTTGACCATCATACTTGTGTGTTTTTCTTCAGCATCAGAGGCTGGCATGGAGCACAGCAAAACCAATAGACTCTACAGTGGATGAGCTGGGTCAGGATGTTAGGAAGATAAGAATGAAGAAAGTTAAAGGTGAAAGCGAAAACCTCAGGGTGGTAGCAGGTGCAGGAGTAGTCTATATGCTGGTGTTCAGGTTGGCTGGGAAGATATGGGGGAATACAAGGAATAAAGGAAGGGGTTATTGTTTTAGTTATTTATCAAACGTGTAAATCTACCATGTAGGGCTGTAAGTGAGACACTGGGGAAACGAGTATGAGCAGAACACAACCCTTAAAGGATCTTGCTATCCAATGGATAAAAGGACCAGTCATCACCTTGAGTAGTTTAAAGAGCATCCGAGTCCAAGGGAAAGAAATCCACTGAAATGGAACTTTAAACTCAGTAGGTAATTTATTATAAGGACAAGGGTATAATTCAGAACCCAAAGGCAGGGAGTACAATTGCTCTTCTATAAGGACTAGTAGCAGAAATAGGAAAGCTTTACCTTTACAATTACTATTTTATTTTTATTGAGTCCTCTCATCTCATATCTTTGAATCTTCTTTATCTGCAGTCTCGTTATCTCTATACTCAGATACCTTCTTGTTGATGCTTTAGCACCTCCCAGTTAATAATCCAACCAAAAGAGATTAGTGTCACCACATACTGACATTAAATTCTAGGGAGCAAGCTTGATTGGCTCACCCTATCAAGGGATTGATTCCCTCTGGGTCAAATATCCACCCTTCAGTCAATCAGCTATATCCAAGGGTTGCAGGTTACTTGTTCAAAACATAAGGAAATGTGAATGGTGAAGAGACTCAAGAGGAAGAAAAAAGCTATTCAAGAGGTCAGTCTTAAAAGGGAAACTTCGGTGAATATTTTATCTATTCAATGGATGCATGCAATGGATGCATGAAGTAAACAATTGTACCTAGTATTTATTATACTATGTGCCAGGAACTGCAACATGCTTTAGTGGGTTGAAAGGCCCTAGCTTGAGTTTCCTGTAAGTAAAGATGGAGGCAAGGCTTGAATACAGACAGTTTACTTAGAAATGTGATCCCAGAAAGGAGGATGAAGTTTAGGGTCATGAAACAAGGGAAAACCAACGGGTCATCAATCCTGAGTGACTTTCTAAAGAGTTTTATGAAATATTTCTAAACAAGAGATGGAGGCGTAGGGCATTTATTCCCCAGGTCAAGGATAGCCCCATAGTCATTATTTCCCCTACACTTTCAGGTTATGTGCACAGTGCATCCCAATCTTCAGTGTCAGAGAATCTTCAGGGCAGAAAATAAGAGGTATTCAGTGCAAGCTTAGGTGAAATGCTGTCAGGCTTCACCCAAACTAGTCCAACTTCCATGTAACTGGGTTACTACAGCAGTGTCTGCATAAAAGGTGAGGCTGAGAGAATGTGAAGTAGTGAACAAGGGGATTCCAGGACAAGAGACGTCAAAAGGTAAACAGAATATGAGATCAGGCTGCAGGAGCTGGCTTAATCATCATCTCTACTGACTCCTCATTAACCTACATCACCTACATTCATCAATCACTTACTGTGAATGAAGCAGGATGTTGGGATATAAAGGTAGGAGAGAGAGAGAGCTAGAACAGGGGAACCCAAAAGGGAAGGGGGCAAGTATAAACTGGGTCTCCATTTGCTCTCATGCACATTATATGCAGAATCATGTTTGTGCATGACAAATCTGTGATTTAAATATTCATGTGTCCTATTAAACAGAAAGAAAGTGAGGGCCAGGTTAGTAAATAATTGTGGAAGGTCACATGAATAGAATTAAAATCCAGGTCTACTCCTCACACACATTTTTCTTCAAAGCAATTTTAATTAGACACAGCTCTTGCCTTCAAGAAGGTTGTGGACTGTGGAAGGGAAAACAATGTATAATCACTAGTGATCATGGCATCTTAAGGGATTATTTGACCACTGAGCAGAAGAAAGCTGACAATTAGATTTAGAATACCAACGGTTGGGTAGCTGTGCTCCAAAATATTGGTTGTCTCTTGCCATTAGATGTCTTTAGGAGACCTAAGGTACAATGCACAAAGATGAGGATTCATTTTGTTTTGTTTTGTTTTTGCTATCGTGCAAAACAACATTTACCAGCATTCTGAAAATGTTCTTCTATTGAGAATGTAGAAGGGGGAGTGGAAAGAAAGAACATATTCACTTGATGGGTCCTGTTGAGTTGCTGCCAGGCTGAAGACTTTGGCAGAGTATCAGGACTAAGATTCTGGAAGAAATGAACACATCAGAATTAGAATGGAGAGTTCTCCATCTGTAAATGGGGCATTCATTTACAAGGTTAAGATTTGTTTGTTGGGACTCTCTGTGTTCATACAGAAATTTATTATTTGTAACATACTTTGCATATTAATGAAATAGCTTCCTACAAAGTTGTCTTTAAGGATAAACAAATGAAAACTACTGGGGCTGCTCAGGACAGTAGTTATTGCTGATTTTTCAAGTAGAGTCATGCCATAGCAACATGAATCACAATAAAGCACAAAGATGCTAAGCTGTGGGCAGAGCTCACAGTTGAGGTTAAAGAGTATAGCCTTGGCATGGTTTCCTCCATGTGGCCTTCTTTAGCAATACTGGCTGCCAAGGAGCAAAGTAGAGAGTAGTAGACTTAACAGTGGATGATGTCAGGGAAGATGTTGGGAGGGTAGGTTGAAGAAGCAACCTGAGGCTTTGTGGTCACACACGGTTCCATAGCTAGATGGTGAGAACTTTTAGTCAAACACTTTCATTCCTCTCTCTTTCCTCTAACCCATAACCATAGACACATAAACACAACACACACACACACACACACACACACGCACACACACATGTACATGTATGTTCACATACATGTAAATAAGAATTTTGAGAAAACCAGAACACTTGGGAGATGAAAATTTTCAGTTGACAGTCACTTCTTGTTCCTGAGACAATTCCTTGAGGCTAACTATAATAGCTAGCATTTATTCAGTACTGATGATGAACCAGGCTTTCTCTCACTTAATGTTCAAAACAACTCTTTGAGGTGAGTATTTATGATGCTCATTTCACAGATGAGGAAGCTTCAGCTCACGGAGATGAAATAACTTGCCCAAAGTCCCCAACTAGTGAATGATGAGGCTGAGATTCACTCAGTTTCATGTCTCCCTGATTGAAAACTCCGGTCGTCTCAGTGTATACAACCTGCAGTACCCATTCTGGCTCTGCCTTAATGTTATTTTATTGAGGAGATTTTTAATTGATCTATTCAATCTTTCTGTTCCGTTTCATCAGACTTTAGTTAAAAAAAATCACCACATTCAACCCTAAAACTAAAAAGTAACTAAATCTTTATATATTTTGCATCTAGTTTTTACTTCCTTGTATTTTCATGTATTTATTGGTCACCCTTAACAGATTTTAAACTGACTTTTTGAATCATGGACCATGATACATTGAGCATTGTGTTGAATACTTAGAAGACACAACAAATAGGTCCTCAGCTAGATAGTTGGGGAATTGATGGGATAACAGGAAAGGAAAGGAGACACAGACAAAGATGCAAATTAGAAAAAAGTGTGGTAAATACCACATTGACAGTCTGTGAGGGCACAAAAACTTTTGCTAAAACCAAATAGGATATCCTAGAGGATTGGGTTGAAGAGATTTTTAAACTTAGCAAATGGAAGGAAGGATTTGTCATCAACTGAGATGGAAGGTGGCAGAATGGATCATGTTGTGACAGTGGATGGGGTGAGGAGATAATTGGCATATTGATTTTGAGTGGTATGTTAGACTTCCAAATAGAGATGTGAAACAAACTGTTGAATATTAGATCTGGAGTTTGGGGGACAGGTCTTGACACTTCAGCACATAGATAGTATTTAAAATCTGCTATTGCATAATCTTCAAGAAAATAAACTTGTAAGGAAAGAGGAAAAGGACAAATGCTGAGCTCAGGGCAGCCTCAGATAAAGAGGTCATGATGACAAAGTAACAATAAAGGAAACTGAGAAAAAAAATCACCAGTAAAATAGGAAAAGCATCATAAAGCTTTAGAGTCCTGGGGATCCTAAAGAAAGTGTATCAAAGAGGAGAAGTGAATCACCTGTGTCAAATGCTGCTGATAAATCAAGTATGATGGAGATTGAGAATTGACCACTGGATTTAACAATTCAGAGGTCAGTGGTGACCTTGAAGTGAGCAGTTACCACAGAGTGGTGGGGAGAAAGACTTTTTTAAAGTGCTTTTATGGGAAAAGAGGAGAGAAATTGAAAAGAGATAATTCTTTCAAGATTTGAAGCAGAGAAAAACATAGAAAAGGGTGAAACCTCCCAGAAGTCAAGTGATTATGTATGCTGATTGGAATAATCCAATCAAAAAGAATACTTATTGAGGATGTAACATATAAAGGGAAGAATTGGTAAAGCAAGGTCTTTGAGAGGACATGTGTATATAGGAGTGTGATATGAGAAATTTTTATTTATTTTATAAAACACAGAGAAATGAACTAGTTATCTGGCACCTGCTATATGCTAGATGCCATGCAAATGCTTTGCATTCACTATCCTACACAATTTTTCACAATAGCTCTTTTAGACTATCCCCAAGCCTCAGAAAAATTACATATCTGGAGCAGCACAGTCAAAGCTTGGATCCTCACTTATCTGAGTCCAAAGACCATTCTCTTAATCTGGAGATGTTACCTCCTCTGCAGAGGAAAACAAACAAGCAGACAAACAAAAATGAGGTTTTGGCAGATATAAAAGATGGGTCGAATTAAGAGGTATAAAACCAGTTAGGAGGCTATTTTAATCATTGGCATGAGCAGTGATGACCATAAGGGCCTTAACTAGAAGCTTGACACTGGGACTAAAGAGCCAAGACCCAACCAAGAGACCTTTCTCTTGGGTCTGGGATGGTGAAAAGTGGAGAGTGGCACTAGAATCGGGAGAGGCATGGAGGAGAGGGGGAGTCTAAGATGCCTTCTAGTTTCCCTATGTGGGTATATAGGTAAACCCACACATGGTTATGGGGGTGATACTCTAGGATATGAGTGAGGTTAGGAAAGGAAGAGTTCTCAAAGGAAAAGAAAATATTAATGTGTATGGACACATGGTCTCCCCTTTCTCTCTCCTTCTTTGGCCAGAACTTTCTAACTCCTACTCTCACCTCTTATTCACAGGGGAAAGAAAAGTAAATTCCTAGAAGAAAGCTCATCTTGGGTAAAGAAAAGTGGTCATAGGAAAAGAACGATGTTATCAAAATGATGCTTAAGTGCTGAGAAAAAGAAGGAATTTAAAAAACATGGTAGGAGAGATAGGATGAGAGGAGGAAGAGAGGCCCCTAGGAATTTGGTAGATAAGAAGAAAGAGGTTTTTTTTTTCATTTTTTTAATGAAATAACAGTCATTATTAATATTTACTGATGGACCTGATGAATCGTTGAACACCACATCAAAAAATAATGATGTACTATATGTTGGCTAATTGAAAATTAAATATATATATATATATATCCCACAGACCTTTCAGGTGTGGGGGGGTGGTTTAAAATTAACCCCCAAAAGTCTGGAAAAAAACTGTGTCCATTCCAATCTATCCTTCCAATCAGGTAGTATATTGAATGAATAAGAAATATATGCCTGAAATACTTTGAATTAATGATTTGCAGGAAGGTAATAATTCAGAGCCAGACGTGGTTGCAACAGAAATGACTAACCTCTACCCTTGGCTCTTGGTTTAAGATCTTTCTATTTATGCCATATAGCTAAGAAGTGAAGACTAAGCGAAATAAGTCAATCAGAGAAAGACAATTATAATATGATCTCATTCATATGTGGAATTAAGAAACAAAACAGAGGATCATAGGGGAAGGGAGGGAAAAATAAAACAAAAGACGAAATCAGAGAGGGAGATAAACCTTAAGAGACTTTTAATTCGAGGAAACAAACTGAGGGTTGCTGGAGGGGAGGGAGATAGGGGGATGGGGTAACTGAGTGATACACTAAATGTTAATTGAATTTAAATAAACAAACAAATCATCAAACAAAATATTTACTGACCATTTACCATACATAGGGCAGATACTGGTATGTGTGTATGTGAGTGATTTGGGGGTAGGGGTACCATCTTTAATCCTCACAATTACCCAATAAGGTAGGTGCTTCTATTAGATCCGTTTTACATTTGAGAACACTGTGGCAGGCTGAAAATGTATCCACCCAACACATATCCTGAAGATTACTCTATATGGAAAAAAAAAAGGATTTTTTCAGATATGATTAAATAAAAGGATTTTGAGAAGGTAACCTGCATTATCCAGGTGGGCCCTAAATGCAGTCCTATAAAATCCTTGTAAGAAGGAGGCAGATAGACATTTTACTACACATTGAGGAGAAGGCTATGTGAAGATGGAGGACAGAGAGATTTGAAGATTCTGGCCTTGAAGATTAGATAGTCACAACCACAAGCCAAGGAATGCCAGCAGCCAGCAGAAGAAGTGAGGGATAGACACTCCCCCAGAAAATCCAAGGGGAACATGACCCTGCTGATACCTTGATTTGACCCAGGGATGTTGATTTCAAATTCATGGCCTCCAGAACTGTGAGAGAATAGATTTCAGTTATTTTAAGCTACCAAGTATGTGGTAATTTGCTGTAACAATCACAGAAGACTAATACAGATACCAAGGGCGTGAGAGTTTAATTAGTTAGCCCAGTAAATGTCTAAGTCCTTTTACACCCAGGCAGTCTGACTTTAGTGGCCTTAAACAACTCTGCTATAATCCCTTCCAGCAACACCTCCTTTAAATGGTTGAAAAAGACAAGATTAAGGATCTGAATTCCTGTTGGACTTCATTCTCTAACAGTAATACCACTCTGCCACTGATCTTTGGAGTCCTGACTGAGAAGCATTTCAGTAGGAACAAAATAAAATTAGTGAATTGTTAAACTAAGTCTCTAAGAACCACCTAGGGACAGCTTCGGACAGGCCCTCTGGGAGGTTGGGTGAATAATGCCTATGGGGTCTGGAGCTTTCCCATTTGTACAGCCTCAGACTTCTATCCAGTCCTCAGAGTAGACAAGCCCACTCCCAGGGCTGCTATCTCACCTTTCACCAAAGAAGAATAAAACCTTGCCTTCATAGGATGGGGGTGAATGGGGTGGGGGATGGAGTTCAACCCTTCCATCAGCCCTTGGGCTTTTTCTCTGGGCATTTCTGGAGAGTAAAGGAACCATCCTTCTGAAATGAGTGGTGAGGTGGGAAAAATATTTAGTGAAAAATAAACCCCTTGTTCTCTCTCTTTCACTGAACTTGGGGCCCTCTTCAGTTAGGCTTTAGAATAAAATAGAGGACATTCTAAAAGATTTTCTATTTCTATGAAAGGTTTCTTCTGTCTGAAGGTTTTCAAAGTCTCAGCACTGAGAGGCTGCCTACTTTGTGCTCCTCAGTACCATGGACAGCCCCTCACCTGAAGCCCAACCCTGAAGGGTAAAGCCCTACCTACTCAGTTTTGGCCCCCCCAACCCATTTCCTGCCATGTCCACCTCCACTTATACATGTTTCTTTCCAGTTACAGGATCTCTTCACCTCCTGCTCTGCAAATGATACTGCTTCTTCCCAAAACAATCTTCTTTGCACCCTCTAGGACATACACAATACTCCTGCTCTCCTTGGCTTGAGATAGTTATACTCTAAGGGGTCACACGGCTGTCGGTTCCTGTAGGTAGCCTCCTTGACCAACTTCCCACTAGATATCTGAATTCAGACCCTTGTACATACCCTTGCCATGACCTGTAACACTGAACAGTATAATCATCTGTTTCATTGTCTGTGAGTTCCACAGACAAGGACGTTACTTCATTTACTCATTATTCCAGAAACCTAGAACATCATAGGTTTTCACTAGGATTCACTGGATGAATATATGAACAAATGAATGGGTGGCTTTGGGTTTGTTGTGTCTGTAGCTTCTGTTTCTCAGCAGAGAATCTAATGTAAAGATAATATATCTTATTCTCCTGTCTTTCATGGGCCTTGACCAGAATAAACGTTCCATACTATATTATTCATTGATTCTCATCAAAAATTAATCTTGAGGGGCGCCTGGGTGGCTCAGTCGTTAAGTGTCTGCCTTCGGCTCAGGTCATGATCCCAGGGTCCTGGAATCGAGCCCCACATCAGGCTCCCTGCTCAGCAGGAAGCCTGCTTCTCCCTCTCCCACTCCCCCTGCTTGTGTTCCCTCTCTCACTGTGTCTCTCTCTGTCAAATAAATAAATAAAATCTTTTAAAAAAATTAATCTTGACTGAAAAATCTCAGAACTTTCTGGGATGGTATTAACAGAGGGCTCTGAGTTCTCATAACCTAGACCCACAATCCAATTTCAAAAACTTATCCTCCATAATTTGCCCCCAAAATCCTTTAACATACTGTTTTCCAGTAAGGATATATACTTATCTCTGTGTTTTCATTCATGTTGTTGTCTCTAATGAGAAAGCCATTCCCCCTTCTGTCCTTTAATACTTCTCAGGGCACCTGGGTGGCTTAGTTGGATAAGCAGCTGCCTTTGGCTCAGGTCATGATCCTGGGGTTCTGGGATCAAGTGTTGCATCTGCTTCCCTGCTCAGTGGGGAGTCTGCTTCTCCCTCTCTGATTGCCCCTACCCCTGCTTGCACACACACACACTGTCTCAAATAACTAAATAAAATCTTTTAAATTAATTAATTAATTAAAAAAAGAAAATATTTCTCATGCTCCAAGTTCCTGTTTAAATACTGTCTTTGCCAGCCAGACTTCTATTAGACTTGCCACCCACTTATTTCATAGCATTTTCTACACTTAAATCAATGTAGTTGTTTAAATGTTGGTCCCACTATGCTGTGAGATGCTTGGAAAAAAACCAGGATCTTACTGAATGGTACCCTAGTGCCTAGAGCTGATCCTGGGGCCTGAACGTTGAAATGCTCAGTAAGAGTCTGAGAAATAACTAAATGGGTGATACCCAGCTGACCAAACCGAGCCAAGGAGGTCACCCACAATGACAACAATGTAGATTCCTTACTTTCACAGCTTTTTTTTTTTTTTTTAGAAAAATTAGCTGAAACACAGTAGAGGCAAGTGGCTAAGCCCAAGAATGTAAAGTTAGTGGGGGAACTAGAACAAGAACTGAAGACTCCAGACACACTTTTTCCACTTGCCAGCTCTAAGGAATAGTTTGGTCTTGTACACAACTTCCTTTATCACAGGGGCTCATCAAGGGCTGAGTGAAGGGTTTGGTTGCTTCTGAGTCCTTACAATCCTTTGACTCTGGGAAGCAAGTGGCTCCTTGTCTTAGCCAGATGTGTCCCCCCTAGGAGGGCTGCAGACAAATGTGATTAGCTCCCTCTCAATCTTCTATGAAATGCAAATGTGTTCCACTCACACACCAGTGACATCCATTGTCTGCCTCTGTGTAGGAGCTGATAATGCCAATTAAATGCCAAGCCTCACTAACAGGTGTGCTGATTGCTTCTGCAAAATGATTTACTGGAGCAACACTCTTGAGGGTAAAGTAGACAAAAAAGAACATTCCAGCTCCCCCTGATCCTCATCTCTGTTTTTAGCTTTTATATTTGATCCTTGCTGCCAAAAATTAACTTTTTCTCCCTAAAAATAAAATCAGAATCATGCTTCACATGTGCAAACTAAACTAGTAACATTTCTGATCTGATATTCATCCCCTCACTACTGCCCCACTACAGCACTGACCCTAAGGTCTTTCTCTGGCTCCCCTCCCCCAAATCCAGCCACACCACTCACAGCTCACAGAGTGATCTTCCTTAAGAAGAGAAGCTTTCAGTCTGTCATTTTCCACTCAAAATCCTTCGGTGACATACCATTATCTGTTCAATCAAGTGCATATTCTTCTGATGGGCACTCAAAGCCTTCTATTGGCCCCATCCAATTTTCATGAAATAATCTCCCACTGCACATCAGCCCACTGTGAACCTTGCACTCTACTTTTCATGTCTGCTTTCTTCAGCGAACTTCTGTCTGAAATGCCTTTTCTTGAAACTTCAGTCCAAAGAAATAAACCTTCCTCCAGAGCCACCTCTGCAAGAAATACCTTCAGATCTCCTTAATCAAAATTTCTTTGTCTTTCCCCCCCAGTCCCCAAGTTATTGGTATAGAATTACCAGTTTTTGAGCATTTATTGCACATGTCAGACATATGTTAATTACTTATTTGGGAAACTTCATCTTCAAAAAGTGAGATGTTGTCATTCTCATTTTACAGATATTCCCCATCTCTGAGGGATAAAGCAGTTTGCCCAAAGTCACAGAGTTTAGGGGCAGAGCTCAAGATTAAGCCCAGATATGGGGCAATTTTAACGCACAGGCTTTTATTCTGTACAGTATGTGTTGGCATCCTGGGTAGAATATTACTGATTACCATGTACATGACAATTATTCATTTCTGTGATTACCTCTACTAGCAAGTTCTAAATCCTGAGAGAACAGGGAACATGCCATTTTCACCTATGTATGCCTACTACTCAGAAGAAGAAGCTAACAAACAGATGTTGTTAAAATGTTTTGAAACAATTCAATTTGTCCTGGAAAGAACATTTCTACCCTGTATCCACTTTTTACTTTAAGAACATCTATAGACATGTCGCATAAAAATGTGGGTTTAAATCCTCCTGACAGAGGCTGAGTTCAGTGGTCATATTTATATCTAAGGTCTATGGTTAAGAGACACAGGAGTTATTTATTTAATGTTTACAAGCCTATAAAATCAAATGGTATCACCTCAGACTAATGGATGCACTGTATTTCTATCACCTTTGGGTTCTGTCCTCCACCAGCAGAGAACTCTACCCAGAAAAACTTTGCCCATTCCTGCTGCCTCCTGAGGTCTTGCCTCCTTTCCCCAAGTCCATAGTAACATTGAAAGGCCCTGCTGCTCCTGGATGGAGATGTAGGGAAGCCTGCCCAAAGACAATTTTCATTTCAAAGCTCAAACATGACAAGGGCTCCCTTGCTGGGTAAATGAACCCCTGTTCTCTTGTTAAATTCAGATCTATTGAAGGGAACCCGGTGAATGAAACTGGCAGAGGGACTGGAAAGATGGGGAATGGAAAACAAACTTTTGGTAGCTTTTTTTTTAATTTTCAAATTTTTAGCTAAGCTTAATTTGGTGGAGTAAATGAATGGTCTTTTCCTAAGATGCATTTAAAAAGGTGAATAGTGGGGAGGCCTTGTTTAGTAATAAGATCTGATGTTTGTGACCCTTGATCTAATTTAAAGGGCTAATTAAACTGATTAATCCAGTACCCAAACCACTGCCGTAATCTGGACTTCAGTTGCGGGGAAGGCCACAAGCGTTTATCTTTCTTTTGTAAAAAGGTAGAAATTCAACTTCCTGGAGCCTGATATCTATGAAGTAGCAGTCTTTTTGCTACCTCTAGAAAATGATTTAAAAACTTTTTTTCATAATGGGCGGGAGGCAGATTCTACCTTCTTGAATTCCTCAGTCTGCTTTTGGTCTGAGCTGTCTCTTCTATAACAAGGAGAAATAGTTCTGATGGTTGAATGATTTTAATGGTAGAACTCAGCTACTTGGTTCCCTGGAAAAGAACAATCTTTTTCTTTCTCTGAGGATATCTATATCTTCAGGTGGTTTTAGTAGGACCCTGCAGGAGAAAGGAGAAAGGAAGGAGAACAGGAGAGAAAAGGGGACAATTGTGAGACAGATTATACATCGGTTCACCCTACTGTCCAGAAAAGAGATAGAGATTATCTTCACTTTCACAAATGATCTCTGAGACTCAGCCCAAGTTTAAGCCTTGTGATTTTGAGGACATCCACTTATTACCCTTCAGATAAACAACAGCAAACTCCTTCCACTGTCATTTAACTCTTTTCCCTGGTATTAGTAAGAGGAGACCTCTAATCAGGGTCTCAGGACTCTGGAGAATGCCCATTGTTTCAAATGTTCTTGTATAATAACAAGTGTACAAGAGTATTTCTTCCTGCTAACTGAACCCAGTCTTCCAAGGGCTGTGAGGGAGATATAGGAACACATGTGCACACACGCACGTGCGCACACACACACACAGAGGGAAAGAGACTGGCTGTGTTGGACCAAGGTTGAGGCTGGGGTGGAGCTAGAACTGAAGTCCTAATACCCAGTGCAGGAAACTGGGATCATGGACTGGACCACAGGGAAACAATAATCCACTAGTTTTCGAGCTCTACTTTACTTCCCTTAATGCTTAAACTCTAGTCCCACTGTAAGCTCCTCCAGGACAGAAATCATACTTTCTTTTGATTTTCTGTTCCTCCCTCTCCTACCTAGTCCTCTGTACTAAGAACTGTACTAAGCTCTAGAAATTAAAAATAAATAAAAATGCAAGAAGCTCAGGAAAAAAAAAAAAAAAAAACCCTAGTCCCAAATGTTAAAATACTCTGGGTGATGGCAAAGAACAAGAGAACAATGGTAAGACCTCCTTCCATTTGGGAACAAATCCAGCTCTCCTCATTTCAATTACATGGAAGAAAGACTCAAAAGAGGGTGGGAGAGGGTCAGAGAGGAAGAAAAGCCTGGACCTGTTCCACTATAACCTCTGTATCAACTATCAGTGAGGCCAAATATACTGAAGACAAAGAAAAAAAGATCAGTAAAGATAGAAAACCCTCCTTCCTCCTGGTTGTACTCTGGCTCTTCCCGCTTTAACAGTACAGGAGAGAATGCCTCATCCATAAATTATACTGTGATTCCCTCTGGTGAACTAGGCCAATCAGTGATTAGAAAGTGACTAGGAACACTACTGTGTTCCTAGTCACTTTAGGGATATGATATGAGGAGGAATGAAAGAGCCACATAGGAGAGAAAATATTCTGGATATAACCATGACATTGTATTATGTAGAGGAAAATAGGAAAATTGAAGGGACAAGAACAGTGGAAGAAATGTGTCTGAATGTTCAGGATACAATTTAAAAGCGGGCAGGACACATACTGTTTCAAATATCACAGCCTCAAAGACAGTATGAAATAGTGGGAAAAGCACAGGCTTCAGAGTAAAAAAAGGACTTCTGGTTCTGAATGTGTGCTAAACATCTTCCATTTTACTTCATCTGTTAATCACACACACACACACACACACACACACACACGGACACACACACACGCGAGAGCCTGGAAAAAACACATAAGTCATTTGTAGAATACTCTGAAAGTGCATAAAAGTGTGGGCCAGGAGCCTTGGGACTTGAGAAAGAGCTAAGTGCCACTCTAGGGTAAAGCCAATGGGCAAGGTTCTGACTTCTACTTTATCCTTGCAGTAACTAGATGGTACCCTTCCTCCTGCCCAGTCAGAACCATGGACACTGTGGGGTGGAGTCCTGTCATTTGGGTAACATGCAAGTTGAGCAGACCAGAATGGCACTTCATGGACTTTAAACACTAAATTTGACATTTAAGCCATAAAAGGGAGCTAGGACATGAATTCGGAACCTAAACAGGTTGACTACTTGTTATGGACTGAATGTGTGCATCACCCTCAAATTCACACATTGAAACCCCACTCCTTAATGCCTTTGAAAGATCATTGGGATGAGTTAAGGTCGTGAGAGTGGAGTCCTTATGAATGGAATTATAGGAGTCAAGAGAGAGCTTGTTTTTTCTCCCTGCTCTCTGTCATGTTGAAGTTGGCAGTCTGCAAACTGCAGGAGGATTCTCACCGGAATCTGACCACACTGGCACCCTGATCTCAGACTTTCATCCTCCAGAACTGTGAAAAATACATTTCTGTTATTTATAAGCCACCCAGTTTATGATGTTTTGTTATAGCATCCCAAGCTAAGACACTGTTAAAATAGATGATTAGACAGGAACTAGAGTCTTATAATACAAAAGATATCCATGATACAGTCCAAATCATTCAGTATGCCAAGAAACAGAAAAATCTCAAATTCCATTAGAAAAGCCAATCAACAGACACAAATACCAAGATGATACAGTTGTTGGAACTGCCATACAAGGATTTAAAGACAGCCACAATAAAGATGATCCAATGAGCAATTACAAACACTCGTGAAATAATAACAATAAATCTCCACAGATAAATAGTAGACATCAATAAGAATCAAATGAAATTTTAGTTCTGAAAAATAAGATAACTAGAATAGAGTAAAAAGCACCTGAGTCTGATGCAGCCTGCTTAATAATCTTGTGATTCAGTGAAAATGGCAATGTCTTAGAATTCTAGCTTTATAAATTGCCCTCTCTGAGCTTGGGGGTCAGTGTAAAATGAGGATAATGCATAATGTCTCTTGGAGCTATGGAAAAAAGTAAGTGCTATCAAACAATAATTTTAAAAGTATATTAATTATCAATTGTTATGGAACAAGCTACCCCCAAATTTAGTGGCTTAAAACAACAACAAAAAGTGTTCTATGCTTATGAATCTGAAATTGTGCAAAGGCTTGACAGGAATAGACCCTCTCTGTTCCATTTGGCTTCAGCTGGGGTGACTAGACGGTTGGGAACTGGAATCCTCTGAAAGATCGCTCATGCACATGGCTGGCACTTGGGCTGGGGAAACTCAAATGGGTAAAAGTTGGGACTCTTCGTGACTTCTCTATGAGATCTCTCCAGCATTGCAGTTTCAGAGCAAATAGACTTTGTATGTGTAAGCCCAAGACTCTCAGGTTGTTTGTCTCAAGGAAGGCAGATGAAAGTTGCCTCATCTTTTATGATTTAGCCTCAGAAGTCATGCAGCACACATTTGCTGTCATCCCAGGCACACTCAGATTCAAGGGGAGGGAGTATAGACTCCATTTCTGGAAAGGAATGTCAACAAAACATTGTAATAGGAACATATGAGTTGGGATATAGTGGTGTGATCACTTTGGAAAACACAATCTGCCACCAAGTCCTTTGTCTATTATTGTAAATAGTGAGTTGGCAAACTACAGTCGACAGGCCAGTCTGGCCCCCTGCCTGTTTTTGCAAGTAAAGCTTTATTGGAACACACTCAAGACCATTTATTTACATATTGTCTATTGCTGTTTTGTGTTACAGTAGCAGAATTGAATATTTGTGACAGATACTATCTGGCCAAAACCTAAAATATTTATTGATTTATTGTCTAGACCAAAAAAAGTTCATTGACCCCTGTTGTAGACAATGTCAACATCCTCTCAGAATATGCTACCTGCCTCTCAACATCTCCATGTGTTTAAGCTGACTCTTACCTTAGGATCTTTGCTCTTGATGCTGAAAGTGTTTTCCTATAACTTCTAATGAGTGATTCCTTCTCAGTCTGAGGTCTCAGTTCCTATACAGTCTTTTAAGAAAGGCCTTCTCTGTCTATCCAATCTAAAGTAGCTCCCCACGTTCATTCCCAGTTATTCTATTCCATTGTGTTTCATTTTCTTCCTAACACTTGTCACAATTAGAAATTGTCATGTTTACTACCACCCTACTCTTTACTAAAGTATAAGTTTCATAATGGTGGGTAACATATCTGTTTTTTGTTTGTGTGGGTTTTTTGTTTGTTTTTAGGACACTCCTGGGGCAGTAGGCTCTCAATTAATACCAGTGGAATTGGGGGGGGGGGGGAAGGTCAGTTTTTTTTTTTCCCAACAAATTGTAAGTAGTTTTAAACCACTGTTATATTAATTTTTATGTCTTGACTGCTCAGCAGAGTACAAGGCTCTTAAAGTGTGCACTACAAATAGCTTCCAAGTACACAGTCAGATGACAGATCTCTTAGAGTCTGCATCACAGTAGATTCTATAGAACATTCCAACAGTCTCTGGCTATTTTCTGTGAGCTTAACTTATCTCCTCGTTTATGTTACAAGCTGTTTGAGAACAGAGATTATCTGCTTCTGGGTATTTAGAGTGATATCTGGGAGTTAATGAGCATTTATCCACCCACATGTCCCATACACAAATGATGATTGCACCAGGCAATGGCCAGTGAGCAGAATCTAGCCACAGCAAAAGAAGGAGCCCAAGTGAGGAATGAGCTAGGGTCAGATCATAAACAATCTCCTAGAGGAGATGAGACCTCAGCAGCATCTGGAAACTCTTGAGGGCCTAGAGTAGGAAAGAAGGAATTTAGGAAGAAAAATCATGTTCAGAGGAACAGCATTTTATATCTCACACCTATGTACCACATACTGTGCTTACTGTTTATATGTGTTATCCCATTTATTTCTCACATCAATCAGATGAGAGAGGTAAGAACTACATCCTTCCTTAAAGAAGGAAATTCGAGAGACATTTCCAACTCAGATTTGTCTGATAATAAATAGTAATAATAATAATAATAGTTATATAGCAATCACTGTATGCCAGACATTGTCCTGGCAACTTCTGCATGTTATCTCACTTAACCACAGAAGGTCCCTGTGAGGAAGGTACTATTGTTATCCCCAATTCTACAAATAAGGAAAATGAAGGACAAAGGTTAAGTAAATTGCCCAAGTTAGCTCTTGACAGAGCCAAGGTTCAAACACAAACAGTCTGGCTCCAGACTCCCATGTTTATAACCACCACTTACTCTCTGGGGCTCTAACATTTCTTCTTGCCTTTCATTTTGTTCTTACTAATATCTCTATGGTCATCATCATCATTATGGTCAATATTTCCTTATGTGTCCAATTTGGCTCAACAACAACAACAACAACAACAAAAAACAATAAAATATAGGGTCAGGAGTGATGCCAAATGAGGGCAGGTGAGTCTAGACAAGTAAGATGGGTTTATAGATTGGAGGAGCTCAAATGCCATACCTAGAATTATTTTGATAGTTACCCAAAGGAAGTATAGAGCTAGCAAAAAATTTTCAGTAGAAGCCAGGGAACCCAGAAGATAAACTTCTAATTGTTTTTTTTTGTTGTTGTAATTCTTGATGAGACTGGTATTGAAATGTCTGTGCAAGACCAACTTGAATGTGTGGCTGGACTTCACAGCAGATATAGGCTTCACCAAATGGAAGATGACAGATCGGCTAGAGGAGACACATAAGCCTAGCTTTGAATGTTGGGCTCCACTAATTTACTAGTCGTGTGACTTTAGAAAATTTGCTTAAATTTTCTACCCCTAGTTTAAGCATCTGTTAAATGGAGCTAATGTTGGTTTTTAGCTTCTAGGACTAGTGTGAGAAGTAGACGACTATAAGCCAAACCACATTTACCTTTGACTGAATCCATTGGCAAAACTGAAGTATCTTTTTTTATTGTTATGCTCAGTTAGCCAACATATAGCACATCATTAGTTTTTGATGTAGTGTTCAACGATTCATTAGTTGTGTATAACACACAGTACTCATCACAACACATGCCTTCCTTAATGCCCATCGTCCGGGTACCCATCCCCCACTCCCCTCTGCTCTGAAACCCTCAGTTTGTTTCCTGGAGTCCAGATTCTCTCATGGTTTGTCTCCCTCTCTGATTTCTGAAAAAACGTTCAACATCACTGGCCATCATGGAAATACAAATCAAAACCACAATGAAATACCACCTTACACCAGTTAGAATGGCAAAAATTAACAAGATAGGAAACAACAAATGTTGGCGAGGATGGGGAGAAAGGGGAACCCTCTTATACTGTTGATGGGAATGCAAGCTGGTACAGCCACTCTGAAAAATTGAAGTATCTTAAGAGACTCCCTGAACATAGTAGGAATACAAATTGAGTAAAGAGTTTGCATCCAGTATCCCAGCTAGTATTAATCATATACCTGGTAGGAATACACCTGGCATTTTTATATTCTGATGATAAGACTGAAAAAATTGTTATTTGGCAAGGAAGAAAAAAAACGATCTGGAAGGGAACAGTTCTTAAAAAAATAAAAGTAATAAATAGTAATCAGAAAAGGACAAAGGGGAGCTTTTTTATTATCTGTATTAAGTGAAAATTAGAAGAAAGACTTCCAGCTTCCAGAACCACATCCTTTTCTCATCCCCTGTGTTAGTGGAAAGGAACTCAACTAGCAGGGTAGTGATTCAGACTTCATAATTAGATGGTGAAGGATAATTAATCTTGGGCCCTGAATCAACTCCCTGCTAGTATGCTTCCTTTCTGTGTTCCAGTTCTCCATAGTCCAGACTCCCTCAGAATCGCAAACACAAAACCACTCATTTTAGCTTGGCTTAATTAATTTCCCCTCCAATGTCTCACCTATTGCCTTTGCTCTTTGTTAAGCTTCTATTGAATTTCCCCATAGATTATGTTTGTTTCCGCAGAGCCTGGAGGAAGGACAATAAATGTGTGATTCTTCACCCTTTGCAACAATCTTCAAGGACATTGTGGAAAGCCCCTCCCCTTTTCCATTTTTGCAAAAAACTTGCATGAAATTGACATTATGCACATGTACACAGTTTGTAAAAGACTGCCAAGAACAAAGCTTAAAGGAATGGATGTGCTTTTATTTTAAGTTCTATTTCGGGTAAACAAGGTTGAACATGCTTCAGTGGTTCTCACTGTTACCAATAACACCCAAATTATTCTTAGTCAAGCCCTTGCAAGCCTCCATGTACATAATGCAAAGGAGATAGAAATAAGATTCGGAGATTTGGGCTCTGAATGGAGAAGAGTTGAGAATGACCCAAGTTTCTGCTTTTGTGCCAGGATAAATAATGTAGGCATTCTCTGAGAAGGGCAGCATTGGCAGAGAAGCTAACTTGGGGAGAAAATATTAATGGATTGTTTTGAAATGTTGAGTTTGAGTTGCCTTTGGGATTTTAATAATCTTAACCCCGATTTCCTTTCTTTACAAAACAAACAAACAAAAACAAAAACAACAAACTCCTTCAAAGACCTATTTATACCCATTACCTCACGTTAGGGTTCATAGCAGGAGACCAGGAGAGGGAGCTTTATGTGGAAGTGTCTTAGTAAGAATTGTACATCTTTCTGCCGAGGAAGGCAGATTCCCACACAGGTGACTCTGGCTAGTCCCCCATAGAGCCACAGAAATGGTGCAAGTCACAACTCAAAGTATCCAAACTGAAGGGTAGTGGGGTGAGCAATGAAGACCCATTTTCCCTCATTTGAATTATCATTTTCCTAGCTTGGGGTGCTCTCCTCTTAGATTTTTGTAGGTCTAGCTCCTTATGACTCAGGTGTCTACACAAATATCATTTTCTCATGGAATCCTTCACTAACTACCTAACATAAAATCTTTGACCACTGCAGGTGCCATTGCCACCAACACCTTCATCATTTCCACCACCAGCCCCCTGCTGCTGCCTTTCACTTCGTTTTAATTTTCTTCCCAGCACCTTGCACTACTTGATGTTCTATTCCATACGATAGGCTTCTTTAGAGTTGTCTGTCTCTCCCCTCTTGAATACAGACTCCTTGACAACAAGGACTAATTTGATGTTGTGTCACCAGTGCCTCGAGCATGTTGAACATGGTAGGAATGAATAGACCAGTTACCTGTTTAAAGACTCCCTAATGAGGGACGGGAGAGAGATGGAATAACTGTGGAGGAACAACATAGAGGAAATAAAAAGGATTTTGAAGTAAAAGGAGTGCAGTTACCTGGGGAAGGGAAACCTCTTATTTTGATGCTGAAAATGAGGTGTGGGGGGATTTCACACCTGACAGGCTCCATTTTCTGTGGGAGGCAACTTATATTTTTGCCTGCTTCAGCCCCAGCTAAGCTCATTAAACATAGTCCAGGGAATTTCTACATTTTCTAATGGTTTCATTTTAAAACCTTGTTTTATGAGCTTATCAATTAATCTAGTGTGCTTCATTCACATTTAATATGAAATGCCTTTGTACCATTTTATGTGCTTGAAGGTAGAGACTCAGAGGGGAACACAGTCTCTGATGGTGTCCTGGGGTTGCCAATGTCCTGGTCTAACCAGTGGCAGAAAGCCTTCCAGGAAGGCAGGGGAAGAAAAGCAGTCTAAAAATTCCTCCCAACGCCTCACATACTGACATTGACATCTGCACAACCATTTGCTGCTTATCACATTTGATCCCACAGAAGCAACATGTTTTCAAGGAAAGAATTTTAGATGCTGACCCAGAGGAGCCCCTCCTTATGGCCAAGTGGTCTCAGGCCAAGGGTTCCTTGTGTCTGAGTCTCATTTCCTTCAGATCTAAATGCCAGGTGGAATAAGCCAGCCTCCATGGCTCCTTCCATCTGTGGGGTCCTTACAACTCTATAAATGATCAACATTGTATTGTCACACATTTTTTACAAGTGAGGAAGCTGAGGCTCAGGGCCGTGAGGCAACTGGCCCCAAGCCACACGGCTCTTTAGAGGCAGAGTCAAATCTAAAGTCCAGATCTGTCCAGTTCCGAAGCCAGCCTCTTGTCTTCCCTGAGACACTGCTTTGGCTGAGGCTTCGAGCAGAGATGGCCACAGGTGTGCTGCTGCACAACAGCCCTGGGCTCTAAGTTCCAGATGGGGCTATGGTGGAAGTGGACAGTTGTGCTCACTGGCTTGACTTCTACTCTGACTTGCTCAACCCTCATTCCTTGTTTCTACAGCTTCTTCATTTCACCAAGATACACCATACCTCCCATCCCAGCTCCCAGAGCCAATGCTAATATAAAAACTGTCAAGTGATCTGGCAACCCCAGGAGAAATATGCAGGAAAAGGGGAAAAAAAGAAGAAAGAAAGAAAGAAAAAGAAAGAAAGAAAGAAAGAAAGAAAGAAAGAAAGAAAGAAAGAAAGAGAAAGAAAAAGAAAGAAAGAAAAAGAAAGAAAGAAAAAGAAAGAAAGAGAAAGAAAAAGAAAGAAAGAAAGAAAGAAAGAAAGAAAGAAAGAAAGAAAGAAAGAAAGAAAGAAAGAAAGAAAGAAAGAAAAAGAAAGAAAGAAAAGAGAAGAAAAGAAAATGATTAAATGAACACAGTGCCAGATAGACTCAAGGCCCTTGGGGACCAACTGCGACTGTCTTCCTGGGCTTGGGTAGGGTAATTCTCTCTGAGCCTCCTTCCTCACTATAAATGCGGAGAACAATACCCACCTCACAGACTTGTAACATGAATCAGCAAAGAAAAGCCTGCACAATGCCTAACACCCAGTAGGTGTTTGATAAGTGGTGGTCATTCTTATTTTCAACTGAACTGGGCAAGGGAGGGCTCATTTGAAGTGGCAGGGGTATGATAAGCTATTTGCTGTCCTGAGAAGAGGGAGGTCCTCAGACAGATGGTAGCACCTTCCTGGGGCACGGCGCCTCTCCCTGATGTCTGCCATCCTGGCCCGACATGGTACCATGCCGCGACCCAGGCATGGTGTTGCCATGGTGATGCAGTTCCATTCCCAGTCCAGCTCTGGCCATCCAGGACACACAGGATGCAGACCACTAGCTCTTGGTCTCAAGTGGAGATGAAGTTGTTAATGATGAGCGAGGCATGGGATAATCAGCCTCAGGACTATCACTAACTCTCCGGGCCTCTGGAAGCAACTCACTTAACATCAGTACATCTTGGATTCTTCATTTGTAAAAGAAAAACGATAAACCTCACTCCAAGGGTTGTTTGGAATACTGAATTAGGCTCTGCATGTGAAACCACCAAGGATGGCGCTTGACACATAGGCGGTCTTTTCTGAGTGCTAGGTCTTTTTCCTCTGTTCCTGTTATTTTTAATGCGATAGGAAGGGAGAAGGGAGCAGGAGGAAAGAGGAAAAGGATGAGGAAGGCATAATGGGGAAAAGAACAGTGACCGTAACTGCAGCCAAACACATGCCCTCTGTGTGCCCGCCCAGCCCCGTGTGTTGTTGCTCCCGGCCATTTGCACACATAGTGGGGGACAGTCTCCACTGTCTTTTTTTCTCATTGTTAGTGTAACAGATTATCACAAATATGGTGACTTAAAACAACACAAATTTATTATCTTTTGGTTCTGGAGGTCAGAAGTCTAAAATGGGTCAGCAGGCTCTGGGAGAGAATCCATTCCTTGCCTTTTTGGCTTTGGGAGGCTGCCCTCCTTCCTTGTCTCTAGCCCCTACACCACCCCACCCCAGCGGCATCACTCCAACTGCCTGTCTCTTTGTCATATCCCTTTATCTGACTCTTGGGGCTCCCTTTTTCACTCACAAAGGTTCTTGTGAGGACATCAAGTCCACCTGGATAATCCAGGATAATCTCCTATCTCAAAATCACTACCTTAATCCCATTTGCAAAGTGTCTTTGGCCATGTAAAGTAATAGGTTCACAGGTTCTGGGAATTAGGATGTGAATATATTTGGGGGTGGGGACGTGAGGGAGTCATTATTCTACCTACATCTACACAGGCCAGAAGGTGGGTATCAGCGTTCCCATTACAAAGTTAAAAAAATAATAAAAATACAACTCAGAAAAATTAAGAAATTCTCCAAAGATCACACATTTGTAAGTGAAAGAGCAAAAATGCAAACCACACTCTATTTAACTCTGAAACATATGCTCTTTCTGTAGAATATGTATTAAGATAGTGTTTCCTCTAAACCCAAGAAAGTTGTTTTGAATTATCTTTGAGGTTCACCTTGTGTCTGATATTCTACATTCACGGAAAAAAGCAGAGCCTCAATTCTAGCCAGTATCTACCAGTGCTGGTTTCTCTTCTCTGGCTCTAAACTAAAGGAAAAATGTGAAAGAGTCCTGGGACATCTCTAGAATAGAAGAAAATAATGGGGAGTAAGCATTTTCTGAGCAAGAAGTTAGAAAAATGCAGAATAAGCTCTGCTCCTACATATACTACCTTGGAATAATAAATACAAAATCTGCTTAAGATCCTGAAATATTCCCCCATTGGGCTTTTCTCCTGGCAGCCCAACCATCAAAATGAATGACAAGCACATTGGTGTTTTGCTAATTGAACCAAACAGGAGGTAACTAGTCTTGAGAAATCCTATAATGAAGTAATTAGTTACTCCATCAGTAAACGGAAATAATAATCACAGATTGTTAAAGCTGAAAATAAACTTTCTGATTATAGATGGGAGACCTGTGGCCCAGAAATATCTGACACTTGACACAGCTGTAAGGAACAGAGCTGGAACAGACACCCAGGTCTCCTGGCTGGTGGTCTAGGATACTTTCTACAGGACCATCAATTCCTAGAAGTGTAAACATGACTAGGTGATTTCCCTATAAACTGGAGCATCAGATATGGAATGACATATTGCATATACACGACAGACTTTGCTCCAGGTGAGAGATAGACTGCTGAAAAGTCCAGAGTCTGTGTGCACTTGGGTCTGAGGCTGGGCCAGGGAGAGTCCTTGGGTTACAGGTACCTACTGGCACTCCCTCTGACGAGCTCGCCAACCCACTCAGCAATCAAGGACCCTTTTTTTTTCCTTTTTTCTTTTTAATTATAAAAAGAATGGATCATGACTAAAAAATATTTGAACCATTTTTAAAGTAAAAATAAAGATAAATCATCCTTCATGAATTCCACATGCTAATCACTATTAATATTATGAAGAATTTCCTTCCAATTTTTTCTCTATGTCTACTCAACAGCTCTTTGGAGAAACCAAACCCTCCCTTTATATAACAACAACAAAATAGCACTGTTGTTCAATAGGCCTCACACTGTTCTACCAGTCTCCAAGTGATCTTTACCCAAACCACAGTGTTTTGTACAAGCATGGCCATGTGAACCAAGCCCAGCCAAGAGAAGACCTCTCTGGGACTTTTGCTAGAGCTGTCAGGAAGGGTGCCCTTACTCTGAAACATGAGAGCACTGCATCAGGATGGCCATGGACTCTTGCCTTCATGTGGGGGGAAGTCTGTCTGAAAAATAAAACAAAGCTGAAACAAACAGAGTTAGGAGAGAAGGAGAGAGAGAAAGAGGGAGAGAATCCTGAAAGCTTCATTCCATTTGGATGCCTCAGCCTAAGTTTTCTTAAGACTAGCTCTACCCAGTATATTTCCAAGTTTTTATGAACCAATAAATCCCCTTTTTTTATTAAGTTTGAGTGTCTGTCACTCACAATTAAAAAAAAAAACTGAATGATACTGGAATTGGTTGGTGTGTACAAGTGGCAGACATTAAAACAGGAAACTGGTTGGTTGAGGTAGTGTGAAGCAGTGAATGGCTGAGAGTTCCCCAGCTCCAAAGAAAGAATTGCAAATCCTTGTGCTAATGAAGACTCCATGTTGTCACTTCATGATATATGCATACAGTTTGGTGCCCTCCTTTTTTCACTTAGCACAATTATAGTGATGATGACAATAGCTTATAACTGTTGAACATTGAGTATTATGTATTATGCACTTTCCAGGCATATTTCATTTTATCACCCAGCCTTTCTATTGGGTAAGTCTTATTGTAATCAGCATTTGGAGGCCTGAAAGAAGTTAAGAAACATGCTGGAGTTCCAATAGCTAAAAGGATTCAAACTCTATTATCCTGATCCAGAGCAAGAGTTCTTAACTATTGTTTATTTATATTTTTAAATTTCATAACCCTGTTACTTCTTTCTTTTTTTTAATTATGTTATGTTAATCACCATACATTACATCATTAGTTTTTGATGTGGTGTTTCATGATTCATTGTTTGCATATAACACCGCTGTTACTTCTTTCTGGTAAACCTTTTTAACAGAAGCATAATATTCCATTAGGAACATGTAACAATCCTTTCCCTCTTTTGGTAAAGGACACAAGAAGACATGGGTCAATGCTGCTGAGACAAGGTTTAGATCTCGGTGACAAAAATGTCTATCTCCCCAGGGAAAGCAGATTAGCTAAAAATCTTCACATGGGATTTATCTCCATCCTCCTTCCTACTGGATCCTGGTAACCTGAACCAGTTCTTTCCATCACCACTCCCTTGGACCTCAACAGATAATAAGATGGGTCATAACAGTGGAAGGGGCCTTATATAGCTGGAGGTAAGGAAGAAGGCTACTTGTTC
Organism: Eumetopias jubatus; assembly: GCF_037043125.1. Classification (NCBI taxonomy): domain Eukaryota; kingdom Metazoa; phylum Chordata; class Mammalia; order Carnivora; family Otariidae; genus Eumetopias; species Eumetopias jubatus. The sequence goes on along the minus strand of NW_028274808.1, from coordinate 191,600,703 downwards.
AACAAAGGTGTGTTGACACCAACTCTATGTGACTGGGACTATAGCAATGAACTAAACAACAGAAATTCTTGTCCTCATAAAGCTTTCATTCTGCTTGGGGAAGACGAGCCAAATCAATCAATCAATCAATCAATCAATTTAACATACAATGTGAAAGATGCTACCTAGTAAGTGCTACAAGAAAAATGGACAGAGAAAGGAATGGGGAGTTGGAAAAAGCTGCAAGTGAACAGAGTCATTGGGAGGAAGCCTTCAGTGTAGAGGTGACAGTTAAAGACTTGAGGTTCCAAGCCATGTGGATGTATAGGGGAGCCCTCCAGGAATGTGTTAAAGCAAACACAAATGTTCTAAGGCAGGAGAATGTCTTTGTGTGTTTGAGGAAGAGCCAGGAACCCAGTGGAATAGAGGAAATGGGGAGCATGGTATTAGGAGATGAGGTCAGAGACGAAACAGGTCAAGAGCAGAAATTGTGGGGTACCACATGGCGTGTGAGTACTTTATTATTTGCCCTCAATGAGATGAAAGGCCATTTAAGCAGAGGAATGAGATATCTGACCTAGAGTTTAATAGAATCCCTTCGGTCTATGTGTGAGGAATAGACTCTAAGGAAGCAAGGTGGATGCAAGGAGACTAAGAGAGATGATAGTGGCTTGGGCTAGAATGATAAGTATACATGTGTGTTGAGAAGTGATCAGGCCATGGACAAGTTGAACATAAAGCAGAAAGGATTTGATGATAGATTGGATGTGGGATGAAGGAGTCAGGATGGACCCTGAGATACAAACACCACCCAAAAGCATCTTTGTTTATACCAGGATTGTTGGAAAGCTGAAGTGGACCATGGTCACAGCCTTCATCTTCCCTGGAAGGAGGTGGTAGGTGGCTGCAGATGGTCCATGTCACTCCCCTGCTGCAGTCATTTAGTGGAAAGGAAGGTTATTTTGAAAATATCCCTAGTAATTGGCTTTTCTAATACATAATTGGTAATATTGGAATACTACAAGGTTATTGGTCATTAAAAATGCCCCTTTCTCATTATGCTCCGGGTGAGTTTTATTTTTCTGCTAGTCCATTTCTAAATCATGTTTTGCCAATTATTTCTGTTCTGTGTAGTTTCTGGTAGTGAGCAGTGGGAATAACTTAAATGTCAAAGAATAATTTAGAGGGCTGACACAAATTGTGGAATATAACAAGAGAGTATTTATATTAAATCTCGTTATAGTAAAATAATATATAGAGAAATCTGGGAAGATCTTAGCTGCACATGATGGCTTGTTTTAACAGTGGATGTTGAAGTGAGGGAGATTACTAATGCTCTTTTTGATTTTTCTTTAATGAGCTTCTGCTACTTTTTAATAAGAAAAAAATAAGAAAAATGTAATAAAGGATGCACTAATAAGAGCATTAAAAGTATTCTATTGCAGGTTATTTGTGGTGTTCCAACTAATCTCTTGCTATTGGACATTAGGTTCTTTCACCATATTAATGGATGAGAGAATGAATGGAGAATCAATCATTGGCTGAAAATATTTTAGAATTGAAAAAGAAATAGAGTAGAAAAATACTAAAAATTCTGAAAAAAAGACAAACTTATTAAGAAAGCATTATTATTTTTAATATATTCCATAGGACCTGAAAACTACCAATATTGCAACTTTAATTTCAACCAAATCTTCATGTTAATCAAACTGTAGTGATGCTCACTCAGTTTGTTTTTGACCAAGTTGTCATCCATAACTCACACAAAAGACCAAGCATGAAGGTATGTGCAGCCTCATGGAGAAGCCAACAGGTGCTGTGGTCAGATCCCTAGGGGTTTTTATTGTTTTGTTTTGTTTTGTTTTGTTTTGTTTTATGTTATGTTAGTCACCATACAATACATCATTAGTTTTTGATGTAGTGATCCATGATTCATCGTTTTCAGATAACACTCAGTGCTCCATGCAGTATGTGCCCTGCCTAATACCCATTACCTCGTTACCTCCTCCCCCTATTCCCCCCCGCAAAACCCTCAGTTTGATTCTCGGAGTCCATAGTCTCTCATGGTTTGTCTCCCCCTCTGATTTTCCCCCCTTCATTTTTCCCTTCCTAGGTTTTAACCCAGACACAACTTGTTGTTACCCTCTCAACCTTGGAAAATGTATGATAAATGCATCTTCATCTGAACAGTGCTAACAAGTTTCTCCTTTTTTGAGATTATTGTTATGAAAAAATAATGCACCTAAAATATTTCATCATGCTGTTTGTCATAAGGTTAATTCTCAATAAATGGTGACTGTTATTGTCCTTTCAGATTACTCCTGAACATCTTGAAATTCCCATCTGTCTATCTTCTAGCTTCCAACCTGGGTGGTTGCTGCTGCCTACTATGATACTGGGTCCCTACAGCAGACATCTGTGAACACAGCTTCTCATGTGCTTGCTCTATTATAAGGGAATGAAGCAGAGCTGGAGCCAGGGAATGCCTATTTACTCATCACCCCAGACCCAATGAAGCATTCTGTAATGTGCTCAGTGAGGCACTGCAAACTCTTTGCCCAAAGAACACTGAATGTGGGGTTGCTGTATATACAACACATAGCACATCGTATTGTAATGTTTCTCTACTTAGTCTGTTTTCCCCAATTAGATTGATAGCTCTTGAAACAGGGACTATGGCTGACATATGCTGCCTTTTTAGTGTCTGGCAAGTCCCTGTTACAGAGAGAAGCTTAATCCATCCATCAAATGATGGATGAATGGGTAAATTGATATATCAATAAAAATATGTAAGATCAGGCTTCTTCGGGTGTGTGTGTGTGTGTGTGTGTGTGTGTGTGTGTGTGTGTGTGTGTGTACATATTTATTTCCTGGCTTTTTTTTTTTTCAAAGCAAAGGGCAAGTCACAGCAATAGTCAAAAATAGACAAAAATAGTCACATTAGTATTTTTCAGTCCTATAAATGGGGTAAATTTAGCTTTCTCTGAGCAGTTACCAATAGTAATAAAAAGGCATAGGATTGACTTCCCAATTCTCTGACATAATACATCAGTTAATATTGTGTTCACTAGAGGGGAATAGAGTCTATTTAAAATTCTAAAAATGTATTTTTTTCTTAAGTGATGAGGGTTTTAATATTACTAATTGGCTAATGGGAAGGAAAGAAGGCAGAGTAAAAAGTCTTAGTAAATGCTTCATAAGGAAAAGTCCTTGGGCTCAGAAGTACGTTTTACTGAGGTTTCCTTTAGAGTCTTTACCTTTGTCTTTCGTGTACACATGCACATTTTATGAAGGTCAACCTAACCTATTTTTGGCCCACCATTTTCAACAGACTAGCCCTCCAACTCCTTCCCTTTTCCAAGCAGATTACCTCACCTCCTATCTCATGAAGACAATATAAGCAACAAAAACAAATCAAGAAACCAAACACCAGGAAATTAACCCGTTTTACTTGTACATTCTTCTCCCTTTCTATAACAGTGGAACTGGTGTCTCTTCTTCCATCTGAAGTTCAACCTCATTATCTTCAACTTCCTTAGGGACTGAGCTCATCAATTATCCCTCCCCTTCTCTAACATACTTTTCAGTCTTCTACGTATATACCCCCGTCAAGAGGTAAACATTCTCAAGTTTGCTCAATTGAAACAAAACTGTCCATTGCTCCTTATCCTCTTCAAGGTACCATTCTCTCTACCTCTTCATATCTAAAGACTTGAAATACTGTCTACTTTCACTGTGTCCCATTCATTATCCTGTCCTTCTATGTCATACATCACCACACATGAATGCATTTTGAAATTAGTAAATATTTTCTGTCTTACTTTACTGACCATTCAGCAATCCATGTATCTATCTATATACATCTATATCTCCAGCCCAAGATCTCCCCAGAGGAGCACATCTAGTTGCATTTCTTTCCTCTCCAGCGAAGAGACCCCAGACTAAGTCATTACCAAAACAGGTCCTCACAGGTCCACTTGCTTTCACAGTGTTCTCTCTGACAAATTGTCTATACTGCAACCGGATTACAAATCTGATCATGTCTCTGTTACTTACACCATCCAAAGACTTCCAGTTACTTGGTGGATAAAGTCTATAACCCTAATTATAGGTGGTTAGTGGGAATGAGTGGGGGTTGGGGTCTCTTGACCAGGAAAGTAACAATTTTGCCCAGATTTATATTTAGTATTGAATGTGAGTAATACTCTGTAATATCTTTGCTAGATAGTAGCTATTGTTGAACATTAGTAATCTCCATTTTCATCATGGATTCTGGAATAGGCTTTAAAAATAACACACACACACATACTCACACAAATATATTGATATATTTCTCCTTTTCCTTCAAAAGGTCCTATAGCCATCTGTCTGCTTCACCCTCACCTTCTCATTTCTCAGCACTTCCCAGCTCAAAAAAACTATTTCATGTTCCTGACCCTTCCATATCCTTTCATCTAGCAGCCACTTTAAATTTTTCCATCAACTTTTCTCCCTCTGAAAGACCTTCCATCTACTCAATTTTATCAGATTTCCTCCTTTTAGCTTCCAGACTTAATTCAACCAAAAAGAGAATGGAGAAAATGGAAGCCCATTTTTTTTCTCACGTTTTATCTCCTAGTCTAATAAAGTGTTCAGAAGAGATGAGGATCTCAGAAAACTAAATAAATGAAGTAAATAAAATGAAAGAATAAGTGAACGAGTGGATAAGTGGAAAGATGGATGGGTGGATAAAACAATAGACACATGAATTAAATGGATGGATGATATATTCCTCAGAAATCCCTTTAAATTGGCAGCAATGAGGGCACATATGCCTGGCCTCATCTCATTGGTTGGTAAACTAAACCTCAAAGATGTTATTACATGTACAATTATCCAACAACAAGAATCAAAATGAAATAATTCATTCTTCTAAGTTTATATAAGGAATCTGTGCTCCAGATTGACATGTACAGTTTCTGCCTGACAATGCCACCAGCAGATACCACTGAGTAAACTTTTCTCACATAAAATCCCATATAACCTCATAATTTTCCAAAACACAGTGCTCTGGAAACTTTCTCTACTAGAAGTTGTCCATGAGTGGACATCTAGTCCTCAGAGATCGCCTCTCCTTCTGGTCAGAATTTTGATTGACACCCTCTAAGAGCATTCCAAAACTTTATTGCAAGCACTGGAAAAGACAATGGGACAAATGAGTCTCAGAAAGGCATCAGCCAGGGTCCAATCCGAAAAACAGAAGCCACACTAGGTACTTCACCAGGGAAAAAAAAGTGTTATAAATTAGTGAAATAGGTGCTAGGTAATAAAAAAGAAATATAGTTTGTATGTTTCCAGTCCCAGAATTTAAAAAAAGGGTACAGAAGGATGGATTTGGTGTTGGGATACTAAGAAATGATAGCTTAATATGAGATAAATACAGTAATCTTGCTTTCTAAAAACATTGACACTTGCAGTTATATAGAGGAGAACAAAATATTCTTTAATAATGCTGAGATCTTGCAGAAGAGTAGCTGAGTAAGCAAAATGCAAATGGGAGATCTGGAAAGGAAAATTAATTTTATATCTTTGGAAAGTCTTTGATAGCCAGTAGAAAAAGACCCAAGTGGAAGATACCAGACTTTGGAAAATTAAAATGTTCATATGACATAAGCTATGTATGTATATAAAAAAGTAATTTACATAAAAGAGAGTAGAGCAGAATCTTAAATTCTTTCCATAGTGAGGCAAAGTAGACTTAAACCACTAGCAGGACATAGAAACTATCAACTGAAAGCTGGGCCTCTGGAGCCAGGAAACCCAAATATTAAATGCTGATGCTGACTACCTCTGTGACTTACACAACGTGCTTGACCTCCCTGATCTATATTTTCTAGTCATTAAAATTGAGACACAAGACTACCTTCCTCCTAGTACAAGTCAAATAAGATAATTTTGAGGAGTAAGTAAAATATGCTCTTAAAGTGCTTTATAGGGGACGGAGCAAGATGGCGGAGGAGTAGGAGACTTGGATTTCCTCTGGTCTCAGGAATTCAGCGGAATAGGGATCAAACCATTCTGAACACCTACGAACTCAACAGAAGATCGAAGAGGAGAGTAGCAACAACTCTTTGAACAGAGAAACGACCACTTACTGGAAGGTAGGACGTGCGGAGAAGTGAATCCGAGGCGATATTCGGGAGGATAGACGGCAGGGGAGGGGGCCTCCGTCCGCCGCTTCTGGCAAGTGCTAGAGCCGCGGAGCACAAAATCGGACCTTTTAGAAGTCGGTTCCGCTGAGGGACGTCACTCCAGTGGCTAAGCGGGAGGTGGAAACCTCGCAGGACAGTGTGGTCTCAGGACCCTCGGGGTCACAGAAAGACCGGGAGAGCCAGAGTGTGGCAGAGCTCCCAGGTACCGGAGCAGGGAAGCTGGCTGCAGAGACGGAGCCGAGGCGCGGGCTCTCAGCTCGGGGTTGCCATAAACTGTGATCAGTGACAGTCGGGCCACTGCTCCTGCAGCAGGGACCCAACAAGCAGCAGAGCCGGGGAGACTCCCCTTCCTTCCCGGGGAGGAGCGGCGCAGGAGCGCACCGCAGGGATCTGCTGGGTTTGGAGACTCCACACGGGGTCGGGTGCCAGAGATAGAAACGCTCGGTCACAGGCCGGGTGAGCACGGAGTGCGGCCGGAGACCAGGGAGACGGGAGTGATTGACTGCTTTTCTCTGGGGACGCACTGAGGAGCGGGGCCCCGAGTTCTCAGCTCTCCGGGCAGAGATTGGGAGGCCACCATTTTCGCCCTGGTCCTCCAAAGCTGTACCGAGAGCTTGCAGGGAACAAAAGCTCCCGAGAGCAAACCCGAGCAGCTTGCTTAGCCCGGACCGACAAGGGCGGGGCAATTCCGCCTCCGGCAAAGACATTTGGGAACCACGGCAACAGGCCCCTCCCCCAGAAGATCAGCATGAACAGCCAGCAAGCCAAGACCAAGTTTACCGATCAAGGAGAACGGGAGAACTCCAGCGCTAGGGGAATACTGCACATAGAATTCATGGCTTTTTACCATGATTCATTAGTTTTTCAAAGTTAATTTTTTTAACTATTTTTTTTGAATTTTTCTTTTTCCCCTTTTCAACCAACATCTTATCAATCCCTTTTTAAAAAAACATTTTTTATTTTTAATTTTTAGAGTCATATTTTATCCCTTCATAGTAATTAGCCTTATTTTTGGCATATATATATATATATATATATATATAAGTTGTTCTCTCTTTAAAATTTTGAGATACAGGGTGCCTGGGTGGCTCAGTTGGTTAAGCGGCTGCCTTCGGCTCAGGTCAAGATCCTGGAGTCCAGGATCGAGTCCCACATCAGGCTCCCTGCTCGGCGGGGGGGTCTGCTTCTCCCTCTGGCCCTCTTCCCTCTCATACTCTCTGTCTCTCATTCTCTCTCTCTCAAATAAATAAATAAAATCTTTAAAAAAATTTTTGAGATACAGTTTCTTCTAACAGATCAAAATATACCCTAAATCACTAGTGTATGGCTTTGTTCTAGGCTCCTGCCTGATCACATTCTTTCCCTTTTTTCTTCTTTTTTTTCTTTTTTAATCTTCTTTCTTTTTTCAAACAACTTCTTATCTTATCAATTCCTTTTATAAAATCTTTTATAATTTTCATCTTTACATTCATCTTCCATCCCTTCATTGTATCAACCCTTATTTTGTACATATATAAGTCTTTCCTCCTTTAAAATTTTAGGAGGCACTTTCTTCTAACAGACCAAAATACACCCAAAATCTAGTGTGTGACACTGATCTAGGTACTAGCCTGATCATATTTGATCATATTCTGTTTTTTTGTTTTGTTCTGTTTTTGTTTGTTTTTATCTTTTTCTTTTTTTTTTCTTCTCTTTCTTTTTTCTTCCTTTCCCTTTCTTTTCCCCCAGTTTCAGGTCTTCTCTGATTTGTATAGAGTATACTTGCTGGGGACGTTGTTAACCTGTTAGCATTTTGTCCTCTCATTCATCTATTCTCCTCTGGACAAAATGACAAGACGAAAAAAAATCACCTCAGCAAAAAGAACAAGAGGTGGTACCATCTGCCAGGGACCTACTCAATACGGACATTAGTACAATGTCGGGCCTAGAGTTCAGAATCATGACTTTAAAGATACTAGCTGGGCTTGAAAAAAACGTGGAAGTTATTAGAGAAACCCTTTCTGGAGAAATAAAAGAACTAAAATCTAACCAAGTTGAAATCAAAAAGGCTATTAATGAGGTGCAATCAAAAATGGGGGCACTAACTGCTAGGAAAATGAGGCAGAAGACAGAATCAGCGATATAGAAGACCAAATGATGGAAAATAAAGAGGCTGAGAAAAAAAGAGAGAAACAACTACAGTATCACGAGGGCAGAATTCGAGAGATAAGCGATACGATAAGACGAAACAACATTAGAATAATTGGGATCCCAGAAGAAGAAGAAAGAGAGAGAGGGCCAGAAGGCATATTGGAGCAAATTATAGCAGAGAACTTCCCTAATGTGGGGAAGGAAACAGGCATCAAAATCCAGGAGGCACAGGGAACCCCTCTCAAAATCAAAAATAGGTCAACACCCCGACATCTAATACTAAAACTTACGAGTCTCAGAGACAAAGAGAAAATCCTGAAAGCAGCTCGGGAGAAGAGATATGTAACCTACAATGGTAGAAACATTAGATTGGCAACAGACCTATCCACAGAGACCTGGCAGGCCAGAAAGGACTGGCATGATATCTTCAGAGCACTAAACGAGAAAAATATGCAGCCAAGAATACTATATCCAGCTAGGCTGTCATTGAAAATAGAAGGAGAGATAAAAAGCTTCCAGGACAAACAAAAACTAAAGGAATTTGCAAACATGAAACCAGCCCTACGAGAAATATTGAAAGGGGTCCTCTAAGCAAAGAGAGAGCCTAAAAGCAGCACAGACCAGAAAGGAACACAGACAATATACTGTCTGTGACAAAAATAGTCACCTTACAGGCAATACAATGGTACTAAATTCATACATTTCAATAGTTACCCTGAATGTAAATGGGCTAAATGCCCCAGTCAAAAGACACAGGCTATCAGATGGGATTAAAAAGCAAGACCCATTGATATGCTGTCTGCAAGAGACTCATTTTAGACCCAAAGACAACCCCACATTGAAAGTGAGGGGGTGGAAAAACATTTACCAGGCTAATGGACACCAAAAGAAAGCTGGGGTGGAAATCCTTTTATCAGACAAATTAGATTTTAAAACAAAGACTGTAATAAGAGATGAAGAAGGACACTATATCTTACTTAAAGGGTCTATCCAACAAGAAGATCTAACAATTGTAAATATCTATGCCCCTAACATGGGAGCAGCCAATTATATAAGGCAATTAATAACAAAAGCAAAGAAACACATTGACCACAATACAATAATAGTGGGGGACTTTGACATACCCCTCACTGAAATGGACAGATCATCTAAGCAAAAGATCAACAAGGAAATAAAGACTTTAAATGACACACTGGACCAAATGGACTTCACAGACATATTCAGAACATTCCATCCCAAGGCAATGGAATACACATTCTTCTCTAGTGCCCATGGAACATTCTCCAGAATTGATCACATCCTAGGTCACAAATCAGGTCTTAACCAGTACCAAAAGATTGAGATTATTCCCTGCATATTTTCAGACCACAATGCTTTGAAACTAGAACTCAATCACAAGAGGAAAGTCGGAAAGAACTCAAATACATGGAGGCTAAAGAGCATCCTACTAAAGAATGAACAGGTCAACCAGGAAATTAAAGAAGAATTTAAAACATTCATGGAAACCAATGAAAATGAAAACACAACTGTTCAAAATCTTTGGGATACAGCAAAGTAGGTCCTGAGAGGAAAGTATATAGCAATACAAGCCTTTCTCAAGAAACAAGAAAGGTCTCAAATACACAACCTAACCCTACACCTCAAGGAGCTAGAGAAAGAACAGCAAATAAAGCCTAAACCCAGCAGGAGAAGAGAAATCATAAAGATCAGAGCAGAAATCAATGAAATAGAAACCAAAAGAACAGTAGAACAGATCAACGAAACTAGGAGCTGGTTCTTTGAAAGACTTAACAAGATTGATAAACCCCTGGCCAGACTTATCAAAAAGAAAAGAGAAATGACCCAAATCAACAAAATCATGAAAGAAAGAGGAGAGATCACAACAAACACCAAAGAAATACAATTATAAGATCATATTATGAGCAACTCTATGCCAGCAAATTAGATAACCTGGAAGAAATGGGTGCATTCCTAGAAATGTATCAACTACCAAAATTGAACCAGGAAGAAATAGAAAACCTGAAGTGACCTATAACCATGAAGGAAATTGAAGCAGTCACCAAAAATCTCCCAACAAACAAAAGCCCAGGGCCAGATGGCTTCCCAGGGGAATTCTATCCAACATTTCAAGAAGAATTAATACCTGTTCTCCTGAAACTGTTCCAAAAAATAGAAATGGAGAAAACTTCCAAACTCATTTTATGAGGCCACCATTACCTTGATCCCAAAACCAGACAAAGACCTTTCAAAAAGGAGAATTACAGACCAATATCCTTGATGAACATGGATGCAAAAATTCTCACCAAAATACTAGCCAATAGGATTCAACAGTACATTAAAAGGATTATTCACCATGACAAAGTGGGATTTATCCCTGGGCTGCAAGGTTGGTTCAACATCCACAAATCAATCAACGTGATACAATACATTAACAAAAGAAAGAACAAGAATCATATGATCCTTTCAATAGATGCAGAAAAAGCATTTAACAAAGTACAGCATCCTTTCTTGATCAAAACTCTTCAGAGTATAGGGATAGAGGGTACTTACCTCAATATCATAAAAGCCATCTATGAAAAACCTACAGCGAATATCATTCTCAATGGGGAAAAGCTGAGAGCTTTTCTCCTAAGGTCAGGAACGCGACAGGGATGTCCACTCTCACCACTGCTATTCAACATAGTATTAGAAGTCCTAGGCACAGCAGTCAGAAAACAAAAAGAAATCAAAGGCATCCAAATCAGCAAGGAGGAAGTCAAACTCTCACTCTTTGCAGATGATATGATACTGTATGTGGAAAACCCAAAAGACTCCACCCCAAAATTGCTAGAACTCATACAGGAATTCAGTAAAGTGGCAGGATATAACATCAATGCACAGAAATCAGTGGCATTCCTATACACCAACAACAAGACAGAAGAGAGACAAATCAAGGAGTCGATCCCATTTACAACTGCACCCAAAACCATAAGATACCTAGGAATAAATTTAATCAAAGAGGCAAAGGATCTGTACTCAGAAAACTATAAAATACTCATGAAAGAAATTGAAGAAGACAAAAGAAATGGAAAAACGTTCCATGCTCATGGATTGGAAGAACAAACATTGTGAAGATGTCAATGCTACCTAGAGCAATCTACACATTCAATGCAATCCCCATCAAAATACCATCCACTTTTTTCAAAGAAATGGAACAAATAGTCCTAAAATTTGTATGGAACCAGAAGAGACCCCGAATAGCCAGAGGAATATTGAAAAAGAAAAGCCAAGCTGGCGGCATCACAATTCCGGACTTCCAGCTCTATTACAAAGCTGTCATCATCAAGACAGTATGGTACTGGCACAAAAACAGACACATAGATCAATGGAACAGAATAGAGAGCCCAGAAACGGACCCTGAACTCTATGGGCAACTAATCTTTGACAAAGCAGGAAAGAATGTCCAGTGGAAAAAAGACAGTCTCTTCAACGAATGGTGTTAGGAAAATTCGACAGCCACATGCAGAAGAATGAAACTGGACCATTTCCTTACACCACACAGAAAAATAGACTCCAAATAGTTGAAAGACCTAAACGTGAGACAGGAGTCCATCAAAATCCTAAAGGAGAACACAGGCAGCAACCTCTTCGACCTCAGCCGCAGCAACTTCTTCCTAGAAACATCGCCAAAGGCAAGGAAAGCAAGGGCAAAAATGAACTATTGGGATTTCATCAAGATAAAAAGCTTTTGCACAGCAAAAGAAACAGTCCACGAAACCAAAAGACAACTGACAGATTGGGAGAAGATATTTGCAAATGACATATCAGATAAAGGGCTAGTATCCAAAATCTATAAAGAACTTATCAAAATCAACACCCAAAGAACAAATGATCCAGTCAAGAAATGGGTAGAAGACATGAACAGACATTTTTCCAAAGAAGTCATCCAAATGGCCAAGAGACACATGAAAAAGTGCTCAACATCGCTCAGCATCAGGGAAATCCAAATCAAAACCTCAATGAGATAACCACCTCACACCAGTCAGAATGGCTAAAATTAACAAGTCAGGAAACGTCAGATGTTGGCGGGGATGCGGAGAAAGGGGAACCCTCCTACACTGTTGGTGGGAATGCAAGCTGGTGCAACCCCTCTGGAAAACAGTATGGAGGTTTCTCAAACAGTTGAAAATAGAGCTACCATATGATCCAGCAATTGCCCTACTAGGTATTTACCACAAAGATACAAATGTAGGGATCCAAAGGGATATGTACACCCCAATGTTTATAGCACCAGTGTCGTGTCCACAATAGCCAAACTGTGGAAAGAGCCAAGATGTCCATCGACAGATGAATGGATAAAGAACAAGTGGTATATATACACAATGGAATATTATGCAGCTATCAAAAGGAATGAGATCTTGCCATTAGCAATGACATGGATGGAACTGGAGGGTGTTATGCTGACTGGAATAAGTCAATTAGAGAAAGACATGTATCATATGACCTCACTGATATGAGGAATTCTTAATCTCAGGAAACAAACTGAGGGTTGCTGGAGTGGTGGGAGGTGGGAGGGATGGGGTGGCTGGGTGATAGACATTGGGGAGGGTATGTGCTATGGTGAGCGCTGTGAATTGTGCAAGACTGTTGAATCACAGATCTGTACTTCTGAAACAAAGAATGCAATATATGTTAAGAAAAAAAAAAGTTAGCAGGAGGGGAAGAATGAAGGGGAGTAAGTGGGAGGGGGAGACAAACCATGAGAGACAATGGACTCTGAAAAACAAACTGAGGGTTCTAGAGGGGAGGGGGATGGGGGGATGGGTTAGCCTGGTGATGGGTATTAAAGAGGGCACATTCTGCGTGGAGCACTGTGTGTTATGCACAAAAATGAATCATGGAACACTACATCAAAAACTAATGATGTAATATATGGTGATTAACATAACAATAAAAAATTTTTAAAAAGTGCTTTGTAAACACGTTTAGCACATAGTAAGTATCCAGTTCATGGTAGCCATTATCAAGGTGTCTCCCTCAGCCCCTCTACCTTCAGCTGGCCCTTCCCATATCTTCACAAAAATTAAGAAGTTGACAGGTTAGAGCACCTTTGTGGAAGATAGTGTGTCAGGCAAATTTTTAGAACCAAAGAGGATATTAAGTTCATTCTTCTTCTCTGTCTATACATTTGAAAGCCCCAACTTTCCCCAACACTTCTCATCAGACAAGGTTAGTCCATGTTCCTTTGACTAACTCTGAACTGTATACTCAAGGCCTAAGGAATCACCATCCCTGTTCCCAGCTGGTCCAAAAATTTGGGCAGTCATTCCCTGCTTTTCCTATGTGATGTCTTATTTCTGCCTCCAAATCAAGCTCATATTAAAACACATCAATTCATCAAACAACACATGAGTTAATCTTAGAACAAAACAGAATAGACTTCTTTCCTTCACTAACCTAAGACTGTCTTCAGTTTACAAGGGTGTTACCATGAACATTTCTGTTTTCCCCACTGATGAGCAATATGAATCCTCACTTTCTCTCCTTGAATTTGATTTGTTCTATTTTCTTCATAAGAGGGTTTAGAGTGGAGCAAATGAGCAATTTGGATAAAATGATTTTTTTGGCATTTGTGTCAAAAATGAACAAAAATTTATATTTGTTAATACAATGTAAACAATAAAAATATGTGATGAAGAGCTCTCTGAAATCAAATCCAACTACAGAATCTGATCAGAAAATTTTTTTCTTTTTTTAAAAAAATAAAACTGAAACAAAAAAAACAAAGCAAAATATGCATTTGGCCCATCTGTTGGGGTTTACTCAAATTCAGTTTGTTGACACAATAACACATTGGGCAAAAACCATCTAATTCTGTCTCCAAAATCAAGTAAGGGTTTACCACACTAGATTCTTTGTACAAATTGCATTACTATTTTCCCTTATTTTAACTAATTACCCACAAGGGTCCTCCTTCCAAGGATGAACATTTTATCATGGGCTCTTACAATTGGTTAAATGGGATATGTTTAAAATGTTTTCTGGGTTTTTTTTTTTTTTTGGAGGGGGAAGTCTCACTGACTCTTCTAACATAGACTTAGATTTGAATAACCACAGCTGAAGCCATAAATGGGAGGAGCAAATTATGTCTGCAGATGTGGGGAGTGTTTCCATCACACATCAACATTCTCCTGCCTCTTAATCTAAAAACTAATAAGATGGTTCTTATTAAAAGTAAGCTTTTCCATGCTTGGAAATCACATGAACAGGGTGTGATAATAATTTTTAAAAGATTTGCATTGAAAGAGAAAAGATGATGTGACAATTGCTTTGGGATAAAATGCAAATGCCATGGATTTTTCCAAAGGTTAAGATTTTCTCAGTTGTTTGTTTTCTGCAATTTATCTCAATTCTGTATCTTAATTCCCATTTGCAGAATGTTTTTCAGTTCATGGTGCACTCCTATTGTGATTTCATCATTTGGGTTTTACAGCAATATCTGAGGAAGAAATTACTATTATTCCTCTCTTACAGGTGAGGAAACTGAGACCCAGAGATTGAATGATTTCTTGACCAAGGTCACACAGCTAGCCAAAGGTGGATCTGGGATTGGAGCCCAAGCTGGCCTGGTGCCAAACTGATGCCTTTTCTTAAAGTCCTTATTGTCACAGGTCTCTGCTCTCTGTCTCCTTATTAACCTCAGGAACCATCCTAGAGAATCTGCCATGCATGGAAAAGGCTTCCTACTTTGATCTCCTGTGGGCTTGGAGGACAGAGACCAATTCTTATTACTCTCTACCTCTGCAGAGCCTACGAGAGGTCTGGCAGCTGAGCACCCATCCATTAGAACACCTCTGACTGGAACCAGGAAACAGAGATGGAGAACCATAGTCTAGTCCTGAGCCCCATTGGGGAAATCAAAAGGAAAAGGGAGCAGGAAGGGATGAAGAATGAGGAAGGCCAGAGAACCCAATTTTCCCAGTCATGACATATAGTATCCATGAAGCCCATTCAAGCTTTGGTTGACCTCAGAGAAGACTTTGTGAGACCAGAAGAGGACACCCAAAATAAAAAGCCATCAGGAGCAGAGTAGTTGGTGCAGAATATTCTTGGGTCTAGCAGGCTAACCAGCTAGAAGCAGAGGAAACACAGGTTCTTTAAAAATAACTTGTTCTACTCTCACACTGTGAAATTTTATATCTTTAAAGATAGAGACAAGCAAAATTGCCAGAGGTGAGGGGAGATGGGGGATGGGGAAAATGGTTGTGTGTGTGGGGATACAGGCTTCTAGGTATGAAATGAATAATTCATGGGAATAAAAAGCATAGCATAAGGAATATAGTAAATGATACCATAATAGCACTGTATGGTGACAGATGGTAGCTGCACTTGTGGTGAATATAGCATAATGTACAAACTTGTCAAATCACTATGTCATACACCTGAAATGAATATAACATGTGTGTCAACTACACTTAAAATATATATGTGTGTGTGTGAGAGAGAATTTTCTGATTTAATAATCTGAGTCAAACACTCAGCTAACTGTTCTGCCTGTACTGCCTCATTTAATCCTCACAACAGTTCTATGAAATAATTACTATTATTTCCTCTTCTACAGATGACTAGAATAATGCTCAGAGATATAAATCACTTGCCCAGAGTCACAAAGCATTAACCTTTTTAAAGTATAAATGTTCTCTTCTGTAAACCAGGAATTACAACAGCCCCCTATTGGGGTTGATGTCAGAATGAAAAGAGAAAAGGTATGTACTGGAAAAGAGTCCAGCAAACAACAAATAACAGGTCTTTACTCTGTTATTTAAAGCAGAGACACAGATGTGGTTTGAATGCAGGTGGCTAAAATCCCAGGTTTTACAGCCACATACAAGGGTTCAACTACTTACTTGAAGATGACATTTTCATCTGTGTGGGTTGCCTTGGCTCTGTAAGTTGTCCCTGTTTCCTTGTCTCTACATGCTAATAACAGTAATAGAATGTGCCTCCCAGAACTGTTCTGAGAATTAAATGGGGCTGTGTATTTGGTAGGTAGAATTCTACCATGGCCCCATAATCCCTGGCCCCTGTGTTATGTCCTGTGCAAGCCCTTCCCCGGAGCATGGGTAGGACCTGTGACTTGCTTCTGCCAAATAGAATAGTGATAGACTGTCACTCCCACGATAAAGTTCTATTACATAAGTTCTATTACATATTGTTTTAGCACAGGGAGAGAGATTCCCTGCTGGCCTTGCAGAAACAAATAGCCATGGCTGTGAACTGCCTTGGTTGGTTGGGGGGGGCACATAGGAGGGAACTGTGGGCAGCATCTAGATTCTGAACATGGCCTTCAGCCGGAAGCCCATAAGAATCATGATCTTCGGTCATAAAGCCACAGGGAAATAATCCGAATGAGGTTGAAAGCAGATTCCTCCCTAATTGGGCCTCCAATTGAGAACACAGCCCAGCCGGCACCTTCACTGCAGCCCTGTGAGTCCCTGAGCAGAGTGCCCAGGCCAGACTCATGATGCACAGAAACTAACAGATAATAAATAAACATTGCTTTAAGCTAATAAGTTGTGGTAATTTTTTTATGCAGTAATAAGTAACTAATGCATGCATATAAAGCATTTGACACAGAACCCTGTGTGTGTTAGCTATATCTTCTGTCTATATCAATTAATAAACACGTTTATAAAGATTTTTACTTATGCATAACATATTCCTACAAAACTATTCCAGTGCGGTTATTGGATTTATGTCTTCTTATACAGTTAAGAAAAAGTTTTTTTTTTTTTTTTAGAATTTTAGTAGTTAACTTCTCCTGCATAAGGTCTAGAGTTAAAGAATTATTCCTCAGACCTTATGCGGCTGTTCTGTAACAAGGTCTCGGAGAGGTTGCGGGTGTATAAGATTCAACTATACCTGAAATATTAAGGGCCTCCAAATAAAGAGGGACTCTGCGGAGTGAGTGGGTGAGAACAGACTTTATATAATAAGTCATGTCATTTCTTTTTAGCTTTTCATCATATTATTAAATCAAATGACAATTTTTGGCAGATTGAGTAATAATAGCAAACATTCAGTTTAACAGCTATGATACAATATGCACATGCTTTTAAAAGCCTATCTAACAGCTGGTTGGAATTCAGCCTGAGAAGAATTCATAAACACGCATTTTATAACCTGCTTACTTGGCTATTAAAGAATGAGGCTGGATTTATCTAGAAATTTTTTAATGAGCAAAAATAGAATACTTTCCGAGGGAAGACTGCTCCTTCTCTAAAGCCATCAATGTTCGGGGGCTTCTCCCTCAGACCCCAGGCATCCTTAGAGAAACTAATGCCATAATGATGAACATATTGATAGAAGCACTGAATGGCAAATCTTTGGAGGTCTGCCTTTCCTTGCACAGAGCTCTCCTCGGCTACAACACTGAATAAGAACTCCATTTACACAGACTTCCCGTACCCAATTTTGCACGTTTTTCATTATATCAACCCTAAAGGAAGAATAAACTTTTTTTAATGAACCTACCATCTAGTTTTCCAATAAATAAGTTGAGTACCTACAATAAGCCAGGAAAAAAGCACAGAGAAATCCAAAGAAGTTTCACAACTCAACTGAGGATACATGCTTGGAAAGCAGAAGGGTTAGGACCCCAAACTCATGGCTCAGCTCTGTTGGGCTGCTCTCAAAATGCCCTCCAGCCACAGCACCACTTACTTGTTCCTGTCATAATGATGTAAAATACAGCTTTAAAAAAAGCAAGATTCAGTACGAAAGAGTAAGCTTCAAAAGACAATGATGCCTTGTTGTTCTGAAGGGTTTGGCCTAGGACTGTAATCATCAATGGGGAAGTACAGAGGTATGTTCCAACCCAATACTCAACACTTGATGGCCCCAAACAGTGTAACAGGGAGGTACCTGATCCTTTATTGCCCCACTCACGTTGAAATTTTTGTTTGGAATTATATTATGAACCTCTGCTCTGAGGTGTGCTTTCCAAATATACCTTCTTAGAAGGCTATTGGAATGAACAATAGCAACAAAAATCCCACACCACTTATTTATGATATTCTACTCTCAGCATTTGTAACCAGCTACATAAGCTATTCATGCATGTGTTTAAAAAATGACAATAGAACACCTCTTAGATGGGAACGTAGTCAGGATGGAATTCATTTCCACTAAACAAGAATAATCTCAATTACTTCCCCTTGTACTGTCTGCATCTCCCACCTCTTGCCTTCAGTCTTTGTTATGAATTGCACCTAGCTTCTGTTGCAGTACCCTAGCAAAAGCATTCTGTTATTTCCAGATTTTGTACAGAGATTAGCATGCACAACTACACTGATCAACTGAATAGGCATGAAGAAGAATATAAGCATGAAAATAGAGACTCCTGAGCCCATGGCATGTAAGGGCAACTGGGTAGGTGAGCAACTAAGGGTACTGGCCCTGTAGCCAGACTACATGGATTTGAACTGGCTCTGCCACTCAATAGCTGTGCATGGTCCCAGGTGAGCTCTTTCACCTCTCAGTTACCTAGGTTTATCTATAAAGGCGAAGAATAATAATAGGAAGTATTTCTTGGGACTATTGGAAGAATAATAAGAGCTAGCATAAGTAAAGAGTGCAGAAAAATAATTGCCATTCAGTTAGCATTTGGGAGGTGTTAGTTATTGTTATCAAAAAGAATATTAAATATTTCTATCCAAACTCTAGATTTTTTTATACAGCATGTGAATTAACTTTCCCTAGTACATTTGAAAAAACTATCTTACAAAACCTTCCATACCTTTGCGGGGAGTAATTCCAAAGTCGTGACCACAAACATGGATTATTATTTTATTGTTAGGGGAAGAAGAAACAAATGTTATCTTTAAAACTAAGATTTAAA
The DNA here is from genome assembly GCF_037043125.1 of Eumetopias jubatus. Lineage (NCBI taxonomy): Eukaryota > Metazoa > Chordata > Mammalia > Carnivora > Otariidae > Eumetopias > Eumetopias jubatus. Next base: position 191,581,524 of record NW_028274808.1, on the reverse strand, counting down.
ACACACATTGATTCCCTTATTCTGATGCCTTCTCCTCCTCAGCATCATAGTTAAGATTTGCTGATTCTTTTGTATGTTCCAGGCCCTTGCTAACTAAACTCCCTTTTCACTCTGTTTACTCTTTCCTGGCTCTTGAGTTTCTGCCTAAGAGAACTTGGAAATATACTTAACTCTCTATGCTTCAGTATTTTCAACTTTCATGCTTCATCAATCAAATGGGGAAAAATGTGGGGCCCACCCCTTAGTGTTGTTGGGCCAGCGTAGCACTTTGCATATATGAGGTCCCAATAAATTCTAGTTACTATTATCACTCTGAGATCATCAGGACAATTTCTGACACTGTGGCTATTTGGTTGAGACTTACTGAATTTATGTTCTATGAGCAGCAGAAGCAAAGACTCAGGGCAAGAAAAGTGTGAGGTAGCTTGTGAAAAATGCAAAAAGTTCCATGATGCCAGAGCACACGTTGCTCCAGCCATGAAAACCAAAACTCTACCCCAGATGTCAAAGCACTCCTGCTCCCAGGCATAACCCAAAAGCCAGGCCTCCCTGGTTCACTTGGCAACTAAGGCCAATAAGCCGCCTTAATTCGGAAAATTCCACTCACGTTCCCGGTCTCTGGCTCTCCACATGTCCCCAGGGGCTTTTATGCCAGCCTTGAATCCCAAAGTTGAAGAGGAAGAAAGGAGGGAATGGAAAAACAAAGAAAAAGGTAGAGGAAAGGTCGGAAATTTAAACTGAATTGTTTGGTAATGGAAAGTCCCTTTCAAGTCTCTTTAATTCTTTATTTGGATTCCATTGAGCATGTGCCAAGAGGGGAAAAAGGAAAGGTTAAATCCTTCTATCAGATCTGGCAAAGGAGCTCAGTCAAGCAGCTTAAGAGAAGGATTAGCTTGCCTGCAATGCAGAAGTGTTAATACACAGGATGCCAGCAGGCCGCACAGAGCCCTCCACTCAGGGCTTGGCATCCACCATCCAGGCAGAGGGGCCTGCAGGAGGAAATTGGCCCACAAGGTGATAGCTAGATCCCCAAGGAAGTGCAAAATGGTCCCTCTGCCCAGGGGTGGAACAAGGTCTTAGGTACATTCACCCTTTGAGAATGTGATAAAGCTTTGCATCCTCCTCCCAGAAACATACTCACATATATGAGATTTTTCCAATAACCTTAAGGGATTCAAGGACTTCATGTGTCCCACCCACAGACCTTGCACTCCTGCCTTAAAACTTTGAGAACTTTTTTGCTTAGAGTCTTACTGCTTTTCACATGCTTCTTCCTGGCAGACTTCCCTGGAGTCAAAACTTTTTTTTTTTTTTTTAAGTAAGATCAGATCCAAAATTCAAAATGTGCTTGTCTGTGGCCTAATATGTCTGTGTTTAATTCAACAAGCAGAAAAGTTTAGTGAAAGATAAAAAAAACCTGGTCCTTGGAGTAAATGCTGGGCTCTGCTCTTGGTTCCAGCAACTCACACTGGGTGACACTGGGAAAGTCACTCAGCTTTTAGAGTTTCAACATTTTCCTGAATAAAATGGAGATATATTGGTTACCTGCCAACCTCTTCTGATTTTTGTTAGGTCACATTTCTTGTATGGCAATCTGATTTTCCAGTGATAAAAAGGACCATGTAAATAAGACACGTCGGTGATCAGCTACGATGTGACAAACCCTGGAGATGCTAAGATGGGGGGACAGAGCCCTTCCTTCCTCAAAGGAGCTCCTGTGGAGTAAGGAGATAGACCAAGAAATCAATGAACACAGCACACTGCAGGGAGGTGTGCCCATAAAGACTTTATGAGATCCTTTATGAGGATCCATCCCCTCTGAGGAGATCAGCAAGGGCTTCCTGAGGGAGAGAAGTATCTGAGCTTCAGCTCCCAGGTGGTAAGAGTAGCCTGCTGGGAAAAGAAAGGATAGGGTATTTCAGTCAAGGGAATCCCCGAGTTCGAAATCAAAGACGAGAGGTGTGACAGTAATTGCTGAGTCTCTCATGTCACGTAGGCTCAAGTACCTACCATGTGGCTGAGAGTCCTGAATTAAAACACAAATACTTAGAGGGCAGTTCAGGGCCCAGGGAATGGGGCTAAAAAGGGAGAGATTTTTGAGAAGTCTCTTCTTAGGCCTACAGAAAGGCAGAGGTTGGCTGTTGAGAACATTCCTTTTCTCTGCCACCACATCTCCCCAGACCAATGCCTCCAGCTTCTGTGGTTCTTTTGAGGGGAGATGTTACAAAACCCTACACTCCCTTCATGTTTTAGATTCTTTTCCTTCTTTTGGGCTCTTTTACCCAATTTCAGATTAGAGGAAGTGCTTACTTCTTTGGGATCTTTGGGACCCTGTCCCTAAGTGGGGGACTCAGAGTGGACATGAAGAGAGATGACCGAGTTCTCTGGGCAAAGGAAGCTGGGTCTGGTTTCAGTTTGAAGATCATCCTATAGAGTTTGTGCATGAGTGTAACTGTACAAAAACACGTGGGATTTGGAAAACCCAGGGCAGCCCCTGCCGAGCACTTTTGCCATGAAGTTTTAAGCTTGTGTGTGTTTTAAAGGAAATGCAATCCACACATTTCTGATGTACTTAGGTTTAATATACCCAAACGCTCCGTAATAACTTCTGCCATCCAAATTCTTAGAGCCTGGGGTTTCAGTCAAGTTTTCTCCTTAGAAACAAGAAACTTCAGGTTTTTCCAAGAGTAGAATGAGCATGTAGCTGGCAGATAAAACTTCAATTTTTTTGTCTGATACAAGGAAAAAAAATCCCCTAAAATAAACTCTGCTTTTGAAGTCCTCATCTGCCCTTTCTGTGTGGCATTCACATTCACCTTATTCTTGACAGGGTGACCTCACACCTGCAGTTGTCCGAGCCCTGGTTCATGCTCTTTGCCCCAGCATCATTATCTACAGTGCCCACTTCTGGTCTTCTAATATCCTGATTTGAGGGATGAATAATACAGTTGCCCTGTATAGGGCAAAGTTGTGAGGTGTCCATTCATTCTTTTCATCCTTTCCCTTTGTTAGAGTTCAGACAGAACCACAGTGCAAGCCACATATGTGATTTAGAATTTTCCAGTAACCACATTAGAAAAGGTAAAAATGTGCAAGATCAATATAAATAGTGTATTTCGTTTAACCTAATCTAACCAAAATATTGAGTTTAAAATGTAATTAGTATGATAATATTAATGGGAGATTTGACATTCAAAACTTACTTATAGTGTATCTCAGACTAGACCAGTTATATTTCAAGTGCTCAATAGCCACATGTGGCATTGTCTACACACTAGACCACACAGTTCCCCATTGGGAGCAGACTGTCACAGAGTTCCTTCCAAGTGATAGCAGATGACTCTGCCTGTCAAAACTTAATATAAGAGGGAACGTGTTATAGTTCCCACTGTTGAAGTCTCAAGGCAATAATTGAGATTTATTGCCACCTTCATCCATAACCCATTCTAATTTTCCTGGGAAATTGTAATTCAGTTCAATTAATGGACTCTCAGTCTTTGAATTCACTTAAACTGAATGAGAGATCACAACTTTCTATTGGAAGGAAGGAAGGAAGGAAGGAAGGAAGGAAGGAAGGAAGGAAGGAGAGAAGGAAGGAAGGAAGGGGAGGGGAAAGGAGGGAGGAAGGAGACACTAATTATTCATCCACCTGGCTTTCTGCAACAACACAATCTATAGCCATCAAATCTGTTGTACACTGTCCTGTGGGTCAAAGTATTGTGATTCCCACCTTGACTTTGATGCACATATGGCAATGATGTCCACCTTGCTTCAGTGGTCAAGTGTTACCACCTGGCCTTTGCTATTCCAGAAACCCATCATTTTTATTTGATACTAGAGAACCCAGGCCCATGGCAATGTCTCCCATGGTCAACAGTGGCCTACAGAGGACAGACACTATTAAGCTTCTCAAAGATCTCTCCCTTCTTAAAAACATGTCTTAGTGAGGAATATATCCTTAATTATACATTTGAAATGTAGTCACACACTAAGGTCTCTTAAACATTACATGTATTTAAAAATACTATGTATAGACTTCTTAACACACAAAAAAATATTAATTGAGAAACTCAATTTTCCTCAACACTTCTATAATTTTAAACTGAGATATTCTCAGTCTCATACCTGGAATACAATGGGAACTTCATAACTAAGAAGGGCCCGTCTCAAGACCCTTGTCCTCAACACAATGCCACTCACCAATCTACTTACCTAAGTCATCAGGCTAATCTTATGATTGCATTTTGCATTTATTAAGATAATAAAATGTATTTTCCCACTACCTCTGTAGACCTTTGAACTTGATGGGCCCCTGCATTCTTTTCATGTGCAGCCTACATCTTGCTGAAAGAAGATGATTAATTTCATCTTATTGATGATGTTACCCTTGTGATGTTACTTATTTACTTACAATATCAAAGGCCATTCACTGACATCTGCCACTAGAAGTGACAGACTTTCTCCACAAATGCCATATTTGATTAGTGGTGAAGTCAGTTCTCATTTAGTGTCACTTCCTCCTTTTCCAGTAACCACATTAGAAAAGGTAAAAATGTGCAAGATCAATATAAGCAGTTTCCTCCATGGTGATGTTCATTATACATATGCACACACACACACACACACACACACACACACATCTACACACACATACTCTATTACTAATTCTTGTATGTTTTTGTAAATTCTTATATTCTAAAATATGCATTTTATATAAATTTTTTCTCCTTCCTCTCTTCCCCTCTTCATTCTTTTCTTCCTTCTTAGTACATACCACTGAAACTGACATATAATAAATACCCAATAAGTATTTCTTGGCCAAATGATGTACTGGACAAATTAGAATAAGAAGCAAGATTTTTTTTAATCCCTTAAGAAAAGTCACATCCAAACATTTAAACACCAAAGAGCAGCTTTATAATTTTATTTGTCACTACCATCCCCACTCAACACCTTCACGCCATTTATAATCTGGATAACTCTAACATAAAGCTGATTCTGTTACATGGTTAATGGGACAAAAATTACAGTGACTGTGAAAACTTTAACTTAGAACCCCCAGATTTGAGGATAATTAAAATCATAGCTTGAATGAGGCAGGAATAACTATTTGAAATTAATTTACTATTGTGAACAATATAAGGTCTGATTACTTCTGCACTTTGATATAAATTCTGTTTTGTGAATTAAATTTACTTAAGTGTCCATATTTTGCAATTCAAAGTACAAATTAACTTTATTGGGTTTTTTTCCTAATAAAAGCAACATTCAACAAAATTGTAAATGTTCTCTTGTTTTGCTTCTGTCAAACACTTTGGACTTGAGTTTTATTTTAGAAACACGTGTCAGCATCAGCAAACCCAGAATGCTCCTAGAGTAAGAGCCTTGATTATCAAATGGTCTCTATCATAACATTGGTTTTACTCTTAGACTCCTCCTATTTAACCTGAGAAGACAGCGTGGCATAATCAAAAGAACATGGGGTCCAGAGAACATTTGATTTAGAATCCCGTTGTCTGCAGGACATTGCAGGACACTGCATCTTATCATTGGATAAGATGTTTTAATCTCTCTTAGTCCTTCCAAAATAATAATAATGATGATAATAATAGTAATATTAAGTGTTTACTGTGTGCCAGGCACTGTTCTAAATGCTTTTCAAACATATCACTTAAAAAATTCTCATCTCCCCATTCTGAAAATTAGGAAACATGAGGCTTAAAAAGGTCAAATAACATGCTCAGAATCACAGTTAGTAGAAAGTAAAATTTTGATCCCCAATCAATCAAAAGAATTCCAGTTCCACTGCTCTTCACCCCTACTCATTGGATGCTGCAAACTGGAAGTGACACCATTATCAGGACACAGACTGGGAAAGCAGAGGCAAGGACCATACACTTGACTCAAGGGCAGTGTTGTCAATGGATCATTATAGTCCAAACTTGTCCTCTTTCTGACCTGAGAGAGAATCACCCAAAACCAGAGTGTCAGCACCTTTTCAGTGGCCAAAACTCACATAATTCTTCAAAATAAATGCCAAACCAGCCACTTGGAATGATCTCCTTGCCAGGCTTACACTTAGAAATCTGACAGGATCTGGGTCCCAATAACCCTGTATGTCCAAGTCTTAGAGCTCCTAATGGCATCTGGTCAACTCCATGTGAAGTTCAAAGAATCAGGGAGTGACACAAGGGGCATTGCAACCAGACAGCATGACTGGACCTGGAAGCAAGAGCTCCAGAAGTTCAACAACCCCTAATGCTCAAGACAGAACAGGGACCCTTTTTGCCTGGGCCTAAGGACAATACACTTATCAGTCAGATGTCTAAGCATGTGGAGGAAGTTGATCTGAGAATAAGTGATGGAAAGTCTCAACAGCATTCACGTTCCCAGAGGCCATATTGTCTCCATGCCCTTATACATTACATGAAACACCTCTGTATCCTTCTACTAAGCTCACCTATTTTTGCTTAAGCAAATTTAAGACCTTTGTCTTGAAACCAAAAAGATCTTGAAAAATGTACCAATGAAAAATTTCATGCTGTTGATTTGTCCTGGGTTTGGCTTTGAAAAAAATTCAGAGGGCCGCAGCCAATCAAATTGAGAGTGTGATATCATGAGTTAGGGCAGAGAGGACAGGTCCTATCTAACCACCTTTCAAGTGCATGACTGTTAGCAAGTTATTCCACTTTTTTTTTGCTCAGTTTACTCATTCTGTTTAAAATTACAAACACACACTAACACTCCCTATCTTTCTTCCTCATTTTATTCTCCCCCTAGTACTTTTCATTTCTAATATACTAAATAATTTACTTATTAATTTTGTTTATTGTCTTCCCTACTTAAATCCAAGCTCTATACACATGCAGCTGGATCTCCCTGATCCAGAATTAAATTCAATACATAAGAATTCAAAACATATTTGTGGCAGTTGTTGTTGAATGTCTTATGTGAGTTGATTAGACCATATCAGTGGTTACCCTCTTGAGATCCTATGAACGCTGAAAGTTCATAAAGACTGTATTAGAAAAGCCTTAGGCTAATTTGAATATTACTAAAAGCATAATGGAAATAATACATTTCAATCATCATGAGAATTGAATGCTGCTTAAAATGGCTATTTATTATTGCTTTTCACTATTTTCATGAATTATCTATGTCTCTTGTTTAGTAGAAATGATAATGCCATTGGTATGACCAGAAATGCAGTTTTTTTGAATGAGAAAAACAAGGGAGACAATGGAAGAAAAAAGCTGTAAAAGAATTCTTTGGGGTATGACATTTCTCAAGTCAGTTAACATTTCCAAACCATATTCCACTACCTAAAAAAACAATAATAGCATAAGACAGCACATAAATAGCCTAATGTGTGCTAGATCCTTTTTCCCTTTACGTGGTAGAAAGTTCTTCTCCAGCCCTGGAATCAAAGATTCTATGATGCCCCAGATACACAAATGTGAGGTGATATCTAAGTACAGGGTTAGTCCAGAATTTCCAAAATGTTCTATTTTCAACACCATAGTTCCTCAAATAAAGACTTTACCAAAAAACTATTAGAACTGATAAATGAATTCAAAGTCACAGGATATAAATTTAACATATAGGAATCTATTGCATTTTTATACACTAATAATAAAGTATCAGAAAGAGAAATTAAGAAAACAATCCCCCTCAAAAAATTAAAAATAGAAATACCATGTAATCCAACAAACTCACTATTGGGTTTTTACCCAGGGAAAATGAAAACACTAACTGAAAAAGATATATGCACCCTATGCTTATTGCAGCATTATTTACAATAGCCAAGACATGAAAGCAACCTAAATGTCCATCAATAGATAAATGGATAAGGAAAATGTCACACACACACACACACACACACACACACACACACACACACACACACCACTGGAATATTACATAGCCAAAAAAAGGATGAGGCCATGCCATTTAAGACAGCATGAATGGACCTAGAGGGTATTACGCTAAATGAAATAAGTCAGACTGAGAAAGACAAATGCCATATGATTCCACTCATAAATGGAATCTAAAAAATGAATAAACAAACAAAAAGTAAAACCAGAACTATAAATAAACTGATGGTTGCCAGAGGAGAAGGGGGTGGGAGGTTAGGCAAAATGGGTGAAAGGGAGAGGGAGATACAGGTTTCCAGTTATGGAATGAGTAAATCATGGGAATAAGAAGTAGAGCAAAGGAATGTAGTCAATGATATTGTAATAGTAATGTAATGAGAAAAATGTTAGATATATTTGTGGTGAACATACCACAATGCATAAACTTGTCAAGTCACTAAGTTGTACAATTGAAACCAATGTAACACTGTGTGCAACCATACTCAAATTAAAAAAAAAGAAGAAGAATTGAGTGGTCAGCTAAGGGATTGGATCCATCAGAAAAACTTCCAGCTTATCAAAGATTTTTTTGACTGAACTTAGCTTTTCTTTCATTTACATTTGAACCAAAAATAATAAAATACCTAGGAATAAATTTAACCAAGGAGGTGAAAGACCTATACTCCCAAAACTATAAAACACTGATGAAAGAAATTGAAGATGACAAAAACAAATTAAAAGATATCACATGCTCATGGGGGTGTCTGGGTGGCACAGTCAGTTAAGCATCAGACTCTTGGTTTTGGCTCAGGTTCTGATCTCAGGGTCATGAGATCAAGCCCTTTGTTGAACTCTGCATTCAGCACAGAATCTGCTTCAGACTCTCTTTCCCTCTGCCCCCCACGTGTTTCCTCTCTCTCTCTCTAAAATAAATAAATGAATCCTTTACAATAAAAGATATTACATGTTGTGGATTGGGAGAACCAATATTGTTATGATGTCCAAACCACCCAAAGCAATCTACAAATTTAATACAATCCTTATCAAAATACCAACAACATTTTTCACAGAACTAAAAAATATAAGCCTAAAGTTTCTACAGAACCACAAAACACCCTGAATAGCCAAAGCAATCTTGAAAAAAAAAAAAAAGAACAAAACTAGAGGTATCACAATCCCAGATTTCAAGATATACTACAAAGCTGTAGTAATCAAAACAGTATAGTCCTGGTACAAAAATAGACAAATAGATCAATGAAACAAAACAGAGAGCCTAGAAATAAACTCACACTTTCATGGTCAATTAATCAGCAACAAAGGAACTGAGAATATAAAATGAGAAAAAGTCTCTTCAACCAATGGTGTTAGGACAACTGGGACAGTTACATGCAAAAGAATGAAATTAGACCACTTTCTTACACCATAAACAAAAATAAATTTCAAAATGGATTAAAGATCTAAATGTGAGACCTGAAACTATAAAATTCCTGGAAGAGAACATTAGCAGCAATTTCTTTGACATCAGCCATAGAAACAATTTTCTAGACATGTCTCTTCTGGCAGGCAAAACAGAAGCAAAATTAAGCTATTGGGACTACACCAAAATAAAAAGCTTTTACACACTGAAGGACACCATAAACAAAACAAAAAGGCAACTTACTGAGTGGGAGAAGATATTTGCAAATGATATATTCAATTAGAGGTTAATATCCAAAATATATAAAGAACTCATACAACTCCATACCAAAACAAAATAAATAATCCAATTAAAAGTGGGAAGAGGATATTAATAGAAATTTTTCCAAAGAGATACAGATGGCCAGCAAACACATGAAAAGATGCCCCACATCACTAATCATTAGGGAAATGCAAATCAAAACGAGGTATCACCTCACATCTATTGGAGTGGCTAAAAACAAAAACATGAGAGATAATGAGTGTTGGTGAGGATGTGGAGGAAAAGAACCCTTGTGCACTGTTAGTGGGAATGTAAACAGGTGCAGCCATTGTGGAAAACATCATGGAGTTTCCTCAAAAAATTAAAAATAGAATTACCAAATGATCCAGTTACTGCACCACTGGATATCACCCAAGGAAAATGAAAACACTAATTTTAAAAGATATATGCACCCTTATGTTTACTGCAGCATTATTTGCAATAGTCAAGATATGGAAACAACCCAGGTGCCCATCATTAGATTAACAGAAAAAGAAGGTATATTTATGTATATTCATTACATATATATAATGAAATATTACTCAGCCATAAAAAAGAATGAAATCTTGCCATTTGCAACAACATAGTTGGATCTAGAGGGTATTACACTAAATGAAATAAGTCAGTCAAGGAAAGACAAATACCAAATGATTTCACTCATATGTGAAATTTAAGAAACAAAATAAATTAACAACCAAAAAAAGAGAAATGAAAAAACAAACTTAAATATAGAGAACAAACTGGTGGTTACAAGAAGGAGGTGGGGAGATGGGTGAAATAGGGAATTAAGGGTATTCTTATTGTGATGATCACTAAGTAATGTGTAAAATTGTTGAATCATCATATTGTACACCTGAAATTAATATAACTCTGTATGTTAATTATACCTGAATAAAAAATAAAAATAAAAAGTTTCAATAGCATGTAAGATTTAGTGAATTCCTACTAAACTAGCATGCCCTTAACCCTTACAACAACTCTGCAAAATAGGCTGAGGAAGTGGGACCTCAGAAAAGTCCCAAGAAGTTCAATAACAAGCAGTATAGATGAAAACAAAGCTTTAATTCTCTGATTCTCAGAAAAAACAACCAATGAAGAATGTTCATTTGATAGTTTATTTCTGATTACAAAAGAAAGAGTAGATACAGGTGGAGGAATGGTAAAGGGTATTAGAAGAAACAGAAAAAAGGCCATTGGAAGAAAGAGTGACAGGGCAGGTGTGTAACCAACACTAATTTTTGCCTTGTGCTAAGGATCCAGCTTGTCTCCAGTTAGCATCTGAAGAGTACAAGAAAAACACATATCACTTTTTTTTTCCATTGGTTGCTCAATGACACCATGGAAGAGGTCAGAAGAGCCAAATTTGAAATGGATATCTTTTAAATTTCTCAACATTTCCCATGCTCCTTAAAGGGAGGGAACTTTTCATGGTTACATCTGTCTAGAATCCCTGAGGCTATGCAATGGATCTTAAACATAATAATAATAATAATAATAATAACTACCATTTAGGAGCAATTATTGTATGCCCAGATGTTATCTTGAAGCTTTGCATGTTTTACTTGCTTACTTTCATCCTTCCAAAATCCCTCAATTGTGTAGATATTATTAGTCACATTTTTAGGCTGAGGAAACTGAGACTCAGAAAGATTAAGAGATATTATTAATCAAAGGTAAACTGGGTATTCAAAATTAGCAAAAAAACACCTAAGTTTCAGTTGCTCAAAGTAACAAAAGTTTATTTTTCACACAAAGTCTTAATCTGAATTCAGGATACACACTCTAAGAATGATTTTCCTTCATGTGTTGAATTGGTACTCCAAGCCGGTCAGCCACCCTTTTAAATCTGTCATCTTAATGTGAGTCCTGGGTAACTACTGTTGCAGGAGAAGAGAAGAAGAAAAGTGAAGATCTCATGTTGGCAAATGCTTCAGCACAGAAGTGGATGGCCTGCATCACTTCCACTCACAGATCACGGGCAAGAACAAGTTCTCACTCAACTGAGGTTATCCATAAAGAGAGAAGAGCGAGACATTGCTGAGCCCTAACACAGACTTACCCAAGGTCACACAGGGAGAAAACAGAGTAGCAAAAACCCCATCCTAAGTCTTTTGATTCTAAATTCCTATCCTATTTTGTTGCTTTGTCAACCATCTCAAAGAGTATCTGTATTTAAATGGGAAGCTCTAAATGTATGGGTCTGTATATATATGTGTATATATATATATATATACACACACATATATACATAAACATATATATATGTATATATGTATGTATGTGTATATGTGTGTGCATATATAAAGAATCTCAAATATTGACAAAATTTTAGGGACTGTGAGTGCCTGGAAGAGATTTAGAGCAAGTGAGAAGTTTCTTCTTATCTTGAATTATACTCTAGTTTCAGTCAAATATGTGGGAAGCCTCAGGTGCTTTTGTAAGAACTGAAAGAAGTCTAGCCCTCTTCTCTAGTAATGCTATCATGATCAGCTGAACACGACACCCTAAATAAACAATCCAACAGTTAAACATTAGTATTGGTACTATTGTTATAGCCAGCATTTGTTGAACAACTGCTCCATATCTCATGGTCTTCTAAGTTCCTTACATATATTTATTCATTTCATCCATATAAGAGCTCAGTGAATTAAATACTACAATTGGTCTCATTGTCATGTGAGAAAAGTTATGCAAAAAAGAGTCAAATAATCTCAGTTCAAGTTGTGGACTCTCTATGCAAATGCAATTGCAGAAACTTTCCCCACCTTTGTCTTCTTTTGCAGATGCTCTTCCTAGGCTCCTCATGTATACAAATTCTAGAGATACCCTCATGTATAGCCATCTCCAAACAGAAATCAAACATGGACAAGTCAGCACACCAAGTCTCGATAAATCAGAGAAAGCAACTGACCACATCCAGAGAGGCAGGTGCCAAAATTCAAAGCTTTGGTCAGATACTGGATGCTCAGGTTGCATAAACCAGTCCCCAAGATGACTCAATGAAGGAACACTGGGAACAAAAAGGACAAGCTATGGGTAGGACCTTGTTGGACCAGTGTAGTGGAAGATCTCAGAGCCTGCAGAGGATTAGGAGCTCTCTGCTGCATTCTCAGAAACCTCCTCCTCCTGACCTATTATTAACAGCCCAGCTTAAGGCTCGCTGGTAGCTCTAACACAACCTCTTTCTATAGCACCCTCCTTCTCTGACCAGTTTTCATAGAGAGAAAAACAACAAAATAAAATTATTTTACAAACAAATTCTCCAAATATAGCAGCTTTCAGGTAAAAGCTTAGCAGTGATCATGAACCTTCGCTAACTAGATCAATGGATCAGGAACTCTAAGAATGTATCAGAAGGGATTCAGTGTCCTATCTTCCAGCCATATCCATGGTGGAAAGAATGGTGGACTTTGAGTCAAAAGATCAGATTTTCAGTTTGCTACCAAAGGCCCCTCATGAGCAAATTAGTGGATCTCTGTGAGACTCATTTCCTTGTTTCTTAATGGTGAAACCTGCTTCTCTTGCCTCCTAGAGTAAGAATGAAGAGCAGTCAGCAGTGCCTGTAGGAAACAGAGTTCTCCTAATACTCCAGATTCATCCTCCTACCTCAGGACCTCTGCAAATACATCTCCCTCTTTCCTGAAGGTCCTGCCCACCCAGTTCCTTTTCTACGGCTAACGTCATGATAATATGTACGATCCTGTATTATAATACCCTGTTAACATGCCTGTCTCTCAGCTCTACTGTGAACTCCATGAGGGCAAGGATGGTACCTTGTCATTGCATCACTGCATGCTCAACATATATAGGAGGTATGCTGAAAAGGCACACTGGGGACTTGTGATTCCAGAACTATGATAAACAAGACATTCTAACAAAATGCTGTATATGATATAGAAAAACTTATTTTAAAATGCACTAATAGGTTGACAAGGAAGGAAGAATACATGAAAGTTAAAACCAAATTGTGGAAGGGGACTCCAGAAGGTCAAGCAGAGCACTGAAGTCAGTCCTCATTCAGGAGTGTTTGCTGTACCCCAGTGGCCTTGAACCCTTGTTAGTAAGGAGACAAACCCCAAGACCCACCCAAAGTAGGGAGTCTGATAGGAGAGTCCCCACATGTATAAAGTTAATTTAAGGATGAATGCAAAATAATCCCACTCCCAATCTCACTCTAGTCCCTACACTAGGAGAAGGGGAAAAAGTTCCCTGAAAGTTCTTTGCCGCAAGTTGGTCCCTAATCATATTTGCAGCCCTAAATCTTCGTAACTAGGTGCCTTGAAAACCATTAACTGAAAATTTGGTTTTAAGTATTCCCAGAGTGGCAGAACAAATCTTGCCTGGAAGAATCCAGCTCTGAATCAGGCCTGAAATAATTCTTCAGATCAGAAATAAAAAATTAGAACTTACTCTTACCTCTTTCAATCAATATTTGTTAGAAATCTGGTAGAAAAGAAAGTCAAGAAAAAGAAACAGGTGGTATGCGTTTATAAAAAGAATAAATAACAAAACTCTTATGATTCATGGATGATATGATTAACTATACAGAAAAACTCAAATTGACAGACTATTTAATTCTATTAACTCAAAAGATATCTGGGATTCTTGATACAAATTAATAACAAAAAATGAATAGAAAGAAAATATATTTTAAAAAGTAAACAATTTAGGGGCACCTGGGTGTCTCGGTCGGTTTAAGTGTCTGCTTTTGGTTCAGGTCATGATCTCAGGGTCCTGGAATCAAGCCCTACATCAGGCTCCCCACTCAGCAGGGAGTCTGCTTCTCCTTTTCCCTCTGCCCCTCCCCCTCACTCATGTGCACTCTCTCTCAAAATAAATAAATAAAATCTTTAAAAAAATAAAAAAATAAAAAAGGAAACAATTTATAATGGCATAAATTATCAAGTGCATAGATACAAATATAAGAGAGAGAGGAAGTAGCTTTATGGAAAACCTTATAAAATTTTATTGCAGAACATTAAAGAAGAACAAAATTAAAGAAGTGCTATATCATGTTCATGGATAGTAAGACTCAATATTTATGTCATTTCTTTCTAATTGATCTATAAATCTATAAAGACAATGTAATTCTAAGAACATTCCAACAGGTTATTTTTAAGAAACTTGACAAGTTGACTCAACCATTTTACATGGAAGAACAAGGGCCAAAGGAACTATCATGAAGAGGAAAAATGGTGGGCTTTGGCTTTCAAAATACCAAATATCAATGTTGGCTGATGGATTAAAGCAGTCTGATGTTTTATGCACATAGATGAATAAGTACATGAGAACAAAAAAAGCCCCAGAAATAGGCCCTCACATATACAGAAATTTAATTTATGACAGGACCAGCATGATATATCAGTAGCACAAGATGAACTGGTCAGTGAATGATCCTGAAGCAATCGGTTATAGACAAAAATGAAATTTGACTCCTATTTCACATCATACACAAAATAAACTCTGGTGGGTTAAATATTTAAATGTTAAAAGTTAAACTATAAAACTTTAGAACGTAATATAGGAAAACCCCAGAATATCCTTATGATTTCTGGATAGGGCACAGTTTCTTTCTTTCTTTTTTTTTTTTCTGCTTTATTTTTTTTAATTTAAATTCAGTTAGCAAACATATAATACATCATTAGTTTTTGACGTTCAATGATTCATTAGTTGCATATAAGACCCACTGCTCATTACATCATGTGTAGGGCAGGGTTTCCAAACAAGAAATAGAAAGTACAAATCATGAGGAAATGATGATGTACTTAAATATATTAAGAACAGCTGTCTGTCCATAGACATAATACAAACACTAAAATGACAAACCACAAAGTGAAAGAAGATATTTGGGAATATGTAATGACAAAATTAGTATTCAGACAGTAAACAGAACTTACATTAACCAATAAATTAAAGACAACAGAAAAAAATAGGCAAAAGTCTCTAATAAGTGCTTTACAAAAGCAGAAATTCTAGTGACCAGTAAACACTTTAAATATTCTCAATTCAAAGAAATGCACATTAAAACCATAAGAAGTTACCATTTTTCATCCAAAAAATTGGCAAAAATTAAAGAATGAGATATCAAGTATTGGCAAGAATGGGAGGCAACTATAACCCTTTTATACTGCAGGTAGGAGTGTAAATGGTTATAGTTACTTTATAAAACAACACAATAGTATCATACAGTAATGTCCACATGCTCAAGTCCTGTAACCCATGTTTCACTTCCAAATAACCATCCTTTAGAGAATCCTGCCCATGCATACCAGGAATTTATATAATAATATTGATAGAGGCATGATATAGTAATAAAAAAAGTTTAAAAGGAAGCAACTAAAATGTTCATTAGGAGTAAAATGGATAACAAATTTGTCATATCCATCCACTAGCATACTGTACAGTACTGAAGAGAATAATTAAAACTACATGAACAACACAGATACATCTCAGAATACAATGTTAAGCAAACAAAAGCCAGTAACAAAGGATTGATGGCAATGTTATTCCATTTATATTGACATCAAAATCATGCAAAACTAAAAAAAAATTATTCTTAAGAAATGCAAACACAAATGGTATAACCATAAAGAAAATAAGGGGGAGGCTCAACACAAAATTCAGGGTTGCAATTGCCTCTGTAAGGAGGACAAGAGTGTGCATATGGTGGTTTTCAAAAATATTAGGTGATGGCATATAGATGTTTTTATTATTATTTTATATAATGTATATATTTTTAAAATTAATATTTTATTCAGGACTTAATATAAAAATTAAAAAGACATTAAATGTGCAATTGGCTTAATTATATACCATCTCATATTGGAAATCATTAACTTATGTTTTCTTTTATGAAGCATTGTAGCTAATGTATTAATAACTAATACTAAAGCTTTAGTATGTACCAGGCACTAAGTACTTTATATGTATTACCTCATTTAATCTTCTCAAACTTTTTCATCTTTACGTCTATAATGTAGATAAGAAGACTAAAACACAAAGAGGTTAAGTATAATCCCAAGGTTTTATGGATATTGAAGTAGCCCCTGTTGGCTCCCTTGAGCTCACCATGCCTTGACTTTCAGTATCACAAGCAATATCTACATGCTCAATACATATTCAGTTGTCAAAGGGCCAGCAGTATGGTTTCTACTGCCAAGAAGCTTAAATAGTCTGATTCAGTGATCTTCTGAGATGACCTTTGAGAGCACGACCCCTGCAAGTAGAGACTGATAACTACTGAAAATCAACAGGAAAGATGTCAACCATCTTAAACACACTATAAATAATTCAACTCATAGGGTGAATCCAAAATAATACAGGAATGCATGGGTTTGTTTTCTAATAGGATTCTTGAAAAAAAGCCCAAACCTACTGATCAGAAAAAGGATCCAGGTATGGAGCAGTCCTTCTTGGTGATGCTCACTTTCTTTGGTCTCCCTCATTTTACTTTTACATCCATCCTGCCATGGGAGTATTTTATTTTATTTCTTTTATAGATGAGAAAATTGATGTTCAGGCATACTTTCTATATCACCCATAGGGTGCCCTTAGCAATGAAGAGATCTGCATTTGAATTCAGGCCTGTCTGTTTCCACAGCATCTTTCCTCTGCAAGATCGGATCAAAAAGGGAACACTCCTGAGCCTCTGCTATGTGCCAATCTCCCCAGTGGGTACAAAGTGGATGATACCAGAACATCTCATGTCATTAACTTTGGCATCAAATGATATATTCAGGTTTGAATACAGAATTTATATGAATGGTGATCTTTATAACTCTTATCTGAAAAATTGTAATAATTAATAGTAATAATAATAATAATAATAATAATAAACGAAACCAACCTTACAAGATTGTCATAGTGATTACAAAAATTATTACATATAAAATGCTTGACCTCTAGTGTGTTATGCCCTTACTCATTCTGCATTTTTCTCGGTAGGAAATTAGTGCACTGGGCTTGGATTTTCCACCAAGTAGCTGAGAGGCCTTGGTGAATTGATTTCCCTCCTCTAGGACATCATTTCCTCATCAGCACAAGGGTGGTAGAACAGATGATATTAGGAAGACCCACCCCCAAGAGCCACAGTGGACTAATAAAGCTTCAAACATGAGATGACATGAGATGGAAATATCCTATATCACATGAGTGCAGAGAGGGGAGAAAATTAATCTTGATCTATTCTCTTCTGATACAGCAGGAAACCTAACCCTCACCACCCACCTCACTGGGATCTGGGAGGGATTAATGAGACACAATGCTCAATGTTCTGCCGAGAGCTTTACTGCCTTACAGAGGGAAAATTCCCACTGTTGCCAGCAAACAAGACTGACAATTTGATGAGGTGTGAATATTTTTAGTGTAACAGTATGTAAACACCACTTTTTTCATCCAAGTCATCACTCTGTGCACACACCCTTATGCATTTTTATGAGGCCATTTCTCCATGGCTGTAAATATTCTTTCCTTGCCCTTTTCTGAGAGCTCAAAGAATGTGCTGACCAGGGGTCCCAGCTGAACCTCTGAGCTGATTCCTACGTCTCACCACATTCTCTGGGAGAAATGTTAATAGGCATATTCACATTTCATGCCAATGTATATGCCTTTCCTCTGGCCAATACAAATTGTATCATGCAGGGTCAGGGGCAAAAGGAGGACTCTGCTGGCAAAGGTCCATCGCATAGTGATAAATATGGAGCTGCAACATGATTGCTAAGAAATAAAGTGGAAAAAAGGCAGGATGCCTGATTCTAAATTGTGTCAGCCACACTTGCTTTAAAAAGTCAGAAAAAGACTAACTCTTCAAACCAATACCTTTTCAATAAACAATCCCACCATTCATTCATTTAACTGTTATCAAGAATTATGTGCCAGATACTATGTGGATTACTGGGATATGAAAGTGAATATGACCTAGCTCCAGCCTTTACAGTGATCGAACTTTAGTGAAGGACTTGATAAACAAACAATGGTAGCTCAGAGGTAAATGTATAGTGTGTAGGTTCTCTTCCATCCAATCCCTTTGCCCATTTTTTTAAATTTTATTTTATTATGTTATGTTAGTCACTACACAATAAATCACCAGTTTTCGATGCAGTGATCCACAGTTCATTGTTTTCGTACAACCCCCCAGTGCTCCATGCAGTACGTGCCCTCCTTAATACCCATCACTGGGTTAACCCATCCCTCCACCCCCTCCCCTCTAAAACCCTCAGTTGGTTTCTCAGAGTCCATAGTCTCTCATGGTTCATCTCCCCCTCCGATTTTCCCCCCTTCATTCTTCCCTTCCTTCTCCTAATGTCCTCCATGCTGTTCCTTATGTTCCACAAATAAGTGAAACCATATGATAATTGTCTTTCTCTGCTTGACTTATTTCACTTAGCATAATCTCTTTCAGTCCCATCCATGTGGATGTAAAAGTTGGGTATTCATCCTTTCTGATGGCTGAGTAATATTCCATTGTATCTATGGACCACATCTTCTTTATCCATTCATCTGTTGAAGGGCATCTCAGCTCTCTCCACAGTTTGGCTATTGCGGACATTGCTCCTATGAACACTGGGGTGCATATGGCCCTTCTTTTCACTACATTTGTGTCTTTGGGATAAATACCTAGGAGTGCAATTGCTGGGTCATAGGGTAGCTCTATTTTTAATTTTCTGAGGCACCTCCACACTGTTTTCCAAAGTGGCTGTACCAACTTGCATTCCCACCAACAGTGTAAGAGGGTTCCCCTTTCTTCACAGCCTCTCCAACGTTTGTTATTTCTTGCCTTGTCAATTTTTGCCATTCTAACTGGTGTAAGGTGGTATCTCAATGTGGTTTTGATTGGAATTTCCCTGATGGTTAATGATGATGAACACTTTTTCATGTGTCTATTAGCCATTTCTATGTCTTCTTTGGAGAAGTGTCTTTCCATGTCTTCTGCCCACTTTTTGACTTGATTATTTGTTTTTTGGGTGTTGAGTTTGAGAAGTTCTTTATAAATCTTGGAAATCAGAACTTTGTGTGTAGTGTCATTTTCAAATATCTTCTCCCATTCTGTGGGTTGCCTCTTTGTTTTGTTGACTGTTTCCTTGGCTGTGCAGAAGCTTTTTATCTTGATGAAGTCCCAAAAGTTCATTTTTGCTTTTGTTTCACTAGCTTTTGGAGATATATCTTGAAAGAAGTTGCTGTGGCTGATGTCAAAGAGGTTACTGCCTATGTTCTCCTCTAGGATTTTGATAGATTCCTGTCTCACATTGAGGTCTTTCATCCATTTTGAGGTTATCTTTGTGTATGGTGTTAGAGAATGGTTGAGTTTCATTCTTCTGCATGTGGCTGTCCAATTTTCCCCGCACCATTTATTGAAGAGACTTTTTTCCATTGCATATTTTTTCCTGCTTTGTCGAAGATTATTTGACCATAGAGTTGAAGGTCCATATCTGGGCTCTCTATTCAGTTCCATTGGTCTAATATGTCTGTTTCTGTGTCAGTACCATGCTGTCTTGGTGATCACTGCTTTGTAAAACAGCTTGAAATCAGGCAATGTGATGCCTCCAGCTTTGTTTTTCTTTTTCAACATTTCCTTGGTGATTCAGGGTCTTTTCTGATTCCATACAAATTTTAAGATTGTTTGTTCCAGCACTTTGAAAAAAGTCATTGGAATTTTGATCGGGATGGCATTGAAGGTATAGATTGCTCTGGGTAGCATAGACATTTTAACAATGTTTATTCTTCTGATCCATGAGCAAGGAATGTTTTTGCATCTTTTTGCGTCTTCTTCGATTTCTTTCATGAGTGTTCTGTAGTTTCTAGAGTGTAGATCCTTTACCTCCTTGGTTAGGTTTATTCCAAGGTATCTTATCATTTTTGGTGCTATTGTAAATGGAATCATTTCTCTAATTTCTCTTTCTACAGTTGCATTGTTAGTGTATAAGAAAGCAACTGATTTCTGTGCATTGATTTTGTATCCTGCCACATTACTGAATTGTTGTATGAGTTCTGGTAATTTGGGGGCAGAGTCTTTTGGGTTTTCCACATAAAGTATCATGTCATCTGCGAAAAGAGAGAGTTTGACTTCTTCTTTGCCAATTTGAATACCTTTTATTTCTTTTTGTTGTCTGATGGCTGTAGCTAAGACTTCTAGTACCATGTTGAACAATGGTGGCGAGAGTGGGCATCCTTGTGTTCCTGATCTTAAGGGAAAGGCTCTCAGCTTTTCCCCATCAAGGATGATATTTTCTGTGGGTTTTTCATAGATGGATTTTATGAACTTGAGGAATGTTCCTTCTATCCCTATACTCTGAAGAGTTTTTTTTTATTTTTTATTGTTATGTTAATCACCATATATTACATCATTAGTTTTTGATGTAGTGTACTCTGAAGAGTTTTAATCAGGAAAGGATACTGTATGTTGTCAAATGCTTTTTCTGCATCAATTGAGAGGACCATATGGTTCTTCTCTCTCCTCTTATTAATGTGTTCTATCACATTGATTGATTTGTGAATGTTGAACCACCCTTGCATCCCAGGGTTAAATCCCACTTGGTCGTGGTGGATGATCCTTTTAATGTATTGTTGGATCCTATTAGCTAGGATTTTGTTGAGGATTTTGGAATCCATATTCATCAGGGATATCAGTCTGAAATTATCCTTTACCCCTGGTGGCATCTTCCTCTACAGTATCTTGGAAAGAGGTAGTTTGTCTCATGTTTTCCTCAGAGGGGTACCCTTGGCAGGGAGGGAGGGAGGAAGGGAGGAAGGAAGGAAGGAAAGAAGGAAGGAAGGAAGATGAAAGGAAGGAAGGAAGGAAGGAAGGAAGGAAGGAAGGAAGAAAGAAAGAAAGAAAGAAAGAAAGAAAGAAAGAAAGAAAGAAAGAAAGAAAGAAAGAAAGAAAGAAAGAAAGAAGAAGGAAAGAAAGAAAGAAAGAAAGAAAGAAAGAAAGAAAGAAAGAAAGAAAGAAAGAAAGAGAAAAAGAAAAGAAGGGAACAAGGAAAGAAGGTAGGAGAGAAAGAAAGAATCTGTCTGTCCAAACTAGAGAGAAAGACTGTTTTCCCAGGAAGGAGTTGTTATTCCAGGTACAGATGCCAGTGGTAAACACTGAGTGTTTTGGTCACTTGGAGGGGAGGTCACTGGCACAGCTCAGGAGTGACAGTTGGGTGTGGTGGAAATGGGAGTAGAAGGCTAGAGAAGGTTTCCCAGGCAGGTGATACTGAATCCAGCCCTAAATAGTGAGTAGTTTCTAGGCAAGGAAAAAAGAAGAGAATTTCAGACAGAATCAGCATGGGCAAAATCCTGAAGGCAAGTGAGAGCACGAAATATCCTGAGAACCAGGGAATTTCACACAGTCAATGTGTAAGGAGGCAGAAGGGAGGAATAGCAACAGATGTGTCCGAAGAAGTAAGAAAAGCTCCTATCATGACTAACCTAGTGACTAATAATAAGTCTGAATATTTCTGTGAAAGCTAAAGCAAAAGAATTTTTTTTTTAAGCAGAGGAGAGTGGAGTTTGGATTTCAGGATTTCATTTTAGCACTGAAGCTTGCTAAGACAACACCTGCCCCTCCTCTGCTGGTGGGTATCATGCCAGGCCCTGTTCTCCTCCCTTGTTGCCCTATACCAGAGCAGTGAGTCATCATCAGGTCCTAGGATTTCTAAGAACATTAACCACAAACTTTTACCTGAGAAACAGGTTTGTGTTAGTTACTATGGAAGAGACCTAATTGAAGTTCACAGTAATTAAAATAAGTAAATGTTACTTATATAATGGATTATTAATTAGACTGCTTGTGTTTCTGAATGTCTTGTTTAAATAGATCTTGATATTTAGAAGGGATTTTCGATGTCAGAGGTGTTTTTCTTCTGCGTTATGCGTGACTGCTGATCCTTATCCAAAACAAATTGAGGTCTGCTGGCTAATATTTATGCAATAGGCCTGACATTTTCATTCTTAAGGTTATTAATCAGTTGCTGTATACCAATTCAGGTTCATGTAAAAAAAAATAGTCCTTACATATTATATACATCTATCCTTCAAGGCTTCTAAATATTATGTGTGTATTTAACCAGTATCTTTCTGGATAAAGCTCCCCACAAGCCAAGTGAGGCAAAAATCAATGTTTAGTTGTGTTAATCTGTCTATACTCACCACACAATTAAAATACAGCTTTGTTGTACAAATGAGAAAAATAGTGATATGGAGTAATTAGATTATCAGTTGCTGAACTTTAGAGGCCTTGCCTGGTAGAGGAATAAGCATTAAGCCAGGGATCAAAGGCCTCCATGTGCACCTAGCTTTTCTTCTGAGATTTTGTTACCTTGGATAAACTCCTTAGCAAAATGGGCAGCATGAATGGGGTCATTGGTGGAGGTTCCCCATCAAGGTTGAAAGCAGATGTCCTGATTAGAAGTAATGCTATTACTCTTGTCATCACCACCATTATACTATTGGGTTTATAAAGATAATTATTGGAAGCCAAGTTTCATAGTGTTTTTGTTTGTCGTAAGCAGGGATTTAGGGTTTATTTCATTTTGTCTTTGATAGGAAAAAGCATTAGATTGGGAGCCATGCAGAATAAGGCCCATACTCACCAGCTGTGTGTCCTCAGCAAAGTTAGTTAATCTCTCCTAGACTCTATTTTCTCATGAGCATGGTATCCTCTACCTCAAAGAGCTGTTATGGTGATAAAGGAATCCTCTGCAAAGGGCTTAGTATGTTGTAATTCTTAGTCTCTATACCCTATAGAAAAGTTTTGCTGGAATTCGCCACTGGAATAAAGGAATTGCCTTCAAGAAAGGCAACAGGATCAAGAAAGATGAGCAATACCTTCATGTCTCTGGGAAGCCTTCCCTGACCCTCGATCTGTCCTCTGAAGTGTTGCCTCAGAACACTGAGCTTCCCTTAGTTTAAGGTTAGTCATGCCATGTTGTAATATACTGCTTATTGGGTCATCTCAACTGGACTGAAGAAAATGGTATTTTCCTCACCATTGTCCCTTCAGGACCATACACATTGTCTAACATGTTTATAATATTGTTAACTAAAGATTAACCCCTCGGAGGGGGAGATGAACCATAAGAGACTATGGACTCTCAGAAACAAACTAAGGGTTCTAGAGGGGAGGGGTGTGTGGGGATGGGTTAGCCTGGTGATGGGTATTAAAGAGGGCACATACTGAATGGAGCACTGGTGTTATATGCAAAGATAAAATGAAAGACACACAAAAATAGACTCAAAATGGTTGAAAGACCTAAATGTGAGACGGGAGTCCATCAAAATCCTAAAGGAGAACACAGGCAGCAACCTCTTCGACCTCAGCCACAGCAACTTCTTCCTAGGAACATCGCCAAAGGCAAGGGAAGCAAGGGCAAAATGAACTACTGGGACTTCATCAAGATAAGAAGCTTGAAGCTTTTGCACAGCAAAAGAAACAGTCAACAAAACCAAAAGGCAACCAACAGAATGGGAGAAGATATTTGCAAATGACATATCAGATAAAGGGCTAGTATCCAAAATCTATAAAGAACTTATGAAACTCAACACCCAAAGAACAAATGATCCAATCAACAAATGGGTAGAAGACATGAACAGACATTTTTCCAAAGAAGACACCCAAATGGCCAAGAGACACATGAAAAAGTCCTCGACATCGCTTGGCATCAGGGAAATCCAAATCAAAACCTCAATGAGATACCTCCTCACACCAGTCAGAATGGCTAAAATTTACAAGTCAGGAAATGACAGCTGTTGGCAGGGATGTGGAGAAAGGGAAGCCCTCCTACACTGTTGATGGGAATGCAAGCTGGTGCAGCCACTCTGAAAAACAGTATGGAGGTTCCTCAAAAAGTTGAAAATAGAGTTACCCTATGACCCAGCAATTGCACTACTGGGTATTTACCCCAAAGATACAAATGTAGGGATCCGAAGGGGTACGTGCACCCCAATGTTTATAGCAGCAATGTCCACCATAGCCAAACTGTGGAAAGAGCCAAGATGTCCATCGACAGATGAATGGATAAAGCAGATGTGGTATATAAATACAATGGAATATTATGCAGCCATCAAAAGGAATGAAATCTTGCCATTTGCAATGACGTGGATGGAGCTGGAGGGTATTATGCTGAGTGAAATAAGTCAATTAGAGAAAGACATATATCATATGACCTCACTGATATGAGGAATTCTTAATCTCAGGAAACAAACTGAGGGTTGCTGGAGTGGTAGGGGGTGGGAGAGATGGGGTGGCTGGGTGATAGACATTGGGGATGGTATGTGCTATGGTGAGCGCTGTGAATTGTGTAAGACTGATGAATCACAGATCTGTACCTCTGAAACAAATTATACTTTATATGTTAAAAAAAGAAGAAGAAGAAGATAGCAGGAGGGGAAGAATGAAGGGGAGGAAATCAGAGGGGAAGATGAACCATGAGAGACAATGGACTCTGAGAAACAAACTGAGGGTTCTAGAGGGGAGGGGGTGGGGGAATGGGTTAGCCTGGTGATGGGTATTAAAGAGGGCACATTCTGCATGGAGCACTGGGTGTTATATGCAAACAATGAATCATGGAACACTACATCAAAAACTAATGATGTAATGTATGGTGATTAACATAACATAATAAAAAAATTAAAAAATTAAAAAATTAAAAAACAATGAAAGAAAAGCACTAAAATTCCCAGGACTCCACATGGGCCATAAGAGATAATCAACCAACTTTTGAATGTACATTAATTTCAACCAACTTTTTTCAATTCCTACTACGTATCAAGCATCTTAGTAGATTCTTAACTACTTTTTGAGGTGAGCTCCATTAACAATGAAAAGGAATATTGTGGTTATAACATGTGAAAATTAGAATATGTGTTTCAAAAGGAGTTGTTGAAGCTTGTGAATCAGGCATATGAAAAAGAGATTCAATCTTGAGTCTGTATAGTAAAGGGATAGAAGAAGGTCCTCTTTGGAAAGAGGGAAAGAGGATACTGTGCACGAAAGCAGGAAAATGCATTTGGGGTACATCAGAAAAGGCTTTATACAATAGTCTAAGGAATTGGGAATATTCTATGCATCAAGAGGACCAACTGCAAACTGCTGAGCAAAAGAGTCAGCAGGTTGGGAAACCATACTTTCCAGGCCCTTGCCAGGCAACCCCTCCTAAACACGACCATTGCTTAAGATAGCTCACTTACATGACCTAGAAGCTGATGATTTTGTGGGAATGGCCCCTTTATTTCTCTTTCTTTTAGCAGATAAGCTGACCTATATTTTTATTCCACTTGATGGTTACTGTTGAGCCACCTGAAATTCAGCCCAGCCTAATGCTTAACCAAAAAACAAATAAGAACTAAATAAACAAATTCAAATAAACCATCCAGGGGTGCCTGGGTGGCTCAGTAGCCATCAGACTCTTAATTTTGGCTCAAGTCATGATTTCAGGGTCCTGAGATCGACCCCTTTGTCAAGCTCTGCACTCAGCATGAAGTCTGCTTGTCCCTCTCCCTCTGCTCTTTTTCCTGCTTGCTTGCTCTCTCTCTCTCTCTTTCTCAAATAAAAAACTGAATAAAATCTTCAAAAAAAATACAACAAATAAACTATTCACTTCAAAAAAAAAAAAGAAACTTTCCCTACATGACAATCCCAGGCTACTGCGGTCCTCTCTCTCCACTTCCTTCTTCCTGTCAAGAAATATTAATGGACTATTAGGTGCTAGAAATAAAATGGACCCAGCTGTGGGCCCAGCCTGCCTAGAGCTTACACTACCCAAATAATCATACAAATGTATTGTTGCAAAAAAAAAAATGTGTCATTGCACATTTTCGTGAGTGCTATAAAGGAAAAATATTGACTATGAAAGCATGAAACAAGGTAATCTAGTCTCTTCTCAGAAGTCAGGGACATTTGTTTCTATGAAACTGAGGCTTAAACTTCAACCGTAAGTACAAATGGCATTTGTATGTGTGCACATGGGTGTGTGTAGGTATGACGGAGGTAGGCAACATTCCTAGGAAAGGATAATACTATGTATCCATATCCCCAGGCATGGTTCTGGAACACTTGAAGAATCAGGCAGTATTCAATAAACATTTAGTGAGCACTGACTATGTGTTAGGACTTTCAGGCAATAAGAAGAATGCAAAAAATCAATGCAAAGTCTCTGATCTTAAGAAATGAACAAGATAATAATAATTTAACAGTCATAGGCAATTGAGGTGAAACAGTCATAGAAAATAATACCAAATTAATTTGACTTAATGTGTGCTCACCACGTACCAGGTATTGCTATAAGCATATTACTCCCATGTATTATTTCATTTTCATAATAATTCTATGAAAGAAATTCAAATTTTAATCCCAACATTATAGATGAGAACACCAAGGCTTAAAGACATTAAAGATATTGTCCACATTGGTACAAGTAGTAAATGGCGAATACCAGATTCAATCATAGAAATATTCGAGTCCAAAGCTATTGTCAGAAGCATGGAACATACATTCTTCCGATAAATATTAATAATATATTCTGTGCCAAGTGTACTGGTTCTAAACATTGCTCTCAAGAAGCTCACTTTCTAGATTCTAGCGGAGGAGACACACAATAAGCCAAGATATACATTTGTTAATTATTTTCATCAGTTTAGATATAATGTAAATACAATAAAATATACCAATATTACTTTTAAAATTAAATGACACCACATGCAAAAAAAGACTCAAAATGGATGAAAGACCTAAATGTGAGACAGGAATTCATAAAAAGCCTTGAGGAGAACACGGGCAGCAACCTCTTTGACCTCAGTCACAGCAACTTCTTCCTAGAAACATCACCAAAGGCAACGGAAGCAAGGGCAAAAATGAACTATTGGGATTTCATCAAGATAAAAAGCTTTTGCACAGCAAAGGAAACAGTCAACAAAACCAAAAGACAGAATGGGTGAAGATATTTGCAAATGACATATCAGATAAAGGACTAGTATCCAAAATCTATAAAGAACTTATCAAACTCAACACTCAAAGAACAAATAATCCAATCAAGAAATGGGCAGAAGACATGAACAGACATTTCTTCAAAGAAGACATCCAAATGGCCAACAGACACATGAAAAAATGCTCAACATCACTCAGCATCAAGGAAATCCAAATCAAAACCTCAATGAGATACCACCTCACACCAGTCAGAAGGGCTAAAATTAACAAATCAGGAAACAACAGATGTTGGCAGGGATGTGGAGAAAGGGAACCCTTCCTACACTGTTGGTGGGAATGCAAGCTGGTGCAGCCACTCTGGAAATCAGTATGGACATTCCTCAAAAAGTTGAAAATAGAGTTACCCTATGACCCAGCAATTGCACTACTGGGTATTTACCCCAAAGATACAACTGTAGTGATCCAAAGGGGCACGTGCACCCCAATGTTTATAACAGCAATGTCCACAATAGTCAAACTATGGAAAGAACCTAGATATCCATTAACAGATGAAGGTAAGGAAGATGCGGTATATATATACAATGGAATATTATGCAGCCACCAAAAAATGAAATCTTGCCATTTGCAATGATGTGGATGGAACTGGAGGGTATTATGCTAAGCAAAATAAGTCAGTCAGAGAAAGACAATCATCATATGATCTCACTGATATGAGGAATTTGAGAAAAAAGACAGAAGATCATAGAGGAAGGCAGGGAAAAATGAAACAAGGTGAAACCAGAGAGGGAGACAAACCATAAGAAACTCTTAATCTCAGGAAACAAACTGAGGGTTGCTGGAGTGGTGGGGGGTGGGAGGGATGGGGTGGCTGGGTGATGGACATTGGAGAGGGTATGTGCTATGGTGAGCGCTGTGAATTGTGTAAGATTGATGAATCACAGACTTGTACCCCTGAAACAAATAATACATTATATATTAATAAAAAAAATTAAATGAGTTTGGGCAAATAAATATAGTCACATAATTACCATGACCTTCATGATTTAGAACATTTCCATTGCTCCAGAAAGCAACCTTATGTCTCTTTTGAGTCAATTCCCTACTCTACCTGCAGCTCCTAGCAACCAGTGACCTGATTTCTGTCACTATAGTTTTGCATTTTTTGTAATTTAATATAAACAGAATGATACAATGTGTAGTGTTTTGTGTCTAGCTGCTTTTGTTTAGCATAATTCATTGAGACTTATGATGCTGGGTGTATCACTAATGTCTTGCTTTTCATTGCTGAACATTATCCTATTGAGTAAATACACCACAATTTGTTACTCCATTCACTAGTATTGTGTCCAGTTTTTAAGTCATGAATAAAGCTACGATGAACAGACAAATATTTTTATGGACATATGTTTTCATTTCTTGGGTAGGCAACTAGGAGTGAGACTGTTGAATGCATAATTAAAATATATTTTACCACCCAAGAACTTGCCAAGGTGTTTTACAAAGTGGTTATTCAACTTCACATTCTCACTAGTGCTCTCCCTCTGGACCTGTCTGTCATCCATCACCAAATCCTACCCCCATCCTTAACCTCTTCTAGATGCCAGTCACCTTGTTCGATTAACATATACTATAGGACTGAAGGGGGAGCTAAAAAATTGTATTTCCTCCCATTGCTCTTTCCAGACCATTTCTCCTCACTTGGCCCCGTGGAACTCAAGCTCTTCCTGAAGTACACTCTGCCAAAGAACCTCACTTTCTGCAACACATCCACATTGCTCTCACTAATGCCTTCCCCATCACTGCTCCTATTCTGTTGAAGGTGTAGCACCTGCATCCCTGTCTTCTCTACCATTATTCCTTTCACCATACGTAGTCTACTCAACAAATATTTAAAGAGAGCCTATTTTGTCTCAGGCACAGTTTTAGTTACTGGGACAATGGGCCAAAAAAGAGAAAAATCCCAGCCTGCATTGAGCATGCATTCTACTGAGGAGTTATATACATGCATACATATGTGTACACACTCTACGCCTTTCTCCATACTTCTAATATATATATATATATATTCCATGTTCTGTATACACTTCATTTCATATATGTATATGATACACTTTAGATGCCATGGTCCATTTCTATACCTAATATTATTTGCACCATCCATTGCTTGCTCGTGCAGCTCACTTTCTTTACCTCCTCCTCCTCCTGTCACACACTCCACATCACAAAGCCCTGCTCCTATTAAATCCCAATTCCTCGCTACTCTGTTACTCTTGACTATAGCTGATAAAAAAAAAAATCAAAGTGCACTGAATAGTCTCATTTTAAACTTTTTTTAATTTAATTTAATTTTATTATGTTAGTCACATAAATACAACATTAATTTTTGATGCAGTGATCCACGATTCACTGTTTTTGTATAACACTCAGTGCTCCATGCAGCACGTGCCCTCCTTAATACCCATCATTGGGCTAACCCATCCCCCCACCCCCCTCTCCTTTAAAATCCTCAGTTTGTTTCTCAGAGTCCATAGTCTCTCATGGTCCATCTCCCCCTCCAATTCCCCCCCTTCATTTTTCCCTTCTTTCTCCTAATGTCTTCCATGCTATTCCTTATGTTGCACAAATAAGTGAAACCATATGATAATTGACTTTCTCTGCTTAACTTATTTCACTTAGCATAATCTCCTCCAGTCCCATCCATGTTGATGTAAAAGTTGGGTATTCATCCTTTCTGATGGCTGAGTAATATTCCATTGTATATATGGACCACATCTTCCTTATCCATTCATCTGTTGAAGGGCATCTCGGCTCTTTCCACAGTTTGGCTATTGCAGACATTGCTCCTATGAATATTGGGGTGCATATGGCCCTTCTTTTCACTACATCTGTGTCTTTGGGGTAAATATCTAGGAGTGCAATTGCTGGGTCATAGGGTAGCTCTATTTTTAATTTTCTGAGGCACCTCCACACTGTTTTCCAAAGTGGCTGTACCAACTTGCATTCCCACCAACAGTGTAAGAGAGTTCCCCTTTCTTCACAACCTCTCCAACATTTGTTGTTTCTTTCCCTGTTCATTTTTGCCATTCTAACTGGTGTAAGGTGGTATCTCAATGTGGTTTTGATTGGAATTTCCCTGATGGCTAATGATGATGAACATTTTTTCATGTGTGTGTTAGCCATTTGTATGTCTTCTTCAGAGAAGTGTCTTTCCATGTCTTCTGCCCATTTTTTTGACTTGATTATTTGTTTTTTGAGTGTTGAGTTTGAGAAGTTCTTTATAGATCTTGGATACCAGCCCTTTATCTGTAGTGTCATTTTCAAATATCTTCTCCCATTCTGTGGGTTGCCTCTTTGTTTTGTTGACTGTTTCCTTGGCTGTGCAGAAGCTTTTTATCTTGCTACCCAGAGCAATCTATACCTTCAATGCCATCTTGATCAAAATTCCAATGACATTTTTCAAAGTGCTGGAACAAACAATCCTAAAATTTGTATGGAATCAGAAAAGACCCTGAATCGCCAAGGAAATGTTGAAAAAGAAAAACAAAGCCGGGGGCATCACGTTGCCCGATTTCAAGCTATATTACAAAGCTGTGATCACCAAGACAGCATGGTACTGACACAAAAACAGACATATAGACCAATGGAACTGAATAGAGAACCCAGATATGGACCCTCAACTCTATGGTCAAACAATCTTCGACAAAGCAGGAAAAAATATGCAATGGAAAAAAGACAGTCTCTTCAATAAATGGTGCGGGGAAAATTGGACAGCCACATGCAGAAGAATGAAACTCAACCATTCTCCAACACCATACACAAAGATAAACTCAAAATGGATGAAAGAACTCAATGTGAGACAGGAATCCATCAAAATCCTAGAGGAGAACATAGGCAGTAACCTCTTTGACATCGGCCACAGCAACTTCTTTCAAGATATATCTCCAAAAGCTAGTGAAACAAAAGCAAAAATGAACTTTTGGGACTTCATCAAGATAAAAAGCTTATGAGGTCATTTTAAACTTAAGATCACAAATATCCAATATCCATTCAGTCCTGCTTAACAATCCTAATTTATGTCCTTAATGAATTTGTTTGCTCACTCTTTAGGATGACCATTTTAGATCTTCTCAGATGTTTTCAAACATTAATTATTCCTTTCCCCTATTCTCAACTGATGGTCACGTTTCTTATAAAACTGAGAAAATTGAAACAGCTGTGAACTTCCTCATCTCTATCACCCTGTTTATATCTATACCTGTGTATTTTGACTTGCCTCCAACTAAAGAAGATAAACATCCCTGTTCCTACCTGAAGCCAATACTCAGCTCAATTCTTTCTCCTCTCACCTGTTAAAGAATTTTGTTCTCATGATTTTCTTTTCTCCCAGCTGAATCATTATTCCTTCATCTACCAGACTATTCCCAACAACATGTGAGTATGCCATAATAAAATTCATCTTAAAAAGTTCCCACTTGCCCTATATTTCCATCTACCCACTCCCTATTTCTTTGCTTCTCTCTAAAATACAAATTCTTGGGGCATCTGGGTGGCTCAGTCAGTTAAGCCTCTGACTTTGGCTCAGCTCATGATCTCAGGGTCCTGGAATCAAGCCCCACATCTGGCTCTGTGCAGCGGGGAGTCTGCTTCTCCCTTTCCTTCTCCCTCTCCCTCTGCCCCTCCTCCTGCTCATGCATGCACTCTCTCTCTGTCAAACAAATAAATAAATAAAATCTTAAAAAAATAAAAACTAAAATAAAATAAAATACAACTTCTCAGGGGTGTCTGGGTTACCCAGTCAATTAAAGCATCTGACTCTTGGTTTCAGCTCAGGTCATGATCTCAGGGTTGTGAGATCAAGCCCCTCATTGCATTCCATGCTAAACACTGAGTCTGCTTGGGTTTCTCACACCCTCTCCTTTTGCCCCTCCCTACCTCATACTCTCTTTTACTCTTTCTTAAAGAAAGAAAGAAAGAAAGAAAGAAAGAAAGAAAGAAAGAAAGAAAGAAAGAGAGAGAGAGAGAGAGAGAGAGAGAAAGAAAGAAAGAAAGAAAGAAAGAAGAAAGAAAAGAAAGAAAAGAAAGAAGAAAGAAAAGAAAGAAAGAAAGAAAGAAAGAAAGAAAGAAAGAAAGAAAGAAAGAAAGAAAGAAAGAAAGAAAAGAAAAGAAAAAAGAGAAACTTCCCCTCCAAGCCACTGAAACCACTCTTTTCAAAATCGTTAACAACCTACATCTTGCCAAATTTCATGTTCAATTTTCTGCCTCACCTTACTCAATATCCACAGCGTTTGACACAGTTGGTTTCCCCTCCCTATTTAAACACTTCCTTCCCTTGGCCTTCAGAACACCACCATTTCCTAGTTTTCCCTCCTACCTTGATGATGACACCTTCTCAGTCTCTTTTTCAGGATCTACCTTGAAGTATACCTCAGGCTTCTCTCTCCACTGACCTCCTTGGTGATCTCATCCTCCTCCATGACTGCCTATACTATCTATATGCTGAGCGTTCCCAAACACCACAATATTCAGTTGTTTAGTTGCCTAGTGGGGGTCTCCAACAGCCATCTCAGTCTGAATGAGGTCATAACAGAACTCTTGATTTCCATCCACTACCACCATCTCTACCACCCAACACACACATCTGCCTTTGTCCTGAGTTTTCCTTTAAGAAATGACACCGCTACCCACTCAGTTGCCTTACTAGATTGCTAGGCCTGTCATAAAAAAATATCACAGATGGGGTGGCTTAAACAACAGAAATTTATTTCTCACAGTTCTGAAGGCAAAACATTTGAGATCAAGGTGTCAGCATA
This sequence comes from Eumetopias jubatus, assembly GCF_037043125.1. NCBI lineage: Eukaryota > Metazoa > Chordata > Mammalia > Carnivora > Otariidae > Eumetopias > Eumetopias jubatus. The sequence goes on along the minus strand of NW_028274808.1, from coordinate 191,548,239 downwards.
TTTGGTTCCTTGTGAGGTTTCTCTTCTTTCTTCACAGATAACCACATTCTCACTGTATCTTCACATGTTTGTCTCTCTGTGCATGCTTATGTTTGATATTTGTATGTGTGTTCAAATTTTCTCTTATAAGTATACCAGTGATGTTGGATTAGGGCCCACACTCAAGACTTCATTTTAACTTAATCACATCTTTAAAGATCTTATCTCCAAATATGGCTACTTTCTGAGGTACTGGGGCGAGGACCTCAACATTTTGTGGAGACGCAACTCAGCCCATAAGAGTTACTCAGTCCAAAATTTTAGCTGTTATCCCTATTCCTGTTTTCGTACTCAGTCTACCAATTAATCTTCTTGATCTTCAAACACATCTCAAATATAAACACATACAATCTCTACTTCTAGAGCCCAAGTATAAGTCATGCCCATTATTCAGTGGGATACTGGATACTAGATATTGGAGTTGCCTCCCAACTGGTAGTCATGTTTCCATGCTTGCCCAGACAGGAGCCAGAATGATCATGAATGAATGAATGAATGAATGAATGAATGAATAAAATCCTTCCATGGTTTCCTGATGCACTCAGAATAAAATCCAAATCCCTTACCATAGCCTGTGTGATCTAGCCTCTGTCTCTTCTATCTTAGCACGCACCATGTTCCCCCTTGATTACTATGTTCTACCCCCACTGAGTTTCTTGCTGTTTTTTTAATACACCAAATTTTTCCTTCCTGGTGCCCTGTCCAAGCAAGGAGGAATTTTTATCGTGGGGAAAAAAAGTCCTGGATTGACACCTGCTTTTGTTTTCAACATTATTTTTTAATTTTTTGACAGAGAGACACAGTGAGAGAGGGAACACAAGCACGGGGAGTGGGAGAGGGAGAAGCAGGCCTCCTGCAGAGCGGGTAGCCTTATGCAGGGCTCGATCCCAGGACCCTGGGATCATGACCTGAGCAGAAGGCAGACGCTTAACACCTGAGCCACCCAGGCACCCCTCAACATTGTTTTTAAACACATAAGCTCATAAGATTTCTCAAGATTTGGTTGTCATTATTTTTGTTTTTCCATTTCTGCAGGTGATGTAAACAGCAGAAACTTAGTGACTCACAATCCTGGAGCTAGAAGTCTAACATCAAAGTTTCATCAGGGTTGGTTCCTTCTGAAGACCGTGAGGGAGATTTTATTCCCCAGCTTCCAGTGGTTTGATGGCAGTCTTCAGAATTCCTTGACTTCTGACAGCATAGCTCCAGCTTCACATGGCACTTTCCCTGTGTGCTTATCTATTTCCAATCCCCCCCTTTTTGTATGGCTCGTAGGCATATTGGATGAGGGCCCACCCTAATGACTTCATTTCAACCTGAATACCTTTACAAACACCTTATCTGCAAATAGGGTCACACAATCTGAGGTACTGGGAGTTAGGACTTCAACATACAAATTTTGAGGGGACACAAATCTATGTCAATCATTCTATAAGTACTCTGGTGGATAAGACACTGAGTTACAGAAAATTACCAAAGGAACAACTTATCCTTTTGCACATCTATCCTCAAACTCACCACATCCCTGGAAAGAGTACAGTTCAGTAACGGAGCATAAATGCTAATATTCTGAAGCTGGGGAGAAACAAGGAATAGTTCTTCCTTACAGTTCTCATACCACTGATAATAGACATAATATGCTATGGCTGTGAAGTATTTCATTCAATTCTTGCAATAACCAGATATATAGTTTTCCTACTTGACAAACAAGGATATTGAGATAAAGATAGGTGAAGTAAAACATTCATTGTCAGCATAAAGAAAGAGTTTTAATTTCTTCTTATGTTTGCGTGACTCTAAAGATGCCTAATATGTGTGACTTTATCATGACTCTCATGTTCTATAAAAGAAAAGTAGAAATCATAGTCTCTGGTCTCCAAGTTTTTACTGTTTAGCTGGTAAGACGAGGCATATATAAAACCACAGGTGAATTCAAAATCAAATATCAACAAGACCAAGTTTAAAGTTTCTTGATGGAAGGGACTTTGTCTCATTCACCAATGGGACCTCTGCACATACTAAAGTACCTAGCAAAAAGAGTATGCTCAATGCCCATTTGCCAAATGAGTAAAAGAACTAATGCATGAACAAATAGCTGCATGTTAGGTACGGCTCATTCAGCAAGCTATTTATTGAATGCTTACTATGTACCAACTTATGTGTCAAGTACTGCTTAGAGCTCTGGCAGTTACGGGGGTAAACAGAGCAAGGAAGATCCCTGCCAAAGTTGTCAAAATTCCAGGAAGAGAAGCATATTCCTGACAGAGGCAAGTGCACATGCCCTAACAGAGAATAAGCTGGACAATGGATTAAAGGAGGGCAAGAGCCCCCATAATTCACAACCATAAGAACCACCAAGACTCACTTGTAAGAATAAGATGCCCACTGTTTTCCAAGAACTAATACTAAGTTAATATTTATATCTTGAAAGGCATTGTTTTGAGTACTTTTCACATATGAATACATTTATTCCTCACAACATCCCTCCAAGGGGGGGGGGTGGGTCCTGTTGTTATTCCCATTTTATGGATGAGGGAACTGAGGCACAGAGAAGGTAGTAACATGTCTAAGGACACAAAGCTGATGTTAAAGCCAGGATTTGAATTCAAAGAGGTTAGTTCCACAGCTCCTACTTTTATGGAACACAATATGTAACCTCTGTATATAAGGAAATAAAAATATGGTCCTTAAAGGCAAATATGGCAAAATGTCAATAATTATTGAGTCTAGTCAGTGGGTTTATGGGTGATCAATGCACTGGTTTTTCAACATATATGAGTACTGAAAATTTTCATGATAAAACAGTTGAGAAAAATATAAATTTTTTGAAAAGTTTTCAACAATGTGATTAGAGATCCAACACACACACAAACTTTATAGTTCAGTAAAGCAGAGTAAATGCTAAGAACCTAAGGCAGAGTAGGATTTATCTGTGGGCTGGTCCATGTCTACCGTACTCCCAGTTCTGAGCTCTAGAGGGTAGGAACTGTGCCCTGTAACCACTGTATCCCCAACACTTAATATGAGATCTAGAACATGGTTGGTGCCTAATGAATGCTTAATGAGCAAATGAATGAAATAATGGAGGTGAGAGGTACAAGCTGTACAAGGTAGGCAGATGGCTAGAACTACAGTGTATCAGCTTCTTAGAGCTGCTGTAACAAAGCACCGCAGACTGGGCAGCTTCAAAGAGCAGAAATTGTCTCACAGTTCTGAAAGCTAGAAGTCCAAAATCACAGTGTCAGCAGGGCCATGCTTTCTCTGAAACCTGTAGAGGGGAGAATCTTCCCTTGCTTCTTCCTAGATTCTGATAGTAGTTGTCAATCCGTGGCCTTCTGTGCTTGCCACTGGATCTCTCCAATCTCTGCTTTTGTCATGACACGGCACAACATTCTCTCTATGGACCTCTTTCTCTTCTCTTGATATAAGCACACCAGTCATACTGGATTAAAGGCCCATCCTGCTCCAGCATGGCCTTAACTGAACTAATTACATTTGCAAAGACCCTATTTCCAAATAAGGCACATTCTGAGGCACTAAGGATTAGGACTTCAATGTGTCCTTTTGAGGAGGCATAAATCAGCCCATAACGTAGGTACTGGGAGAGAAGCATGGAAAGGGAACATCAGTCTTGGCATACTTCACCTCTCCAAAATGTCCAGAAGGACACAAATCCAACCAGAATTCTCCAGCATGTAAGATGGAGAATGAGTTTAATATGTATTCATTGACAATACTGACATCGCGAGGAATTTTACAACCTCCACCAATCAAATGCCAGCAACAGCTGGCTTTCCCCCAGAGCCAAGTCAGCTTTCCCTAAACAGCTTATGACTGGCTTCTCAGCAGCTGTTTATGTTTTCAGAATATTAAGCAGTGTTTAGTCACTTTCTCAGGAAGGGCTTCTCAGTGCGGTTTCTAAAAATGTGCTGAATGTGTTTCCAAAGAGGAAAGGCGCCAGAGGGCCTTTGGTGGGGCATGCTGAGCCTTGTAATCACAAACAGATGACAGAGCTTCCTGGCTTTGACTCCAAGAAACTAGCAAGGGTCTTGAACACCAGCTCCCAATCAGCCTGGGTAAAATCCCCATGGTTTATCTTAAAAAAATTATTAAAAAAAATTCCGGGATTCCTTGGTTCAATCAAGTCTCTGACTCTCCAGGGGACTCAATTTTCCCATATGGGAAGGGGACCCAGTCTTCCCAAACTTACGATTGAAAATCCATAAAAGGGGTGCCAGTGAAGAGATCTCTAGAGGATTACACACTGAGCAAAGCCAGGGCTTTGGTCCCAGACCTCCATGTGACTCACTGACACTGGTGAGCTCTTCTTTTTGCTAGGGTTCTTGGAGAGCAAGCAACAGAATTTGACTAATTTAAACAAAGGGAGAAAAGTGCTAATTGGATGGATACTGTGCAAAGCTGGAATAATCTCGGGCCTCAAGAAGACTGGAACAGGGAATATATTATGGCCCTAAGCAATGGGAGAGCTCTGATTACAGCATACCCTTAGTGGATGATCCAAGAGTCCTGGGTGCCCATGGGCGTCTGGTCAAGATTCCTATTCTAACCACGATGGAGTCATCTGCCCTCCTGGGTAATGAATAACATGGGGGTAGGAGTGGGAGGTAGGGAAAAACACTCTTTGGATGATGGAGTGCTGTTATCAGAAGAAGAGAGAGATTGAAGTATACTAAGCAGGCAGCAACAGCAGCTCCCATGGGTAGACTGAGGCATGTGCCCATGTGCAGAGGACTCATTGAATCTGGTCCAAAGGCAGATCTACTGCAGCCTGCTTTCTCAGGGCCACACTCTGGTTTCTCTGTAAACTCAGCAGGTGCTGGGTCTGTCTTATGCACCCAAACCACAGACAATAAGTCCCAGATGAAGAGCAACCAAAGAGAAAGATATCTAAATGGAATTCCTAAAAGAGACCCTACTGAACAAAAGCAAAGCCCTTTACTATCCCTGTTCCACCATCTCAATCTATCACCTGCAGAAAGCATGAAGCCCAGTGAGCCTCTAGCTCCTACAGGAGAAAGATCAGCTTCCCTAGTCCGGCATCTCATACCCTCTCCAGCAACAACTTTCTATACCCAGGATACTTTGCAGTATGTGCCCAGGCTTTATTCTGGCCTTCCATAATACCTTGTACATGGGAAGATCTCTGCCATTAACACATTAAAGTGACTGGTACCAATACCTAGGAGTACTCATCAAAGGCAAGCTTCCTTGAGCAAGTAGAAATTCCCCTGCTTCTCCAAGTACTAGCCATTATATGGGCAGAGAAAGGAAGGGATTTGGTAGGCAAGGGGAACAGAGTACAATCTGGGGACCACAATACAATTTGGAGATCACACAAGGAATGTCAGCAGAAAAAAGGAGGCATAATAAGGGCATTGTGTTTATTCAGAGGAACAAGAGGAACAAGAGAAAACTTTCAGCAAGATTTAAAAACCATAAACTATTTTAAAATAATAATAAATGTGATTATATTAAAAAGTAAAAGCCAAATTTCTAAATACCTCCACCAAAAAATCCACAAAATTAAGACAAAGAGTAAACAGGAAAATAAATACTTGCAGCAACTATATCAAGGGGTGTTAATGTTTTTACTCTGTAAAGAGTTCATTCAGACTACTAATAAAAGGAACAATTGCACAACAGTTTATTTAATTGATCAACAAATATTTATTATGCACCTATTATGTGCTCAGTTCAGAAAAAGAAAAAGAAATCCCTCAGAACGATATGAACAGAAGCTTAACCTCACACAGTGATTTATTAAATGCAAATTAAAACAACAGGATATTGTGTTTATTTTTATCTAACAGATTGGCAACAATTAAAAGGATTATAAAACATGGCGTGAGCAAGATTTTGCAGAAATACATATCCACATGGTGGTAATGGGAGCATATATTGGCATAAACTCTTTGAAGGTCAATTTGACAAAAGGTCAAAATCTATTAAAATACCCTTTAGCTCAGAAATTCCACTCCAAAGACTTTTTTTCTACAGACATACCAACACATGCACTCAGTGATTTATGGCTGAGGATATTCATTGCAGTAATGCTTGGAAAAGAAATAAAAAAGTAAAATGCTCCAAACTGGAAACAATCTACATGTTCATTAATAGGTGATTGTGGTTTTAGATTAAGATACATGTATATAATAAAATACCCTGAATCATTAAAAAGAATGTGCTAGAATAATATAAAAGGAATGGTACGTACCAATATGAAAATTTCCACAATATATATTATTAAGATAAAAGAAATGGGAGACAGAGAACAGTGTTTATGGAGCCCTTTCATCTGTGTGAGTGGATCAGATGGGAAGATAGGGCTGTGAGCGTAAGTGTCTGCATTCCAATCTATTTGCATGTGTAATAATTTCTATTTCTTTTTGTCTGTTTTCTATCAATTGTGTGAAATTCCTGTCTTGAAATCTACAGATTTTACTTGATTAATTTGTTTGGGGATCATTACATACTTGTAGACTATTTTGTTTTCTCTAGAGCATCTTTTGTCTTTATTCTTATTCCATATTTTTTATATCCTCACATCTTAATCCAGCTCTCAAACATACTACACATCCAATGTAGAATCCCTTTATCCCTTCTAAATCCAGAAAATTGTATATAATTTGTGATTTTTTTTTCATTTAAATGAGAGACCTCTGTATTTGGAATTATTGAGTCCAAGAACTGGATGTCCTGGCAGAGAGAAATATAAAGATGTGCTTGGGTCTTTCTCCAGGGCCAAAAGACCAATACTTCCTTTGAGAAAGAGAACTTTAATCTATGTGTTCTAATCCAACCCTTGTGTATGATGTTCCATGAGCAAAATCCCCACAGTTGAACTGGCTCTGTCTATGGAGTCTGGCCCATTTTTCTGATAAGAACATTCCAGGAGACAAAGAAAATATGGTTGGCCATCAGGTGAGAACAGGTCATTGCGGTCGCAGAAAAATACTCACTAGAACTCAGAACAAATTAAGCATCCTGAAAAAAAGCACATCGTATTCGATTTGTCTTATTTCAGAAGATAGGGATTTCCCCAGAGGCAGGCAGTCCTGATGGGAAGACAAAGCAGCTGGGCAGGGCACTGGTGTTCGACACCCTTCAGAGAACTAGCAGACAGAGACTCAAACCCTGGGACCACAGAGACATTTTCTGAATTAGTGCTGGAAGTCATGACTGCAAATTACATGTTAACACTTTCCTTCTAGATTGTGCTTTTATGAATGGTTATCAAATATTACAGTAGTCACCTTGTATCACCAAAAAGCCTTGTGAAAGATGCTATTAGCCCCCACAGCAGACAGTTGTCTAATCACAAATATAACATCTCAGCTCAGCCAAGATTTTGGAAATCACAGTAGCAGCAAGCAAACCAGCAACACGTCCTGGGAACCATGCATAGGAGACAGCCATCGTGGTGGCTCATTATGCCTTTTCTGGTAGAAAAGGGGGTCCTGCCACAGGTCACATATTGGATAATAAAAAAATAATAGCAGCAACAAGCACTTATGTTGTGCTTCCCATGGGACACACTCTGTTCTAAGTGCTTTTATGTGATGCCCATTTAATCTGACAACAGCTCTATAATTCCTGTCCCCATTATTGCCACGTCAAGCCAGAGAGATGGAGCCACATGGCAAAGGCACACAGCTGGTCAGTGTGAGAAGGTAGGTGGCATTGGAACTCCAGCAGGGTGGCTCCAGGGCTGTCACCCTAACCACTCTCCTATACTACCTTTCTAAAACTTCACTCGGGGCTCCATCAAGACTCCCCTCTCTCCTCATTTCAGAGCAAGTACAATGAGCACTGATTGAGATTTTACCTATCGCCTCAATCGCTTTGTAGAAAGTAGAAAGATCACAGGCAGGTGTTAGAATTAGACCTTTGTTTGGAATTTTCTCAGCCACTTGCTCACAGTGGGACCTTGAGCTGGGAATCTATTATCTTTGACTAAAGTTTCCTCATCCGGAAGGTGAGAACAAGAACCCTCACCATACAGGGTGTCAGAATTAAATAAGATGTTTATAATGGTGCTCAATACATACTGGTTCTCTTCTATGTCTTAACGCTTCTTTTTTCATAATCCCCTGTCTATTCCTTAAAAAAAAAAAAAGATTTAATTAATTAATTTATTTATTTAGCGAGAGAGAGCACGTGAGCAAGGGGAGGGGAAGAGGGAGAAAGAGAATCTCCAGCTGACTCCCTATTGAGCTTGGAGCCCAACTCCGGGGGCTTGATTCCCAGGACCCTGAGATCATGACCTGAGCCAAAACCAAGAGTCAGACACTTAACCAAATGAGCCATCCAGGTACCTCCCCATAACCCCCTGTCTACTCATATTCACCTCAGAATAGAGATGATAATGGATCTCCCTAGTTTTCAACAGCACCAGACATTCCTTGGCTTGTACCTGAAGCATTTCAGTCTCTGTCTCCATGGTCACATGACATTGTCTCCTGTATGGTTTTGTCTTCACATGGTGTTTCTCTTTTCTTATAATGGGGCTCCTAGGTGGCTCAGTGGGTTAAGTGTTTGCCTTCTGCTCAGGTCATGACCCCAGTGTCTTGGGATTGAGCCCCGTATTGGGCTCCCTGCTTAGCTAGGGAATCTGCTTCTCCCTCTCCTTCTGCCCCTCCCCACCTCTCTCAAATAAATAATTAAAATCTTAAAAAAAAAAAGAAAAAAACACCAGTCATGTTGGATTAAGGCCCATCCTAATGACCTCATCTAAATTTGTTTACATATGCAAAGAACGTATTTTCAAATAAGGTAACGATAAGTGCCAGAGGTCAAGAATTCAACATATTTTTTGGACAACACAATTCAACCCATAAAAGGGATGTAAATGTGACAAATACAGAGTATCATAGCATTGTTCCAGGGTAAATAGAGAGAACTGAGGCACACACTTGGAACTTTCGGTAGATTTGCTTCTCTGAATCAGGAAACATGAATCAGCAACCAACACACTCCATGGGGAAGGTAACAGTGGATTGGGAGGCCAGAAGTATTGAGGAAAACCCTTTCTCATAAGAATAGAGGGAGTAAACTTGCTCCCCTAATGTCTACTATATACTATTCCCACTCTACCTCATTTAATCCCTCCAACACCCCTCAGAGGTTATAAATAAGGGAAGTAAATTCACACTCATGAATGATTAAGCAACTTGCTCAAGATGAGACCACTGGTAAATTTCAAGTCTGGAATGTGACCTTAGCTCTGTCTGGCTCCAGAGCTGGAGAGCTGGTGAGAGCCACTAAAAGGAAAATCCATCACAGCTGTTCAATGCTGTCTACACATAAGGTATTAAGATTATTATAATATAATTGTGGGCCTATCATTATTGCCACATGGAAATGGCAACCACTAGATAAGCTCACCAAGGGGATCCAGGGTCACTCACTCAACTGATCTGATTTCTCTAACCATCCTCCATCTTCCTCCTCTATCCTCAGATCCCATCTTATCTCTGGGTCCAGATGGGTCAATCCTTGAGGTGTTTGTGCAGCTATAGCCCACTGAGACTTCCATAAACTGGCCACAGGGAGGAGTGCTAAGATGTCGTGCAGAGTCTGAATCTAGCACACCTGAGTTGACAACCCTGCTGTCCTTAACCAGCTCTGTGACCTTAGGCAAGTGACCTAATATCATTGAGTTTCTATTTCCCCATTTGTAAAATAAGTATAATTATGCCTAGTCATAGGGTTATTGTGAAGATTAAATGTGGCAATACATGAAAAACACCTGGTATAGCACCTGATACCTTGTGCGTAGTCAACTAATTATATCTGATATGATAACTTTCTTACCTCCATAAGCCAATGGGCTCTCCTCTATTTTAGCTCATTGCGCTAAACTCCTGTAATCTGAGCAAATGGAGGGGTGGAATGAAAGGGCACTGGAACCATAAAACACAAACACAATAGGATTTTGCCCAAGGGCAGTCATACTTCAAACCAGGTGGTGCAGGGTACAAGAACACACAGTCTTTAGTTTCCTAGGGCGGCTATAACAAAGTGCTACAGACTGGGCAAGTTAAAACAACAGAAATGTATTGTTTTACAGTTATGGAGGCTAGAAGCCTAAAATCAAGGTGTTGGCAGGCCATGTTCCCTCTGAAACCCCTAGGAGACAATCCATTCTTGCTTCTTCCAGTTTCTAGTAGCCTCAGGAGCAGTTCCCCAGCTGGTAAATGCATCACTCCAGTGTCTGCCTCCATCTTCACATAACCTTCTCCTGGTGTCCCTGTCTTCACATGGCCGTCTTCTTCATAAGGACACCACTCATATTGAATTAGAGGCCCACCCTACTCCATTTTAACTAATCACATCTACGATGACCCCATTTCCAAATAAGATAACATTCTAAGGTCCTTGGAGTTAGGAGTTCAACATATATTTTGTAGGGGACACAATTCAGCCCATAACAGACGATGCAGACCAAACTCCAAGATGATGGCTTTCCATCCTCCCCTCCAGGGCCCAGGCTGCAGTCTGTCTGATTAGACTGTTGAACCCTCAGATTCAAGAGAATCCTTGCATGCATCTCTTTCCGACTCAGCAATTCAAACAACACTGATCATTTGAAACCAGCCACGGTGGGAGTATTCACACTGTTTCTCTCTGAGAAACAAACGTTTCTCAGAGAACCTGTTGTTCAATGTTTACCAGCCCACAGCTGCTTAGGGGAATCCTTCAGTTCCTGTGGAATAGAAAAGAGCCAGAACCCATGGATTTCAGATTAGAGTGAACAGAACTGAGGAGGATTTTTGTTTTGGGACTGAGAAAGTCAGTGCACTTCCAGGAAGTGTGTAATAGAGGTCAGAATGTTTTCTGTACTACCCCATAAGCCAATGGTAAAGACTGAAGGAGATAATGGGTAGAAATACAATATATTCTTTGCAAACATAGGATTACCATGTTGCATTTTTCTTGCAGGGACTTGTTTTATTCACCTTGAAAAATACAAAAAAGCCTCAGACATGGCACATGGTGCGTCCCTAATATTTGTTAAAATAAAATCCTAATCAGAAAAAGTGGGTTTTCTGCACCTTGTCCCAGTTTAGCTTCAGTAAAAGCATAAGAAGGTCTAAGATTCTGGCCAACTGCTAAGCCAGAATGACTTCTAGAAAGACCACCTTGTCAACAATGCGTACAGCAGTGGCCAGTGCTTTCTCATCTGTCTCCAGCTGGAACCTGGAATGGGGTATCCATCCCCTTCATCCACCCACATCCCAAGCAAGTTTGTGCACAGCCCTTGTTCTAAGGCCTTACCAGGACTATGGCACTCTGGCATTAATACCACAAGGGTCTCCCAGCCTCCTATCTGCTCCACTTATTCAACCATCTTTCTACCCTGTGCCTGAGGTGCTCTTTCTCAACACACATCTCACCACTTCATCTTCTTACTTAAGACCTGAAAATGATCTCTGCCACCCTTAGATGCAACCCAAACTCCCTGGTGTGTCATTCAAGGCACTGGGGCTATTATTTGGTTTGGTTCTGGGCAGGATTCTTTCATCTTCATCTTCTGTAAACAGACCCAGTCCCCACCACAGACACAGAGAGGCAAGCACCCAAGTCAAGCCAATCAGAGTTCCCGTCTCCTGGTCACTGTGATTGGTGATCCAGGAAGATCACATGACTCAAGCAAAGCCAATCAGTGTTCCCTGGGACTTACTCTTTTTCAACAGAGGGGTTCCTTTTACTTAAAATCATTAGGTTAGAGGTGCCTGGGTGGCTCAGTCATTAAGCGGTTGCCTTAGGCTCAGGTCATGACCCCAGGGTCCTAGGACCGAGACTGGCACCAAGCCCCCAGCTCATCTGGAAGCCTGCTTCTCCCTCTCCCACTCCCCTGCTTATGTTCCCTCTCTCACTGTGTCTCTCTCTGTCAAATAATTTAAAAAAAAAGAACTTTTAAAAAATGAAAAATAAAGTCATTAGGTTGGAAAGAAATAAACCTAAATTTATATATGACCATGTTCCTTATCACATGAGGAAATTCCATCTTGGCAATATGATGTCTTTAACCTTGGGGCCAGTTTCCCTGGGGCCATACCCTGTTCTGCCCACACCCAAGCTTTGTCACACAAGCACACCCCATCTCACTTCTCTCGTTGGGTTTCTGTGATGAAAAAGAATCCTGACTAGCAGGACAGCCCCTGGCACTCTGTTCTCAGCTTGTCTCTCCAGCCTCACCCATTTCCCTACCCCGTGATCTATGTTGTCATATCATTCCTGGTCTCAGACCATGCCATGCTCTCCACACCTCCATCCCTTTGCATAATCTGATGTCTCTTCCTGGAATTCTCTTGTCCATGTTTGAACATCCACTTTTTTTCTATTGATTTTTTTTTTCTTTGTGTGCTTTTTGCCAGTGTAGATAAACTTCAAAAAATCAAAGTATAAATTTACTGTTGTGTCCCTGCCACCTAGCCAGGGCTGGGAACATAGTATATGCACAATAAATAATTTGATGAAGAAATGAATGCATTTATCTTCAAGATGAGAGGGAATGTTGGTCATGATATAAGATCACAGACTTTAAGGTCATAACCTTGCTAGACTTTGAACTTGCTGAGGACAGTCCCTGAATATTACCATTTCTAATACCTCAGCCCAGCAGATAGTGCCGGTACATGGTGGGTGTCTAATAAAACTGTGCAGACTGACTTAGCCTATAAACTTTTGGGCATGAGCTTAGCCTCTGGGGTGCCTAAAAAACTTGAGGGCACTCATTAAACCTGTGTTTGGATATAGATGGCAAGTAGTCTAACTTTTCTTCTCTAACTACTTTTTCACCTTTTTCAAAGGAATAATAAATTACCTTACCGTTGATAATAGTAGTTTACATTTATTTTTATCTTACTAAATTCAATATGCTTTATGTAATTTAATTCTTATAAGAACAGTACATCATATCTACTATGGTTTTCCCCTTTTTACAGATTAGGAAACTGAAGGTCCCAGCTGTTAGGCAATGTGCTCAGAAGTCTATGGCTATAGGTATCAGAGCAGGACTGGAGTCCCAAGGCCATCTGAAAACTTCCCTGTGGCCTTGGGCACTCCACCATCACCATCACTTAGCCGAGACTATGGAAAGTACCACAATCACATTAAGGAGAGAGATGTCAATGGGACACCACCCCAATCTTCAAAGAGCTGGGGACTCCTGGAAGAACAGATAATGGCATGAAGTTAGGTATATAAAAGTAAAGTATAGGAAACAGAGAGCTAATTCTCCCTGAGGGAAGGCTGAGGGGACCAGGGAGATCAAAAAATGCCATTGGGACTGAATTCTAAAGATGAGTGTATGTTAGCCAGAAAAGGAAGCCAAAAGAAATAGAGAAGAAGGGAGAAGGAGAGCACTCTCCAAAGAGAAAGCAAATGCAAAGGGCTAGAAACAGAACAGAACATGGTAAACAGACTCAAAGAAGATCAACATTTGAGGCAGAGAGTGGGGAGAGGGGAGGACGAGATCATCAAGATACCAAAGACATGGGCATCTCACCACGAAATTAGACTATCTTGAAGATTCATATATAGACCAATATAACTCAGCATCCTGGGCATGGGCTTTGGAATCAGACAGATCTGAGCTGATGCAGATGAGCTAAAAGTAAGGGCCTGCATGATATTTCTTTATTATGATCTAAGAGAGCAGAAGTGAAAGAAACAGGAAAGTGAGCCAATAAAAATACTTTGTCAAGTTGGCTGCCACTAGGTAAAACTGGTTGTCTGACCCTGCAAGACTGTCCTCCAAGAAAAAATATAAAATGAGCTCTGCACAGCCTGACCAGGGGAATAAAAGGGGGGTAGAATCAATCCATCTGATTCCATCTCCCACAGATCAAAGTTTCCCACATGGCATTAATTCCCCAGTTCTTCTGAACTATATATGCCCAGGTGACTAAGGATACTGCAGATGCAAGGCCACAGAGGTCCCAGGATAGGAGGCAACAGGCACACAGCACAGGGTGCCCAGGTGAGGTATTGACAGATCCCACCTGCCAAAAGCTGGTGGAAATCCTGCTGAGTTTGTTGCTATAGGAGCCCTTGAACCAAAACTCAGGTAAGAACTAGAAGATCTGAAGAGGTAGACTCATCAAATGCAGAATTGCCCATCACCTACTGGCTGTTGTATCTTATGTGCTGGCTAAAGACCACTTGATGCCTCAGTTTTCACTGATGAAATGGGAATAATAATTATCTAGCCCATGAGAAAATTCAATAATTATCTAGCCCATTAGGATTGTGCCTGGTATCTAGAAAATGCTCAGTAAATGGCAGCTATCTTTATCAATTATTACTGTCACCACCATCAACAACAACCATTTTATTGAATGACATTTCTCTGAGATTTCTACTTTGAAACACTGTGGGCTTTTAACCTAATATTATATACAAGAGCAAGCAAGAGTAACATTTTTTTTTTAAATAAAAAGCAGCACTTGATTTTAAATCCTTTTGATCTCTATCCCTGGAATCAAATTGATCCCTCTCTCTAGAAATCTAACTAGAAAGTACCATTTGAGTGACAGCCCAGAAGATATGGACCCCAGTTTCATCCTTGCCCATAAGCTGTGTCTTCTTGGGCAATTCCATTTGCGGCAGCCCACTAAATGCACTGATTCTGGGCAGGCCCTGGGCCTCGCCCCAGGGATCACAGACTGATCTGGCTCAGCCATCTGAGAGCTCACAGTCTAGCAGGGAGACACAGACCCTAAATCAACTGACTGTGGTATCATTCAATAAAGTCTTTGCAAGCATTACAGAATGCCAAGGGGCAAACAGAGAATTCCACGGGGCTTCTGGGAAATTGGTTTACTCATTGGTCAAAAGAATGTACCAGTGTGTCCCAAAATGTAGATCATAGACCTCTAGTAAAATTCAGATGAGTTTGGTGGTACACAAGACATTAAAATTGTATTGAATAGTGTAATGAGAAAGTAACTCTCTTTGCAATCCTTCTGTTTCATTCAGAAGAGATCCATAATCTGCAGTTTGCTAATCTTCATTTTTTAATAAAGAAGAGGACAGGCCAATGGCTCAGAGCTTTTTTTGGCTGACATGGTTTCCATGTATAATTGTATAACTTTATTTCATTTTATCTTATTTTATGTACTTTCTACAACTTTCATGGAAACACTACTTTCTAATCGGAAATTTTATTTATAAATATATATATTTAAGTTTTAAAAAGTAAGTTGATTTAAAAACATTATGTAAAAATAGTATAAATGGTATGTAAATGTAAGGAAATAACTTTTTCACTAAATGATTCAATATGTTAATTACTCATATGGATGACATACAAGTATAGCAGAAATCATGAAAGAGAAATTAAAATGTATAAAGTTTGGGAAACATTGGAGTAAATGACCTACAAGGTCTTCTACTTTTTAAATACCTTATTACCTATTACACACATATCTTATGAAAAACATTGCTTGGGAGAGTCTTTAAAGGTAGCTGATTCAGCAAGGATGACTTGCTTACCTGTTTCATCTTTCTGTGGCTTAGAATAAGGATATGATGCATTGCGCTAAGGCAGCCACTTTGGACCATATGGTGGTCTTGATGATGAATGCCCAGGTCTTGGAGCAGAAAGGAGCATGGGACACTGATGAATACAGAATCACTAAAGTCGTCCTAGGCTAGCTCCTACTAGATTTCTTTTATATGAAACTAAAATAAACTTCTTTGTTGTGTATCTGACTGTGATTTTGGAATTTCTGTTAGATGTGGCAGGACCTAATCTTAAGTGATGAAGAATTTAGTTCTTGCAAGAGAGGTACTACAAGAAATAGAATCTAAAATACCACATTGGATAAGGCACAGGGGCAAACATTAAGAATATTTCATTTCTCTTTCTGCCGCTTCATTATTGGTATATAGAAATGCAACAGATTTCTGTACACTTATTTTGTACCCTGCAACTTTACTGAATTCATTTATCAAAAGATATTGCAGGTAAGAAATCTGGTGCCCCATGCTATGTGGTGACAAAACATTTGGCCAACTTATTGCCTACTGGTAGTTGGAACACAGACCACACACTCACTGAGGTTGTAACATTTAAAATAGAAAAAATAAAAAATAAATAAAATAGGAGAAAAAAAAAAAAGATTTCCAGAATGTTAGTGTACTAATTCTCTATTGCTACATAACAGTTACCCCCAAAACTTAGCAGCTTAAAACAGCAACTATTTATTATCACATAGCACAGTTGAGCTGGGGCCCTTCTGATCAAGGATTCTTTCAGGGTTGCAGTCAATGTATCATCTGGGGCTTCAATCTCATTGGAAGCCTCAGTTGAGATCCACTACATTTCCCAGTCTACCTTGCACCTGGTAACACAAAGTGACTAAGTTCTTTTCAATGAGATGTAAGCTTAAACAGTGTGTGGAGTCTCTGGGAAAACCCCTTAAGGAGAGCTGACTCACCTTGAAGGCACATCCCTTTTCCCCAACACCTTGTCTTTCTCCTGATGCCTGAGATAGGGATCTGATGGCTAGAGCTCCATGGAACATGAGGTGACCTGGAGGACAGAAACTAGTACTTGAATAATGAAGTACTTGACAATGAAGAAGTCTAGGTCTCTGATGACCACCGAGAAACTTCTACTTTATCTAAGTGGCTGGTATTTTAGGTGTTTACTGTTATATGCTGCCAAACTGATGCAAGCATGCCCACTCCTATGAACAGATAACTCTTAGAACAGTGCCTGGCACACAACAAGTGCTTAACAGCTACAAAGAGTTGTTACTACTCTAATCCATACATTGATGGACCCATTTGGCCATCCCAACAACCCTAGGGCACATGGACTTTATACCATCCTCACTTTACATATGTGAATTCTGAAGCACATTAACCTCAGTCAACCAAAAATAACAGAGTAGAGATTCAATCCAGGCATTGAGGCAGCAGAATCCATGCTCTTAAGCATTGCCCTCCAATGCCTCCTAATCAAGTCGAGTTGTCACCATTTTCACAACAGACATGCCCATAGATTCCTACACTTTCTTATGAACATAGTAATGTTCATTTGTAGTCTGGGCTCTTTCAACCTGCTGATTGGACTGTAAAGTGTTAATGAGATATGAATTGTAGGAATGTGGTTCCTGCTACTGTGTACAACACCTTTCTGTACACATTCTGTTTTCCATTCCTCGTAAAACGGGGACTCATCTTTCCTTTTGATCAATCCAGAGCTGGCTGCAGGGAGCTGACTTCTCTTCTCCCCACCCTGACCCTGACCCTTGGCTATTCACAAACCAGAGACAGGAAAGGACAGGGTGTGGGTGTTATACTGCTACTAATCTAATTAGGTGTCGGGGTGGAGGCCATGTTAGGGTTGTTGTAAGAGAAGGGGGAAAGCACAGTCCAAACAGATAATCGTCATTATTGCTATGACTCTGATTATGTGTGGGATGGTTCTAAGCACTTCACACATACCACTAATCACTTAACCTTCTCAACCAAGTGTACCATTTATCCCCATTTTACAATTGAAGAAATTAAAGCAGAGGTAAGTTAAGTAGCTTGCCCAAGGTCACACATCCAGGATGTCAATCAAGGCATTCAGTCTCTAGGGACCATGTGCTTCATTACCAGTTCCTCTGAACCAAAGTTTTCAAGTCAGCAAGGAGGGAGGAAGTGAATCAATTAATGAATGACCAAATTAATGAATAAGTAAATTACTGAATAGATAAATTTACTGACGAATGAACTGAATACATGAATAAATAGATACCACCACTTTTGTGAGAACTATGTTGGATTTGATAGGTCTCCTTAGTCTTTATCTTGAGAATGCATTTTCCAAGAAATCTTTGAGTCTTAATCTTATCAAAATAAGGGAAGGCAGGCTGTTATTGGTATGTCTGTAGGTACAGTAGGGGAGGGTAATCCAGGGTAGGAAAGAGAGGTGAAGCCATCAGTACAGCTTCATCTTTTTCCTCCAGGCCCAGCCTGGTGTCTCCCATTTCTCAGATGCCAAATCACTTGTCGGTTACCTCCCAAACAGATTATATTTTCCTCCTCCCAAATGCCATTATAATGAGATTCATTTGAGTTTCGTAAAACAACACAGGGTGGAAGTGTTCCAACATCATTCATACTTCATCATTCATTTATTTATTCATTAATTCATTTGTTCAATATTTATTAAGTCCAACTACATGCCAGGCTTTGTGCTGGCCCCAGCTCTGGTCTGAGAGGAGAAGAGAGTCATTGTCCTAACTTTGATTCCCCCAGAACCCAGCTCTGAGACCAGGATAGGGATGCAAGAGATTTATTTGAAGGTAAGCCCAGAACAACTTGTAGAGGAGTAGGGGAGTGACACTGACCAGAGAAGGAAGGTAATATAGGCTGTGTTATCATGCCAGTAAATGCTGCAGGCTCAGCCCTGCATGAGAACTTGGGGACATGTTGCAGAACTTTCAAGTGATCCTCCCCAGGGGTGATAAAGTTGGGCTACTTATCACCTTACTACCATCCATCTTCAGTTAGGGTACTCCCTAACCTCAACTTCTAACCTAACCCTCTTGCACTTCTGGTTTTCCCAGCCTGTGGATACAGAAAAAACACTCAAGCAGAAAGTTACAGGTGCCCATAGTAGTATGCTATGGGCATGCACTAGAATAATGGGTGCCAAAAAGATATAGATGGGGCATTATACCATCTGCTACAAATGGGCATGTAGATGATTGATCAAAGCAGGAACTGGAATAAAGGCATGACCTAGGGACTATGAGAGCAGACAGGAGGGAACAATAACTTCTCCATTGGACTTCCTTGACCACCCTCCATCACACACACACACACACACACACACACACACACACAAACACCAGCTTCAAGGCTGATTAAACACCTTTCCTGGTTTCTTTCACAGCTCACAAGCATTCCTTATTAGAGCACTTAACATAACTACTCATGCTTTCCTCTTTATGATAACAAGTGACCTTTTGAGACCCCAAGCCTGGAAAAGATCATGGTTTCACTTCTTCTGATATCTAAATCAACATAAAAACATTCCTAGGCCATAAATACATGTAGGGAAGTTCAAGCCAGTTGTGATTTTTTTTTCCCATGTTGATAAAATAGTTGTGTTAATGTAAAAAATATCAAATTATTTCCTTACAATTTCTTGGTACTCTTTTATTGGTTCCCAGGCACATAGTTGGTCTGCTTACTGGGCAGTCTCTACCTTCTTCCTAAGACTTAAGCATCATGGGGGGTTTTAAAGTATTATCTACTTTAAAATCATCAGTATCCTCAAGGCCTAGTAACATCAGACACCAAGTAAGAAGTCATCAAATGCTGGATGGATGGATGGATGGATGGATGGATGGATGGATGGATGGAGAAATGAGTGAGTTATTTCTGGATAGAGAGAAGTCCCAGGACATGTCAGAGTTTTCAAAGAAGTAAACTCTAAAACCAATCTTGGAGGATGACCAGTGAAAGACTTCAGGCAGATATTCAGGGTGGGAAACAAGCATATCTTGACATTTCTTCTCCAGGTATTATGAGCTCCATTTAATTTAACTTAGCTGTGCTCTCAGGTTGGGTTGGAATCCATCAAGTCCCTGGTGTTAGAGCTTTTCACGTCCTTCTAGTCAGCTTGACATGGAGAGACCTTATGGGTGGTCTCTGAAGTTGTCAGCAGCTTTGGCCACTGCCACAAATAATTTATTCCTTCTGCTTGGGCTTTTGCTACTGAGAGGGACAGGCTAATTGGGTCTTTCTGGCAATTCACGTCAGTTAGAAGCTTCCTGCTAAGATCCCTCTACCTCTTTTCCAACCTTTCTCAGTGCCAAGGCATAAAGAGGAGGAATATTTATAAAGCACATGCCTGCTGAGAATACCCTCTAGTGATTGTTTTCCCCAATCCAAGTATTCCTTGCCAGCTACTTCAAAGACTTTTGAAGTCACTGCTAATTTAAAAGCAATAATAAGATTGACACTGAAATGCTTCCCAGCTGGTTTTTCTGGGCAATAACTCTCACCAGTTCCTTTGCAACCTGCTTTCTGTTACAATTTGGGGTTTGCAAAACATGGCTTTTAAAACACATTCAAACAGAGCAGAACAAGTTTCTAAAACAAAGAAATAACATGGTCCTGGCATGGATATAAACATGTTCTTCTCCATTTAGGACATATTTCTTAATAATGAACCTCAGTGAATGTGGGTTATAGAGTCAGCAAATCCTAGGTTCAAAACCAACTTTTCCATTTATTAATTGGATAAGTTATTTAACCTCCCTGAAGGTCAAATCTCAGCTCTGCCACTTTTCAGATGGTAACTTAGGCTTGGTCAATTCTCCAAATCCCTCTGAGAATCAGGTCCTTTCCCCCATCAAATGGAAATAAGATATATGTCATATGGTATATATTAAGGATTAAATTTTATGACATATAAAACATTGCTGAGTAAATGTTCAATAAAATGGTAGGCTTTGTAGATGGAGAGATGAAAAGAGGAAAAATATGCAAGATACTGGTACATGCATTGCTTGGCATGCTCAGCAAGCACCATCTATTAAAAAAAACTGTTTTCATTGGAGTGTATCAGCTGTTGCTTCATAATCAATCACTCAAAGCTCAGTGATTGATTTTATTACTGCTTTTATTAGTTTTGCACTGTTTTGCTGTAAACATTTTATCAATGTTTAATCCCAATCTTAAAATAATAACAGTTAAGTATGGCTCATGATTCTACACTTCACCTGCAGGTTGGCAGTTCTTCTGATCTAGGATGGCTTCAATTTCAATGGTTTCTCTGCTCCACATGGTTTCTTATCCTCTGGCAGGCTAGCCTCAGCTGGTTTACACAGGGACCAGGCAAAAGGTCTCAAAAGAGAGTGAGTTAAAGCTTGGAACTGGCACTTCATAATTTCTGCCACATTCATTGGCCAAAACACATCACCAGGCCAGCCCAGATCCAAAGACTAGGGGAAAGAGTGCACCTCTTGATGGAAGGAGTTGTAAAATTACATGCCAAAGAGATGGAAAGCATGTCCATTTTTACAATCACTGCCCCAAAATAAATTATAGTGGACATTTTACAATGAATTTATCATGAGAATTCATATGCTCTGTCTTCAGGCATAGGCTCAGAAACAGCCTTTCAGAAATGATCAGTTACAAGATTTTCCTTTTGAAAAAACTTGTTAAGCAGGTAGTTTGCATCATATGTCCTTGAGAGAATTACCCTGTCTTTACTCACATGCTGTCAGTAAGATATTTCACTATCTGATGGTATCTTCCCAGGCCCATTGCAGGATAGTGGTGAGTGACAATCTATAGAATATACTTATGTGTAACAGCTGCAATTCTCTTACCAAAGCTAGGAGAGTATAATGGGCAGGATGCACCTCCTGAATGCTATACTTGTTACAGGCCCATCAGACCATCCAATTCAGGGTGAGTAGCTTTGCTAAAGACCTAGAACTCATTGGGCCTACAAGAAAGGGTAGAGCCAGTGCCTTCAGGGGTGGGAGAGGAGCAGATTACCAACCATTTCCCATCTTAATCATAGCAAAGATAGAAATTGCAGCTTACACAAGGAGTAGAGAAGATGGTTCTGAAACTCTGGTCTCATTTCCAAGGTTTTATAGACACTTTTATTTTTAAAGAGTACAGAATTTAAAATTAGAACTTGGTGTGAATCCCAGTTCTGCTATTTACTCACTCTGTGACCTTGGATGAATTACTTGCCACTCCTGGCTTCCGTTATTCCAAGCTCTAATATGGGGTCAACAATACTTAATTTACAATGATGCTATGAGGACTACATTAAGAAAATACCATAAAGGGCCTGACATAAGGTAGGCTTTCAACAAATGTTTAGTCCACATTCCATCATTCCAGCAGCCTCCCAAAATTCAACATTAGTAGGACAAATCAGAGTGAGATCTTTGAACAATGGATTTGCATATCTTCTTGCTGACATAGCACAATGTGCACTAACTAGAGAGAGTGAAGAAGAAAGTGACCCAAGTTGAGGCTTCAAAGAACTGGACTCATAAAAATGCCACCTCTACCTTCCAACCCATTCATCCCCATTTGTGACTTCTTATTCCTCAGTCTTTCTCTTCTAAGCTGATCTGGGTGGTCAGCTTAGCCAGAATTACCTATACAAGCATGAAGTCAGAGAATAATGGAACACTTGGGATTCTGAAGCTTTCTGCTTTTATATACAGCCATTCAGAATAGAGAGAAGAGTCAAAATCACCTCTAATGCGGACCAGATCCTAGAAGCTGGTCTGTCAGAGGCCCAGCCTCAGTCTTCCAGGGCAGGACTTACGCTGATTAAGTCTACTGGAGTATCTCTTAGTACCTCCATGAAGACAACCTCACATGTATCTAATACTTACAATAACCCTAAAATAAAAGTACTGTATAGTTAAGATGAGGTTTGACTAAAAGTAAGGGAGACCCAGAAACTAAGAGTGCCTTAACATTCCTCTCTCATCATAAATTCTAAGACAGAAAGTGGGAAAATATGTTGACTTTGCTCCAAAACTTCTTCAGGAGCCCAAGCTCCTCTAGGTGTGACCTCCATTCTCAAGGTCTCCTCATGGTCCAAAATGACTGCCTTAGCTCCAGTCATTATGCTTACAAGGAGAAGCAAGGAGAAGAAAGGCAAAAACTAAAGTCAAAGAATATACACCTAGCTGTCTTAAGAAAAAAAAAAAAAAAGTCCAAGTAGGGACCTATGCCATGTTAGCATATGTATCATTGGACAATACTTAGTCAAAAACCTAGCTAGAAAATAATAGTCTGTACTCTGGGTGGTGATTATTCTTAAGGAGGAAGGAGGGGATGGATATTAGGGGGAAAAATCCCAGCAGTGTATGCCAATGATATTAAAACGCCTTTATACAGAAAAGGAAAGGGCCTCAGAGGTGTTGGCACTTGCTTAGCTGGTGAATAGCTAGCCCAGATTTGAGCCCGAGACTGTGCGAGTTTCCACATCCCACTCTTTCTACTAAATTATATTGTCAAATTCCATTATTTCTAGGGGAATCAAGACCACAGATCATCCCATTAATGAGTAGGTTAGTGCAGTGTGGAGTTCCAGAAATGCCCCATCACAAACTTTGTACCTCCTCCTTCCACTGCTGTGCAGCAAGGATTATAATTAAGGATTATTGTTCTGCTGGTGAAACCATGTACTAGCTGAACAATTCTGGAGAAAATCACAAAAACTTGTTGCCTTTGAGTTTCTTCATCTATAAAATTGATTTGCTAAAGTAAAAATCCAGGGCTTTAATATATGTAAAAGCAATATACTATCAAAAGAACACTATAAATAGATACTAGCACATTGTTTTTTTATATAAAGCATTGGGTATGTTATTTTATTTAAGTGTGTTCTCAGAAGTGGGGAAAATTTACTTCTACTTGGGTCAATCTTTAAAGACTTCTTGGAAGCAGTGGCATTTTTATTTATTTGGCTGTTAGGGACTGGAGAGGAAAGTGCTTCAGGCAGAGGCCAGCCACAATATAGGGACATAGAGTGGGCAGAACATGGTGTTTGAGGAAGAGTAAGAAATGAAAGAAGAATGAACGCCCATGAATCTTTGGTGAAGGACAATTATCCTTGCAATCATGTGGCCACACTGTGGATAACCTTCATTCTCAAGGTCACCTTATGGTCATGGTATTGTGTGGCTGCTTTAGCTACCCTGGTCACCATTGTCTTGTCCCAGGGGTCTTTCAGAAGGAGAAAAGGCAGGCAGAGTTTGGCAGAGGTTGTGGCTATCTCTGGAGGGTGATTCTAGAGCCCATTCCCGGAAGAATATCTAACAGATGGGCCAGTGAGGGATACAAAAAAGAGGAAAGAGGACACCTCACTCCATTTCCAAATCAGCAAAGGTCAGAATTATACAGTAGATGCTCCTAAACCAGCTCATATCTTGAAGATCCCCAAATTTTGATACTATTATTCTTTTATCCAAAATCTAACAATAAAAATTCAGGAGAATTCTTGTGCTTCCTTAGCAACATGATAGTAGAAAGGGCAGCAGTGTCACCATCCACGGTAGCTGGGAACAGACAGAGTACCACCTGGGGCATGAGTGAGGGACAAGCAACAGGTAGGAGCAGGCAGGGTGGTCCCAGAAGCCAAAGGATAAGTTCATAAGAATCACAGTGGATTTTCTAGTGCTGGATCCCCTGAATGAATCTTTGGCCTCCTTTCTCCCTTAGCTTAAAGCTAAGATTCATAGTTCAGTCAAATACATGTCTACACTTCTTTCCCAAGGCATAGGGAAGGCTCCTGGCTGTCTGGAACTTGAGGTTTATGCAATTCAGGAACACTTTTTGAGAAATAGAATACAAATTTAGAATTATCAAATTAATTTTGAAGCCTTGGAAGAGACCTGTGCAAAGGAATTGAAGGAAAAAAAAAAAAGGTAAAGAGAACACCAGTCAGTAAGTAAATATTAACCGGGACTCATGTGGGACTTGGCTCCAGAATCATTAACCAGATGTGTGACAATAGTTGCATCACTGCCTTCTCTGAGACTCAGCTTTCCTTCTGGAAAATGAAGGTGCCCTCCACCCCCCATCACCACCCCATCAGTTAGGGTCATGGCAGGAAACAAATGACTCATTCAAGATAGGTCATAGCAGAGGGATTTAGTAAGTGAGAACTGGGTGAAGGCAAAGCATAAAAAGTGCTGATAGAGCACCCAAGGTTTGCACAGCAGACAACTGTCCCCAACACTAGGTCTGAAAAGGCAGGTACTGAACCACAGAAAAGGTAAGTAACTTCATGGAGAGGATCTCTCAACGGTGTCCTCAGAGAAGCAGCTCACATTGTGTGACCTTCAGGAAAGGGGTTGGGAGAATAAATATGCCATCATTATTCACCTCCCTCCCCCACCAACTTCTGCCAGGGCTCCTTGTTGGAGAAATGCACCCAGAACTCAAAAGACAAGGTAATCCACTGATGTGGTGCATACAGGTCAGTCTCCCTGAGGCACAGAACAAGAAAGAGAATGATGGAGATGGGTCTGGAGGAGCAAAGACACCATAAGAGTTCCTGGTCTCTTTAGATCTGACATACTAGTGGGTTGTCTGTACAGAAGGTCTCCAAAAGTTTGCTGGCTTAAAACAGAGTTTAAGGGATTTATTTCCTGATTTTTGCTCTGCACCATAAAAATGGTTTTGCCCAAAGATTATAAAGGCAGTTATATAACTGTGTCCCATACCCCCTAAAAATGGAATGCTTGAGCTAGACTTTAAAGTCTAACTTTGGGCGCATCATGCTATTTCTCAGAGCCTGCTTCTTCATCTGCTTCACAAGATTGTTGCAATAACCAACTCAGATCACAAGATTTGTGCTTTGTAACCTGTAAATCAGCGTGTGAAAGTTAGTTTTTATCATCAGAACTAAGTAGTAACAGTGATAAGTACTATTTTTTGAGGTTTATTCTATATTCCTGAACTAAATAATAATTAGTTCTTCCAAATAATTCTATCAGGAAGATACTATCACCCCCCCCATTACAGATGAAGAAACCGAGATCAAGAGGCATTACATAATTTAATCAAAGTTATACAGGAAGAACAGCACCTCTCAAATATTAATGCACCACAGAATCAACTTGTGTATGTCAGAATCAACCAGTAAAAGGCAGATTCTGATTAAGAAAGTCTGGGATGGGGCCTGAGGTTCTGAATTTCCAACTAGTTGCTATTGTTGGTCCACCAATCATGCCCTGAATAGCAGGGAACTAAAATGAGGAAAGCAGAGAAACAAATCCAGTAATCTGGATTACTCCAGAGTCTGGATGTTAAACCCCTATACAAACAATGGCATTGATACTCCCTTAACTTAAAGGGTCTTTGGAAGAGGCCAAGCCTAGGGACATTGGCTGCACAATCACTTAGGTGAGCATGTAGGAGAGGACAAGTGTGAGAGAAAAGCAGGTCACATAGCCATGCCTGGAATCTAGGTGGGATTGAAGACCTATTTACCTACCCCCCTCCCACCAATTGGGCCCTAAGTCCTGGAACTTCCACCTCTTCTTTCCTACCCCCACTGTCATGGACATACTCCAGGTTCAAATTTCAGCTCTGCCATTTATTAGCTGGGTGACCCTTTAACTCTCTCTTTGCCAGATAAAAGAATACATTCATAAGGTTGTGGTAAGGGATATACCAGTGAATATATATATTGAAAATGCTTAAAAGAATGTCTGGCAAATAGTAAGCAATAAACCAGTCAAAGAGCATCATCACTGGTCTCCTTGACTCAAGGCCAATTCCCTTCAGATCCATCTTCACTGGCTTCAGACCCTTTGGTGATAGCCTTTGACTTCAGTGTGGCATGCTTGGTCTTTCCTTCAGATCCTGGTTCCTGCTAAGGTCTTGTACTCTGATCATATTAAATGATCCACCTTCCCTGAAATTAGCATTTACCTTTTTTATTTTGAGCCTTTGCATGCGCCATTCCTTCTGCTTGACCTGCACTCTTTTTTTTTTAAAGATTTTATGTATTTATTTCAGAGAGAGAGACAGAGAGAGAGAGAGAGAGAGAGAGAGAGAGCACACAAGTGGGAGTAGGGGCAGAGGGAGAGGAAGAAGCAGACTCCTTGCTGAGCAGGGAGCCCTGACAAGGGGCTCAATCTCAGGATCCGGGGAACATGACCTGAGCCAAAGACAGACACTTAACTGACTGAACCACCCAGGAGCCCCAACACTCTTAATCTCTCAAGATCAAACTCAAATACTGCATCCTCTGTAAGCCAGTCCCAATTCCCCTGCTCTCCCCCACAGACATGACCACTGTTCCACTGCCCCAGAATACTCTTCATCCTCTATTATGGAATGTCAGAGGGTGACCACTTACCCATGCCCTTCTCCCTGTTCTAGATTCTGAGCCCATATCATGTACCCTCTAGGTCTAATCCACATCCTGGCATGTGATGAAGAGATGCTAAGGGTTTGAGGAAAGATAAAACAGGAAGCAAAGGAAGGAAGAAAAGAAAGGAACAAAGGAAGGGACGGGGGGGTTTGGGTCCACTTTTACTGCTGTGGACCTGGGTTTCTGGGGCTATAGAGCTGGCTCACATTAATTCACCGGTACAAAGATTCTCCCTTCTTAAAAATACATTTTGTTTCCAAAAATCTGTAAAACAAAATTGTCCTGCGAACCATTAGAGACGATGGACTCTGAAAAACAAACTGAGGGTTCTAGAGGGGAGGGGGGTGGGGGGATGGGTTAGCCTGGTGATGGGTATTAAGGAGGGCACGTTCTGCGTGGAGCACTGGGTGTTATGCACAAACAATGAATCATGGAACACTACATCAAAAACTAATGATGTAATGTATGGTGATTAACATAACAATAAAAAATTATTAAAAAAAAATTGTCCTGGTTGTTTGGGCTAAACTCACGTACTTCCCCACTGAAGTGAGGTTGTATTGCAGGTGATGGAAGTCAGGAGCATTTATTTATGGATTAGCCTCAGATAAGCTCTGGAGAGCCTTTGTCATCTTTCAAGCCACCAGGCAAAAGATTGTTTCTGAGGGAAAATGCCTTCTGAATAGCAACTGAACTCCTAGGATTGGCTTCCCTAGCATGGCAGGTGGAGAGGCTGGGGAAGAACACAAGACGGGAGCACTTTCTGGGTCAAAGCTGGGGAGTAAATTTTTATCTGTGAAGCATGTGTTCATTTCATTTGCATAGTGGATGACACCTTCTCCTTGCCCCTGTGTCTGCGGAGCTGTAAGAACCTGTCACTGTGGCCTCGGAGGTGACATTTGATGAGGATTTTGTGAACTGAGAGGACTCTGTGCTGAAACAAAGGGCAGGACCAGTAGCTACCACTTCTCTATCACAGCAATGCTGTGAGATTAGGACTGCTGGCACCATCATTCTGTGGAAGCAGTTGAAGTGTCTAGGCCCCGTAGTCAATAGCTAGTGAGTGGTTCCCACAAAAAGACAGAGTCATGCAAGGCCTCACCCCCAGAACCTGTGAATGTGACCTCACTGGGAACAAGTGTCTTTGAAAATGTAACTAAGTGGAGGATCTTGAGATGAGGAGGTCTCTGGAACTATTTCGGTGGGCCCTAAATCAAGTGACAAGTGTCCATATAAGAGACACAGAGAAGACACACAGAGGAGAAGGCAAAGTGAGGACGGATCAGAGGGAGAAGTGGCCACAAGCCGAGGAATGCCAACAGCGGCCAGAAGCAGGAGACGCAAAGGAGGAATTCTCCCCTAGCGCCTCCAGAAGGAGTACAGACCTAATGGCTCCTTGATTTCAGACTTCCAGCCCCCAGAACTGTGAGAGAATAAATTTCTGTCGTTTGAAACCACAAGCGTATGGTCATTTGTTATAATGGCCTCAGGAAACGAATTCGGTGTGGAAGCCAGGATTCAGACCTAAGCCTGCCTGGCCCTGCTCTATAAGTTGGGACAGATGATCTACATTTCAAAGACTGTTTCCTCAACCGTTAAAAGGGAGTTACAGCAAAGATTAAGTGAGGTAATGTGCTCAATTTAAGTATCTGACACACTTGCTTAGGAGGGAGACCTCAGCCCTACCTTAGTAGAAATTTATGGAGCCAGCAGGGCACAGAAGGAAATGAAACTCAGGAGGCCTCAAAGCTTGAATTCAGGAGACATGACAATGTTTTCTGCCATTTCCTGGCTGTGTGACTTTGGTCAATTTCCTTAACCTCTGAGCCTGAGTTTCCTCATTGGCAAAATGGAGATAATACCTTCTTCCCAGGACTGTTCTAGAGAGTAAATAAGATCAAGTTGAAACATAGCATGATAATGGTTTTCCTTTCTTCCTTCTTGGTTGTTCAGATTTAGAAACATAAGCCAGTTCCTCTGCCTAGGACATCTCAGATATGCATAAGGCAAGGTCTGCTTACACTGTTTTCAAATATTCAGTGAAAAGTCTAGTTCTTCCAACCTCAAATGGGGGCCCACATTGAGTCTACACTAGGCAATCGCTAGAAATACAGAGTTGAATACGGATGAGCAGAACTCATTTCACCAACTTAAAATTCTCTCAGAATTCATGATTTGAGCACTCTGAACTGAACTTGAACCCTTTGGCATTTGAATTGGCTTATACAGTTTTGATTGCAAGAAAAGAGAATTTTAAAAAGTCATTAAACAAGGTGAAAAGCCTTATTGGACATGAATTGGCTCTTAAAGAATATTACAATGATATAAAGCTCAAATGGGTCAGAAATTTATGAAAGTCATTTCCCTTAAATAAAACATGATTTTAAATATTGAAGGGAGAACGCTTTGCAAAATGTACTTCATGTTTTAAAACATCTGAAGAACTGCAAGAGTTTTTGCTCATTCCAAAGACATTGTGCTGGATGTCAACAGCTGCATCAAAACTGGGGGCTCTACTGGGCCTCAGCCTATGCACTGAACCACCTGCTCAGCTCTGCTGGTCTCAGGGCAAAACCACACTAAGCAATCCTTGTCTGCCCAACCTAAGAGGCCACTTAAAAACTGGGCATTGGATACACAGATTGGAGCCCCAGTTGGTACTTGATACACTACATTGGAACCGCCTGCCTGTCAAATAGAATGTGAACTTCTTGAGAGTAAATAAGAGGCTTTTTCACTGTTATATTTTCCAACACTTAACTCAATAAGGCAGTCAGTAAGTGGGGGATAGATGACTGAGTAGGTGAGTAATTAAAAGAGAGGAGGGGAGAGGGAGGAAAAACAGTTATAGATCAGACAGATGATAGATGATGATTGATGATAGATGATAGATAGATAGATGATAGATAATAGATAGATAGATAGATAGATAGATAG
This sequence comes from Eumetopias jubatus, assembly GCF_037043125.1. Taxonomy (NCBI): domain Eukaryota; kingdom Metazoa; phylum Chordata; class Mammalia; order Carnivora; family Otariidae; genus Eumetopias; species Eumetopias jubatus. The sequence continues at coordinate 191,518,349 of NW_028274808.1, read as the reverse complement.
ATAGATAGATGATAGATAGATGATAGGTAATGGGTAGATAGATGATAGATAATGGATGGATAGATGATAGATGGATAGATAGAGAAGATGTACTGAAGGATGCATGAATAAAAAGATGAAAGACTGGGTGATGAATGGATGAACGAAAGAAGGAGGGAGAGATGGATAAATGGGTGGATGAATAGGTGATGATGGTGTCTACTTAGGAATTGCTACTTAAATGAACTAATAATCCCACACTTGAAGATTCTAGTCCCAAGTTTTCTTCTCTCTTCCAAAAGATCATGTTTACCTTTTTTTTTTTTTTTAAGATTTTATTTATTTGACAGAGAGAGACACAGTGAGAGAGGGAACACAAGCAGGGGGAGTGGGAGAGGGAGAAGCAGGCTTCCCGTGGGGCAGGGAGACAGATGCGGGGCTCAATCCCAGGACCCTGGGATCATGACCTGAGCCGAAGGCAGACGCTTAACAACTGAGCCACCCAGGTTCTCCTCACATTTACCTTTTAAAACAGTGGTCTATGATGCCTTAATCCCCAAATATACTGCATCTTCTAGTTGTTTTTTTCTAGTTAACAATGAAATAGTTAAGTGGCAATGTAGAAAAGCAACTTGGGATCAGAGAATCTATGCTCCAGTCTAGAACCTCACACACACACACACCCCAGCCATGTGGCCTTGGCTAGGTCGCTTTTACCTCTGAGTTCAGTGTCATTATTTCTAAAATAAAAATGGATCCAATACTGTCAGTTGACTATCAACAGACATCCCCCTTTTACTTGCTAACATTATTTCCATTTGATTCAGAAGCAATTTGCCGAATCTCCGAGAGTAAGTCATGACTGGTTTATGTCATAAACTCCCATTCACATTTGCCAGTTACCCAATTCTGGCCAAAAAGAAATAAGGGGATGTCAAGGAATTCTGGGGATTTAAAAACGAACAAACAAAACAAAACAAAACAAAAAACAGCTGACTAAGGAGAGAGCTCCTGAGCCATCATCCCTTCCCTCCCTGCTTTGGGTTGTGTTGTATGAAACCTTGAAGCTTGGAGCTCAAGCAGCAGCTATTTTATAACCATGAAAAGAAAGACAAGGGATTTCAACAATTCTGACCCATACTCTTGACATTGTTGCGGCTGATAATTCAAATTCAGAATCTACCTATGCTCACCTTCTTGCTATCTTAGACCTCTAAAAAATGGGTATCACGTATCATACTTTCCATATGTCAGCTACTGTTTGCATAAATTAATTTATTTCACCCTCACAACTACAGTTATTATTATATCTGTTTCACAGATGAAAATAACAAGATGCAAAGATGCTAAGAAACTTGTCTACAATGAGAGCTAGCAAGTGGCAGAAGTTAGATTTGAATGCTAACAAGGGTCATCATGTAAACATCCCACCACACTGCTTTCTCTTGTTTGCTAAATGTTTAAGTTTGGATGCAGTCACAAAACCATACCAAGTTATGCAAAGCTTATCTTTCTATCTTGCAACCCTAAGACATACATATCTAATATTATTCTCAAATGTATAAATTAGGGTAATGGTGAACACCAAGGTTGAATCATCTGCCAAAGTCCCCACAGCAGGGAAGTGGCAGAGCCGGGATGGAAGGAGCCCCAGTCCCCCTGGCTCTGAAGCTGATTCGCTTTCTATTTCTGTGCCTACCTTCCTATGAGATGCTCATTTCTTTGCACAGTGTAAGGAGGCCCAAAGGAGCCCTCAGTGATGCTAATGAAACATGAGTCCTAGGTTGAAAATAGTCCAGCAGGCCAGTGAGGGGATTTGGGAACAAATCCCAAAGGCGTGTTTAATACTCTCAAATGTTCCTATAGTCTACTTTCCTCTGATCCAACGTCTCAAAGGTCACCTCTTCCCCTAGCTCTATAATTGAGAAAAACACTGGGGACTTAGCACTTACAGGTTCAGAAACCATGGTCCTTCCTCGATATGGGTCATTTCAGTCTTGTTGCAGAGAAACACTACCAGCACCCATCTTATCTATAAACCAAGTCGGTCCTCACAATGCACTGAGCTAAGCCCATTGTGTTTGGAAGGGGCTGGGATGGAGTTAGAGAGGGAATAAGTCAAAGGAGGATCCAAGGGATGATGAGTGGTCAAGATTCAGAGACCCTGTGACCTAAAAAATACCAAAGATCATTTGGTCTAATTAATTTACAGACAGTGAACATGAGACTCAGAAACATTCATTAATAACTGCAACTATCATCCACACATCATCCACTGTGATATTTGAATTCATTTAATCCCTACAAAAAAAATCTGAACAATAGGTGATATCTCAAAGCTAAGACTAATGCTCAGAAAGACTAGGTGATTTACTCAAGGTCACAGAGCTAATAAGTGGCATAAGCACATTACGCAGGCAAGACTTCTATCCTCAGACAACTGTTCTTTATAGTTACTGAGCTTGTTGAAGCCCCTAAGGAGGGACCTACATTCAAAAAAGAAATCAAGGAGTGGGAAGGGGAGAGTCTAAAAGGACACTGAGAATGAAGGAAGGACTCAGGGCTGAGCTTGCTGGGATATACAGCCCCTGAAAACGCACACAAACATGTGTGCTGGTGTGCGTGGTTGGAGAAGAGGAAAGGCACCAAAGCTTTAGCTTTAGCAGATTCTCATAGCTGCCTGTTAAGGTCTTTTAAGTACACAGATTTGGTGGGATGTGAGGGGGAGGGCAATTAGAGACTCTCTCCAAGTCATAAGACAAAGTAGTGATAAATGAAGGTAACACTGTGTGTGTGTGTGTGTGTGTGTGTGTGTGTGGGTGTGTGTGTGTGTGTATCCTTGCTTTTTCAGTACACAGTCTGTGTTTTTTCTAGTAAGTGGAGTTTTCCTCACAGTTTTTAAAAGTTCTGAGAAATTATCTGAGAAAAGAATGGAAAAAAATTACAAACAGAAATATGGCTGCCATGAAGTTGAGAAGGCACCACTGTGCAGTCGTTGTGTGTGGCAAGTAGGTGGGGTGAAGGAAACACAGTTTGGCTCTCTCTACACACTTTTGATGCTTTTGTTGATATTGCAAAACAGTCAATCTACATGTGAGCTTCCTTCCCACTGAAATTAAAAGCTAACCAACAGCACCCCTGCCAGCTTCTTCTTCTTGCTAAGACAAGTTTAGCATGGAGGAAGACATCAGTGTGACAAAGTTTGAAAGTTAATTATAACCTTCTAGGTACTGCTCCTCCACTCACTTGTGGTGATACTGGTAAGCCATGCCTTGCTCTGAGATTGTTGTTCATCTGTAAAATGGAGACAGATGATAATCATACCTCCTGGCCTTCTTTCCTCACTTCAGCCACAGGACTTTGGCACACACTATTCCTTCAGCCTGGAATATGTTCCCCAACATTTCCTTTATCATACAGTTTCCTAGACATGTTTCAGGACCCTCATAGATTCATACAAGTTGTCCTTTTACATTCATTAGCGTAGCTGCTTGATGGTATCTCTCGCCCATAAAGACTGAAATTTCCTCTGAGGTAAGGGGGTCTTGTCTGTTTTTGCTTGTCATTACAACCCAGGGTCCATGCCCTGTGCCCTTCATGGAGTGGACACTCAAAAATATATGCTGAATTACTGAGTGTCTTTCAAAGGGTTGGCTTAAGGATCGATCAAAGGATTTAATGTATCTAAAGGAGTTGTATGAAACTCTTTTCCTTCTTTTCTTTTGCTTTTTAGCACTAAACCAATTTGAATTATGATAATTATCTTGGAGAGTCCATGTATACAAACTCAGAATCATACAAGGAGAGGTTCTGTTTTGCCATGAACACTCCACTCTCTCCTCTCGTGCTTGTAGTCGCATGTGGAACATTCCAGTCCTGCCTCTTTGACCTTGAGCAGTTGAGGTGACCTGAGAGAAAGCATGTAAAGCATTTGTGTATTGCCTGAGAAATTGTGAGTGCTCAACTAATGATAGTTCTCGCTCTCTTTTTTTTTTCCATTTGGTTTACAGGATCATTGTGAAGAAAACTTCAGATGATGGTGATAAAAAGTCTTTATAGAGGAGGTATCACATGACATTACTATTATTTTCTGAGGACATGCCAGACTCCCTTTCCCTGATTTCACATGATTTAACAGAAAGTATTCACCTTCTTTAGCAGACAGGAAGACCTCTTCTCCTTGCCCTGCTTTCTTGTTCTACCTTAACTTTTCTCTGAGGTGGAGTCATTCAACTCATTGCTAGCAGTAGTCATTGGTCCATTGGGTGGAGCTCATCTACAATAACCTCAAGCCCTGGGGATTTGGTCTCTCTCTTCCCTTCCCCCTCTGGACCAGTGAGAAGAGTAATTTAAATTAGGGGATCTGGGCTGTAGACTCAAACCTTACCAGGGTGTGCTACCCCAAGGCCAAGACAGGAGTTGGGACTTAGCAAAACCATTTTCTATCTCACTATAACATAGGTTCTTTTGCATAGACTATCAATAATAAATCTAACATTTTGGCTCTCCATCTGCTGATTCTCTTGTCTATTTCCCAACTGTTTCAAAACTCAGCAAAGAGGGGTACTAGTTATGAACTAAATCTCAGACCAACACTGCCCCTACCCTTTGTATCTCATTGTCTAACACAATGCTGGGCACATAGTAAACACTCACTTTGGGAATGAGTATTATCCAACATTTACTAAAGGCTTATCATGTGCTACACACTGTTCTAAATGCTTCACGTTTTGCTTTGTTCTGGTTTGCATTTAATCCTCATAACAACTCCGAAGCTGATTTTAGCATTATCCTCATTGTACAAAGTAGTAAATGGCAGAACAGAGAGTTTATATAACTTGCTCAAAGTCATACCACCAGTGAGTGGCAGGTGTGGGATTTGAGTGTTGTCAGCGTGACTCCACTGAATGCATGCTTAGCCACTACAGTCTAAAGTGCTTGGTTAGGGCGCCTGGGTGGCTCAGTTGGTTAAGCGACTGCCTTCAGCTCAGGTCATGATCCTGGAGTCCTGGGATCGAGTCCCGCATCAGACTCCCTGCTCAGCGGGGAGTCTGCTTCTCCCTCTGACCTTCCCCCCTCTCATGTACTCTCTCTCTCTCAAATAAATAAATAAAATCTTAAAAAAAAAAATAAAATAAAGTGCTTGGTTAAGGAAGACATCTGCAAATGTCATTTGCCTTCAGTTGTAGTGCAAAGAATCTATACAAGTGCTCACGAAAAATAAATGCTTTTCTGTAGAGGAAACACATGGCTTTTATTTTTTTTATATTTGGGGGGGCAAGTGGAAGGGGCAGAGGGAGAGAGGGAATCTCAAGCAGTTTCCACTCCCAACACAAAGCCGGACACAGGGCTTGATCTCATGACCCTGAGATCATGACCTGAGCTGAAATCAAAGGTCAAACGCTTATCCAACTGAACAACCTAGGTGCCCCAAATGCTTGGTTTTTTGAAGAATCACAAATTTGATGACTCTGGAATTAAGGATGAGAGCTGGGTATCTGGCTATTTAGTATATAATTAGTTATTTAGCCTAACATTATAAAAAATGGGGTAGGTGACAGAATAATCCTGTTTTACATTCATTTATTTAAAGGTCATAGGTAGAAATAATGAGAAGCCCTAGGGCAAGTATAAGAATCCCCACAACCCAAAATAACTGAGACTACTAGAAATGGCTTGCCTGAGAGCTCCCTTTGGTTCTGCTCCTCTCAGAGACTGCATGCTCTGCATCTCACCCAGAGTTTGTCCTGGCTTTACACACATCCATGCTGAAGACCCCAACTTCAGGCCTGATCACTTTCAGACAAGGTCACTTAATGTTGGTTCCATAGATGGTCAGACCAGTAGTCAGCCATGCTTCACCCCCTTGCTCTCCTAGAGATTTATCTCCCTAGGACCCACTCATTTATACCAAACCTTGTTCAAATCAATCTTTTAAAACAATCTAATGTCGTGGGCCTATTGTTTTACTATAAGATTTTTTAAATTAATAGGTATCTAAAGCCTCTTAGCTCAGGATTTCAAAATTAAAACCAGCCATTTACTGAGTACCTACAACATGCCAGGTATCTAAAATACATTCATCCTACTTAATCCTAATAATAATAATAATAATAATAAATAATGTTGTGTGAGTACTATTCTAACTAAACAGGTGAGAAGACCAAATCTCTGGATAGTCAAGTGACTTGCCTAAATTAACATGGCTACTGGTCAGCAAAGGAGGGATTTGAACCCAAATCCTTTCCTGACACTATGTTCCTTCAACAAACTTTGTTGTTACGATGAGCAATGACTTGTGTTCTAATTCAATGACCAAGGGTAACCTTGCAGTTGCTAAAACAATACATGAGGCAATCATTTCACTTCAGACAAATCTTGTGACCCACAATGTTATCACTGCCTAGCATCTGGCTTGTTGGTTAAAAGATCAGTCACGTGACTTCATCATTAAACCTCATCGAGTATACCCAGCTGCCTATCTTCCAAGAGTGAGGCTGCAGTCAACTCCACCTGATAAACAAGGCTCAGCACCAGTTGCTTTTCTTGTCACTAAACCCTTGTGGGTCTCACTGTCACCAAGTCCCATCAATTCAGGAGTGTGTAGCCCTGGCTGATGGAGAGTTCCAGTTAATGAAGCACCAGATGACTGAGAGCTGATTGCACTCTGTAGACATGAAAAGCCCACAGACAGAGAAAACTGATAGTCTTAGACAGTGCTGGTCGGAGCGCAAGAACAGTTCGGTCAAACTGAACAAAATTATGAATATTGAAACATTTTGACCCATGGAATTCCTCTTTCAACAATTTACCTTATGGGTAACCTACACAGGCATGGAATTGTATATGTATTAGCATTGTTTGTAAGAACAAATATTGGAAACAATTAAAACGTCCATCAATAGAGACAGTTTAAATAAAATGATAAATGTCCACAGTCTCTTATTCAGAACCCTTGGGGCCAGTTTTGACTCAGAATGCAGATTCTTTTTTATTTTAGTAAAATAATACAACCTAGGTATGATATATGCTTCCATTCCCAGCAGAGCCTGAGCAATGCCCAGCAACCAAATATATTCATCCTTCTGAAACATACCCCATGAAACCAAATGGCATTACCAAAACAATAAATATTTTCGTATCAGCTCAAGTCAGTTTTGCTGCTATATAAGTGTGGGTGTCAAAATGTGGGGTAAAACTAAGTTTTCAGGGCTTTGGGGATTTGGGAATTAGAGGTAAGTGTTCTGGACCTGTGCTGGAATATTGTAAAACCAGCTAAAAATAAGGGAGACAACTCAATTACTGATATGGGAAGTTCTCCAAAAAATATTGTAAAGTGAAAAATGTAATATGTCAGGCATTGTATACAGGATGGTATCACCTCTGTTCTACACACAGACACACAGGACTGCAGATGCATAGAATATCTCTGCAAAAATTCACAAGGAACCAATTTTGGTTTTTGTCTCTGGAAAGGAGCCTGGGGAATAGGAGTCAAAAAAAGACTCCCTTTTGCTTTACTTACACACTTTGGAATATTTTACAATTTATAGGGAGTGCCTGCATCACCAAATTAAATTAAATGCATACATTTAAATTCCCTTGACCACCTCCCTGAAAAGCTTTCCCCGAACACCCTCCCATCATCGTGTTTTATTTTCTTCCTAGTACTTTCTACCAGTCACAATTTCTTCTTCATTTGCTTCCCTTTGTATTGTTGGTATATCCTCATAAAATGCAAGTTTTTTTATCCACCTCATTCCCAGTTGAAGCCCAGAAACTAGACAGCGCTGGTGCCGAGGAATTATGGGGAACTAAGAATCCCACACCAAGGGGCTGGCTGAGGTATGAAGTTCAGGGTAAATTATGCATAGCAAAACCTGCCCTTGGTGTGCAGAAGAAGGTGGCCCATCTGGTTGTCCACAAGACACTTTTTGAATTAGTTTCCCATAGACATAGAGTCTGGAAGTCTAGCCACATTCTCACCTATGATCCCATTGTAACCTAAACTTTGAACAGGTGTCTGGTAAGGCTAAGAGGTTTTGAACACATCCCTTCATCTCTTCCTGTCCTGATAGAAGGAAGTCTACGCACCCACACCTGCCTACAAACCACCTTGCAGCCCACTGCCATGAGGTCCATTTGCAAAACCCTTTGCCCTGAATAACTCCATACCCCCATATGTACAACATGGGCAGCCTCCCTGCCCCTTCTGCTCCTAAGCCATCTGCCCAGAAGGTCCTTCCTGACCATTGTCTGCTTAGCAGAACCTGATCTTCCCTTCAAGGTACAACTCAAAACACTATTTCCACCATGAAGTCCTCCTAAGTCCCTAAAAACTAATCAGTTGCTCCTTCCTCTGTTCCCCCAGACAGTCAGGCAGGCAGCTCACTGAGGAGTGCACCAGACCTGGCATTAAAGTTAGCTGTTCCCATGTTAACATCCCCAGGAGAGTTTGAGTCCTGGAGTGCAAAAACCCTACTTGAAGGGACGGTTCTCTCTTTATTCCCAGCGCTTCCAATGGAAATTGGCACCTTCTTAGAACATGACTTGCTTTAACTTTTATGTCAGGAAACAGAGGACAGACAAGAAGAATACTCAAAAGCAATATGCCATGCTGGGAAAGAGAATAAGTGCTTAGGAATTCATTAAACCTGGTTTTGAATCTTGGTTCTGACAGAGTTCTATAAACTTTTGGCTGTTCTCTTAACCTTTCCAAACCTGAATTTCCTTGACTCTACAGTGGGTCAATAAGACCTACTTTGCAGGAATGAGACAGAGATTAAGTGACAGAAAAGTAAGAGGAGCTGCTTAGCCAAGGATGTAGCTTATAGTAGGCACTCAGAAACTACTCCTTTAGCTCCCTGTATCACATGAAAGAAAGGATGGGTAAATAGGTGAGTGCCTATGGAAACATAGTAATCTTGATATTTACTGTTACATCAGGTTCATAATTGGGCCATATAGGGGGTTAAACTTTTGGCCTCTTTCCCCTAATCGCAGGTCCAGTTTGGTTAGGATAACCATCATTTAAAGGGATCAAATGGATCCAGCAGAAGAGTAGGCACCCTCTGCAGCTTTACACACAACGCCGTTCCCACAGATACAGCCACCACTCCTCTGAGCCTTCAGATCAAAAATGAATCTTCTGAAACCCCACCCAGGCAAACTTAACACGTCAGGATTTCTCTGACTCTTAAGGAAAACAGCAAGTGGGATGGTGACATCCTGTTCCAGATTCTGATTCTCTTTCCCCCCAGAACCAGGTAAAGGTTCAAGGAAGACTAAAGAAAAAGCCCTGCCCCAAGGCAGCGTCTGTCAGTGTCTCTGGGAGGTCAGACCCAGACCTGGTTGTCTGCTTCAGCTAGGCTGCACTTCTGCTTCTGCTTATATTGGGCCACCTCCTTGTCCCCTGACCTGTCCCCTTGGTTGCTGTTCTTTCTGCCTTCAGTTGAGTCGGAGGGAATCAGCTCCTTTGCAAATGAGAATCATGAAACAATTGCAAGTCAGTTAAATAACCCTACACTTACCTGCTCCTGTTATCCAAGGGTTGACATGAGTTGCCACAGGCATGAAGCATTGAGCTGTGTTCTGTTAAGTCAGAAGTGCCTGATACACAGATAAAATTGACGATGTGGTTCCAGAACTCTCCTCAGTTTTGAAATTTGTGGCATGTCACAATGTCTACTTTACAATCAACGTGCAATTCTAGCCTGAACTTCTTTAGAATCTTTCCATGAGGGGAAGGAGACATCATCCTTCGGGGACTCCTATATGTCTTGGGCCACTTTTAAACCTCTGGAGGATCTAGGCACTCTTGTTTTCAGAGGCCTCTTGCATACTTTATTAAATTAAAACATAGCCACATCCCAATGTAGCTATATTGTTTCATTTAAGAAAATGCTAAGGCTTATAAAACTACTTCTGAATTTGTTTTAGTATGAATTATTGGCTTTTCTCCTTGTTGTTTAGATACACACACACACACACACACACACACACACATATAAAATATATAAAATACATGGGTATACCTGTATATACACACATGCATGTACACACATGTATACACACTATAAACATAAATATTTTATATGTGTGTGTTGAGTTGCATTAGGCCAGCTGACATCATGTAAAGTTTCATAAACATTTAACTTAGCATTTATTCATTTTTTATATTGAAGTTTTCTTTTTGCCCTTTGTAGTTGCTTTTTTTTTTCCAAATATCAGACATTTGTATTGAAGCCCATGAAAAACTCACAGTCCAAAAATCTCTGCTCCAAGTGTCTAAAGAATGAACTGGGTCAGAGCACAGCCCCTTCTACTTGGTAGGTTGGAGGAAAGTATATTTTCATGGAGGTCTCTCCATTTGACTGTAAATCTCTCAGCACAGGGCCCTCTGTTAGATAGGCAACATCTGTATATGCAGGGGCCTCCTCAGAATGGGGGCCTTAGGACACTGTCACAGAACTAAGGTTCACCCAAAACATTTCTATTACATTCTCCATCTGAGATCGTTTCTTGTTTTTGCCCGATGGGAAGCTATTAAAACAAAATAACACAAACCTTGCTACCTGTGCCTTCTCTTCTCCTTCAACAAAAACTTCATCAACTCAAATCCCACTCCATGGTAGACTTATAATATTCCTTTAAATAGGGCTGGAATGTGAAGGTTGATGCAGAACTTCAAACTTTAGAATGTTATTTTCTGGGACTGTAGCTCAGCCATGAAATTTTGCTCCAGGCAGATTTCAACATGCTAGGTCTGAGCTGGAAGATGAATATTTCACGCATTTATTTCACCTTAAAACCAGAAGCTTTTTTTGTATCATTGTTTTGCACATAAAAGCTGGGCAAAGACTGTTCTCCCACAAGATTTTCTCTCAAGATTGAGTCCAATGGAGCAGTCTAGAATGTCCCACCTAGTCTCCTTTTTCATGAATAGAAAACTGACTCTGATAAAGAAGTATTATGTATTAGGGCACTGTGCAGAGTGCTTTTCATGTGTGTTATTGCCTTTCTAACCTTGGAACAACCTTGATGAGGATAGATAACATTGTTCCCATTTTATAGATAAGGAAGCTGGAGTTCAGAAAGGTGAAAACCTTGACCAGAATCAAACATCAAAGACTCACCAAAGCCAATATTTGAAATCGATTCTTGCCACTCTACAATTATACAAAGCTGCCTCAAGAGCTTATTGAGGAAAACAAGACATTAAAAGGAAATATATTCTGGGACGCCTGGGTGGCTCAGTTGGTTGAGCAGCTGCCTTCGGCTCAGGTCATGATCCCGGGGTCCTGGGATCGAGCCCTGCATCAGGCGCCCTGCTCCGTGGGAAGCCCTGCTTCTCCCTCTCCCACTCTCCCTGCTTGTGTTCCCTCTCTCGCTGTGTCTCTCTCTGTCAAATAAATAAAATCTTTAAAAAAAAAAAAGGAAATATATTCTGTCTACTGTACCTGCTGGTTTTATCAGTTCTGAGAGCATTCTCCCATCAAGAAAATGAAACTGAAGTATGCACTGAAGACAAGTAAGAGGTCCAGTGTTTGGTGTCCTCATTGTCTGCATTCATTCTGGAGAGATTAAGTCTCCTGATTGCCATTGCAAATCCTTCTCAACTTTCCCTCCCTTCCCACTTGTACCCTTATTTCTAGATTTCTTTTTTTTTTTTTTTTTAGGAATTCCTAGATTTCTACAATAGCCTTATGGTTGACCTCCTTGATTCCAGTACTTTCTCTTTTCCTCTGCCTTATGTCTTTCTTAGATATCAATGTTGGATTGTCTCCTTCAAATATCCTATAGAGGCCCTCCGAGGTGGACACTGCCCAGATGCCCCTTCAATGGTAGTCTTGTTATCCCAGCCTGAAAGTACTGAGGGCGGATGCCCACATCCCTCAGATCCTTCAGGGATGCCTCAGCTGAAGGGATGCCCCCCCCAGTCAAGGTTGCACCCCTTCCTGGGAGCCCCACATCCAATGACAGGTAAATGTGAGATTACAAAACATCCCGGCCATCTTGGCCTAATTCAGAACAATGCTGAAGTCGTTCTAGCTCCAGAGTCATTTTTGAGAGGTGAGTTGAGGGTGTCAGATAGCACAGCTCAACTTGCCCCCATGCCCAGTCCTGCTCCCTTCCCCCCCTCCCCCACGGGGGCCCATCCCAAGAGAACTCGTCAATAAACACAGAGTATTAAACTTCTCTTCAGAGTCAGCTTCCCAGAGAACCCAGCCTGTGATGCCTTACATGGGGAGAGGAGAAGGGAGAGTCAGATTAAGCAGGATCTCTCATTCTAATGCACTGCGTTTGTTTCTTCTTCAGCGCTCCCATCAACCCCACTGCAGCCACCATTTCCAGTGATTTTTGGACATTTGACCAAACCCATCATCTGTGATGAGAATCTTACTTGATTTGCTTAGAAACAGGATTCATAAACTGCAAGAGAGACCTTCTGCAAATGTATCCATAAATATAATTGACTCAACTGATTTTGCCTCCGCTGCCTGCCAGGTACCTGACTAAAGCAGTCAGCGGGGTCTGCCCAGCTCTAGACACATTTGTGTGGATCTTCTGACACAGACGGTGTAACAACAGCACAGTTGGCTTAAGAACCATCAAAAATTACATTGTGGAGTGAGGTCCACTAAACAAGTGACTGAAGTAAAGCTTTGGTGAGTCTTTGATGTTTGATTCTGGTCAAGGTTTTCACCTTTCTGAACTCCAGCTTCCTTATCTATAAAATGGGAACAATGTTATCTACCCTCATCAAGGTTGTTCCAAGGTTAGAAAGGCAATAACACACATGAAAATTTTGTTCGAGTGTGGACAGAAAGCAAGCGATGCAAGGGTGAAACCGAGAGATAAGGCCTGATTTTTCTGATCTGTTATTAGATAACTTCAAGTGAACGAAATGATGTAAAGAAAAAAAATGGCAAAATGTAGAGTCTGCTTTGTATCTTGCAACCTAACTTTGCGGTCCATTTTCTACCACTTTGTGGTATTATTATGAGTGCCTGCTCTGTGCTAGGCACTGTTCTGTGTCCTGGGGAGAGAGGGCTGAAAACAAAACACACAAGCCAGTAAGTAAACCTCCCCGATCTCAGGGACTTTGCTGTATCACAGGCGTGATACAGTAATTATTCACTCCAAACTACCAAATACCTGCAATGTGGTCTGACATTCATTTCTGATTACCACTCACAAAAATACTTAACCAAGTGTGGCAGAAAGTATCTGTTCTGGCCCAGACTGGATTGTTCTTCCATTTTGCACTGACCAAGTTCTGTATCCTGCCCTTCTGTATTCTCATGCTTCCAATGGCCGTTACCCTGTGATGTACTTCCCTTGTTTCAAGGGCCACCCTCCCAGTTTAGTTTCCTACTTTACTTTATGAGTCATCTTAAACAATTGGGTTAGTGGGGCACCTGGGTGGCTCAGTCGTTAAGCGACTGTCTTCGGCTCAGGTCATGATCCCAGAGTCCTGGGTTTGAGTCCCACATTGGGCTCCCTGCTGAGCGGGGAGACTGCTTCTCCCTCTCCCTCTACCTGCTGCTCCCCCAGCTTGTGCTCTCTCTGTCAAATAAATAAAAAAGTCTTTAAAAAAAAAAAAAGAAAAAACATTTGTGTTAGATAAGTTGGTCCATACAGTGTTGGACAGACATCTGCCTTTCATGGTCCTTTGGTCTGAGAATGGCTGTCCTGTTTGCATGGCCTTGCAGCCCACTGACTGCCTATGTCTCTCTGATCTGAGTACTCTGTGCTATCTTTGTGTTGTATGCCACACCTTTGACTTCTACACACTATATACGTTGAAGTAACTCACTGCTGGAGGTCTGAGCTGATTACGAGTTCTCTAGAGATAGAAACAGATGCCATGACACTTTCTGAGTTTCAACATTTGCATCTCCTGGCTGCTTAGCTGGGGATTAGCTTCATCTGGGGACTCTGAAATTTAGGAACTCATACTCATAATCATGCGGACTATACTGGTTTGCTTTTCCCACTGATCATACCAAAGCACATCGACTCTGTTTTGGTTTTCTAATTTCTCAGGATGGACCTCTGCTCTTCAGACACTAACACCCCTACTATTCATTGTCCCATGCTTTTCTATTCAGTTTAAATGTGATCCCATGGGAGTTCTTTAAGAGGGCGCAATAAATGGCTACCTTCCTCCTTATTTAAGTTCCAAACCAATGGATGAATAAGACAAAGGAGGCAGGCAGATGGGGCCAAAGTTTGACCATTATTAAGCTAATATTAGAGAATTGAGTTTATATCTACAGGCACTTGAACTTTCTAACTCTGAATCCCAGGATCAGTCAGCATTATCTACCAGCCTTGCAGCTCTGAGGCAAGGCAAACCTGACTCTGGAGGGGCTGAGTCACACACATGTCCCCCAGTTAGCCCCTAAGAGGAAGAGAAGCTTCTGTGCATGGCCAGATTCTCCCTCTAAACTCTACAATGAGGAGTTACTCATTGCCTCCAGGGGAGAGTTCAGGCGTGATACAGTAATCGATGTTTCTCTCCATTGATTAAAAACATCAAGAATGGCTAACATTAGTATCTATCAATTGTCCCTAGATGCATCCTATGTGATAGCCGCTATTCTAAGCCCATTACATTTTTTAGCTCACTTCATCTTCATAATGACCCTGTTAGGTAGGGACTATTCCTAACCTCCATTTCAACAACTGGAAAAACTGAGATGCAGAGGCTAATGAGCTTGCCTGGGGTCACTCTGACAGGAAGAGGTAGAACCAGGATTTGAACCCACAAAGTCAGAATCTAAGAGTCAAAACAACCACTGAGCTGTGGTGGGTTCAAGATCTACTAGGCGAGCAAAATTGCTCTTTCTTAACTCTTCCCTTCTCTACAGCCCAACTCTGCCTACCCTTCAAAGGCAAGGCATGAGCCCCCGTACCTCCAAAAATTTTCCCAGTAAAGCTTTGGGGCCACATGAACAGCCTTTGCCTTTAAGCCTACTCCTCACAGCAACACTGGAGATTTTGTTCGAGTGTGGACAGAAAGCAAGCGATGCAAGGGTGAAACCGAGAGATAAGGCCTGATTTTTCTGATCTGTTATTAGATAACTTCAAGTGAACGAAATGATGTAAAGAAAAAAAATGGCAAAATGTAGAGTCTGCTTTGTATCTTGCAACCTAACTTTGCGGTCCATTTTCTACCACTTTGTGGTATTATTATGAGTGCCTGCTCTGTTCTAGGCACTGTTCTGTGTCCTGGGGAGAGAGGGCTGAATACAAAACACACAAGCCAGTAAGTAAACCTCCCCGATCTCAGGGACTTTGCTGTCTAGTCAGAGGGCCAGTTGAATTCTACAATGACACAAGCATGCTACAGCACACTGAAGTTAAGTTTTGGGAAGAAACCAGAAAGGTGCTATGTGAACAAAGCACAGGGGAAACAATCGTGTCTGGGCCACAAGATGTCAAGAAAACTTTCCCTGGGGAGCCATTTAGCTGCAAGTTGAAGGATGGGTAGCTAGTCATGGCTTAAGATTGGTTAGAGCAGGTGACACATTCCAGGCAGAGGGAACAGAGGGGCATGGAGGCTTTGGGACAGGAGGCAGACTGGAAGTGAAGGCAGCTCTGGTGGCTGGTGCCAAGTGGAAGTCAAATTAAATGAGGCTAGAAAAGCATGGAGGCCATATGAGGGAGTTTGGGATTTATTCTAAGAGCAATGGGAGGTTTTCCTTCGTGTGTAATTTATTCACTGACTCACCCATTCCACAGACATTTCTGCAAAATCTACAAGATGCCAGAATCTATGCTGTGGACGTTACAAAGTTGAATAAGACAGAACCCCTCTCTCCCTCCCAATTTGTCAGTTGGGGGAAATAGGTAAGGAATAATTAAAATACATTTTATTATGGTGAGACAGGCTTGTCTCAAGTACCACAAGAACACAAAATGGAACATTAACCACGTGCACTAAAGGAAACAATGAAAGGTGAAAGGGAACCAACCAGTCTATTCGCAGCAGAGGGAAGGACATATGCCCCAAAGAGCACGGTGGGTCAGGAATCTCAGTTATGAGAAAACAGCTGGGAATGACCTGTCAGGTGGATGGGAATTAGAAGGAAAACAGTAATGTCATGCCATTCTGACGTGTTCAGGCTTTATCTCACTGTATCTCTGTTTGGGCTGTGAACAACAAAATACCACAGACTGGGTGGCTTAAACTCACTGAGATTAGAAGCACTGGATGAGCAGATTTGGGGGCAGCAGTGGATAGGTAAGGAATTCAAGCCTGAGAATACTGAATTTGAAGTGAAGGTGGAGATGCACAACATCTAAGCATCCATTCTGATGTCAAAATCATTACTGAGCATAAAGTAAATTTAAAAAAAAATAGGGATTTGTTGGTCAATTGAGGAGTAATCTTGAAATTCATAAAGGATAGAGGTTTATTTAGAAGTGTGCATTTCTACAAAGAATATTCTCAGTAGGTCTGATCCTGATTCTTAGTTCAGCGTGGCCCTTCCTATCAAAATTCCACTCCCAGAAGTGGAAGTTTTTACCATAGGGCACTGCATTAACACTGATTGTATTTCTTTCTAAAGAGCATTCCGTGGTTAATTCAGACAAACAAAATTGTAGCCAGCCTGGCACATGTGCTTTTGGAAAGATAATCAGTCACCATTTACTGTGTTCCCAACACTGGACACTTCCCTTTGGTTATAAGTTCCCAGAACACCTCGGTCATTAGCTAACATGGGAACCCAGAGATAACCTGTGGGATGACGGGCATCTCAATCAGACAGCCTGTATATGGCATTTTATAAATGAGGAATCCGACACTCACAGGAATTAAGTAACCTGCTCAGAGCACAGAGCTGAAGTGAGGAAGTCAGTTTCCAAAACCACACAGCCTGATTCAAAACCCGTGCTCTTGCACTTTCCCAAAGGAATCTTCCCAGTAGACTTTTTACTCTCTTATTTTAGGGAAAAAAAAAATTGTTACCACTTTCCCTGTTTGGACTGTGTCTGGATGGGGCCTCCAAATGGGGCCACCTTCACACACTCCACTCCCCCAGTTCAAGCTCTCTGGCTGGTTTCCTGCCCCTCCAGCCCTGTGCACTGACAAGCATATTGGCTTCCTATGGCTGCCATAACAAATCACCACAAACTTAGGGGCTCTAAACAGCGCACATTTATTATCTTAGGTTCTGCAGGCTAGAGGCCCAGCACAGGTCTCATTGGCTAACATCACGGAGTCAGCAGGGCTGCAGTTCTTTCTGGAGACTCTAGGGGAGAATCTGTCTCCTTGCTGTCAGCTCCCCTTGCCTCCGGGCGGGCTTCCTCCATCTTCAAAGCCAGCAAATCAGGTTGAGTGCTTCTCACACTGCCAGTCTCCTCCACTCTTAAGTACCCTTGTGATTATACTGGGTTCCCGTGGCTAATCCAGCCTACTCTCTCTCTCTCAAAGCCCACTGATTAGCAAGTTTAGTTCTACCTGCAACCTTCATGGTACTTTGTCGTGTAACCTAGCATATTCCCAGGTTCTGATGTGGACATCTCCAGGGCTATTATTCTGCAGACCACACCAAGTATTTCCAGGATCTCTGTTGCCTGAGGCTGTGCTTTGGGATAGGGACCATGGAGATGGTTCTGATTCACTTTTTAGGAAAAAAAAAAGTTGGGAGAAGGGTTTTCTAAGGCATACAGGATGGGCAATATAGACAGGAAAGGAGGATTTAGCCTAATAAGAAATCACTAAATTGCTGGGACCAACCAGGCTCTTTTAGAGTCTCTCCCCGGCTCTCTCAGGCCAATCCTTCCCAGAAACTCCTGTTATGTTTCTGAATGTGATTTGGAGAAGGTGCCCGCCTGCCACAGAAAAGCGTATAGACTTACTGGTGGACGTTCAAAGTTTCTCTCACATCCCATCAGATGCCTCAGGGGGAAGGTAGGTGGATGAAGAGATCTCAAGTTGTCATCACAATCCCTTACCACCCCTTACTGGTCCTTCCCACTCTCTAACGCCCATGTGGCCTACCCTAAAATCTTACCCAGTGTGTTTGTAATTGGACTCTGATTAGGGGTCACCGTGAGCACACAAGAACACACAGCACAAACACCCCAGGCTGTTCCTGTATGGAATCTTTCTTCCATTACAAGTTTCCCTATTTCCTTTAAACCCAATTTCACTCAGCTATCTGTGCTGTGGATTGGAGTGTGATTGGAGTCAAGCTGACTTACTGAATCCAGCCTCCGCCCACACACCTCTGTCTGACCTTTAACCTCCCTGGGCCTCAGTCTCCTCATCTGTAAAGTAGAAATAATAATACCTAACTCACACACTTAAAATAAATATTAAATGAAATTCTATATATGTAATTGTTTAACTCAGCACCTGGTACATATTTGGTGTCAGTGTCCTTTAGCTTCTGTTCTCATCCCTTACAAAGCTTGTGAGCTAATAATAATCACAAGAATAACTCAACTGCAGCAAACATTGATTATGTGTTTCTGTGTGCCAGACACCACCCTATTATGTGCTTTACAAGAATCTTCACATGTTAACCTTACATGTGTTACAGAACCATCCAATGAGGGGCTACCTTGTTATACTCACTTCAACAAAGAAACTAAAACCCAGAGAGGCTGAATAACTTCTCCAAGGTCACAGGTGAAGGAAGGTGGAGGGGGATTTTAAACCTAGATGGGTTAAACAATGAAGATGGCATTCTTAACTTACTTAGAAATAGCCTGGCCTACAGTTATGACAAAGGAAAAAAAGACGTAAAAAAAAAAAAAAAAAAAAAAAAAAAACTTTAAAACATTCCATGCCTTTTCTGGCCTTCTGTCTATAATTAGCACTCCAACTTCTGGCCACCAACCATATCCCTACCCCCCACCCCAAGGTCTTCCTCCACCTGGATTCCAAAGCCCAGAAAAAGAGGAAGCATGCTGGCCTGAGTAATCTATATGGTCTCTGAGCCTTCTCCCATCAAAAGGCTGGCTTTGCCAGGAATCAATTAACACCTAATTCACAATTGCTGTATCTCTGTATCTGTTCTTTAGACTTGCTGACAGTTCCCCCAAATAGCATTTGATTGTAGACATCTTCTTCAGGAAGCTTTCAGGGTCTATAGTCTGCTAGAAAAAGCAAGATTGAGCTAACAGACAGGGAAGAAATCCCTCCAGGGTCCTGCCCAAACTCATTCTGGCAGAAGCCACAGGGGCATCTTCAACCTGGGAAAGAAAGTGTATAACTGATTAGAACCCAAGATTGGCAGAGCAGGTAAGCCCCCATGACTTTGAGCACCAGTAGTCTTTGGCTTGACTGCATATTAGAATAAACTAGGAATGTTTTAAAAATACTAATGCTTGGATCCCAACTCAGCAAACTGAATCAGAATCCCTAAGGATGGGCCCAGTCATCAGCAGTAGTTTTAAATCTCCCCAGGTGATTCTAGTGTGTTGCTAGAGTTAAAACTGAATAATGTATCCTACTAACTCTCTCACAGATGAAGAAACTGAGGCCCAGAGGAGTCATCCTTGCCTAGAAGTGACAATCACCACCATTTGAATTGTAACTTCAGCTCACTAATGTGTAACTAACCTCAAGAATCAGTAAATGATGGGGAAAAAAAATAAAGTTAAATCTGAAAATTAGAGAAACCAAATTGACTACTGTAAGGAGATGCATTTTGAAAATGCAACTACTCTAGAACTGATTACATTTATATTCCCCTTGTCTGCTTATTTCTCTGAATCAGCCCACAAACCCCTCAACCATGACTGGCACCAAAACAGAACCATGCCTCCTTCATCTCTGCATCCCTTCTGGCATAGTGTCTGACCCAGTGTGATGGGTTACACTGTGTCCCCGAAAGAGCTATGCTCAAGTCCTAACCCCTTATATGAGGTTGTGACCTTATTTGAAAATTGGGTCTTTGCAGATGTAATTACGGTAAGATGAGGTCACACTGAATCAACATGTGCTCTTAATCCAATATAACGGGTGTCCTCATAAGAAGAGAAGAGAAACAGGGACACACAGGGAGAACATCTTGTGAAGGTGGAGGTGGAGATTGGAGTGATCTACCTAGAAACCAAGGAATACCACCACTGGAAGCTAAGATGAAGCAAGGAAGGAATCCTCCCTAGAGCATTTGGAGGAAGGATGGCCCTGTGGACACCTTGACTTGGATGTCTAACTTTCAGAACTAAGAGAATTAGAATTAAAAGAAGAAACTTCTGTTATCTTAAGCCACTTGGTTTGTGGTCCTTTGTTACAGGCAGCTCTAGCAAGCCAATACAGTCATTGACTCAACAACATTCCTGAATCCATCTTTGACAGTGAGTTCTGGAGACAAAATGCTGGGGTTCACAAGACATCCCCCTTCTTATTAGCTGTGCAACCTTGAGCAAGTTGTGTAAGCTCTCTCTAAGCCTTGGCTTAACTACCTGTAAAATGAGAATAAAATAGCACCTGCTTCACAGAGCTGTTATGAAGACTAATTGAGTTAATGCATCTGAAGTGCTTAGTACAGTACTTGTTCCATAGTAAGTGTTTAATAAATGTCAGCTAATATTTGTATAATACTTCCCAATGCCTTGTGGCATTTCCTTAATAGTTAGCCAGGGCCTCTGGACCACATGAACTGTGATTTCACTTTTTAGAGGTTCATGCTTTATCTCACCACTAGATAACTCTTTGTAAAAGGTGCTGCTGGTGCCTCACCCATGTCCCCTTGGTCTACCTTGAGGCCACCTGTAGACAGCTCAGCACATACTGTGGGGTCCTTCCTATGCCTCTCTGTTCAAGGGTGTTCTCTGGCCACAGAACATGCCCAGAACTCCTGGGGTAGGCTAGATGGGTTTAGGGTTGACCAAGGGAAACAAACCTCTAAACAATGAGGGAAGGGATTTGACAGACAGGCCAGCTCTTTTGCTCCTCAGTAGGACAGATGGAAAGAGATATATTTCCAGTGGGTCCTCAATGTAACTGAGTTTCAAATGCCCACAGCAGAGACCTTCCAGATCACGGGTCCTCAAACCATGGCTCATAGCCACAATTCAACCAATTCAACTGACACCTGTTTTTATAAATAAAGTTTTATTGTAATGCATGCATGCCCTTTCATTTATATGTTGTCTATGACTGCCTTTGGGCTGCAGGAACAGGGCTGAGTAGTTGCAACAGAGACTGTATAGCCCACAAAGCCTAAAATACTATCTGATCCTTTACAGAAGAAGTTTGCTGACCCCTGCTAACATGAAATATATTTCATTGGTTTCCTTTCCTTCCCCGACTTCCTTCCCCACTACTTGGCATTGCTTACTGGGCTTACGTCCCAAGTAAGCTGCACCGAAATCTTTGCACTGTGGTTGGCTTTTGGAAGAATCTAAACTAAGACACTCTGTTAGAATAACTTCCCCATCTCAACGTTCAACTCAGTGCCTAGTACAGAGTTAACTCTCAAAAATCTGTTATATAAATAAATGAATGGAAAGTAGAAAGAGGCTGCCAAATTAAAGAAGTCTATGAAAGGAGGCAACATGTCTAAGAGGGACCCCATGACCAGGTAGAAGATGCACAGAGGTTTGATATATGCCAGGTGCCCCTTTCCTGCTCAATTACCACCCTTGGCTTCTGAAACCCCAAGATTTCTACATCATAAACTAGAAGCCTTGCAGGCATATTCTCTGAGAGGATAAATAAATACTCCTTCCAGGATTAGGCATGTGGTACACAGTCCCTACATCTGAGCCTTAGGACGGGTGCTTTGGGATAAATTCATTACCTAAGCAAATGAGGATGACTAGAAGGAAAGGAGTGGTGGGTACAGAAAGAAGAAAGGCCGAGGCCAGGAGACGTCACACGCTCTGCACTCACTATGTCTGGCACTGATATCTTATCAGTTCTCTGTAGTAGATAAGGATATTTTTGAACATTTGCCAGAAGGAATATCATATGACTAGGATTTGGAGGCAGATATGCTCTTTCCATCATACTTGAGCCCCTTCAAATGTTTCCTGAACAGCTTCCATGTGCCACTCACTATACTCAGCACCTTCTCATACTTGGCCAATGTGAAGGCTTTGCTTCTGTTTGATATAAAAGGATCCTGCCTCCCAAGTTTTGGAAATGGTATATCACCTCAGATCTGAATGGTGGAGAGTCACCTCTGTGCTGCGAACTGTTTAAGGCAATGTGGTGCCATCAGGACAAACTTGCTGACCTCTTACAGCTGTAGCAGAAGGCACAACTGACCTCGGACCCCAGATGCTGCACCTGAAGTCCACTTCATTGACACCAAAGCCACGACCCCTCGCAGGCTGCCTCCCCACTATGCCTAAGTGCTGTCCCTTCCTGAGGATGTGGGCTCTGGGACTCCTTTACCAACCAGCTTCGGTGCAGGACTTCCCGGTGACTTGGTCAACACTACCTTAGACCAAACAATGGTCTAGGTTGCTTCCATACAACCTCCTCTCCCTCTCCCCTTTATATCTGAGGCTCTCTCAGCCTTCTCCAAACTTGCTCCCTATTTCCTTTCACACGGGAATTTCCCCCAATAAAATCTTTGCATGTTTAATCTCGTCTTAGCGTCTGCATCTAGAAGGATCTGAACCAACTGGGTTGGCTCACTTAAGTCTCATGATTTCTATCTCTAGTTTTCATAAAGTCCTGAGAAATTAGCCCACAGTCAAGTGGTCAACCAGGAAAGGCTTAGTGCTTCAACTCAGTTTCTCCCAACTCCAACATATCACTGTCTGCACTGTTCACCCTCCAGAAGGACTATCTCCTTCCTCCCCAGAAATCTTCATGGAGATTAGCAGAAGGCATCAGGTACTTCCTGCATTACTTATAATAAATATAAAGACTATGTAGAAAACACATGGTGCTTTGAAATAATGGACAATGAGGGTAAAAAGACAAGCTGAGGGGTTTATTATGGTGTGTTGGGCAGGATTCTGTGAGGGAAGGAAGGAAGACACCCAATAGACCCACTCATGCAGACAATGCAATGACTGAGATGCTCAAAACTGTTAAGGGGATTCTGTTTAACAAGAAACTGTAAAGAAATATCTGTACAGTTGGTGGAAAAGAAAACCTCAAAACACTATTTTTAAAAAGCAAGAGAGGGAAAATAAACCAGTTGGATTCAGATTGGTGCCTCTGGTGAGGGATTTAGGATTTTTGTAATCCTGGTAACTTTGTCCTAAACATCATAAACAGGCAAAGTGATAGGTGAATGGCAAACTGGATGATAAAATATAAAAAGCCTCTATGGAGCTGGTAAACAGTCACCACCCCAAATGATTTTCTCACCCCCTCCCTCCCTGGCTTATCCCCTAAGGCTCCTGACATCAGCAATGGAAGGGTTAATGCATGGCAAAACTATAACCTCTAGGAACTTCTCCAGGTCCTTGACCAGAGCCTAATCTGATTGGTCTAGCATCACTATAAACAGGAATGTTTCTGTTGCATCATCTTCTCCAGACAACTTTCCTGACCCCTGAAATAGTGTCAGCTGCCCCTCTTTCTGCCTGCCTCACCATAATCCTTCTGATAATCTCCATCACAGTCTATGCCACCCTGTATTGCCTAAACACTAAGATCACACACACACACACACACACACACACACACACACACACACACACAAACACCAGGAATTACATGATTAATTACATGATTAATTACAGGGATTACAGGTTCACTTACACCATATTTGGCACATAGGACAAGCTCCATGAAGCCTAGTTGAATGGCTGAATACACAGATGGAAGGAAGGCCTGATGTATCATTGGAGATGGCAATATTTTTGTTGTTTTTATCTTGACCAGTACAACCAAGACATTTTCTGAAGTGGTCATAATACATCTGAATGTATCTTTTACCCTTAGTTAATATAAAACTCTTTCCAGTACACCTCATTTCTGGCTGTATTCATACTAGTTTTGTATCATACAATCAATGACTTAACCTGTCCAAACCTCATAGAAACCGTGGTATAACCTAGACTTTACAAGGCAGCTCATGCCCATGGCCACTAACAAAGCCCACAGGATAGCCACAAAAGACAGGCCACAGCTAAAATGCCACTGCACTAGTTTGGGATGAGAAGCAGCATTTGCTGAGTACTTGCCATATACCATACACTTTTCATTTGTCACATCTCCTTATCCTCATAAGAACACTGTGAAGCAATGATTACCATCCCCATTTTACAGGCAAGTAAAATGGGAACTTGATAAATCTTACCCAAGGATACACGGTTAAAGAAGCATGACCAGGGGCTGCCTGGGTGGCTCCGTTAGTTAAGCATCTGGCTCTTGATTTTGGCTCAGGTCATGATCTCAGGGTCATGGGCTTAAGCCCCACATTGGGCTCCACACTCAGCAGGGAGTCTGCCTGAGATTCTCTCTCTCCCTCTCCCTCTGCCCCTCCCCCTGCTTGCATGCTCTCTCTCTCTCTCTCTCTCTCTCTCTCTCTCTCTCAAATAAATAAATAAAATCTTAAGCAGAAGCAGCAGCAGCATGACCAGGATTCCAATCCAGGACTGCCTAACTCAAGGTGAATGGCTTTCCACATAACCCCCAAACCAGGTCTTCTGACTCTAGGCCATGGTTTGTTCTGACAAGTAGATAGTCAGGGAGCTCAGGCTCTCCTAAATATTACCTAAGGGGTGTAGAGTTGCAGTTGTGGGTCTGCAGAAAGAATAGAAGAGGACAGGATGATTCTAGGAGAAGCCAAACAAACACACTGGGCTGGAGACTAGCTGCTCACAACTGCTTCATGTCCATCGCCAAGAAATGCCCCAACATCTTTTGCCTATGGCCCAGAAGCATGCCGAGTTCAGAGACACCAGACTGTACACTCCCTGAAGACTGGGACCACGTCTTGCTCATCCTTCTACCATAAGCACCAGGCTCAATAATTGTATATGGACTTCAACTGAACTGTATTTTTTAGCCAGTGCTTTCAAACATAACACATTTTTTTTAAGTATTAAGGAAATTGGAGGAGGGAAAAAAACAAAATCTATGAAAATTGGAGAGGGTCCAAAGTGAATATGAAGAGATTTATTTGAGAGAAAAATTAAAGGAGCCAAATGAATGACTTGGCTAGCAGACAAAATATAAAGAGCATAAGAGCCTACCAGTATTTGAAAGGTACAAACAAGAATAGAGAGCACCATTTCATATTTTTTATTTAAGTATCACTAACATAGTGTTATATTAGTTTCAGGTGTAAATCATATGGTTTTTAATATTGTGTACAGGTGGAAACAACAAGGGAAAATGGTCTGGGGGAGGAAAGGGGCCTGCCAGCAGGATCCAAGAACAGAGAAGTGGTTTGCTATGGTGAATTTAGAATCCCAAATCACCAGATTTAATTCTCAACATGATCTTGGCAAGCCACTGTACTCATTCATTCATCCATCCACCTAGTATTCATTGAGCAGCTGCTATGTACCAGGAGCTCTGCACACAGTGGCCTGGCCACCTGCCCAATGAAGATCGACATCTTCCAGAGAAGAGTCACATCAATAAGTAGAAGCAGAAAGTTTCACCATGGTAGCTGTAGGAGCACATACAGGGGTTTACAAGACAGGGAAGTCTCCCTGGGGAAAAGATGGTTAAACCAAGATTACAAGAATGAGGAGACATTTGTCAGTGTAGACAGAGGTAGAGAGGGTCCCAGGAAGGAGGTGTGTGTGAGAAGGTGCTACAGGCAGAATTTCCTCCCAAAATTCATACATTGAAGCCCTAACCCCCAACCTAGTGGTATTTGGAGGTACGTCTTTGGGAGGTAATTAGGGTTAGATGAGGTCATGGGTGTGGGTCCTCCAGGATGGGATCAGTGCCCTCTTTCTCTTCTTGCCATGTGAGGACACAGCCATAATGTGGCCATCTGAAAGCCAGGAAGGGGGCTCTGACCAGTATCCAACCCTAGTGACACCCTGATCTTAAACTTCCAGCCTCCAGAACTGAGAGAAGATACATTTCTGTTGTTTAAGCCACCCGGTCAGTTCATGGTATTTTGTTGCAGCAGCTGAGCTGACTGAGACAGAAAGGAAGGAGGTGAGACAGTGAGTTGCTGACAGAAATTGAAAGTTTATCGTGGGGGCAGGGGTCAGCATCGGGGGGGGTTGCTGGTGAGGTGGGATTCAAGAGAGGGGCAGGCAAGGGCCAGGACTAGCCTTTTATACCAGGCATCTTAAGAACAAAAGAATGCTGCTAAAGAGTGAGGAGCCAGGGAGTTGTAGGATCAGATTTATATCCTAGAAAGTTCTTTGGGGCAGAAGTGTGAAGAAAAGTAGATCAGTGCAAACGGAAGAACAAAGACTGGACACTGTTGACTGGTCCATGAAAAATAATTTAAAAAGCTTCCTTATGACAGTGACATATGAGCTGAGTGTCAACGGACAAGTAGAAAATTGCAAAGGGAAGTTCTGGCAGGTGCACAGCCTAGGCAAGGCAGGGATGCGTAAGGGATGGAGAGCATCAGAACAGCAAGAACTTCTTGTGGCTGCAGAGTGGCAGGAGTGAGCAGGAGTGCTGGGCCAAGACATGAAACACCTTATGTGTTAAGCCTGGGAGGTAGAGACTTTCCCCTATAGGGCAGTAGGGTGGAGCAGTCATGGGCAGAGATTTGGGATCAGAAATACCAGGGTTCAGGGCGCCTGGGCAGCTCAGGCAGTTAAGCATCAGACTCTTGATTTCGGCTTGGGTCATGATCTCAGGGTCATGGGACTGAGCCCCGCGTCAGGCTCCATGCTCAGCAGGGAGTCTGCTTGATATTCTCTCTCACTCTGCCCTCCCCTCACTCATGCTCTAAATAAATAAATAAATAAATAAATAAATAAAATCTTTGGAGAAAAAAAAGGAAGGAAGAAATATCAGGGTTCAAATCCCAGCTGTACTACAGCCTGTGTGCTCATGACCAGTTGACTACTGGCTGTGCCTCAGCTTCCTCACCTGTAAAATGGGAACTCTGCATTGAGAAGGAACTAGGTGCTCGGGGAGTTGTGTTAAAGACATGATGGAAACTGTAATGGTCTGGAACAGACATAAAAGCAGGGGGACCACATTCTGTGTATTCTTTGGACATCACATGAACACACTCTTGCTTTTCTTCTCCAGAGAGCCCTGGGAGGTTAACCTTGGACCTATCCAAGGGGGTTGAGTGGTCAAAGCCCCCAAAGCTTCGTCATGTTAAAATGTAATTTTTCTCAGAACACAGAGCTAAGCAATGTGGAAGCTCTGCAGGGTCTCTGATTCTCAGTCCGATACTTCTTGAACTCAAGGTGCCTCAAGGTCTCTACCTGGCAATGACCTGCCCCTTCGTTCCCAAGTACCATCCCATGCCCTGACCAACATATGTCATTGCCTACATAACAACGGCAGTAAGGAGACTAGTGATAATCACGTGTGTCCTTTCAGCAGTAACCCTCTCTCCTCCCTCTCCTGGGCCTCCTGAAGACAGTGCTCTCACTTGACCCTCTAAGCTCCAGCTAGGCTGGGGCAGCTGTGACCCAGGAAAACATGTCATCTATCCTTGGCCTCCAGCAGGTGTGGGATAGGCCCCAGACCAATTCAGTGTGCCTGCCCCTGGACAGCCCCATTTCTCCACTGCATGTCCTGCAGCCTGAGGCCTGATGATTTACTGGCTTGCCAGATAGGACCCATGGTAAAAAGGCAACCTCAGAACTCTAACCATTGTGATCAAAGCCCATTCCATGGAGCAGGTGTGTGACCCCCCCCCCCCAGTACATTACTTTCCCTGTGTCCTGTTCCCTCATATGCAACATGGGTATAATAATGGCATCCATCTCATGGGGTGTCTGTGAGGGCCACATGTTTTAATATGTGTAAAGCATTTAATAAATGTTTACTACCTCTATGATGATGATGAGTTCAGAGCCACTAAAGGTTGAGGAAGCCTGGTTCTCCTTTGGAAAAAAAGTATGGTGTGTTGCACAGGGGGCCCTGTCTCGCCATGTTTCACCAGTGTACACACACTGAAACATCCTGCCTGGGACCACCACCATCTAAAGTTGAGTTACTGCAAAAGGCAAATCTCTACAAGACAACCACCCACAGTAAGTGTTCCTGACTTTCTGGGAAGCCCAAATTATTAGAGCAGAAAGAGTGAACCCAGTCTAACCTCGTCATCTTAGAGGAAGGACATCTAAAGCCAGAGAGGGCAACAGAAACAGGCCTGAGGTCACACACCTAACTGGTGAGAGAGCCAAGTCTGTAATTCAGGACTCTTGCCAATTAGCCTCATGCTATGCAACCAGTCTGTAGTGAAGGGATGCATAAAGTTACCAGCATTCACTAAGGACCTACTTTGCACCAGGACCAGGGAAGAGGTCTTTACATTCATGATTTCATCACATCCTTACCACACACCTAAAGGTGGATGTCATTATCCCCATTTTTGTGTGAGGAAATAACAACCAAAGTCATAAACCCATACAAATGTGTGCTATGGGCAGCAAGGTCTCTTCTAATGTGTGTGTGTGTGTTCATTTGCTCATTTGATGCTCATAACAACACTTTGAGGAGGCACAATACTGTTCCCTTTACACATAAGGAAACTGAGGAACAGAACATTAAGTAATGTGCCCAAATCACAGAGCCAGTAAGTGACAGTTTCAAATGTGAATCCTGGAAGTTGGTCCCCAGAGACTATCTCTCAACTAAAGGGGGACAAAGTTCTTTACCTCGCCCATGTAGAGCCAAGATTCAACCCAAGCCCAAATGACTCTGAGAGCCTGGGACTTCCACCCCTCCATACTCATTCCTGGCCTCTCCTGGTGTCTGGCTGTGTCTGAGCCTCCGGGGACAGCTATTGGCATTTCTAGGGCCTTCCCTGAGCTGTTGAACCCAACAGAGCAGCCCTGACAAATCTGCAGGGCTAGGGACCTGCTGAGTCCAGTGGGAACTGCACTAGGAATAAGAGAAGAGAACGCAATTTTGTTCCCGCCTGGCCCATGGCCAGGATACTGAGATTAGCAGAATAACTGCCAGATGGGTTACTGAGTTTCTGTGCATTCCAATTACCAGCATCTAAAAGCCCATTTCCCATTCTGAGCCCACAGCAACTCGCAGCAAATGTCATCCTTGCTCCGAAAATGCTCACCCGGCAGGTCACTTCAATTTCCGGGCTGGCACATTAACATGGTAGGCACTTTCTTCCTCCTCTTCTGGCTCTTTATCTTTCTGTTTTCATTGAGCTGAGCTCTGTGAAATGAGTGGCTGCTCCCAACCCTGCCCATAGCCCCAAACACGCTTCACTCTATACAATGGACAAGAAACAACGACACCCCTATCAGCAGAGCCTGAGGCACGCTGGCAGGACGAGGAAACCTCTGCAGTGGACTCACAGGCTGGCTCCCACCCTGGCCAGCTCCCCAGTGAGCCAGCTGGAGCTTTTCACTAATGTCAAAGCACAGCACCTCTTTATAAAGCAAAGCCCCGCCCAGTCTGCAGGCCCCGTTAGACCTCAGAAAGGCTTTCTTCTCCCATGGCGCCAGGCCCACACCATTTGGGGCCCTCACACACTGGACTCTGAGCTTGGAATGAGGGGGGACTCTTTCTCATTTAATTTCAACAAACACGGCACTTCTACTAGTGCTTTATGTTTGGAGCTCTGGATGAAGAGAAGCCAAAGAAAACACTGACTTCAAAATACCCACTCTCTGGGAAAGGAAGGGTGAGGCAGGGAAGGAAGGAGGGGCCTCACAGAAAGACAGAGACAGTACAAGACAGCCTGAAGTTTGTTTGGATAAAAAAGTAGTGAGAATCATAATCTATGACAAGGGACTGCAAAGTGCAGTCCTACAGGTAGGAGGTGCAAATCTAGTCTGCCACTTGTTTTTATAAATAGTTTTATTGGAACATAGCCACACCCATTCATTGACATATCGTCCATGGCCATTTTTGCCCTGCAATGTCAAAACTGAGAAACTGTATGTACCACAAGCCTAATTTATTTACTGTCTGGCCTTTAATAGAAAAAATTCTGCTGATCCTCAATCTTTCTGGGAACTTTCCATGTTCAGTTCCATGTAATACTCACAACAACTCTTATCCTATAGGTATTATTAACTCCACTTTGCAGATAGAGGCATAGAGAAATTAAGTAAGCACCCATTCAAGGTCACATAGGAATGAAGAGAAGTATTTAGACTTGACCAAAATGCATTGCTTTTCCTCCACACCTGTGGCTGAGACGCTCAGTCTCTAAGTTAGCAGAAGACTCTGATTAATGGCAAAGAGTTGGAGAAAACGTACCAGTGAGGAGGAATGACCTGGGGAACAACAGAGTGGCAGGAATGAACACAGCCAATAACAGACGGGACCTTGAGAAAGAACGTGAGAATTGCAGAGCCAGAAAGAGCTTTCAAGATCAAGCTCATAAAAGTCTGTGTCTTAATCAGCTTGGGCTGCTAAAATAAAATACCAGAAACTCAGGTGCTTCAGTAACAGATATTTATTTCTCTCAGTTCTACAGGCTGGAAGTCCAAGATCAAGGTGCTGGCAGAGTTGGCTCCCGATGAGAGCTTGCTTCCTTCCTTCTCACTGTGTCCTCCGACAGTGTAGAGATAGAGACAGCTCTAGTCTCTTTGTCTCTTTTCCTTTTCCCCTAAAGACACTAATTCCATCATGGGGGCTCTACCCTCATGACCTCATCTAAACCTAATTACCTATCAAAGGCCCACCTGCAAATATCATCACATTCTGGGTTACGGCCTTAACATGTGAATTTGGGCAGGTGTTGGAGTGCACAAACATTTAGTCCATAATGCCCTGTCATACTAGCAAGGAGACTAGAGACCAGGGAAACAAAGCAATGCACCCAAGGTCACACAGCAAAAAAAAAAAAAAAAAAAAAAAAAAAAAGCCACACTGTAAATAAAACACTCTTAGAGCTTTGCAGAATCTGGGCCCTTACTGGGCCAACCATGCCTCTCTATCAGAAGCCCTATGTTTACTCTGGGCTGATGACAGTCCCAGGGAGCCCTGGAGCCACATGCCCCTTCACGCTGTTTAGAATCATAATCAAATCAGTTGCTGACTTGGTGTTTGTTTTAACTGTGCACCCTCATGTGACTGTAATTTCTGTTTGACCAGGCATAGAGAAAGGACACAGGACTGGAAACCAGCCGACCTAGCATCCTGTTTGCCACTGGCTTCATGTGTGACCACGGACTAGTCACTTAAACACTCTTGCCCCAGTCTCCTACAGTGTAAAACACAGGGGCTGGGCTGGGATAGACATCACTTTCCCTTAATCTCAAATTGTTCATATTGAATAAGATTGATTAACACAGAAATCATAAAGGAACCCAAAGACAACACACCAGTTGCTTGGCTGTCCTTGTTTAGTTATAATTGATCTCATCAAATCAAGAATCAGCAATGCTTGATTTGAATTTGTGAGACATAAAATATCCATAACTAGAATTCAGGCATTCATTCCACAAAAAGCATTTGTTGAGCTTAATCTGTATTGGGATTTGTCCTGCATGCTAGGAGGTAACTGTGAACAAAACAGGAGTAACCAGACGATACAAGGCAGTATGAAAAATGCCACATACAAGAGGCATTTGACAGTAGCTACGCCAAGTGGCTCCAGAGCCAGACAACCTGCTTCAAACCCTGACTACACCTAATTACCCGTACAGGCATAGAGAAGTTATTTAATTTACCTGAGGCAGAGTCCTCATCTGTAAAATAGAGATAAAAATGGTATCTGCATCAGGGTTGTTGAGGAAGATCAACCGAGTTAATTCTTGTAAAATTCTTCAAGCTGTGTCTGCCTAGGTGAAGCCCCCATGAACATCGGCTATGATGATGGTGATAGAGATGCACCAGAAGATGAAGGAGAAAAAAGAAAAGGCACCTACGTGATCCAGGCCAGGGTGGGGAGTTGTAAGCAGTGAAGACTCCCCAAGGGAAGCATCCTCAAAACTGAAGCCCAAAAGATAAGCAGGAGTCAGAGTTGGGGGTTGGGAGGGGGATAAAAATTCTTCTGTGCAGTGGTAATGGTGTGTGCAAAGGCCCTGAGACAGGACAAATGGGAGTTTTGGGGAAACAAGAAGAACGCTGATAGGTAAGGATGGGGTGATGAGGCCAAGTCTGATCACGAAAGCTTTATAGCCACCCTCTCCTACTCCCACTCTGGAACTAGAGATATATAACCCATCACACAATTTATCTGTTTAGCCATATGAAAAGCTCTAGGGGAATTCCATCCCTGCCGTCAGGGCCACCCCAGCACATGGGGTGTTGGGACTCAAGTTGGAATTTGGTCAGGCAGGACATTTGCCAGAAGCTGCCAGGAACAGAAGAGCCCAGGGTGAGTGCAGGCTATATTCAGTGAGGCTTAGCCTGGGAAGCCAAGGGCCCACGGCAAAACTCAAAAGAACTAGAGGTGCTAGAGCTGAAAACAAAGACAAGAGGGCCAGAAGGCAGGGAGCTAGAGGTTGGAAGAGAGGAGGGAGAGAGATCAGGGGTGGAGAAGCAATAAGATTTAAGGCAAATGACCAAAGACAGCCCAAACTCCAGCAACCCGTGTGCATGGGCCTACTCACAAGGTATGAAGGGACCAGCCTGGTTTGACTGCCAAGGCTCTGGATGGATACCAGGTACCCTCATGCACTAACAGGCTGAGAAATGAGGAATAGTTTAGGTGAGGTTAGCAGAGGGAAGATCTCTGTTTAGATTCAGGACTGTGCTCAAACACTGCCCTCCCTTGCCTGGGATTAAGGTGAGGGGCATTCCTTGGGATCATTTCCTCCGTCATCATCAGTGGATCTAGGAGGGAGGTATTAGGAGAATACCACAGCTTTTAACAGCCTCTGCTCTAAAGAAAGAACATCTATGATCACCACTGACTGTACTTCCATCTCATTTACATGTAAGTGGAATAAGAATAGAGCTTTCAGACTGTATTTTATGAGGGTTACATGAATCAATGCAGGTGAAGTACTTAAAACAGGGCTTGAAGCAGAATAAGTGCTCTTATTACTTAATTTGGTTTCACTATACTCATTCATTTAAGAAACTATATCAAAGCCTACATTCTAGGCTCTGTGGTGGCTGCTCAGAATATAAAGAAGAGTAGGGTGTGGTCCCCACCCTCAAAGAGCTTACAATCTAATAAGCCAGCCAGGAACTGAGTGGATGAGTAAAGGATAGGGTTATAGGGTCTGTGGCAGAGAGCAGCCAACAATGGGAGCCCTGCCGAGACTGAGGACAGTAAATGCAGAATGATATGCCCTGCTTGATCACACTTCTGAACATGGCCCCGAGAGGGAAGAGGAGTAAGCTACAACAAAAACAAGGTTCCGAAAACAAAGTGGTGACAATGCCCTGAAAAGGTGCAGGGCCGCCATATTGCCCATTCATTGGCCATCTATTTGAGAAGACACTGCTCTCCCTTATTGAGAAGAAAGGAATGCTGAGGCACAGCACTTTTGTGGCTCGAAATAAATACGTATTTCAAAGACTTATCAATAAGTTGTGACCAAGTCTCCTTTCCTTCCTGAATATCCAGGCTTCTGGGCTTTTATTGTTCCAAATAGATTTATAGATGCAATAAAAACAAATATGAGAAGCAATGGATTTGTCCTATGTTAAAAAGAAGGCATCATCAAGTTTCAAACACATGCAGGGCTTTTATTTGTACTTGAAGTTCCATGTTTTGAAAATTAAATATATTAAGGATTAGGCCAACTATAATTCTTAGTAGCTCCAACATCAAAACATTTAAAGCAAGTAAAAAGGTCTCCGCCTATCAAGTAAAATGAGAATGGAAACAGTTACCAGAATAATTCAAGCCTCCCTAATACCGTTTTTTTTTTTCTGCCATTTTTTGGTAACTGTGACAATTTGATCCAAATTACATCTTTACGGATCCACTTTCCATCTGCTCCCAGGAAGACATTTGAGTATAAGTGTATATATTTTCTTCTGACTAGAATACACCCAAGTAGTGCTAGGTCAAACTATTTTTTTTTTATAAATCTAATTTTAAAACTATACATGATTTTGGTGGAAAAATTTGCAAGTATAGAAAAACTTAAAGGAAAAAAAAAAACATAAAAATCCAATTCTTTGTAGCAATCACCATTAACTTTGAAGCATTTCCTTCCTGATGCCTTGTTTTGATGCATATTTTGATTTTTGTCTATTGTTTGTTTTAAATAGGTAAGACCATGCTGTTTATCCACATGTGTATACAACTTTTTCACTTACTGTTTGCTGTAAGCATTTTTGAGGATGTTATTATACATTGTCCCCACATGTCTGATTATTGCACTACATCATTTTCTCAGAAAGTCAATTAAGCTTTTTTTTTTTTCCCCCTGAACCAAGCAGAAATGGAAAAGGTAAGAAAAACAGGCTTTGAGTTTTACTCAGAAGCTTTGGGATGAGAACCCCTTGAAGCCTTAAAAATCTTGACTCCTTTCCAGCCCGGGCGAGGGCTA
Source organism: Eumetopias jubatus (assembly GCF_037043125.1). NCBI lineage: Eukaryota > Metazoa > Chordata > Mammalia > Carnivora > Otariidae > Eumetopias > Eumetopias jubatus. Next base: position 191,483,885 of record NW_028274808.1, on the reverse strand, counting down.
GACCTGAAAAAGCAGCAGGACAAGCCCAAGTAGCAGTCACATGGGAGGAAGCACAATGGTTTAGAACACAAAGGAAAACCCTCAGGTTAACAGCTCCTGGAAGCCAGCTGATGTCAGATCCTCTGAGAACACCTCCAGCTGCTCCATCCTTGTCCAGCTTGACTAGTAAGACTGTTGTTTCCTCTACAGCCACTGTATGGGCATGTCAGACAGCACCCGCAACCTCACCATCTCCACTGCACTGAAAATAAAGAGGACCCTACTTCTAAAATCCAGTAAAGGCTTTCTGCTAATTGACCAAGATCAGAGTTGGCAAACATCTTCTCTAGAAGATCAGAGAGCAAATATTTAGACTTTGCAGGCCACCTACAGTCCCTATCGCATGCTCTTCTTTGTTTTTTGTTGACTTTGGTTTTTTTTAATGACCATCTAAAAACAAGGAAAAAAAAAGAAAGAAAAAGCTTCTTAGCTCAGGCTGTATAAAAAAGACCAGAGGCCAGAGTGTGTGGACTCCTAGACAGGAACTTCTTTCCCTTCTTATTAAAGAAAATTAAATTAAGGAAGCAGAGATCCTAAGAATTATTCCAAAATTTCTGAGAAATTGTATACCAAGCCTAGTCCAATCTTAATTGATATTCTGAGAAATAATCAGCACCAGGAGTTAAATTTCTGTGACCTCCAATTCCCACAGGAGGGATAGAGAGTGCCCAAGAACTCTCAGGCCTCAAACACCAAAATGTCCTTTATATCTTGGAAACTCACAACTCTTGTAAGGGTTTGGAGGACACCTTTTCCAGAATCAGAAAATGCTAACTATTGCATCCCACAAATGGTTTGTAATACTCGTGAACTACCAGAAAATAAATCTGGGGGTGCCTGGGTGGCTCAGTCGTTAAGTGTCTGCCTTCGGCTCAGGTCATGATCCCAGAGTCCTGGGATCGAGCCCCACATCGGGCTCCCTGCTCAGCGGGAAGCCTGCTTCTCCCTCTCCCACTCCCCCTGCTTGTGTTCCTGCTCTCGCTCTCTCTCTCTCTCTGTCAAATAAATAAATAAATAAATCTTAAAAAAAAAAAAGAAAAGAAATCTGGAAATATCTGTACTTTATCAATTGTTGTCTTTATTAACAACACAAACCATGAATCTGGATACACTCTCTTGACTTGGAGAACTTTTGAGTTTGTGGAATTGAGAATTTTACATGAACAGTTAATGAGGATAAAAGACTAAATATATAAACAGACAATGGCCAGACCATCCCTAAAAATAGAACTCTAACCCCAAACCTGCAGTGACTAGCCCGGAAAACCAAATCCTTACCTATGGTAACCAGCCTAGGAGGCCAGCCTGCTCCAAGTCACACTCATAGGATGTCAGACTGCTATCTCTAGCAACACTCCAGGAAGCCAAACCATAACCACTGTAACAATCAACCCAAAATGGCCAGGATTTGATTAATAGCTGACAGCTTACCTAATTTTTGTCCCTGTTTCCAACTTAGCACCAACCAGAAAAAAACAAATATGAACCCCAACCAATCACATAGGATGTCCCATTTCTAGTTAATCCCCTCTACAGTTCTCCCATGCCAACAGCTTCCAATCAGGACATACCTGAAGCCTTCTCTGCTTTATACTCTAAAGCTTTCCCACTCTGCCTGCCTTTGAGTCTGCCAAGACACAACTGATGGCAGCTGACTCCCTTTGTATAGAAAGCTCTGAATAAACAGTCTTTTTTTTCTCCTTTGGTTAATCTTCATTTATTTCAACAAGGTTATATCCCCTCCCTCTATTTTGCATATTTGTATGGTAAAACGTCACCAATTTTAATTCATGATTACAGAGAATTTAAAGGTAGAAAATAATGCAGAGGCTCTTTAACTTGAGGCACCAAAGTTGTAAATAAGGAAAGTAAGCCACAGAGATTTTTGATCCACTCACTACTCCCTCCATGACATTACACTGCCTGCCTGAAGGTGGGGTCATTTCACGCAAGGCTGGGCTGAAGGGCTCTCTCTGTGAAATAGAACACAGAACCCAGTGAATTGGCTGAGCAATGTTTGTTTTGCTAAGCACTTACTATGTGCCCAGGTCTATGGTGGATATTAAGGGTCAGATACAGTATGATAAAGAAACTTGAAAATTGGGGCACCTGGGTGGCTCAGTTGGTTAAGCATCTGCCTTCGTCTCAGGTCATGATCCCAGGATCCTGGGATTGAGCTCCGCATTAGGTTCCTTACTCAGTAGGGAGCCTGCTTCTCCCTCTCCCTTTGCCTACTGCTACCCCTGCTTGGGCTCTCTCTCTCTCTCTCTCTCTCTGTCAAATAAATGAATAAAACCTTTATATAAAAAAAGAAACTTGAAATTAACTGAAAAGACTCATGTACAAAGAATTAGGAAATTACAATGCACAAAGAATGAGGAAATTATATACAATGCCATTTCCAAAGTATATTCCAAAGAATATTAGTAACTACTAGGTTAAAAAAGGAACTTCTATATCAAGAGCATTCAGGAATTATAATTCCAGTAAGTTATTTTGTGGGTATCAACAACCTCATTCTAAAGTTTATATGGAGAGGGAAAAGACTCAGAATAGTTAATGCAGAATTGAGGCAGAAGAACAAAGTTGGAGGACTGATACCACTCAACTTCAGGAGTTAATATAAAACTATAGTAATCAAGACAGCATGATGTTGGCGAAAGAACAGATAACTAGATCAATGGGACAGAACTGAGAGCCCAGAAATAGACCCCCATAAATATAGTCAACAGATCTTTGACAAAAGAGTAAATTCAACATAGTAGAGTAGACAGAGATAGACTTTTCAACAATGGTGCTATAACAACAGTTTATCCACATGCAAAAATAAATCTAAACACAGATCTTACACCTTTCACAAAAAAATTAAGTCAAAGTGGATCACAGACCTAAATGTAAAACACAAAACTATAAAACTCCTAGAAGATAATGTAGGATAAAATCTAGATGACCTTGGGTGTGGTGATGTCGTTCTAGATACAACACCAAAGGAACAGTCCATGAAAAAAATCATTGATAAGCTGGACCTCATTATAATTGAAAAATTCTGCTCCAGGAAAGACAGCGTTAAGAGAATGGGAAAACAAGCCACAGACTGGGAGAGAATATTAGGAAAAGACACATCTGATAAAGGACCAGTATCCAAAATGTACCAAAAACTCTTAAAACTCAATAAAAAAAAATCCAATTGAAAGTTGTCCAAAGACCTTAGATACTTCATTAAAAAAAGATATACAGATGGCAAATAAGCATATGAAAAAAATGCTTCACATCATATGTCATCAGAGGAATGAAAATTAAAGCAACAATGAGATATTTAAACAACCAAAATCCAAAACACTGACAACACCAAATGCTAGTGAGGATGTGGAGCAACAGGAAGTCCCATTCATTGCTGATGGAAATCCAAGATGGAACAGCCACTTTGGAAGAGAGTGTGGCAGTTTCTTATAAAACTAAGCATACTCTTACCATACAATCCACAATCACACTTCTTGGTCTTTACCCAAAGGAGTCAAAAACTTATGTCCACACAAAAACCTGCACACAGATGTTTATAGAAGCTTTATGCATAATTACGAAGATGCGGAAGCAACCAAGATGTCCTTCAGTAGGTAAGTGGATAAATAAAGTATGGTACATCCAGACAGTGGAATGTTATTCAGCACTAAAAAGAAATAAACTATTAAGACACAAAAAGACATGGAGAAAACTTAAATGCATATTACTAAGGGAAAGAAGCCAATTTGAATACCTGAAACACAGTATGATTTCAACTATATGACATTCTGAAAAAGGCAAAGTATGGAGACAATAAAAAATCATAGATTTCCAGTGATTGTGGGGGGTGGGGAAGAGGGAGGAATAGGTAGAGCACAGACGATTTTTAGGATACTGAAAATACTATCATGTAATAGGGATGGATGAATGTCATTATGCGTTTATTCCAAGCCCACAGAATATACAACACCAAGAGTGAACCCAAAGGTAAACTATAGACTTTGGACATTTATGATGGGTTGATGTAGATCCATCGATCGTAACAAGAGCACTCCTCTGATGGGGGATATGGATAAGAAGGTGTGGGGGGACTATGCATGTGTGGGAGCAACGGGTATATGAGAAATTTCTGTGCCTCCCTCTTAATTTCACTGTGAACCTAAAACTGCTCTAAAAAAGAAAAATAAAGTCTTAAAAATATTTTAGTTAATTGTTTTTTTAAAAAGCATTAAGATGTTGTGTGAAACCAAATTTAACAGTTTTTATTATAAAACTCTCAGAGCATTTAATTTTCAAAAAGGAAGAAATTTTAAATGTATTTCCAAAACACAACTGATCCTAGGACTCATTCAGAGCAGAGTATTTTGGCTCCAAGATACAAAAAACAAACACATGTCGGGAAATGTGATTGTAGGAGATTGTCTGAGATGTTTAGGACCTCTTAAAGATTGAAGTCTCACTGAAAGGGAAGTAAAAACTTATGCAAAAGAAAACGCCTTGTTACCATTTCCCTGGTAACATGTAAGAGTTTAGTAAGGGCTTACCACATTCTAGGCGTTGTGCTAAGTTATTTGCATATTTTACCTCATTTAATTGTTACAATATCCCCATGAGTGGGCTACTATTATTATGTTTCAGCAATGAGAAAAGAGGGGAACTGAGAAGCTAAGTAACTTGCCCATGGGTTGCCTACCCCAGGAAGAGATCACTAATTACCCTGTCGTCCCTGCGCTTAGCTTCAATGGGCACTGCTCCCCTTTCTTGCTGCAACCCAGGAAAGAGCAGAGGGCCCATTTCCCTCTGTTTGTACATTTGAGGCAGGACTCAAATGTTCCTCCAAAAAGACTTTACCAAAGCAAAGCTAGCATCAGCAAGATACAGATTCTAAAACTCTGGCTTGTTTAAAAACAGCTAAAAGTATGGTTTTGGGGTCAGAATCACAGGATTCAAATCCCAGTAGCTTTGCTTACTAGATGTGCAAGCTTGGAAAACTCATTTAATTCCTCTAAGCCTCAAGGTTCTTATCCGTAAAATAAAGATAACTGTAGCACCTACAGATATTTTGGAGTTGCTATGAAAGTTGATGAGATCACTCATTGACCAGAGTGCCTGGGCATACAGGGCATGTTCAGCGTGAGCCACCATCACTATTCCCATCCACCTGCCCCAGGTGCCAGAGCCTGTCTTTAACTCCCATTACTTGAGAGTGACTTCCTTGCCTGAAGTTCAGGTCAAAAATGAAAAACAACAGCAAACCCATTGTCCATGGAAGCCACCCACCTCTTTCTCAGTTCCTGACTAAGGAGCCAATCCAGGTGGTTGACACTGGGAATGTCAAAATGTTCTCTACCATCAGGATATGTTTAACCTTGACCACATAGCCCACATGTATCAAGATGCTTCATACTGGCCACACTGAAAGAAGAAATACACACGCTTAGTTCAAGGTAGGGAAGTGGTTGGTTTCTTCGCTAAGCTAAAAAGAAAAAAAATCAGTTTTATTCATTAAGGTAGGTAGAACTAGCAGTTAGTAGCATTTTTTTTTTAATGTACCATATAATATACCAAAATTTCTCTCTGGAATGCTAAGATTTTAATCTGCTACCTGGTAGTTATAGGAGGGCAGATGGAGAAGTTTCATGGGGAGGTGTTAGCATGTTACTAGTGTCTTTCCGGCATGCTCTAGGCATGAAAGTTCTGTTTCTGGTTCTTTTATATCATAACTGAAAGGGAAGTGGACTGAGAAGGATGTTTCACCTCAGACACATCCACAGAGTCAACGCACTGGCCAGTTTTTTGTTTTTCGGGTTTTTTTTTTTTTAAGATTTTATTTATTTATTATTTGTTTGTTTGAGAGCGAGAGAGAGAGAGAGAGAGAGCACATGCAGGGGGAAGAGCAGAGGGAGAGGGACAAGCAGACTCCATACTGAGCATGGAGCCCAATTTAGGGCTCTTTCCCAGACCCAGAGATCATAACCTAAACCGAAATCAAGAGTCAGACACTTAACTGACTGAGCTACCCAGGCACCCTCCTCACTGGCCAGTTTTGAAAGATGTCCTAATACATGTCCAAAAAAACTGAAATTTTCAAGTTACTATTGAGGTCCTGGAATTCTAGCTCAATTAGTTCTCTTGAGAGACTTTCAAAGTAGATTAACATCTCACTTTATGGAGCGGAGTTCAGTCCTATGGTGACAGTATGTTTATGGAAGGCCAAAACACTAGTAAAATAATTTTCATCTTACTAGTGATTGCTAACATTTCTGTGTGCTTACTATTTGCTAGACAAGGGTTTTTCATCCACACAATAAATATTTACTGAATAGAAATTATGCGTTAGATAGCAAATCAGAACAAATGTTCCATTCTCAGGGAGCTCCCATTCCAGTTAGGGAGATCGACAATAAACAAAAAACTTTAATTGTAAATTTTAAGACGATAAAGGTTAGAGAAGACTAAGTCATGTGAGGGGAATAATGAGTGGTGAGTGCGAGGTGAAGAGGGGTACAATTTGAAACAGTGATCAGGAAAATCTGCACTGAGAGGTGGATACTTGAGCAAAGATTTGATGGAGAAGGTAATGATTTTTTTTTTTTTAAGATTTTATTTATTTATTTGAGAGAGAGCACACTAGCAGGGGAAGGGACAGAGGGACAAGCAGACTCCTCGCTGAGCACAGAGCCCACACGGGGCTTAATCCCAGGACCCTGAGATCATGACCTGAGCTGAAGTCAGACAGTTAACCGACTGATCCACCCAGGTGCCCCAGGATATTTATGTTATAGCCATTTTCACATTTAATCCCTTCTACTGGATATCATGATGATCCCCATTACATAGAGGAGTGAAGTGAAACAGAGAGCTAAATATCTTACTCAAGGTCACGGATCTTGAAGTAGTTGGCAAAGTCAACATTTGAACCCTGGCAGCTTTGGACTACTTTAAGGCCAGAATTCTTAACCTCCCCTATGCAAAAGTGCTTCACCCTCAGAAGGCGGGATCCCCTTGCGTTTCTGCCATTGTTTCTCGCATCCAAACGGAAATCAACAGTCGGATGCTTAATCGACTGAGCCATCCAGGTGCCCCTCAAAAACATCTTTAAGCTTCTAACTTCCGGTTATCCCCAATTCCACCCTTGCCCCCCAGCCCTAGGGGTGGTTGCTGCTTCCCGCACTTACTATCTCTGCTACCTCAGTGCTTCCATTTTGCTTTATTACCCGTCCAACACCTGCTTCAACCAGTCTACCTCAGTGGATGCTTGCTGTTAAACTAATCAATGTGATTTCTGTTTTCCTGACTGGAACCTGATGGATACTCTGTCAATTTCATCCTTCCAGAATTTTTCACAAATGCCCCCAACCCGATTGTGCTCTTTTGCCTTGTTGCCTTTAACCTCGTTGGTCCTTCTGCCGAAAACCCCATCTCCTAGTTCCTCTGCCATCCACTCCTTCTCATTCCCCAACAGCAGTACATCTGTGCTGCTGTGAACTTTCTTCCCCACACCGTGAGCGCCTTGAAAACAGAGACTGTCTTCTTGTCTTTGCGGTGCCCCTGTATTTCCAAAGTGCTGAGCACAGTTCCTAGAATATCAATATCATTATCATTGTGTGAAAGAATCGGAGAAACAGAGCCAATAGGATACAGGAGATTTACACATTGTAAGGAACTGGCTTACACAATTATGGAGACTGGCAAGTCCCAAGATCTGTGGGGTGAGTCAGTGAGCTGTAGACCCAGGGGAACTAATGTTTCAGTTCCAATCTGAAGGCCCCCAGGCCTGAGACCCATGGAGAGCCAGTGTTTCAGTTCATGCCTACAGGCAGGAAAAATTATCTTTTATTTGAGGAGGGTCAGGCTTTTTCTTCTACTCAGGCCTTCAACTCATTGGATGAGACCCACCCACATCAGAGGGGGCAACCTTCTTTATTCAGGCCACTAAGGTAAATGTTAAACTCATCCAAAAACACCCTCACAGAAACATCAAGAACAATGTTTGATCAAACATCCGGGTACTCCATGGTCCAGTCAAAATGACACATAAAATTAACCATTCCAATCGTAAAAGCTCACTTTTAACAGTGGTTAAAAGCAGAGGTATGGTATGGTCTGATATGGTATGGTCTGACCAGAGCGACCTGCACGCAAACCCAACTCCACCCCTTCGTAGGTCGTGGGACTAAGGCATGTGGCCATACTCTCTGGCCTTGATGTCTTTATCTATAAGGTGAAAATGGTCATGCCTGCCCCTCAGGCCTATCAGAAGAATTAAAAGAGCTCATGTGTAAAGTTCCTAACACATTTTCTGGACCAGAGCAAACAATCAATGTGTATTTACTGAATGCACTCCCACCAAGTGGAAAGGAATTGTGCTAGACACCCGCCGCATGCTGGCTCATTATACATCACCTTCTCTAGGGCTCCTGGTTGGACATGCAGTTATTCTCGACCAGGCTAATCAGCCAGATTTCTGGGACCCCAAGCTGAAGGGAGTTTTTCAGGTTATTCTTCACTCTTTGGAGGCCAGGAAATATTGCAGCTCAAAGACAGGAAACATTCCTGCCTTATGGGTGGGGTGGGGGAAAGAACCTGGTTCTCTGCTTAGGATGGATTCATTCAAAGACTTAGGAAACCACAGGCCTGAGAAATGGTGCTGGGTCTTCAGTTTCTGATCAACATAAGCTAAAAGCTCTGCTGGGATCTTATAAACAGCCCAACCTGAGTCAAAGGCTCTCAGTCCTGCTTTCGACTAGTAAGTGTGCCCAGGTGCCATAGAAGTAAGATCTGCAACCCTCTCTCTCTCTGCTTCTCTTGGCAGTGACGGCAGTGGGTGGATTCCTGAGGTCCTGGAGCTCTTCTTCTCCAGCACTGCTCACCTCCCAGGAATTCCCGCTCATCCCTTTGGAAGCACACCACAGGTGTGTCTCAGCTGAGCCCCTGGGCTGTCTGACCTTGTTGGGTAAGTTGTTTCACTTCCCAGAGCTTCCGTTCTTTCATTTTTAAAATAGGATAAGTCATATATGTTTCTCAAAGCCCTACTGATAACTGGAGTTCACTGAATTCTTACCATATCCTAGGCATAGCATTTATGCTAACAGTTTGAGGAGGGATGGCCTCAAGTGGCCGAGGTCCCTGCACTCAGAGGGACCATCTTGAAATTCTCAATACCTTTTGAACAAGGGGTCCAACATTTTCGATTAGTATTAGGTCCTACAAATTTGGCAGCCAACCCCGTCTCTAAGAAATAGGAATTACCCTTATCCTCCTTTTACAGAGGAGTAAATTATGGCACAGAAAGGTTCGGTAACTTGCCCAAGGTCACACAGCTAGTTGGCGGCAGAATAAAGGTGTCTCCTTCTGACCCATGCTTTTAACTACTTCTGGATGGGACGTTAGTGAGATAATTCACTTAAAAGCCATTAGTTGGTACTTCATAACTCTAACTGGCTTCCATTTCCTGCCATCCTCAGGCTAATAGCCCAGAAGCTATTAAGAAATGACCCCATGTTGTAAATGCATATGATTCTTGAATACAGTGCCTGTGTCATGCTATGATTAGAGGAAGGGACCTGGTACAATAAAGTCACTGCCCTGTAAGTTGGACTGAGGCAGAGTCTCTTTAACGGGCAGCAGGGGGAGGGAATACCTGACATGAATACTCTGGGAAAGAGACAAGAAATGAGAAAGCGGGCGGAGCGGGGGGTAGTCTCCTGTGCTGGGGGACCCAGCTCTCTGGTTCTTGATCACAGAATAATCAACACATCTCAGGCCTATCTCCCTCTATCAGGGCAAGGCAGGGGTTGCTATTAAACTGTGAGATGATTCTCTCCAGGAAGCAACAGGACTGAAGAGCCAGGAAAAAAGAGGTGACCAGGACACAAAAGAGGCCTGGGCTGCTATACCAGCCATTTGGGACTGGAGGGCAAGGCTCCCAAGGCCGACTTAGGGATAGATCAAGGTTTGTGAATATGGAACCCAAGACAAGGACAAGGGTTGTAACAGGAGCAGGAAACTGCATCATGCCTCCCACACGTGGTTTGATACTTCTATTTTCTTTTTTTCCCTCCCTCCCTTCCTTCCTTCGTTCCTTCCTTCCTTCCTTCCTTTCTCTTTGCTTTACCTCTGTATTTGGTATGTTTTGTTCGTTTGCTTTAATTCTGGTAAGCAAATCTGTTTAAGGAATTAGGAGAAAAGGCTTGTGACCATGCACCATCCAGGGCTGAAAGAGCACTACATGCCAATAACTTTTCCGTGGTGGTGGCTAAATTAGCAAGTAATGGTCAGGAGGAAGAGGCGGGTCCTTTACATTAGCCAGCTGCCCCCTAGTTCAGTGCTTCTCCCCCTTTTGTGTGTGTGTATAATCACCAGGACATCTCATTAAAACTCAGACTCTGATGCAGAAGGTCTGGGTGGGGCTTAAGACACTTCATTTTTACCAAGCTCCTAGGCGGTACAGAGGCTGCTCCTCAATGGACCACACCTGGAGCAGCAAAGTCCCAGAAAAGGGCCAGCTCCTTAGGCTCTGCTCCACTTGTCAGATATGTCCAGCTGTGGAAATGTGAAGAGGAGAAAAATGCCAGTCTGCTACTTCCAGAAAAGAATGCATCCCTTAAAACAAAGCCTGAAAGTTCTTGAGGTTTATCACTGCAAAGAGAATAAGCAGGAAGAAGGAGAAGCTAAATATTTTTGTTGACAATTTTCATTTCTCTTTCATGAAGTTTAGCATGATTGTTGGAGTGACCAAAAACCGGTGTCTACTACTGCTCCTGCCTAGTACCACTCCTGCCTCTCCATGGTCTCTCAAATTCCCACCATGAAGAAAACCTATTCTATTTTATTAAGGCAACATTTCTTCAGGAATGTCCCACCCAAAAGTTTTTCCAAGGTGTTGGTTGCTGCTATGCAAAAAACGAGTGTTCTGTGATCAACATAATTAGGAAAACAGTGACTCTGGCAAGAAAGTTGAACATGTTACTTACCGTGGGAATCTTCAGAGTGTGTCCACCATGAATAATGAAGATGGGAACACGACACAGCATTTCCTAACCTTGTTTGAGTATATAAATCTGTTTCTCTCTCTAGGGCTCTCCTCTTTTTTTATTAGCAATTAAATAAATGCCAATTACATCAACGAAATGCTGGGGGTGGAGAAGTTCCTTATCTTTTTTAGCAGAGATTTTTTTGGTTTAAGTATTCAATATTGGTGGCAGGCCAGGGAAATGAGCACTCATATACTACTGATGTGGACTGCAATGGGTATGAGCCCCTCACAAAATGCTTTGCAATAACGAAGAAAAAACAGTAAAAATGTTTATAAACTTTTAAACAATAATTTCTATGATTCTGTATAAGGTTTTTTTTGTATTAATAAGCTTAAGTGGAAAGGTTTTCACCCCACAAACCTGTGTGTTATAGCCCAGAAAACAAAATGGAAAATCCAAAATGTCTTAAACCATGGAAATGTTCAAATTATCTGTGATGGTGCCACTCAGGGTAATACTATAAAGTCATTAAAAAGTCTATGAAGTAATATAGAAGTGCACTTCTGTTATTATGGGCGGCTGACTGCAAACTCTAGATATAGTTTTCAGCCTTCCCTCTATCTCTGACCATTGCAAATGGCGAGGGATCCCCTTCCCACAGAGGTGGGGGAGCTTTCTCCCAGCCCCTGAATCCAGACTGACCTGGTAACTTGCATCAGCAATAACTGTACCTACCTCTCATGCTTCTGTGTTCTTTCTGTCTCTCTGTGTCTCTCTGCTTCTCTCTCTTTCTCTTGGAATCTTGCCACCACCATACATCCAAGTCCAGGCTGGCCTCCTAGAGAGTGACAGACCAAGTGTAAGGTAGCTGTGAACCCCCAAAGAACTTAGATTACTCCACCACAATCACCTGATGGCAGACCCATGAGCAAGCCCAGATGAGACCAGACCTGAAGAAACTTCCAGCTAACCACTGGACTCATTAGCAATCATAGATGGTTCTTATTTTAATCTGCTGAGTCTTGGGGTGGCAATAGATGACTGCTAGACTTATGATGTCATATAAAAAGGAAAAAAGCCACAGAATATAAAATTGCATCAACTAACATGAAATACTTATAAAATAATTGTGACAAAAAAGCAAAATGGTGCACATGAAAATTTAATGAATGGTTGTTTTAGGGCAGCAAACCCATTGAAATACTGATATATTTTGGGGGGCGGAGCAAGATGGCGGGGGAGTAGGAGACCTGGATTTCATCTGGTCTCAGGAATTCAGCTGGATAGGAATCAAACCATTCTGAACACCTACGAACTCAACAGGAGATCGAAGAAAAGAATAGCAACAACTCTCTGAACAGAAAAGCGACCACTTTCTGGAAGGTAGGACGTGCGGAGAAGTGAATCCGAGGCGATATTCGGGAAGATAGACGGTGGGGGAGGGGGCCTCCATCAGCCACTTCTGGCAAGTGATAGAGCCGCGGAGCACAAAATTGGAACTTTTAGAAGTCGGCTCCGCTGAGGGACGTCGCTCCAGTGGCTAAGCGGGGGGTGGAACCCTCGCAGGACAGTGTGTCTCAGGACCCTCGAGGTCACAGAAAGACCGGGGGTGCCTGAGTGCGGCAGAGCTCCCAGGTATTGGAGCGGGGAAGCCGGCTGCAGAGACGGAGCCGAGGCGCGGGCTCTCAGCTCGGGGTTGCCATAAACTGATCCATGGCCCAGTCGGGCCACTGCTCCTCCAGCAGGGACCCAACAAGGGGCAGATCCAGGGAGACTCTCCTTCCTCCCCCGGGAGGAGCGGCGTGGGAGCGCACCGCAGGGATCTGCTGCGTTTGGAGACTCCACACGGGGTCCGGTGCCAGAGATAGAAACGTTCAGTCACAGGCCAGGTGAGCACAGAGTGTGGCTGGAGACCGGGGAGACGGGAGTGACTGACTTTTCCCTGGGGGCACACTGAGGAGCGGGGCCCCGAGTTCTCGGCTCCTCCCAGGCGGAGATTGGGAGGCCTCCATTTTCACTCTCGTCCTCCAATGCTGTATGGAAAGCTTGCAATGAACAAAAGCTTCCAAGAGCAAACCTGAGCAGATTGCTTAGCACGGACCGGCAAGGGTGGGGCAATTCCGCCTCCGGCAAAGACATTTGGGAACCACGGCAACAGGCTCCTCCCCCAGAAGATCCGCACGAACAGCCAGCCAAGACCAAGTTTACTGATCAAGGAGAACGGGAGAACTCCAGCACTAGGGGAATACTGCATGTAGAATTCATGGCTTTTTTACCATGATTCATTAGTCTTTCAGAGTTAATTTTTTTAATGTTTTTTTTTTAATTTGTCTTTTTCCCTTTTTCAAGCAACATCTTATCAATCCTTTTAAAAAAAATTTTATTTTTCATTTTTTGAGTCATATTCTATCCCTTCATGGTAGTTACCCTTATTTTTGGCATATATATATATATATATATATATATATATATATATAAGTTGTTCTCTCTTTAAAATTTTGAGATACAGTTTCTTCTAACATATCAAAATATACCCTAAATCTCTAGTGAATGGTTTTGTTCTAGTCTCCTGCCTGATCACATTCTCTCCCTTTTTTTTTCTTTCTTTCTTTCCTTCTTTTAATCCTCTTCCTTCTTTTTTCAAACATCCTCTTACCAATTCCTTTTTTAAAATCTTTTATAATTTTCATCTTTACAGTCATATTCCATCCCTTCATCATATCAACCCTTATTTTGTTCATATATAAGTCTTTATTTCTTAAAATTTTAGGAGGCACTTTCTTCTAACAGACCAAAATACACCCAAAATCTAGTGTGTGGCACTGATCTATACACCAGCCTGATAATATTTGAACATATTCTGTTTTTTTGTTTTATTTTGTTCTGTTTTTGTTTGTTTTTATCTTTTTTCTTTTTACTCTTTCTTTTTACTTTCTTTTCCTTTCTTTTCCCCTGGTTTCAGGTCTTTTCTGATTTGATTAGAGTATATTTTCTGGGGATGTTGTTAACCTGCTAGTATTTTGTTCTCTCATTCATCTATCCTCCTCTGGACAAAATGACAAGATGAAAAAAATCACCTCAACAAAAAGAACAAGAGGTAGTACTGTCTGCCAGGAACCTACTCCATATGGACATTAACGTGATGTCAGACCTAGAGTTCAGAATCATGATTTTAAAGATGCTAGCTGGGCTTGAAAAAAGCATGGAAGTTATTAAAGAAGCCCTTTCTGGAGAAACAAAAGAACTAAAATCTAACCAGGTCGAAACCAAAAAGGCTATTAATGAGGGGCAATCAAAAATGGGGGCACTAACTGCTAGGATAAATGAGGCAGAAGAGAGAATCAGTAATATAGAAGACCAAATGATGGAAAATAAAGAAGCTGACAAAAAGAGAGATAAACAACTACTGGATAATGTCAGCAGAATTCGAGAGATAAGTGATACGAAAAGATGGAACAACATTAGAATAATTGGGATCCCAGAAGAACAAGAAATAGAGAGAGGGGCAGAAGGTATATTGGAGCAAATTATAGCAGAGAACTTCCCTAATGTGGGGAAGGAAACAGGCATCAAAATCCAGGAGGCACAAAGAACCCCTCTCAAAATCAATAAAATAGGTCAATACCCCAACATCTAATAGTAAAATTTGCAAGTCTCAGAGACAAAGAGAAAATCCTGATAGCAGCTCGGGAGAAGAGATATGTAACCTATAATGGTAGAAACATTAGATTGGAAACAGACCTATCCACAGAGAGCTGGCAGGCCAGAAAGGACAGGCATGATATATTCAGAGCACTAAACGAGAAAAATAGGCAGCCAAGAATATTATATCCAGCTAGGCTGTCATTGAAAATAGAAGGAGAGATAAAAAGCTTCCAGGACAAACAAAAACTAAAGGAATTTGCAAACACGAAACCAGCCCTCCGAGAAATATTAAAAGGGGTCCTCTAAGCAAAGAGAGAGCATAAAAGCAGCATAAACCAGAAAGGAACACAGAAAATATACAGTAACAGTCAATTTACAGGCAATACAATGGCACTAATTTCATAGTTACCTGAATGTAAATGGGCTAAATGCCCCAATCAAAAGACACAGGCTATCAGATGAGATTAAAAAACAAGACCCATCGATATGCTGTCTGCAAGAGACTCATTTTAGACCCAAAGACACACCCAGATTGAAAGTGAGGGGGTGGAAAACCATTTACCATCCTAATGGACACCAAAAGAAAGCTGGGGTGGCAATCCTTATATCAGACAAATTAGATTTTAAACCAAAGACTGTAATAAGAGATGAAGAACGACACTATATCCTACTTAAAGGGTCTATCCAACAAGAAGATCTAACAATTGTAAATATCTATGCCCCTAACATGGGAGCAGCCAATTATATAAGGCAATTAATAACAAAAGCAAAGAAACACATTGACAACAATACAATAATAGTGGGGGACTTTAACACCCCCTTGACTGAAATGGACAGATCATCTAAGCAAAATATCAACAAGGAAATAAAGACTTTAAGTGACACACTGGACCAAATGGACTTCACAGACGTATTCAGAACATTCCATCCCAAAGCAATGGAATACACATTCTTCTCTAGTGGCCATGGAATATTCTCCAGAACTGATCACATCCTAGGTCACAAATCAGGTCTCAACCGGTACCAAAAGACTGGGATTATTCCCTGCATATTTTCAGACCACAATGCTTTGAAACTAGAACTCAATCACAAAAGGAAAGTCAGAAAGAACTCAAATACATGGAGGCTAAAGAGCATCCTACTAAAGAATGAACAGGTCAAACAGGAAATTAAAGAAAATTTTTAAAAATTCATGGAAACCAATGAAAATGAAAACACAGCTGTTCAAAATCTTTGGGATGCAGCAAAGGCAACCCTGAGAGGAAAGTATATAGCAATACAAGCCTTTCTCAAGAAACAAGAAAGGTCTCAAATACACAACCTAACCCTACACCTAAGGGAGCTAGAGATAAAACAGCAAATAAAGCCTAAACCCAGCAGGAGAAGACAAATAATAAAGATCAGAGCAGAAATCAATGAAATAGAAACCAAAAGAACAGTAGAACAGATCAACGAAACTAGGAGGTGGTTCTTTGAAAGACTTAACAAGATTCATAAACCCCTGGCCAGACTTATCAAAAAGAAAAGAGAAATGACCCAAATCAACAAAATCATGAATGAAAGAGGAGAGATCACAACCAACACCAAAGAAATACAAACTATTATAAGAACATATTTTGAGCAACTCTATGCCAGCAAATTAGATAACCTGGAAGAAATGGATGCATTCCTAGAGATGTATCAACTACTAAAATGGAACCAGGAAGATATAGAAAACCTGAATAGACCTATAACCACTAAGGAAATTGAAGCAGTCATCAAAAATCTCCCAAGAAACAAAAGCCCAGGGCCAGATGGCTTCCCAGGGGAATTCTACCAAACATTTCAAGAAGAATTAATACCTATTGTCCTGAAACTGTTCCAATAAATAGAAAGGGAAGGAAAACTTCCAAACTCATTTTATGAGGCCACCATTACCCTGATCCCCAAACCAGACAAAGACCCCATCAAAAAGGAAAATTACAGAACAATATCCTTGATGAACATGGATGCAAAAATTCTCACCAAAACTAGCCAATAGGATCCAACAGTATATTAAAAGTATTATTCACCATGACCAAGTGGGATTCATCCCTGGGCTGCAAGGTTGGTTCAACATCCGCAAGTCAATCAATGTGATACAATATATTAACAAAATAAAGAACAAGAATCATATGATCCTCTCAATAGATGCAGAAAAAGCATTTAACAAAGTACAGCATCCTTTCTTGATCAAAACTCTTCAGAGTATAGGGATAGAGGGTACATACCTCAATATCATAAAAGCCATCTATGAAAAACCTACAGCGAATATCATTCTCAACGGGAAAAAGCTGAGAGTTTTTCCCCTAAGGTCAGGAATGCGGCAGGGATGTCCACTCTCACCACTGCTATTCAACATAGTATTAGAAGTCCTAGCCACAGCAATCAGACAACAAAAAGAAATCAAAGACATCCAAATCAGCAAGGAGGAAGTCAAACTCTCACTCTTTGCAGATGATATGATACTTTATGTGGAAAACCCAAAAGACTCCTCCCCAAAACTGCTAGAACTCATAGAGGAATTCAGTCAAGTGGCAGGATATAAAATCAATGCACAGAAATCAGTGGCATTCCTATACACCAACAACAAGACAGAAGAGAGACAAATCAAGGAGTCGATCCCATTTACAATTGCACCCAAAACCGTAAGATCCCTAGGAATAAATTTAACCAAAGAGGCAAAGGATCTGTACTCAGAAAACTATAAAATACTCATGAAAGAAATTGAGGAAGACACAAAGAAATGGAAAAACGTTCCATGCTCATGGATTAGAAGAACAAACATTGTGAAGATGTCAATGCTACCTAGAGCAATCTACACATTCAATGCAATCCCCATCAAAATACCATCCACTTTTTTCAAAGAAATGGAACAAATAATCCTAAAATTTGTGTGGAACCAGAAAAGACCCCGAATAGCCAGAGGAATATTGAAAAAGAAAAGCAAAGCTGGCAGCATCACAATTCCGGACTTCTGGCTTTATTACAAAGCTGTCATCATCAAGACAGTATGGTACTGGCACAAAAACAGACACATAGATCAATGGAACAGAATCGAGAGCCCAGAAATGGACCCTCAACTCTATGGTCAACTCATCTTTGACAAAGCAGGAAAGAATGTCCAATGGAAAAAAGACAGTCTGTTCAACAAATGGTATTGGGAAAATTGGACAGCCACATGCAGAAGAATGAAACTGGACCATTTCCTTACACCACACAGAAAAATAGACTCCAAATGGTTGAAAGACCTAAATGTGAGACAGGAGTCCATCAAAATCCTAAAGGAGAACAAAGGCCGCAACCTCTTCAACCTCAGCTGCAGCAACTTCTTCCTAGAAACATCGCCAAAGGCAAGGGAAGCAAGGGTAAAAA
The DNA here is from genome assembly GCF_037043125.1 of Eumetopias jubatus. Taxonomy (NCBI): domain Eukaryota; kingdom Metazoa; phylum Chordata; class Mammalia; order Carnivora; family Otariidae; genus Eumetopias; species Eumetopias jubatus. The sequence continues at coordinate 191,465,829 of NW_028274808.1, read as the reverse complement.
TGAACTATTGGGATTTCATCAAGATAAAAAGCTTTTGCACAGCAAAAGAAACAGTCCACAAAACCAAAAGACAACCGACAGAATGGGAGAAAATATTTGCAAATGACATATCAGATAAAGGGCTAGTATCCAAAATCTATAAAGAACTTATCAAACTCAACACCCAAAGAACAAATAATCCAATCAAGAAATGGGCAGAAGACATGAACAGACATTTTTCCAAAGAAGACATCCAAATGGCCAACAGACACATGAAAAAGTGCTCAACATCGCGCAGCATCAGGGAAATCCAAATCAAAACCTCAATGAGATACCACCTCACACCAGTCAGAATAGCTAAAATCAACAAGTCAGGAAATGACAGATGTTGGCGGGGATGCGGAGAAAGTGGAACCCTCCTACACTGTTGGTGGGAATGCAAGCCGGTGCAGCCACTCTGGAAAACAGTATGGAGGTTCCTCAAACAGTTGAAAATAGAGCTACCCCACGATCCAGCAATTGCACTACTGGGTATTTACCACAAAGATACAAATGTAGGGATCCGAAGGGGTACGTGCACCCCAATATTTATAGCAGCAATGTCCACAATAGCCAAACTATGGAAAAAGCCAAAATGTCCATTGACAGATGAATGGATAAAGAAGAGGTGGTATATATACACAATGGAATATTATGCAGCCACAAAAGGAATGAGATCTTGCCATTTGCAATGACGTGGATGGAACTGGAGGGTGTTATGCTGAGTGAAATAAGTCAATCAGAGAAAGACATGTATCCTATGACCTCACTGATATGAGGAATTCTTAATCTCAGGAAACAAACTGAGGGTTGCTGGAGTGGTGGGGGGTGGGAGGGATGGGGTGGCTGAGTGATAGACATTGGGGAGGGTATGTGCTATGGCGAGCGCTGTGAATTGTGTGAGACTGTTGAATCACAGATCTGTACCTCTGAAACAAATAATGCAATATATGTTAAGAAAAAAAAAAGAAGAAGAAGAAGATAGCAGGAGGGGAAGAATGAAGGGGGAGAAATCGGAGGGGGAGACGAACCATGAGAGATGATGGACTCTGAAAAACAAACTGAGGGTTCTAGAGGGGAGGGGGGTGGGGGGATGGGTTAGCCTGGTGATGGGTATTGAAGAGGGCACATTCTGCACGGAGCACTGGGTAGTATGCACAACAATGAATCATGGAACACTACATCAAAAACTAATGATGTAATGTATGGTGATTAACCTAACAATAAAAAAACTAGGTAAAAAAAAAAAGAAAAAGAAAAGGCAACACATTTATTGATACTAATTTAATGGGCATGCAAAGGGACCTGGTTAGAGCTTGAAAGGACACTAGAGTTCCTTTCTGTTTTTATAGTAGCCTACACTTATGCATAGTTGTTTGAAAATGTGCCCCCCTCAATAACAAACAAACAAACAAAAACTTGTGGAATCCAAAAAAATATATATATATATATTTTTTTTTTTTCTTTTTCTTTCTACCCTTCTGCATTTCCAAATTTTCTCTGATGGGTATGCACAGCTGTCATGTTGGCATATTATAAAAATGGTTCACTTAAAACTAATTACTCAGAAGTCTTATGTGTAGTTGACACCTGCTGGATACTCTAGAATCAAGACCAGTCCAAGGGAAAGTATAAGTGTTTTGAAAATCCTAAAATACCGTAGAACCCACAAGGTGTTATGGGTTTTTTTATAATGTTATATACTTTCATTATTGCCAAGTACTCTAAGATGATGCAGTTCTTTCTGTCCTAAAATTGACGGGGTTTTTACATTTTTTTAATTTGAGGTAAGAATGTGAATATTAACCCTAAAGAGCTAACAAAGCAACAACCTGAAAATTTGAGCCAACTTCCTTATCATTAACTAATACATAATATCAATAAGGAACACATTTCCTACCTGCCGCATACAGCAACCGCTCATGCTCGATAAAGCTGGGCTTTCATCTCCAATGGTAGCTTTGGAAATGCAACAAATATGGAGCAATCCTTGAACTGTTTACAGAGACAGTAAAATGAGGAACACATCCTCTTGGGATAAAAGCTGTTCTATGATGTATAAAGAAAGTCCCTCTTTGAGAGTACAGCTAAAATGGAGATGGAGACTTTGTAGTTCTACAGCAACTTTCATCCAAGCATCTGAAAGCATTTTATTGACATACACCTTTAATCTATACAACCTCCTGAGGGTAAGTAGCAAGTTTCACCATTCCTTTTTTACAGGTGGAAAAACCGAGGCCAAAAGATGGTCAGAAAAGGATATGTATTAGTTAAATGTCTTTGGTTGCAAGCAACAGAAAGCAATCAGCCATTATAAGGAAAAAAAGTGTGTGTGTGTGTGTGTGTGTGTGTGTGTGTGTGTGTGTGTGTGTGTACATATGTCTGTGTACATATAGATATGATATGGGTAAACACACAACAATGAAGAAAGGAAGCTGGGTAGCTCCAGGGCCTTAAAGCTCCAGGAACCAAAGGAAAGTCTCTTCAGAGTGCTGGAGTCTAGATGAAGGAGGTGCAGACATGTCTCAACACCATGTCACTCCATTCAAAGGCAAATTCTAGAGAGAGTTGCCTGGCCACTCTAGTTTGGATCACAGGCCAACCCTATGAGTGTCACACAACATGGCTGAGGAGTAATTCCCAAAAGAAAAATCAAAAGAAAGAAAATGGCAAAACAAAAACAAAAACTACCTATGCATCCATTATAGGGTGGATGGAAAGGAAAGGAACACTCATAGATTTCTGCTCACTCATTACTCTGCCCTTCCTGGAATCAACTAGAAGCTTCTGGAAGCCAGGGAAGGGGGGGGGCATTCTCGAGCCCAGCCTGTGGCCTGCCACAGAGTTATTTATGATCAATAAGAGGACACTGAGTGGCTGAACAAATGCACGAACCATTTGGTGTCTGTGCCATCCCTGACAAAATATTGAGTAGTGACATTTGTCTCCCACTTCTATCCCACCGGTTTCCACAAACTTCAACACCTCACACCATTTTCTGTTTCCAGGATCCTTCCCAGTGGACAGTGAATGTTTTCTTACCCACCAAATCCTCCATCCTCTGGACTTGTTTATTCTCAGAGATGTGTTCAGTGTTGCCCATCCAGAAGCAATTACATCTTCAAGCCTGATGCCTTTTCTGCCTCAATCTTCTTACTTATCAAAAGAAAATAAATAATAATTCTACCCCATGGGGTTGTTAAGAGGATTAACAGAGTATTTGTAAAGCACTCAGATAGTCCTGACACATAGTAGCCACTGTTAGCTGCCATCATCATCATCATCATCATCATCATAATTTTACCATTATTCTTATTATGGAACACTGCATATTTAATATCAAGAACTTCCCATTATTGCAGTGTATCCAGTGTTACTCTTATTGTTCTTGTTTAATAAATAAAGAAGTAAGGCTCAGATGTCTAAGTTATCAGCCCAAGGCCTATCACTACTAGGTAGCATATTCTACTGCTTGTCTCTAAAGCCTATCTTCTTTCTACTACATCATGTGGGTCCCCAAAAGAAAAGGCAAACAGCTTATTCAAAAACTGTGAGTTTGCAGTGGTGGAATTCCAGGCATAGAGAAGGAAATGTCCCTCTGGTAACCCATGGTTCACCTTGGTTAGGAAACTTTTCCCTGTCTGTGGGGACGATCTATCTATGGGAGACCCAACCATTTGCCTCCAGCAAATTTTGAGCTCCTTGAGAGTGGAGAGGTGCACAAAACACCTCTCCCAGCACAAAGCGTAGCTCCTGGTCCCTGGCAAGGACTAACACATATGTACTCAAGTAAAGACACTCTATAGGAGAAATACATGTGACATTCTCCAGAATGTTTATATGGTTTGGATCTTTTGGAGAGTCATCTTTTCTTCTCCCTTTCTGCCATTTCTTTTTGTCTCTTCTTCTCCCTAGTGAAGGAACCCATATTAATTTGACTTTGTATATGTTAACCTTTCCTACTCCTCCCTCTCCCTAATCTGGTCTTTTCTCTGAGCCCAGCCTGTCATTCAGATGGCCACTTACACATTCCATGAGCTGTACAAGCTCAACATGCCTAAAATCACATTTGTTATCTCCACCTACTTCCATTCTTCCCAAACTTGTCCCTCCTCCTGTAATTCCTGATCTCTCCAGAATGCATCATCAACCAAACCAGAAACCCCAGCATCACCTCCTTCCTCTCTCTCATGCTTCCTCCTCCATCCACACTTCAAGTCCTGACAGTTCTGTCTCTATAAGGATTCTTTTGCCATCTCTCTAATCTCTATTTCTACCCCCTAAAATCCCCTCTAACACGGGTGAGCAACAGTCTTTTTGTTTGGTGTCCTTTAAGTCAACTTTCTGCTGATCCAAAGAGATGCTTTGGAGCAGAGATGGACTAGCCATTCACCAAACTGGTTTCCCTTCCTCCAGGGCAACATCTTGGCAACACCTGCCTGGCTACCTTATTGTGAGCTGCTGAGATGTGACTGAGTTAACTAGGTTCTGGAAAGTGAAATATGGATGGGAGTGATGCTTGGCCTAATCCTTAAAAACTTTCTGCAAAAGCCTTCTTGGTTCCCTTCCTCAGTCTGCTGGGAATGATGTCAACACTTTGGAAGCCTTGTGTTAAAAAGGTCAGATTCAGTGCCAACCTGAGACTCTTAGCAGACCCCTTACTGCCACCAATTGGCTTACACACCACTGAGAAATAATCTTGTATTGCATTAAACTGCTGAATTTTTAGGGTTTATCTATAATAGAACCAGCATTGTATTAATTAATCTATCTTTCTAAAGCTGAAATTTGACCTGCTTAAAACCCTCTGATTTCTGCTCAGCATCCTTGGGATCTAGTATAGGATTATCTGCCTCTGGACCTATTAACTTTCTAATCTCATCTTCCACCATTAAGAGCACACATTTCATCTTCCAGCAACATCCAACTACATATAAATCCCCCCATTCTCTGGGTAGTTCACTCACATTTCCATCTTTCTTTCACTGTCACCCTGGTGCTTGGAATACCCTTCTGATTTTTTATCACAAACTTAGTTCATTTTTACCTCCAAGGATCAGTTCAAATATCATATATTCCAGAAAACCTTCCCTGCTTCTCCAGTCCAGGATAAGTCCTCCTCCTTCGAGAGCTTCTCTCTTCCTCAATTTATACCAAGTTATATTGAAATCCCTGACTGTGTGGCCATCTGGTCTACCCTATAGACTGCAAGGGAACACCATGAAAAGGTGCTATGGCTTATCCACCATGATAATCCTAGCCCCAAACCTAGAGCCAGTGTTCCATATATGCCTACTGGACTGGATCATTCCAGCTGATTCATTTGCAAGACTAGTGGTTCACTTTCTTTGTTCATGAGGATTCTTTGTGATACAGAAGTACCCCAAAAACCCCTGACTAATAAAAGAAATTCAATTTTAGTCATTCTCTGCCCCTACCCTGTCCAATCCTTCCCTCTCATTTGGATAATATAAGAATCCCAGAGCTTACTAGATCCAAGAAAATAGTGGGCAGAGAGTGGGCTGGTAAGGAGACCACAGCTTCATTCCCAATCTCTAGTGCTGCTGTATGTAAGTCCTTGCTCAGCTATCATGGACCAACCAGAAAGTGGTGGTTATGCTGGCAGCCACTCTCCCTCTGCACCAGCCCAATAACAGGGAATATTGTGAGGGCTCCTGAGGTCACTGCTCTTAGCACGCAGCTTCACAGACCACCATGAAGGCCATCAACTGCCTTTCAGTTGGAGTAACTCAACAAACATTCCCACAACCCTGCCCTTGACCCAGTCTTGGAAGACCCAACCATCACATTGATTGGGCCTCCACCCTATTCAAACCTTGAATAAGTCCTTCTCCACTTTGGATTATACTTCAATGGGTCTGTACCTTCAAGTAAATTTCATAAGGCTGAGTTGGAGAGGGGCATGCCCACTTTTTCTTTGTTTTATTTAGCCCTGAAGCCCCAAAAGGCTATTTATTGCCTTCATCAAGGGTAAAGAAAATTCAGATCTTCAACAACACAGAAAGGGACATCTTTCCTTCATTTCTAATGAATCTACAGTGCCATAAAAAGAGATACAGGTAAATTTCTCCATCACCCTACTATGTGATGTCACCCATCATTTCTAACACCTTCTATGTGGTTTGTGCAAACAGGGTCTTGTCCCTTGAAAAGCTTATTGCAATGTTGAGAAGATAGATGATTAAATAGAAAAGCAGAGTGCAGGGAAGCGCAGTGAGGGCTGGGCTAGCAGGAAGCCCAAGATGTGTAAGGAATGTACAGAGCAGGCGCCTAGCTCAGCCTGGCAAATCAGAAGAGGCAACAGCAGAGCAAAACCTTAGAGACCAAGAGAAGTGGATCAGGTGAAGCAGGAAGGCAGAGGGGAAAATAAGGGGTGTGTGTGTGTGTGTGTGTGTGTGTGTGTGTGTGTGTGTGTGTGTGTGCGCGCGCGCATGCGCGCGCGCACATGAGCACGCAAGCGCATTTTCCTTTCCATTTAAACCATAAAAATATTCTTCCTCTTGTTAAATAGAGGTTAAAGGGAAGTCATTAAAGATCCTAAGCATGAGAGTGGCATTTCAATGGGGCAGGCTGGAGGGATGCCAAACCAGAGGCAGGAGGACTGGTTCTGAAGCTCATTCTCTGCTTCCCTCCAGGATGAGCTGTCTGATAATTATAACCTGTCTGTGAAGCCACAGGCCCAGTGGCCTGTGATGATCCAGCACTAAGGGAGTCCCTGCTTTTGCTGGTACTCCCAATAAGCTGCACTTGACACAGGGCTTGGTTCCCCAGTCTCTAATTCTTCTGCAAAACCCAGAATTCACCCATGATCTCAGCCCTGGAACATATGTGACCTGACCTCTGATCCAGGAGTGTCCCCTTGACTAACTGAGGATTCTCCCAGGGTGGGACCAAAGAGGGAGCAATTAGCTAAAAAAGGAAAAACCCACAGAGGCATGGAGTTCTCCTTGGCTGAAGGAGAAGACGTGTGCCAAACACAATGGTGTGGCTTCAAGAACTATGGTGCTCCTTGACCTTAAAGGATTGGACTTAAATTTATAGTTCTTTTGAGACTGTCAGAAGCCAGAATGACTCATAACCCTGCTTGGCCCCAGGGGGAGGGGCAGGTGATGGGGTATGAGTCACAATGGAGAGAAAGACCCTCTCAGCTTAGGGCTTGAGAAAGCCCTGTGGCAGATGGCAATGATGATGGTGACAGTGATGGGGTCTTCTAGTTTCCTTTAAGATTGGAGCTAAGCCAGGGGCCACAAAAGAAACTATATGGTGACTTCTTATTGAGACTAGATAATTAGAGGAGAGAAGAAAAACACAGGTCAGGAACAGGGCTAGCCTACAGGAACCAGAACTGCAAGTCTTTTTAGAAAAATTAATAAAAAAAAGTCTTGTTTTGTCCTTCCTCAAAAAAAAAAATGCAGCTTGGTGGCACCATGTACTGTAGGAAGAGTCGGAGTGATCCTTGGGGCCAGATGGGACTCCTACCCTGCCACTTCTTACCCTCATAATTTTACAGACAACTTTCTGAATCTCTCCAAGCTTTAGCTTCCTTGTCTGTCAAATGAATTTAAGCAGCAGTAATAATGACCATCACTGCCGAACAAGTAATGGACTTGAGCAGGCAAGGGACCTGGTGTCTTACTTACATCCTCTCAAATAATCCTCATCCCTGTTTCATAATAATATATTCATTTTAGGGTTGCCAGGAGGATTAAATGAGATAATGCGGTGACAGGGTCTTGCCTCACTGCCAAGACCAACATAGGGATGAAATATGTCCTGTTTTCCTTTTAAGCTCTAAGGAAGCATGCCTGACTATCTAGAGCCCTAGGTTTTCCCTGGACATGTTTACTTGAGTTTAGTTAAATTTGTACTTGTCCCCCTTGGGAAAAACAAAAACAAAACAAAAAAATGTCTTTTATTTTGATCATTCTTGTGTTGTCCTGTTTTATGTGCATTTTTTTTCCACCACTGTTCACTTCACACACACCATTCTAACTGATTCTGATTTGTAATATGTGATGTCTTAGAACTAGCCCAGGACATAATAGTGTAAAGCCAATCTGCTTCAGCAACAAAGAGATTGGGAATAACATTGTTTTTAATTTACCTATTCCTCTGAGACCTTGAAGTTAAAAGGAGACAGCCTGTCTGGCTTTGCTAAACTGATCTTCAGGTTGTACAAATCAAGTCCATTTGTCACTGGAAGCTGGGCTTAAATCCGGATTCTAGCAAACAGGAAAGTGAGAGGGAGGAAGAGGGGAGAAGCCTCTCCTTCTTACTGGAAGTGGGGACTCCTTAGGTAAGTCTTGCTCCTCACAGGATATAAGATTATATAATACTTTAAAGCTACAGCTCCCTAAAAGCAGGCATTGTGGCCTTGTTCTTGCTGAATTCTCCATGAGTACAGAAATTGCCCCACAAATAGCTGATGAGTGAAGGTGGGAACAGGAGAGAGGACTCTTCAGCTGAAGACCAGAACTGCTGACTTCTGTCTGGCCTGGAGTAGAGAGATGTAAGAAGATCGCTGGCTTCAAAATCCAACGATCCTTGGGTGAAATCCAAGCTCTGTCACTGACTGACCTTGGACAAGGCACATCACCTCTCTGAGCCTTCATTCCCTAACCTTTTTTTTTTAAGTTTTTATTTAAATTCCAGTTAGTTAACCTACAGTATAGTATGAGTTTCAAATGTGCAATACAGTGATTCGACACTTCCATACATCACCCAGTGCTCATCACAACAAGTGCCCCCCTTAATCCCCTTCACCTATTTCCCCCACCCCCCACCCACCTCCCCTCTGGTAACCAGCAGTGTGTTCTCTAGAGTTAAAAGTCAGTTTCTTGGTTTGCCTCCCTCTCTCTCTGTTTTCGTCCCTTTACTCATTTGTTTCTTAATTTCCACATATGAGTGAAATGATATGGTATTTTCCTTTCTCTAACTTATTTCACTTAATGTAATGCTCTCTAGCCCCATCCATGTCATGGCAAATGGCAAGATTTAGTAGTTTTATACAGCTGAGGAATATTCCAATATCCCATTATATATATATATATATATATATATTATATTGCCACATCAACTTTTTTTCTCTCTCTCAGATTTAGGGTTAGGATTAGGGTATGTGCCTGGTTATCCTGCAGTTCAGAGACCTCTGCAGAGAATAAAACCCTATCTCACCTAATCTCACCCTCTGCTGGGGTGAGAATATACATGGCAGCATAATTCCCTCACCTTTAAACTAGGATAGAAATTTGTGCTGTGCAGGATAGTGTCATCTGTATGTAATCCTCTCTCTCTCTCTCTCTCTCTCTCTCTCTCTCTCTCTCCATCCATCCATCTATCCATCTGTGGATAGATAAGACCCTATGAGAAATTTCAATCCTTCGCTGAAGAAGAATCTTTTTCTCTCCATCATCATCATCATTTTCATCATCATCTTCTTCTTCATCTTCATGCTCATCTGTGTTCATTTGGGCAGCACTTTACAGAATGCTATGCCTGTTCACACACCCCCTAAGGTAAACTCTGATAATGGTCACCCTGGGAGGCAGGATATGACAGTGGTTAAGAACCTGGCTTTCTGAGCCAGAGAGCCTGTACTTGTCTCTTAGTTCTGCAAAGAATTAGTTTTGTGACCTATTAAATTAGTAAACTTTTCTGTGCCTCAGTGGTCCCATCTGCAAAACAAAGACACTAATAACATTTACCTCTTAAAAGTTGTTAATAGTTGACATAAGTAAAGCACTTAGAATAGTCTCTGGATCATAGTAAATTCTCACCGAATCTTATTTCACATCCCTATTGTTGACCTTCTTTTACAGAAGACTAAACAGGCGCAGAGAGGCTGTGACTTGCCCAAAGTCACACAGCAAGGAGGGGCGCAGAGCATACATCTTCTGCCTCAGCAGTGACCTATTCCTGGTCCACCATACTGCAAAGGAATCAGAGAAGGAGCAGAAGGTTCACCGTGAGGCCTGCAAACAGGGACAGCTTTGGGAAGCCAAACCACATACAACCCTTAGATGGGATTGCTTTTGAGTTGCTAGAACACAGGAACTCATCTTAATCCATTCCATATTCCCAGTGCCCAGCACCAAGTCTGGGCCAACGTAAGCACTAAGGGAATATTTGTGGAAAGAACTGATAAAGAAATTGATGAGAAAAACTGGGGTTGAGAATAATAACAGTATCAAGGCTTCTGAACCGTGATGAATGAGCCAGGTCCAGACAGTGGGGGTAATCTAGATTTCTAGGGAAAGAGGGACAGGCAGCCCTGCCCCCAAGAAAATGATGCTCAGTTGCAATGTCTTGAAAAGAGAAGGGGATGCCATTCTTGGCTTTGGAAAATGGGTCCATTATGGCGTATGTCCAGGGAGAGGGAAATATACAGCCAGATTTATGGCTCTCTACAAGGCCTCACCTCTGAATAATCCTCCTTACACCCACTTCCTCTCAAGCCTGGATATGGCTTGTTAGAAACTGAGCAGAAGTCAAATGGTTGATCAAGAAGAGCAACTGCCGAAGTTGCCCTAGTGAGAAGAGCCTTTCATGGAAATACCTAAGTTCTCATCTCATGCCAATAATAATCACATCTGTACTTCACAAGGCATTTTCCTGTGTGTGATCCCACTGGAACCCCTCAAGGCTGCTACAAAGTCTGAAAGGCAGCATCTATTATCCCCATTTCACAGATGTGAACACAAAGGGCCAGAGAGCATAAGACCTGCCCAGGGTCTCTCAGTGAGTTAGGGTCAGAAGTAGGCCATGACACCAGAACCAAATCTACACCCTGGCCTCCCCAACCCAATTCATCCACATTCTAGATGCACCCATAGAAAATCTCATAGGCCAGGTGCCCAGTGGTATCACACAGTTCCCTCCTCTAACTTCATACCCCACCCTCCCCTCCCACCATTTAGGTGTAAGGATCAGGGAGGGACACCGGGTCTCTGAGTCTCCCAGGGTTAGAGGAGGTCTTGCTATGACCACAGCTGTCATGGCCCCTTCTTAAGCCCTTGGGCGATCTGAGTCATTGGAGTGATCAGGAGGATGGACTCTGGTAACTGCCTGGATTCAAATCCACATAGGCCCCATACTGATTGTATGGCCTTAGACAAGTTACTCAATCTCTCAGGGGTTCCATTTCTTTGTTTTTATAATAGAGAAAATCAGAGGAGATTTTAGCTCTATTTAAAGATTTCTCTGAACAATTAGAACTTTCCATGATGGATCAGCCTGACCCAACAGGTAGTGAGTTCCCCCTCACCAAAAGTGTATAAGCAGACTGGTACATACAAGCGTCTGATCTTAGGAAGGATGCTATAAGGATGAAGCAAATACTACAGGATATGTGGACAGGTACACTCGTTCCCACACTACCAACTACATTAGAATTGTCCAAGGGACATTCAAAAAATGCAGGTCCCTTAGCTCCACCCTTGGGTATTCTGATTGCAAACATGTCAGATATAGCCTAGAAACCTGGATTTGTCTTACAAGTATCCAGGTGTGTCCGTTTGCCAGGGCTGCCATAACAAAGTAACACAAACTGTATGACTTAAACCAAAAAGAAACTTATTGTCTCACATTTCTGGAGCCCAGAAGTCTGAGAGGGAGGTTATCAGTAGGGTTGGTTTCTCCTGAGGGTGTTAGGGAGAATCTTCCCCATGGCTCTCTCTGAACTTCCAGTGGTTTACTGGCAAGCTTTGTCATGCTTTTTCTTATAGATGCATGACTGCAATCTCTGCCTTCATCTCTGCACGGCATTATCCCTGTATGCATATCTGCCTCTGTTTCCAAATGCCCCCTTTTTATAAGTCGTACTGGATTAGGGCCCACCCTAATGACACTGATCATCTGCAAAGACCCTATTTCCAAATAAGTTCTCATTCACGGGTGCTGGGGTTAGGGCTTTCAACATCTTTTTCAAGGACACAATTCAGCCCATGACTCCAGGTGATTCTAATGCACAGCGAGGGGTAAGAACCAGTGGACTACAGCTTTTCAAATGGCTTGTCCTTATAACCCCCTGGGAATCCTGAATAGCTACAGCTTCTGATCCAGTGGAGCTGGAGGGCCTGAGACTCTCCTTTTTGAACAGGACATACTGTTATTGCAGGTCCAAGGACTGGTGCTTTTAGTGAGGTCATTCCCAGAATAAGATTCCCAGGAAACCCAGAAAGGACTACCAAGCAAAGAGAAGTTCTTTGCTTCATTTCTCGTGACAGGGGTTGCTTTCTTCTTTTTCAATCTTGACGTGAGTGCACAGGAAAAACCTGCCACTAAAACTCTGTATCCTTCATGCCTGTTGGGAGGGAGGAGCCTGGTAGAAGCATGCATCCTAGGGTGGGAAGAAAGGATTGGGCTGCCAAATTCTGGAAAAAGTTCTCCTCATTCCCGTGCCCCCCCCCCATTTAATTTTACACATCCGGGGTTATCTTGCGGTTCATGTTGTTTTGTGCCATCCCCCGCCCTCACCCCCACCCCCACCCCCAATCTCAACACCACCATCTGTTAAAACCCAGCCCAGCCTGAGCCAGCGCTGGGTGCACCTGGCTCCCATGAAGCGACTGCCCCCTGATCACCTGCGCTGGCTGGCCCAGCGGGGCCAGAGACTTGCAAACCAGCGAGGCCAGCCCTGGGCCACGAGAAGCCCATCCTCCGCGCTGGTGTCAATCCCCAGGTCAGCCGGGGAAGGTGCGCCCCGCCCCGCACGCCCCGGCCCTCCCCGCCCGGGGTGAGCGCATCCCAGTGGGGCAGGCCTGGCCAGGCACAAAGGCGACAGCTGCGCGCCAGGGCCAGAGAGGCTACAGCCAGAGGGGCAGCCACCCGCGCCTTGCAGCCGCCTTAATTTATTTATAGATGCGCTGGCTCTTTATGTGGCCTAGTTAAAGACGCCTTTCCATAAATACATAGAAACGGATGTTATTCTAGAACCTACCAATAATAGACACAGCTGTAGAGATTGTTGCTGGATTAACAGCCCCACCTCCCTCTCCGCACCCCTTCCCACCAAAATAGAAAATAAAGTTTAAAATGCATGTGGGATTTTTTTTTAAGTGTTTGCATGCAAGAGGGAAGTTCTGTTAACAATGAGATGTTTCTTTGAGAGCAAAGACAGAATTTCTTAGGAAACAGAAAATTGCGAGCTCAGGCTACATCTTTACCAAACAAGATACAGTTCTCACCTTCCCCTCCCAGGACTGTGATATCTGGGCCCTGCGCTTTCATCCTTAACCGTGAGCATCTCTTTAACCCAAACATAATCCTCTTGTTCCAGAGGCCACACGCGGTTTATTTCTTTGCAAAAATATGATTTGCCAAATACAATTCTGGCTGTTTCCTATGCGATCCGTTGTTTGGGGCGCTGGCCCAATCACGGCTCTTTGGAGTCAAGGGGCCCAGAAAGAATGAAATCATTACAGACTGTGGAGGAGTCCTCAGCCCTTATGCCTTTGTTATTTCTCCCAGTTCGTTCTACAGACCCTTAATTCTATTACCCAGCTGTAATTTGGCTCTGTGTCTCTCCAGCATTCTTTCCTTTCTTCTGCCCCCTTTCTTTTTAATCGATTGATTCATCTGTAATTGGATTTTCTCTGGCTCTTACAAGCTATTAAAAGTAGCTATGTGTGTGTATGTGGGTGAGTGCGCTTTCTAACTAGGCCACACTTGCGAATGCCTTGCAATCCTGAATCTTGTTCGGGTTTCTTAGTATGAATTCAATTCCCTGGTTCCCTTTGACGTAGCCGGGAGTAGCAGAGAATATAAGGTTTGGAAGCCGACAAAACCATCCCGTGTTTTTAGTTTTGTGTGAGGCTGACATTTATTGAGCTCATACTATGTGCCAGATGTTCTCCCAAGCACTTTACAAGCATTAATAACTCTCACCACATCCTTTTAGGGCAGTTACTGTTATTACTCCATTTTGGAATAATGGAGACAGGAGGAGATTAAGTAACAGGCCCAAGGCTACACAATGAGCTAATGGCGGAGCTCTTGATCATGATGCAATTTTCCTAAATTCTGTCCCTTCATATCTGTGTGGGTTTCAGCATGGCTTCTTTTTTCTGCCTCACTCTCCACATCTGTAGAATAAGTAAGAGTTGGTATCCCTTCCAAGAAGATTTTCAGAATGTACTGAGAATACAGTGCCTGACTCGCTGGGGCTCAAACACACAGTGGATCCCAGTAACCCCTGTGCTACGGATGAGACCTAAGACTAAATAAAGGAATCCTGTGAGCACGGACAGCGGAAATAGAGCTCTGGCCTTGGAAGCTTGCGTACCACACCATCACAGTCTCTCTTTGGACAAACAAGCAGAAACCACAGATCACTTTGTAAAATCACTACAAAGATTCTGTTGCTGGCAAGTCATTCCTCTTTCTAGTTGTCTGTTTTCCCTGATGTAAAATGATGGGGTAGGGTTAGCTGACCACCACCGCCTCTTCGGTAAGGACCTCAGGGGACAGGCTCAGTGCTGTCACCTCAAGGCTGGACCAACTCTTCCATGGCGATCATGAAGCACTTGAACACGCTTAACAGTTTCATTTCATATTTCATGCAATGGGGAAACTGAGCCACAGTGTAGTTAAGTAACTTGCCAAAGGTGGCAAGGTAAATGGCAGAACCAAGACCCAAACCGCACTCTCTCCACTAAGGCACAGGACTCCCCTAGTTGTTTCTAGGTGTGGGCTCTCAGGGAAGATCTGCAGAACTTGGCTTTGTCACTGAGACAGGGTGGGGAAGGGTGCAGGGAGTGTGAGTCAGGCTCTGGGAAGGGATAAATTACTGAGGGACAATGGACCAGCCAAACTGACTCCAGAATAACTTGTTGCTTGACCATCGTTATTAAGTTGTGTAATACTTCCAACCTCCATTTTTTTAAACAATCTTATGGCTGATTTCACAAGTTGTTGAATGAAATAATGCATATGAAATACTTAGCACCACACCTGGTCCTCAAAGACTCATGACTTCCTAATTCATGGGAGTTATTACAATAATTATTATTGTTACTGCAATGAATTCTGAATCTTTAAATATGGTCTACATATGCAAATGTATGCAAGGTTTTTAAAATAGAGTTACCAGATTCCTTTTATATCAGATTAAGGTCAATTTTTTAAAATCAAACTTTAAAAATCCCTCCTAGAAACTGAGAACAGAATTGGTTCCAGTCCATGCTCTTCTGCCTGCCCCTCTTTCTACGAAGTCCTAATGCTGCTCAGAAAGACACAAAACAAAACACAGCTTTGTCACTCAAGGAGGGGGAGTCAGGAATCAGCCTCCACTGTGAAACTGCAGAGTAATAGAATCTTCCAATGTCTGGCAAACTCCACAGGCAATGTTTGCAAAAGCAGTTTTGCAATGACCACACTCGGGAAATCCCCAAAGAATGTTTATAAATTCTGCAGATTCAGAGATTTAACTCTAAGTTTTCCCAAAACCACATCATCCAAAAATGTAACACTCCTTTTCAAATTAAAATAGTGTCTGTGTATGACTTCTAACATAGTTCAGAAATATAATTTAATTGGACCAAAATTTCCAGACTGATCATTCCAGTATTGTTTGAAGTCATACGTAGTCATAAGCAATGTATAAATCCACCGGTGAGGAAGCGGTTCAATCACTCATGCCGTCTCTACAGTACTAGCAGCTACCAGCCAGGGGCTAGAGGAAGGAGGGCACAAGGAGTCACTGCCAATGGATAAAGAGAATTCTTTTGGGGGTGATGGAGGTGTTCTTGAATTAGAAACGGTTATGAGTGTCCAACCTTGTTGCTAAAAACCCCTGAATTAATTGTATACATTAAAAGGGTGAATTTTATAGTATGTGAATTATCTCAATAAAAAAGGTAATAGAAAAAGATGAGTAGAATTCTTTGCAAATTGAGTCAACACACTAATAGAAAATCTGAAAAAAAATTATGTTCTAGAACTATGCCTATTGACATAGATTAATAACTATACTTACAGAGTAAGATTCAAAATACCGCATCGGGAGAAAAAAAAATCATGTCCCAGGTGACCAGGTGACCTATTGTGATGAAAAGAATGATGTATGCGTATATGTGTCTAGAGGGATCTAGAAGAACATATACTCATATGATTAATTTGTCATTTCTGGAATTATAGGTGGTTTTATTTCCCTTTTGCCTCTCTGGGGAGATATATATATTATATATATATAATATAGTATGTATGAGATGGTATTATGTATAGTGTGTGTACTACGTAGTATGTATGAGATGGTATTATGTATAGTGTGTGTACTACGTAGTATGTATGAGATGGTATTATGTATAGTGTGTGTACTACGTAGTATGTATGAGATGGTATTATGTATAGTGTGTGTACTACGTAGTATGTATGAGATGGTATTATGTATAGTGTGTGTACTACGTAGTATGTATGAGATGGTATTATGTATAGTGTGTGTACTACGTAGTATGTATGAGATGGTATTATGTATAGTGTGTGTACTACGTAGTATGTATGAGATGGTATTATGTATAGTGTGTGTACTACGTAGTATGTATGAGATGGTATTATGTATAGTGTGTGTACTACGTAGTATGTATGAGATGGTATTATGTATAGTGTGTGTACTACGTAGTATGTATGAGATGGTATTATGTATAGTGTGTGTACTACGTAGTATGTATGAGATGGTATTATGTATAGTGTGTGTACTACGTAGTATGTATGAGATGGTATTATGTATAGTGTGTGTACTACGTAGTATGTATGAGATGGTATTATGTATAGTGTGTGTACTACGTAGTATGTATGAGATGGTATTATGTATAGTGTGTGTACTACGTAGTATGTATGAGATGGTATTATGTATAGTGTGTGTACTACGTAGTATGTATGAGATGGTATTATGTATAGTGTGTGTACTACGTAGTATGTATGAGATGGTATTATGTATAGTGTGTGTACTACGTAGTATGTATGAGATGGTATTATGTATAGTGTGTGTACTACGTAGTATGTATGAGATGGTATTATGTATAGTGTGTGTACTACGTAGTATGTATGAGATGGTATTATGTATAGTGTGTGTACTACGTAGTATGTATGATATAGTATTATACATATATTATATATATGTATATTTTTTATTTTAATAAAGGGAGGGAAAAGAAGAAAACAATAATTCTGGGGGAAGGGGTGGGGTAGATGAGGGACGGAGACGTTTTACTTTATGCCTTCAACCAACCTAAAGTGAAGAAGCGTCCAGGATGTTTTCATTTCCGGGGAACCCCGCAGATGTGCTGTCCCCAAGCAGCCATCAGCTGCCAACAACACAATGGCACACAACAAACAATGCTTCAGTGTTTCTGAGTTGACCGCCCTCCCCCATCTCCTTCATTTTGATTTACAAAAAGCAGGGACTGTTCTCCTGATAGAAGTAACAAGCAAAGCCAACTTCACTTATCAACTGCTTTTTGATAAACATAACTAAATGTCATCTATTATCGAAGAGACCCTATTTGGCCTGCTTTAAGTGATTTCTTAGTCGGTTCTATTTCACTGACATCAGGTACGCAGTCATACCTATTGAGAAGCAGAGGAGAGGAAAACTATTTGCAGAGTGCCTACTACATGTCAGGTGGATTTCAGACAACAGTGACAGTGATATTTACTTAAGCCCAGCAAAGGACCCATGAGGGGAGTGGTTGGACCTGCTCTGTTGGAGGCAGAGAGAGGCTGCTTGACCAGCATGAGGCAGCCCAACCGGTGGGTGGCTAAGCGGGGTCAGAATGCCTGTGTCTGACCTCCAAGAATCATGTTCTAATCCTCTACAACCCGCCCCTGCCCTTGGTCCCACAAGGTTCTTGTAGCCAGCTAATTATCAAACTGAAACATAGATTTCTGGAATGGCTTCTTTGAAATAAAATTGATCAGCTGCCAAACCACTCACTTACTAAATTGCTAGCGCTCAGCCCTGACCTTCATCATTGAGGATGAATCGCCTGCTTCCCCCAAGCATGCACACGCTCCAGGTGCTGTAAACATCATATGGAGGGGAAAAGGAAGACAGGGGAGTGGGGTGAGCAAGCCTTTCTCTCTGCCGCTACTCCACCCATCAAGGGCTCCCCTGGCCCCAGCCCTGCAGTTGGTCCCATTATTGCTTCCACCCCAGCTAATTATAGTCACTGATTACCTAACAGCAAGCCCCACTGTCACCTGCTTTGGCCTGACGGATTATGCCATCTGGGCCACGTGGCCAGGGTCCGAGAGCCACGAGAGGTCAGAGAGAGGGGCAAATGGCTCTGAATGGGAAGAAATGTGTTTACAGCCCTGACAGCTGACTGGGCCATTAAAGGGGCTTTAGCTGTGTGTTCCCAGCTGAAACCCCTCTCCAGGGGCCTCGCTATTAGCTAATGGGATGTGGCTGCATGTATCACTCTGGTTCCAAATGTGGACATGCTAGGGGACTGAGGCATGCTCTCCTAAAAAGGAAAAGAAAACGGGCTTAGGAGAAACCTGGGGGCTCACAGTTGTTTGGGGTCCTTGTTGAAAGAGTATCAGCACATGCCTGCAGAGGCCATGCTCCATGGCCAGCAGTATTCAAATACATTTTCCACTTACTGCGCTCATGTACGTTAAATTAACGCATGTATAAAGCACACTTTATGACATGAGATAAGCTCTGTAAGGCGACTTCCATTTCATTTAAGAACTTAGTGTCCTTCACAGCAGTGCATCTGTCTCAAACTTGAATGCGCTTGTGTATGACCTGGGAATCTTACCACAGGGCAGATTCTGAATCTATGGATTGGGGTGAGGGGAGGGGCGAGGGAGCGCAGATCTGTATTTCTAAGGCGTGCTTAGAAGCTGATGCCACCGGTCTATGGACCACGATGCTTTGAGTAGCAAGGAACTAGTTAGTTATCGAATGACATTAAATTATCAAATTAACTGCACCAAAAAACCCTATAAAATAGTATTTCTCAAACTGTAGCACAGAACACGAGTCAGCTGAGGAGGCTGCCTCCACAGTTTTCAGTGGAGTAAGTTCAGGAATCGCTTCATACTCTGCATCTCCCTGGGAAATCCAATACATCATTAGCATATTGGAGCTGCGGAAGCCTGCAGTGATCTGTTCCATTTTAGATGTGAACAGTTTGCACTCCACTAAAAGTTTGGTGCTTTATGCCCTAGTTTTTGCTGCAACCCTCACTGAAGATTTGTTACTATCCCGATTGCTTAACCTGTCCCTAAATTTCTTGATTTGAAAAATGCCTTCCCAGCCATACAGAGTTATTCACATGAAACACACACACACACACACACACACACACACACACACACACACACACACACACACATGCAGGGAACACACACATACTCAGACTGTGGAGTAACGATTGCATAAGGCACCGCCATGAAATGAGGAATTATGGCAGTTAGTTTCTTCTGAGAGCTTCTAAGCCCAGTGACCACAGCTTACCTGCCTTCCCCTATCCCCAACTTGGTGAGGAAGAAATGGATGAGGAAATATTAAAGAAGTGCCTTGTGGGATCATGAGGACTGCACAGGGAGTTGGTCTGATGACAATGGCCCGCAGTCTATGGAAAATAAAGCTTCAAGACTGGTTTGCTTAAAATTTAACTTTAAAAAAAAAAAGCAAAGTTTACCAAACCACTTTCTTTTTGGGGGGGGGCACACAGCGAGAGAGGGAACACAAGCAGGGGGAGTGGGAGAGGGAGAAGCAGGCTTCCCGCCGAGCAGGGAGCCCGATGCGGGGCTCGATCCCAGGACCCTGGGAACATGACCTGAGCCGAAGGCAGATGCTTAACTGACTGAGCCACCCAGGCGCCCCTATCAAACCACTTTCTAAAAGCGTTTTTACTCACATCCTAAAATGGTCACCATATAATATTAAATAAAAAATAAAAGACACCAAAATGGAAGACACAATGTAATTATAACTTGTATGTGTCTGTGCGTAGCATATATATGTAGGGGTGTGTATGTATACACATGCACGAGTGTGTGAATGTGTAACTACACACACAACTTTGAAGGAGAAGAGAGAATCGTTAAGAATGTTTGCTTTAGAGTCAAACAACATTAGGTTCAAATTGCAACTGATCCAAGTTTCTTAACCTTTGGTTTGTATCTTCTGTGAGATGAGGCTGACAATTCCCACCTCAGGCTTATGGGGGGAATTAAATGAGATAATGTCTGGCAAGCACTTAGCACATTGCCTGGCTCAAATTAAACACCAAATCGGAGTTATGATTGTATCGATATAGAAAACGGGTGGAAGAAAACACACAAAATGTTCATAGAGGATCGTGTCTGGGTGATGAGTTAGAAGTGATTTTGATTTTCTTCTTTGTACATTTCTGAATTATCCAAAATTATTCAAAGAACAAACACCACTTTAAATTTTTAAAAAATTATATAGCAAATTTTATGAAGTAAAATGTTAATTGTAGCTTTCTCTGGTTGGTAAATGTGGATCATTTTTATTTTCTTCTTTATACTTTTGGTATCTGAAATTGTCCACAACTCATTAGTTTTAACAATTTTTTTTTAATGTGAAAGCCATGCCCATCCATTTTTGAACATGTTGGGGAAATACAGAAAAATCCTGAAAAGAAAGAACACATCATTTGCAGTGTCATAATTTCTCTGTTTTTGTTACCCTTTTTTAAACTTGTAAAGTCCAGATTCACATCTAAATGAATGGTCCCTTAGAATTGTTCAGTGCACAACATGGACAGTCATATTCAATGGTCCTGAAATAGCACCCCCATACACCTCTCAACCCACTCCCCAGAAGTCATAGACATGAATTCTTCCAGTATATGGATACCTCCATACATATGTATACATGCATACATGATCATATGATTAGGTACAGAT
The DNA here is from genome assembly GCF_037043125.1 of Eumetopias jubatus. Classification (NCBI taxonomy): domain Eukaryota; kingdom Metazoa; phylum Chordata; class Mammalia; order Carnivora; family Otariidae; genus Eumetopias; species Eumetopias jubatus. The sequence continues at coordinate 191,444,904 of NW_028274808.1, read as the reverse complement.
GTCTTTATAAGGAAATTCAAGAAGGATTTTAGAGGCCACTTAAATGTAATAGATATTTCAGGATGCCTGGGTGGCTCAGTTACTTGGGTGTCTGCCTTCGGCTCAGGTCATGATCCCAGGGTCCTGGGATGGAACCCCATGTCAGGCTCCTTGCTCACTGGGGAGCATGCTTCTCCCTCTCCCTCTGCCTGCCATTCCCCCTGCTCATTCTCTCTCTCTCTCTCTCTCTGACAAATAAATAAATAAAGTCTTTAAAAAATATAAATAGATAAATGTAATAGATATAATTAGTCCCCCAAGATCAAGTCTAGGAGGTAGGCACCTTCTCCACGTGTCAACTCACTTGAGCAAATATGCTTTAAGCATCTACGCTATTCCAGGGCTATACTATTTACTAAGGAAACAAAAATGAAGAAGACACAAGCTCTCTGGTCTCAGCAAGCTTCTGGTCTATCATGGAAATGTGCATACAGTAGTCCCCCCTGACCAGAGGTTTCAGTTCCCTGCAGTCAACTTCTGTCAGGAAGCAGATGATGCTCCTGACATAATTAACGTAAGGTCAATAGTGGCCTGCCACTACCTCACAGCGCCTGCAAAATTCACCCCCTTCATCTCATCGTGCACGGCATTTGATCATCTCACGTCATCACAAGAAGGATGAGTACAGTAAGATATTTTAAGAGAGTGATCACATTCACATAACTTTTATTACTGTACATCATTATAATTATTCTATTTTATTATTAGTTACTGTTAATTTCTTACTGTGCCTAATTTAGAAGTTAAACTTGATCCTAGGTCTGCATGTACAGGAACAAACATAGTATATGTAGGTTTTGGTACTACCCTTTGGTTTCAGGCATCCCCTGGGGGTTTTGGGATGCATCCCCCATGTATGGGGGCGATTCCCGAATTAGAAATGTGTGTTGTGCCATGTGGCAAATACAACAATGGGAGCTGATCACAGGTCCAGAGGCAGTGAAGAAGAGATCGCAAGTCTCTTCTTCAGCCGAGATTTTGGAAGACCTCCCAGGAAAGATGCATCTCACCTGCATCTAAAAGGCCATGGGCTCGGGTTCCTCTCACACCCACACAACCTCAAGTTCCCCAGCTTCTGTCATGTCCAGGCAGGTCCCTGGTCTTGGGCTGGAATATGTTCCCACGCTTCCACTGCTGGGCAAACCCTGCTCATCTTTCAAAACTTCACCAGGAGTTCCTTCCTGGAAGCCTTCCCTTGCTACCTAACGTGGAGAAGATGCCCCTTCTCTCTGCACATGTGTCTTTATCATACACTTACCTGAATGACTGACGAGACTGGGAATCAGCATTTTGCCCTATTTATCACTCAGTGATGGGGCAGGACTGAATAGCACACCCAGTACACAGCACTCAGTAAATTTCTTCTTCAAAAAAAAAAAAACACAAAACAGTGCTAGAGTACTGCCACATCAGACCCATAACACACATTGCCCCTGAGAGCATAAAGAGCACACATAGGTGAGGCACCTCGGTGGCTCAGTCAGTTAAGCAACCGACTCATGATTTCAGCTCAGATTATGATCTCAGCGTCATGAGATCGAGCCCTGCGTCAGGCTCCATAATCCGTGGGGCGTCTGCTTGAGAGCTCTCTCTCCCTCTGCCCCCTCCCTCCACTCTTGCTCTAATAATAAATAAGTCTTTAAAAAAAAAAGAGCACATAGCATAGAAAACTGTTCCTCTGACCTGCGTAATTAGAAAAGCAACTTCCTCTGGGAACACACAGTTCCTCACCCTACAGCTTTGCACACAGACAGGACCTTTGTGCTTCTTAAGGACAAAGTCCTCCAGGTTCAAGCCGCTCTGGACCAGCAAAGTTGAGGCTGGATTCCAGCCCTGACTCATTCAGCTGCGTGGCCTCTCCTCATTCAATCCTGCACCACTGCTTATGGCAGCTCTGCCGATCCATGGATGAACAAGAGATATTTCTTCTCAAGAAGGAGCTGAGAAGGAGTTCAGTTCAACAATCAAGTAAACCCACATAGCGAGTGGCTGCTCATAAAATGTAGAGTAAATGAGTAAATGAATGAATGAATATTAAGAAAAAAAAATAGCTGAATTTTCTCAGACTGATTCTAATGGTATTCGGTGAAGTCCTACTATGTGTTTGTTTTGTGCTCTCAGATCCGCTTGAATCAAATCCTCCCATGGGAGGTTTTAATTCCTTCTCTTCCTGGCTAAAGGCTATGGGAGGTCTCTGACTTGTTTTGAACAGATGGAGTGTTCTGGTACAAAGGACCTGAGGAGCAAATCAGCATCGAGAGGGCTCTTTCAGGTGCTGTTATGGAAACTGACTCACCCCTGCTGTTGGCCAGGATACTCATCAGATGCGCCTTTCTCTCCCCCTGCTTTCAAGTAAAGCCTTTACTACACATGCACACCATTTTAACTCCGATGGAAGCAGTGATTAGTGGCAGGATCTTACCCCAGTGTTGTTTTGCTTTGTTTTTTAAGATTTTATTCATTTATTTGACAGAGAGAGAGAGAGATAGTGAGAGAGAGAGCACAAGCAGAGGGGAGAGGCAGGCAGAGGGAGAGGGAAAAGCAGTCTCCCCACAGAGCAGGGAGCCTGACTCCGGGCTGGATCCCAGGACCCCAAGATCATGATCCGAGCCAAAGGCAGACACTTAACTATTGAGCCCCCCAGGTGCCCTGGATCTTACCCCATTGTTACCCACAGCACTGTGTACATGGTAGGCACTTCAAATGTCCTCGAAGAGTATTTCCATGCTACTAAAACTCTTGTTTGACTGGGTGGGTTCCATGGGCCAGTCATTGGGTGTGACAAACATGGAAAAAGCCCAGGAAGGAAGCTGCCCCAGGAAGCTGCAAGAGTTGTCCGAGTTTATACCACCAGTGGGGAAGGGCCTGGCTTGAAACCTGGGGCTCCTGACCCTAACAGAGGGCTCTTTAAGTACCACAGAGCCGTCTGGCCACCCAGGAGGTGACTGGGAAATGCCTCTGAGGTCCCCAGACGTCAGTAACAGCAGAATCAGCAATGTCATTAAAACACAAATTATAGCCCAAGGTGGCTTTAAATACCTGTGGGACCAGGCCTTTGCTTTACAATTACACAGCCCCTGCTCCCGTCCCAAGTCAGAACTGTTGCAAAAGCATCCTCACTGGGTGTTCCTACCCCTGGTCACCCACCCCAAATTTTGTATTGTTTTTTTTTTTTTCTTCCCCAAACAACACTGGAATCAGACCAGCTCTCAGACCATCCACCAAATGCAGCCCCAGCTTCTCAGCCCAGCTTTGGAGAGCCTCTTGTAACTGACCTCCCCCCGTGTTCCTGGCCCTTTCCACATTTCTCCAGCAGATTCTCTGCTTTGGTCAGAGGGAGGCCTTCTCTGCCCCGCTAACATACCTGAGGCCTTCCCTTCTGCCGACTCTAGTGATGCCCCGCTCTGAAAAGCCTCTCCTTCTCTCTCTACCATGAAAATCCTTTTTATCCTCTGAAATGTAACAGTGAAGCCTTCTTGGACCCTTGCAATTGAAATTGCTGTGCTGGATCTGACTTCCTACAGCACCTTTGAAATCTACTTTGGATGGGACACTTAGTAGATCTCTCTTCAGCGGACACTCATCTCTCTGGGCACAATCACATCTCCGTGAGATGTAAGTTCTTTCTCCCAGAGAACCACATCTTTGACAAAACATGGTGGGCAAAATCTCAGGCCCTGGAGTCACAGACCTAATTCTAACCCTTTAACTGCCTTTAATTGTCGGGCCTGAAGCAAATTTCCTTCCTTTCTAGGTGTCAGGTTTCTTATCTGTTAAAGGGGCATAATAATAACCATTATATGGGGTTGCTATAGTGTTTATTAAGAATGCAGATTGAGGGGTGCCTGGCTGGCTCAGTCAGTGGAACATGTGACTCTCGATCTTGGCCTTGTGAGTTCGAGCCACATGTTGAGTGTAGAGATTACTTAAATATAAAAATCTTAAAAAGAAAAAAAAAAGAATGCAGATTGAGCAAAGAGAAAGTACCTGGCATAGCAAATGCTCAATAAATATCAGTCACTGCTATCATGTGAAAGGGTGGGATGTATTCAGGGAGTTCCTGTGGTTCAGCAGCAGGTGGAGCTTTCTCTGTGAGCGGAGAAGGGGTACAGATGAAGTTGGAGAGCTAAGTCAGGTGATGAAAGGCCCCCTACACCACATAAAGGAGTATGGGTTTACCAGGAGGACAAGAGTATTTAAAACCATTTGTGGAATGGTTTTAAGCAGGGGCAGGACTGATCTGATTTACATCTTAAAGACTTCCCTGGCTCCCATGGAAAGGATGAGGTAGAGATTAGGTAAAGTCAAAAAACAAGTTAGAAGGTCATTAGAGTCACCCTGGTGAGGGCTGCTGAGTGTCTGAGATGGTGGCCCTACATGACTCGTGAAATGCCTTCCATCCAGAAGCTAGTCATTCAGTGTGTGAAGTGAATGACAGTCCCTGACTGCTGGGAGCTGGAGTCTACTGCGGGGAGCCATAGAGATAACTGAGGAAGTACAGTCAATGCAAAATGATGGGGAAAGGAATATGGAACCCTTGGAAGCAAAGAAAGAGAAGCACCATCTGCATCTGACAGCGAGGGATGCTCGAGGAAGGTTTTAGAGAGGACATGCCCTGTGAGGGCTCCATCTTTTCTGAAGGATCCCTTATGCTCTCTTTAGGGTGGCCTGGATATAAATGCCTGGACATTCTAATATAGTCCATTGTCCGCAGGAGAGGAACTTCCAGCATGTATTATGGATGGGAATAGAACTTGGTGAGAATCCCTTTTGAGGATAAGATGCAAAGATTAAAAATCTCTAAATTTCATGTTCATCCTAACGCTTCGAACCTTTAATCTTCCCTTTGTGCTGTTGTGTCAGTGTTTTGGATTTTAGAGGGCAATTATTTCAAGAGGGACAATCTTTTTTCTCCTGTTGTATCTATCTATCACCTACCTAACTATTTTTAAAGTTTTCCTGAGCAAAACTTGTTAGAGGAAAACAGGAGCTCTGAAATGAACTGGAATTTAATGTCATTCCATTAACATTTCAGAAAATGCCAGCAGAAGCTTGAGGAGAGAATTACACACAAAGGAAGCAAATCGGGGGTGCCACAGGTCCACCAAAAAGTGTTTCAAAATGGATTGTGTCACAAAAATTATTTGCTCTCAACAATTTTAAACTAAAATAATGTTTACCTTGGGACGAATGGTTTCTAATTGGGTTATCCATTAGTGATTGGGTGCAGAAGTCATGAGAAAATGAAACCTAATTTGCCAGCCTCAGACAGGAAGGCAGTGATTAGTTGTGGAAGGTGAGAAATGCACCACTCCAGGGCCCTATCTGCCTTCAGATGTGCCAGAAAAGGGTGGCCTAGCCAGGGACAAAACCAGCAATGCCCAGAGTGCCAATGAAAACCCACTCTTTCATAGAACTTTACAAAGCAGTTTCCCACGCATGATCTTCTTTGATCTCACCACCGCCCTGAGAATAGACAGGGCAGGTGCTCTTGTTTGTCCTCATTTACAGCTGTGGCAACTAAGATTCAGGTGACTCACCCAAGGTCACAGAATGGGGGTAGGAAGGAGCCACAATTCAAGCCAACTCCTTTGACCCTCAGTCCCATGTTCTGGCCACAATGCCTCTCAAAAGCCTTTCAAGAGCGACAGCTCATAGTAAGAGTCTTGGCAATGAAGTATAAAGGTAGCCAATATACTAATAGGTATAGAACAATTGCATAACACTTGCTTGACCCATGGCTGCTGGGGTCATAGCCACAGTGATACCACTGGTGAGGACCAGCAGGGCAGCTGTTCTCAGCTTAGGCTATACTTGCCCCTCTAGGCAGGGGGAACCCAGACGGAGAGACTATAATGAGTAGACCCTTGCATGAGACAGACTGGAAGCAGAGTGACAGGAGAGTTTAACTGATGAAGCCTTGGTAGAAAACTACTATTCTTTGAAGAAGTACATAAAACAACACTTAGGACCCTCCTGGGGTTAGCATTAAAGGATGCAAAGAAGCAGGTACCTTGTCAGGTTAGGAGACACACTAGGTTAAGGTAAGGCACATACACCAGAGGCAAATCTTTCCCCACTGCCATAGTGATGAGGGGGTCCACTGGTCCATTAGAGAAGAAAACTGGAAAATGTATCAGACCCACCAACAACTTTCAAAGACTTCCTCAAGTGACCTGGAGATAAATCCCAGTTTCGTAGGAGGATTCACAACACCCTGTGAGGTCCCACCCTTGCTTGCCTCTTTAGCTCCATTTCCCATCAAACTCCACCCCACTCCATCACATACCACACATGTATACCACAAGCAGCCCACAGAGCCACTCCACCTATCCAAATACTCACTGCTTCTCCTCCTTTACTAGGGCATATTCTCTCTTGCTTCTAGGCCTTGATGCATGCTGTTCTTTGTGCCAGCTTCATTTCTTCCTATCCCAACAGCTTAGCTCCTGCTCATCCCTTGGGTATAAACCTACAGGTCACTTCTGTCCATCGCCTCTATTCTTCTAGGCTAAGTTCGCCTGCCATGCTCTCCTATATCAGTCTGCACTTCCTGAAATCTCACTGTAATTGCTTGATTCATATTCCAACCTCACTACCCAGCAATGACTTGATAGAAGCAGGGATTGCTAGCACTACAGTAACCCCAAGCCAAGCACATTTGTTGAATGATGGGATAGATTAATCTTTTAATTAATTTAGCTGGTGGTAAAATCTAGTAAACAAAAAGCATTTCTCTGTTATAGATGGTAAGTTTAGTTGGTCTCTGCTCAACAAACATCCAGCTGGACAACCCTACCATGTCTTGTTACATAAGCACCTGAACAGACTGCTAGAGTCAAGATTCTGCTGAAAATGTGAGCAAGAGAGCTGTTTACACAATCCTGACTTAAGAAGGCTTATTTCGGTCTGGGTGTGATCCAAGGAACTGAGGGCTTTAAATAATTGGGAAAGACATTATCTTTGGAAACTAAAATCCAACCCCTGTCCCTTGGTTCCTGCCAAATATCTCCCATAACCCACATTAAGTAGATTACTCTGTCCTTAATCACATGCTAAATGCCTGCATCTGTGGTTGGCATCAGTGGTCGTAAGGCAGCTGCATCCACTGCATACAGGTCCTGCTATTACAGCAGAAGTGTTGGGTAAAGAGCTCCAGGTAGTGGGTGAGAGTAAGATCATTCATTCATTCATTCATTCATTCATTCATTCTTTTGTTGGACCCTGATTAAGGGTCAGTCATATTCTAGGTACTAAACAGAGATAAGACACATTCCCTTTCTCCAAAGGAGCTCCCTGGGGAAAAAAAAGGTGTTTGGATAACTCAAACTTCCTTAAAATCATTTATTCTTTGCCTCTTCAGTTTTAATGTGTATTTAAAATCACCTAGGGATCATGTAAAAGTAAGATTCTGATTCAGTAAGTCTGGGATGGAGACAAAGATTCTGCCTTTCTAATAAGCTCCTGAGTGACGCCAATGCTGCTGGTCTGGGAACCACACTTTGAGGAGAAAGTATCACAATATGGTCTATATGGAGACAAAAATTATAACCTTATAACCTCATTTGATTCTCACAAAAATGCTGGGAGTAGTTAGGGAAGGTACATTATGACCCTTTCATAGATAAAATCACTTAGTCTAGAAGAAATTGGCTGTTTTTCCCAATGGTATCACCTGGTAAGACCAGGATTGATTTATTCATTCCCAGGACCTGAAATCACCAACTTAATCATCCGTCTAAATGCCCTCTACGCTGAGCTGCTGACTATAGCCACGATGCTCTTCCACCTCAGGACACAGACCTGGCATCCACCAGGTAGCCTCCCCAGCCCCAAGATGACACACCGGCAGCTATGGCCCTCTCCTCTGTGATTGGCCTTGGTCGAACTTCAGTGGTTTGGTGATTCCCAGGACAATGGACAGAGGGCCATAGGGAGCAGAATAAGAAGGGAAGTATGGATTTTCCTGAGAGCACCTATCACCTCTGGGTCTCAGAAAGGTCTCTGAGCACCTGTCATCTCCTCTACACTTCTACTGTGTCTCCACTCAAGTTATCTGCAGATGGCAAGCCACTGTCCTCAGGGCAATGGAAGAGAACTGTGCTTGCTGAGCACCTACCGGATGTAGGACTCTGCACAGGTGTCTTCTCTGAGTTAATTCATTCAACAGGTGCAGTGTGGGTTAAGATCTTCACTCGTGAATGCATTCATTCAACACTAGTTAAGGGCCACCTATGTTCTGGGCACTGAATAGAGATAAATATAAATAAGACACATTCCTTCCTTTCAAAGGATACTCAGAGATGGTGAGTGACACGTGAAAATTACCCAGCTAGGAAATGCTGCAGCAGGGGCGGGAAACCACTATCTCCCCAGCCTAAACTCATCACTTTTTCCAACCCCATTGAACACTTAAGACCGACAGCCCTCATCATCTGAGGAACCTGTTAATAATGCAGAGATGATGATTCAGTAGGTCTGCAAGAGACCTAATTATCCACGTTTTCATAATCACACCAAGGGATTCTGATTCAAGCGAAATTCAGATCATACTTTGAGGACAATGACTTCACACCAACTGTGGAAGTCAGACAGGAGCACCACCTATTTAAAGGTCTCCCTGGGGATCTGCCTGATGCAGAGAGAACAGACATCCTCCCACCATGGACAGACTGACTTGGTTGGAAAGAAGAGTACAATTATTGCATCCAACCAAATTTGGAAGCAATATAACAAGTGTTACGTCTGAGGCCAGGAATGCAGCCATGCTAGAATGCTGCAGGACTAGCAGGGCGTGTGTGGGTAGGGCAGTTTGCAGGTACCACCCCCACGCTGCTCACATCACATCATGTTATTATGATGGATGTTCCTCCGTGGCAGTATCCTGCCATGTGATTATCATTTTATAGTTCTCAACCCCACAATCTTAAGGGATGGTCACTGGGGTCCTTAGGTTGGCAGATGCCCTAGATAAACATACTCCCCTGGTAACCACACAACCAGGGTTAACCCTGGGCTCCTGGACCCTAAAGGGAATCAGCTGCAGCTGACATAGAAGGGGAGCACAATGAATCCATGTTGACAGGTGAGCTGAGCCCAGCTCAACAGACTGAAGACAACTGAGATGGTGGGAAGAGCACCGGGCTAAGACCTGACCTAACCATTAGCTGATTGCAGGAGCCTCAGCAAGTCAGGACACTGTTCTGGGTCACAATGTCCTCATGAGTAAAATGCTTCCAGCTCTGCCTTTCTGGAAGTCCTTAATTTTGCTATAGGGAAAAGACACTTGCTCAGCTCAAAGTGATAAGTTGAGATCTACTCCTGGCTCTTTTCTCATTGCATCTTTCACTCCTGGAAGACCGACCCACTCTCCAGAAAACATCTGGTTTCTCTCATCCCAACTCCACCTCCCCCATCTCTTTGCAGGGTTGGGGTTATATCACAGAATAAAGAAGATCTGACTCAGGAAGGGAAAGAAAATGGACATATCCCAACAGCAGGAGTTTGTAGCTTTTCTTTCTAGGATGTTGCCATTAGCCTGAGTCAATACCACCACCTTCCAGACTCTGTTTTTCTATTTTAAATATTAAATTCTAGAAGACAGAGAATCCCATTGGCCCAGGTAGCATTGGATGCCTACTCCTGACTCAATCCGGTATGGCCAGACGGGCAGGATCACTAAATAGAAACATGACCAGTTAGACTCCACTGCCTGTGACAGGTAAATCACAGAGAAGGTGGCAGCCATACCAGGGCTGGACACAGTGATACTTTCTGGGGGACCTGAGCCTCTCCTGTCCTTCCAACTCATTTCCACCTTCTACTGATGCCCTGTCCTTTCCTAGGTCCCCATGTCAAACCCTGGAAACTGAACAGCTGCAGGATGCAAAACTCATAGCTGAACTGCACCAAGAGTGTCAAACTTGATTCTCCATAATGTACCCACTACCAGCTTCTCCCTCAGGATAATGTCATTTGTTCTATCCCCAGAGGTCAGTCCTCACTTAGAGCTCATGAATTCTGGAGTTGGGTGTAACACTGGCTATGCTCCACCTAGCAGAACGCCATCCCACTGCCGTCTTCCAGAAATCCTGTCAGGAAAGCTTTATGTAATTTTTATTATGGTGCCAAGGTCTGTGCTGGGTGCTGGGGATAAAGGTAAGGCCATACATACAAATCCCTGCTTCTAAGACAGCCATCAGAAGAGAGACCAGAAAACAGGCAACAATACAACCAAACAGTCCCACGTGCTTTCATGAGCCCAGTACAGGAAGTTCAGGTAAGGGGAGACTCAGACAAGCATTTCCAGGGAGAGTGGTGCTTTCCTAAAGTGTGTCCGAGAGCAGGAGTAGAGGCTAATTAGAAGAAAGGAAGGCAGAGAATATAGGCAGGAGAAATAGCATGTGAAAAGACTCAGAGGCATTCCACAACTCAGCAAAGGAGGGCAACGTAACCTGTGAGGCAAAGAATCCAGGAGGAGGAGGCTGGAGGGCTGGGCAGGGGCTAGACCCCATCAGGCTGCATCAACCAGGCTGAAATCTGTGCGGTGTGGAGAGAGGATGGGGGTGGGTGACGGAGGCAGAAGCCAGCAGGGAGGTGCCTTCATTCATCCAGACGGGAGACAATAAAGATACACTGCAAGGTAAAATTTAAGCTAAGATCTAAGAGACAAGGAGGAACCAACCGCAGAAAGATCAGGCAGAAGACTATTCTAGCTGGAGAAACAATGTGGAGTCCTTGAGGAGGAAACATGCATAGCTTGTTGGAGGAAGAGAAAGCGGGCTAGTGAGGGGCTGAAGAAAATAAGCGCGGTGAGGTCTGAGACGCACACAGACTAAAGGCAACCCTGTAAACTGGGGGAAGGTGTTTCAATTCTCTTCACAGGGACGTTTTTGGAGCATTTGAAGCAAGCAATGTACATGATCTTTTAATATTTATTTTTAAAACTTCTCCTTATTGTGCAGGCAGTGAACTGAAGGGAGGCAAGAATCAAAGCAGGGAGAGCAGATAGGAGTCTATTTATTGATGCGTTCCAGGCAAGAAGGAGGATGGCCTGGGACTGGGACAGCGGTCAAGGGGTAGAGTGGCATGGGCAGACTGGTGAGAAGTATTGGAAACAGGCATTTCCTGAGATGCAAAGACTGGCAAAAGAATGAACAAGGTTATCCTTGGGGGCGGGGGAGAGGGGGATGGAGGCAATATGGGAAATCAATAGTTTCCTTATGTTTGAGGTGCATTTTAAATATTTAAGTGGAGATGCCAAGTAGTAGACGGTTATAGAGGTTTCCCTGTGGGGCTAGAGACATAAACCTGAGTGTCATTAGCATATCCTCGGCATTTAGAGACATGGATGAGGCTAGATAGATAGAGCGAGACAGAGAAGAAAAGGAGATTTGGGACCAAATCTTGTGGCCCTTCACCATTTTAAGATAGAAAAGAGGAGAAAACTGAGGAGCAATATAGCCTCCGAGATGGGAGGAAAGAGAGAATATGGTTTCAGGAAAGCCAGACCAGGGGTGGGGAAGGAGTGTATTTAAGATGAAAAAGGATGAAGAAGTGGCCAGCTCTGACTGATTTTACAGAGAGGGCAGGAAAAATGAGGACTGAGAAATAACCACTGGATTCACACCCCCCAGACCCTAGGACCACGACTGGTACATAGTAGATGCTCAATAAATATAGGTTGAATTAATTAGCTGAAGAATCAAAGCCAAGGACGACAAGTTCAGAACATTTTTGGCTTCCAGGGTACCACTCCTCATCCTCCTTCTCCTGTGACAAACATTGATAATCAATTACTGGTTGTTGTTGTTTTCTTTCTTTTCTTTTTCTTTTTCTTTTTCTTTTCTTTCTTTTTCTTGAACCCAGATTCAGCCTTGGAATCCTCCCACTCTAGGCAGGCACTGTCAAGTAATTGGAGCTATCATATAAATTTAAGCCTATGTGCCATTCCTGGTATCCACTGAAAAGTCAGGGCAGGACTTCGTATCAGTTATTCAACAATGGAACCTCATTAAGGCAGCTGTAGGAGGAACCACAGACATCTGCAAAGGGCACTGCAGAGGGAATTCCTGCTTATACAAGGATGAACCAGGTGACCACTAAAACCCCTTGAAGAGTCCATGGTTCAGATGATAGTTCTCCCTACCCCAAGCATGCAACCACCCAAGACACAAAGAGAAAACTTTAGCCCAGTCTAGGTTAATATGTGTAAAGTAAATCTTCCTTAAAACTTCTCCTATGCATTTTTCCCCCTTATCTTTATTGGCCTCCTGAAATGCCTTATCTGCAAAGGCATGATTCTGTTTTAAATCTCTGTCTATGCACACAATTACCATTTCTGCTTCTTCCACAAGGTAAAAATGAATCATGAGATACAAGACATTAACTTAACTTATCCACCCAGCCATAGGCAGACTGACTTCATCTCCAAATGATGCACTCCCCCACATAAAATAAAAGCAGACGGTTTTATTCTTCAGTCCAAAGCACTTAGCATTGCGGAGAGACATCTGCTGCAGGCAAATCTTGGGTCTTTGGAGCTTTAATACTTTAAAATTTATTCCTCTCTACCACCTGGAGGCCCATGAGTCCATTTGTGGACTTTTCCACCTAATGCTGCCGTGCAAGCTAATGAGCAGTTGGTTCATAGACATGCAAGTTGCAGCTCTTCTGTGAAAACTCCTATATCCACACTGCAGCAGAAAGGGCAGAATATTAACCATCAGGAGCCTCTCAGTACCCTCCATCTTTTCTTACCTTTATTAATTACTTCAACGAACAAGAACCAAGTGCCAGATTCTATGCTGTTTTCTAGAGTAGAATCTGGAGATATAGCAAGGAAAAAGATATAATTTCTTTTCCTAGTTGGGGCTCATGAATGGGCTCTAGAAGTTCTATGTATCTCTCTGAAGTGATAGGCAAAATGCTGTATGCGAACATATGCATATAGGTCTCCTGAGTGGTCTATCATTCTCATGGGATTCTGAACTCAAAAAGGTTAGAGATAAATGGGAATCCAAAGGTAGCGCTAACATTTTCCTTTCCTTCATCCCCAGTCACATACAAACCAATCACCAAGGCTTACCAGCTTTTCTCTTGAATTGCTCTAAAACTGTCCCCTACTCTCCATGCCCCCAACTTGCTCCAAACTGTCCTACCCCAATGGTTGACTAAAAACAGCTTCCTCATAGTCTCGCCTGACCTCCTCATCCTCTTCCAATCTGCTCCAAAGGGGAGCCAGCCATGTGTTTTCAGATCCATAATCTGATCACTTCAATCCCTTGCTCAAAACCTCATGATTCCCACCGAGCATCGATGGCAGGCAGTAAACTTTCACACCATCATTACCCATCACAATAGCATCATGTCTACTGGCTTTGTATGACCCATTGATTAATCTCTATCCCTCAGCAAATCCAAATCCAACTATTGCTCATTGTGTCCCCAGTGCTTCTCAGAACACTGGGCGCAGGGCAGGCAAGTGTTTGATTAATGCCCAGTGAAGGAACAAATAAATGATCAAGTAGGTGAATAAATAAGCATCATGGTAAGTGCTGTAATAAAATAATGTATTAAGTTGCCAGGGCACAAAAGAGGGGGATATCTTCTCAGCAGGTCAGGGCAGGAATTGTGTCTCATTCATCTTCAGCATCTAGTCCAGGCTTATCAGGTGGTATAGGTGAGCAATGTTCATTCAGTGAGTGCATGAAATACCAACTGACTCTGCCTGGGAGAGTGAGTGGGGGCTTCCAGAGGAGTCAGCAATTGACATCAGTCACAAAGGGAGACTGAAAGTATCAGATCAAAGGGAGAAAGCAGTAGGCAAAGGGCATTTCCAACAGAAGACACAAGACAAAGGCATGAAGTCACAAAAAAAAGGAGCAAAATTTCTGTGGAGCAAAAGGAGGGTAAGTGAAGGACAGGTGGAGGTGCGCTCCCAATCCTCCCTCTGGGAGGGAAGGACTGGTTGCCTCAGCTACAGGAGGCACTGAGGAGAGACACCTCCAGCTGTCACCTCCTTAGGGGTGGTCTCTGCTTTGAAGAGCTGCCTGGCCCACAGTCACCTATTCCAAGAGCAGCACACTCCCCAGGACTGGCTGGGACAGGGGTATAAAGGCTGCTCTTTTGGATGAGCAAGGGACAATTCTGGGAGCTTTTTAGCTCCAATGCTCCCAGTGGGACTATCAGAGACCAATAGTACTCCCAATAAGGTTAGCAGAGGCTACCAGTGCTTCCAGTAGGGCCCTACATCATCACAGCTTAACTGCTTCCTCCCCACACTCCCACAGGTGTTGATCTCACTTGAGCACTAAATTTTGTATCAGAGTGTACCTGGATAAGGCTACCAGAGTGGGTTTATACATGGGAACCAACAAGAAAGTGAATTTGGAGCTGGAAGGTGAGGACCTCCAATGCTAGGCCAAGTGGGGTCAACTCTTCCTGCAGGCAGTGAGAAACCAGGGAGGGCTTTTAAGCAGAGGGTGCTGAGGTTAGAGACCTGTGTTGGCAAGGGCTCTTCGGCTGCCATACGGTGGCTGCACTGTAAGGAAGCAAAGAGACCTGCCAGAAAGACATTGGATCAGTCCAGGGAGGAGACAAGAGAGGTACTAGCTGGAGAAGTGGTGGGTCATGGCGAGTAAGAGTGGTGTTGAGAAATTTAGGAGGAAGAATCAGTAGCCCTTTGTGACACATTGACCAAGGGACAGAGTAAGGTATGAGTGAAGAATGACACTGAGGGAGTATGTTAATCCCTGGGTAGGGTGGGGAGACGCTGATACCTTGGGTGAAAATAGTGTCTATAGTTAACAATATTGTGTTATGTACTTTAACATTTGCTAAGAGGATAGATCTTATGTTGTGTTCTTATCACAAAAAAAATAATCATAACAAATAAAGATGGTAAGGGGAAATACTTTGGGGGACTGGATGTTTATTGCATAGGCTGTGATGATAGTTTCATGGGTGAATACTTATCTCCAGTCTATCCAGTTGTATACATTAAGTATGTGCAGCTTTTTGTATGGCAATTATACCTCAATAAAGTAGTTCTACCTGGTAACTAGTGAGTGCTAAATATGTATTATTGAATGAATCAATAAATTAATGAATTAACAAACAAAAAAATAAAGTAGTTCTAAAATATATATATATATAGCAACCTAGAAGAGGAGTCTTCCCTCATAAGGCCTTTGCTGAGGCACTCCCAGGCAGTGGAGAATAAAATTGGTAACTGGAATGTTCCAACCGCACTAAAAATACATAATAAAACAGCACAGTTTTACATGAAGAGTTGTCATCAAAGTTTTTGTTTGTTGTTAAGATCATGGGGCTTTTTGCTTCATATATCAGACATCAAGTTGCTAAAGAACATTCTCGTGTCAAACAGGTCTTCAAAAAGAGAAGGACAAAGGTATGGACCTTTGTTCAAAAAAGAATTCCAAGTAAATGCTGAATGAAGAAGAACTTGGCAGGCATATTATTCATTCAACAAATATTTATTGAGCATCTTCTACATGCCAAGCAGTATGCTGGGATCACAGTGATTAGTAAAGTTCCACAGATTCTGTGTCAGGAAGCAAGCACATAACTCAGGAAATTTAACATAAATAAATTATGTGTTGCTGGGTCCATTGTGGGCCGGCACATCAGTTTAGTTCAAATATCCTCCTATGAAGTGTTTGACATTGTGTTATTTTTGAACTGGAATTACTTTCCATGTTGTTGTGGGTTTTTTTTTCTCATTCATCATGATAGAGTAGCAAGTGTAGACAAACATACCAGTCATGATCAGAACCCTTACTGATGGTGTGAACTTGAGCAAATTATACATCTATCCAATGGGGACAATTATACCAATCTCCCAGGGTGCACTTGAGAATGCACTAAGGTACTGCGTATGATAGTTATTCTGACAGTGACATATCATGTAAAAATTTATCTTCTGTGAATTCAACTATACCAGACGGAATTGAGAAGTGAGGGAAGTGATAATGTAAAGATATGACCAGGACTGACTCCATAATTTGTGGGGCCTAGGAAAAAACAAAATTGAGAGGCCCCTATTTCAAAAATTAGGATTTTAAGATGGTAACAGCATAGTCCTGAGCCTTCCAGCAGGAGACTCTGCATAACCACACAGGATGCATACCCAGGAAGCTGGCCCTGGATATGGGCCCATTCCTATCCTCTCAGTGGTTCTTGGTTCTGATGTACTTCTAAGGCAATGAACATGTTGTTCTATGATAAGTATGACTGTGATGCACAAATATATGTTTATTTACCTGTACTTTTGTTTACCTTGTCCACTAACCAGAAACAATCTTCATGTCTGCATAAAACCAAATAGGCTGTCTTATTTCAATCTTCAAGGGTGGATTTTTCTCTATTTTTCCCTTTACACAATGACTTTCTAAAGCCTGCAGAAGATGAAAGTCTGTAGCTTTCAGTTCTCTTGGGACTTTTAGAATAGGGGCCAACCTTGAGCCAGAGTCTGGACTGCCTGCTTTATACACAGAACCTCATGTTCAACCCTCAGCAACCTGTAAGGTAAATATTACCATCCTTATTTTGTAGAGGATGAGGAAGCTCAGACTCAGAGCACGAGAGTGATTTGCTCAAGTTACCCAGCAAATAAGTGGCAGACCTGGGATTCAGATATGGGTCTTTGGACCCCAGGGTCCAGGTTCTGTTTCAATTATAGCATAAGGTTTGTTTCTTCCAACTCTCTTTTCTGCAAACCTCTCCCCAACCCTTTGAAATGAAGAATTTTTTGGTAAATAGCAAATATACTTCCCTGCATCCTGAGAGAAGAGAATAGTTTACCAATTCAGTCCCAGGCACATAAGGTGGGAGACAGAGCTATAGGAAAGCCCAAGAGTCTGACCTGTACTTCCAGAGCTCTGCTTTCCAGATGGTGAAAACTCGGGGCTGCCGTCACTAGTCTCCATTCACCCAAATGCAAGCCCATGTGGATAGGACGTTATAAAGAGGGGAAAATAATAAAGGTCATTTTAGAATGAATGATAGGTGTAATTAATGTTATTGACAATTAAAAGTCTCAGTTGCTGAGAGACAAATGAGTCAGTGGTGAGCTTGATGTTGAAACCACACGCTGTCTGTTGTTGCTCAAATACTGAAAAAAAAAAAGCAATTTCTTGATCAATGCATACAAAATTTGGGATTGAAAACACCAGGTAAAAAAGTAGGAAAAAGGCAGCCTGTGTGTTATAGCTCCAGCACATACATGTACACATGAGCACATGCATACACACATGCTTATTCTTATGCATAATTCTGGGCTTGTCATTCCCCTTTAAGAGTTTTTCTTGTCTTCTCTTAGCATGAAGGCCTTTTATAACCCAACCCCAATCCCTCCCTGTGGTCACCCTTCCTGGTCCCTGCACTAAATCTCCAAAACCTGCTCTTCATTTCAGAAGCACCTCTACCTAGACATGAATCCTGCCCCAGTCTCTGAATTGGAAATACAAGTCACAGATGGGCATGACTTATTTGCAGAATAGTGAGTAGTTCACAGTGTTCCCCAATTTTAATCCAGAAAGCCCCTCTTCCACCTCACCACCTGGCATGCATGTCATCTCCACCTTGAGTTAATCACTCCCTTCTTCCAGTGTCATCAGCCCTTGGTTCATACATCTATTAATTACAGGTATATCCTTCCATCCCCCTCATGAGCTCAGAAAATATTCGATGCATGACAGGATACTTGAGAGTATCTCCCCCACTAAACCATGGAATTCATGAGAGTGGCATCCTTATACTGCTCATCTCCTCACCCCTCTTATAGTGCTCATTTCCATGCCCCTCTCTGTGCTTGGCATATTGTTTTGAACAAAATAGGTGCTCAATAAATACTAAATAGATATATTTGCATCCATCAAGAACGCTATTAATGATCACAAATTTGTCACATTCTACACGACATTTGGTGCCTCTTGAACACAGAGACAAATTGATTATTTGATAACACAAAGATCTTACCAGACTGCAGGAGTGTGAGGAAAAATATGTTATGGACTAACCCAGATGCTACTATGTCATATTATTTAAAAATTAAAAATTGTGTAGGATGTGTAATTGATAGAGCATCAGACGTGAAAGGACAACTCAACTCCTGTTAAAGAAGAATCATCTGGCCCATTTTGGTAGAGTCATTAGTCTTGATCCTAGGAAATTCATGCTGATAATAATAGCTGCCTACTGCCTTTTATTGACTGACCACATGCCAGATACTTGCTAAGCCCTTTAGAATATTATCACATTAAACCCTCTTGATAGCCCCATGAGGAGAGAATTACTATATTATTCCCATTCCATCATGCTATTTGAAGATTACACTTCAGAGAGGTACAATAATTTGCCCCAAGTTGCAGAGTTAGCAGATGGAAGAGCTGGATGCAAATTGAGATCTGTTGCTCCAAAGTCCATGCTCTAAACTAGTCTGCTCTAGTCTAGTCTGCTAGTCTGCAGGTAAAAGAAGGATATCAGGTGATGCTTTTAGTTGAATATAGAGGGATCATCTATTATAGACTCCAGTATTCTCATTTTACAAAGAATAAAGCAGATCCAGAGAGTTAAAGGGAGGTAGGGTCTTGGAATCTCATGACTGAAAATCTTATGACTTTGAAATTCACCCAAACATCCTTACATCCAACTGCTGACTTAACATTTGCTTTTTTTTAAACAGCTTTATTGACATATGATTCAGAAACCATACAATTCACTCATTTAGAGTTACAACTCAATGATTTTTAGAATATTAACAGAGTTGTATGTGTCAATCACCATAATCAAATTTTAGAATATTTTGGTCACCCCAAGAAGAAACCCTGTACTCATTTTCAGTGAGTCCACATCCCACTCCCAACCCCAGTCCTAGACAACCACTAATTTGTCTAGATTGTCTAAATCTAAAATGGATTTGCCTATTCAGAACATTTAATATAAATGGAGTCAGCCAATATGTGGTCTTATGTGAACACACAAATATATAAAATCTAAAATGTCCTTTTGAATATCTTGAAGTCACCTCAAACATATATAGTGAGCAAATTAGTGTCAGCAACGGGAATGGATGAGGGAGAGTACATGTCCTCATTTGATCTTTATTAACTCCACCCCAAAAACTATCCTCAAACATAAAATCTAAGTTAGAACGGCATGCTTGATATTTGTTATGGATTGAATTGTACTCCTCCCTCCAAAATTCATATGTTGAAGTCCTAAATCCCAGTACCCCAGAAAATGAGTTCACTTGGAGGAAGGTCTTTATAGAGGTAATAAAATTAAAATGAGGTCATTAGAATGAGTTCTAATCCAATATGAGTGGTGTCCTCATAAGAAGGAGAAATTTGAAAGCAGACACACACAGGAAGACTGACATAGGAAAACTGGATTTATGGTACTACAAGCCAAGGAACTACCAGAAGCCTGGAGAAGAGTCTGGAAAAGATTCTCCCTTAGAGCTGTCTGAATGAACCAACTCAGCCAACACCTTGAATTCAGACTGCTAACCTCCAGAACTATGAGATAATAAGTATCTGTTGTTTAAACCACCCTGCATGTGGCACTTTTGTTACAGCAGCCCTGGTAAACTAATACCGTTTCTATATACATTTCCTAGTCATCCTTTTTGGCAAGTATATCGCCATTCTTAGTCTCCTCCCCAGTCAAAATCTGAAAATCAACATTTCTCTAAAATGAAATTCATGAGATTTTCACTCAGTCCTGACCTTCTGCCAGAGCTCCCTATTTTAGGCAATGGCACTGTTCAAACCAATGTGTAAGCTAGAATTCTAGAAGTCTTCGACTCCTCCCTCATGCCTCCCCTGAAACACACACACACACACACACACACACACATCTCCATGCTGAGTTTCACAAGAGGATTCTAACAAGCCTTCAAAGACTGTTTAAAATATTCCAGATCATTAAAACAAACTTGCAAATTCCCTCATGGAGTCAATAAATTACTATCAGAACCTGAAAAAAAGGTAAAAGAAAAAAAATAAAAACACACAGAATCTCAGTAAAGAGTATCCATCAAACCCTAGTTAAGACATTAGGCTGCTTAATCATGGTTCTTTAAAAGAGTAATATATCATGGCCAAGTGCAAATTAGTTCAAGAATGCAAGTCTACTTCCTCTCAGTCTACTGGCCTAGAATATTATCATATAAGAAACTTAGAAAAGACCAACAAGTTCTGCCTGTTAAAACCCTGTATTGGAGTTACTCAGTAGCCTAATTTACTCTCAAAAAAATTTCTAAATATTTTTTCATGGAATCTTTATAAGTTATTTGGCTCTGGACCCTATGTTTTTCCCTTTTTTAAATACACTAATGGTTTTGCCAAACCTTAATCTATTGAAATGTCTGTCTATACAGAGCCTCTTGCCAATATAGACACAGAAAAATCCCTCACTGCCAACATTTAATGGAAGTGACCAGTTGTATAATAGTCAAAAAAACCTTTCCCACGTAAAGCCAAAATCCACTTACTGGAAAAAATTTCCTGGAAAACTTCCTTTAGGTCTGAATTTCCACCCAACTCAATGTCACTGCTATGATTATCTATTGCTGTGTAACAAATATCCCTCAAATAAAAGAGCAAATTATTATCTTTTATGGTCCTATGAGTTGACTGGGTTCAGCTGGTTCATTCTCCAATTGAGTTTCTCAGTCTCTGAGTGATGGCAGTCACTTGATAGCTGACCTATAGTGATCTAAAATCTTGCCTGAACTGCAGATCCAAGATGGGTCATTCACGTGGCTGGCAATTGATGCAGGCCATTGGCAAGGAGATCAGAGAGACTGTTGGCCAGGACACTTTGCCGCAACTCATTGACTATCTAGTCAATGCTGTCAGAGAGGTAAGCCCAGGGACTTTAACAGGCACAGCAGCCAACACCTGGCTGGAACAGCTCACTGCCAGCTCCATTACAGCCTCTACAGCAAACTTATGGAAGGATCCTATGACATTTCAAAGTCTGCTGCTCAGTCCTGTGTAGACTGGAACATCACTTCTGACATCCTTGAAGGCTCTTCAAGCATTTGGCTTTGAGTTGGACAAGCTGGGTTCCCAGTTGAGTAAATCTGCCAACCTTCTAAACCTCCTTTTTAAAATGGAGACAGCATTACCTAACTTGCAAAATTGTGATGATATGAAGAAAGATTAATAAAGCATGAAGAACAAGGCACCTGGGTGGCTCAGTAGGTTAAGCATCTGCCTTCAGCTCAGGTCATGATCCCAAGGTCCTGGGATTGAGCCCCACATTGGGCTCCCTGCTCAGGGGAGAGCCTGCTTCTCCCTCTCTGCCTGTTTGTGCTCTCTCTCTCTATCAAATAGATAGATAGATAGATAGATAAATAAATAAATAAATAAATAAATAAAATCTTTTTGAAAATGAGTGTGAAGTACTTTGCACACAGGCTGGCATGTGGTGGGAGGTGGTTAATGAATGGTGATTACTATCATTACCACTAATATCATCACTGTTTTGCAGAGAAAATAAAAGGTGTATTTGGGAAAAAAAGAAATGATTTTCATATTTTGAGCATTAGCCTAAAATGCCAGATGATGCCCCTTTTGATTTTACCATGGGTTCCATTTTCATATAAAAAGTCACAGGACACTACTCAATCTACATTCTCTCATTTTGCTTCCTGTCTGAACATATTTTCATACTATGTATGGATTTAAAAAAAAGTGTTAGAATGTGTGTGTGTGTGTGTAAGCACTGGGAAAGGATTGGGAGAATATATACCAAATGTTAAGACTCATCATCTTTGGCTAATAAGATTAGTCACACCTTTATAATTTCCCCCACATTCCAAATGTTTATAATAATCATTGCTGTTAAACTCAAAAGAAAAAAAAAAAGAGTACGGTGTTTTTCCATGTATGGCAGACTGCTTGGCCAGATTATAAAACACACACACACACACAAAAAAACTATTTTTTTTTCTTTTGCTGCCCTGCTGAGCCTATAAATAATGGAAACTATTATGTCTGTGGCTGAAATGGCCATTCATTTATTCACCCTCCTTTCTTCATGTAATCAGTAAGCAGGCACGAAGACCCCCAATGTTGGTGAGCACTTTGACAGATGCTAGACATACTTACATGAAATAAGACCCTTATATATCCCTCTAAAAAAAAAAAAAAACTAACAAAAAAAAAAACAAAAAAAACCACTCATTCCTGAAGCTTCCTGTTTGTCCACATCCTGGTGCAACCTTGCCCGCCAACCCTCCCTGCAGGTCTCTCCCTCTTTGTTGCCCCTGCAGTTTGACCGCACCTCTGCCATAGCTCTCACTACAGCTTGTGTCAAAGGAACCTGGGCATGGTTTTGGCTCCCAGTGGACCATGTGCTCTTTGGAGGCTGGGACTCATCCCTCTCCATGTCTCTCTTTACTCTGAGTCATCCACTAGCCCTAGTAGATGCCAAATAGTTGTATTTTGAAGTGATTGTTGGCAAAATCCCTCATTTTATAGTCAAAGTAACTCTAACCAAGGCCATTTTGTGACTTGCTTAGAGTCACACAGCAGAGCCAGAGTTAGAATCTCTGTTCCTTCCTCCCCAGCAAGTACCACTGTGTTCCAGCAGCCAATGCTCCAGCCAGCGGGGACATGTGGGAGAGGTAGAAGGTGGGACATGAGGACCCAGGCACACTTCTGTCCATGGGATTACAGACAAGTTCTCCAAGGACCCCTCTCCACAATTACCTTTCGCATCGGTGGTTTGGCCCCATGCGGGAGAGCCTAGTCTAATTGGATGAGGTAGTTTCACAGCTGGAAATGACAACGGTACTGATACAGCTTGGAAGTGGCAGAGCAGAAAAGTGCTGGGCTCTGGCATAATCGGGCCTGGTTCGAATTGTATTTCTTCTGCCTACCAGCTGTTTGATCCAGGGTCAATCACTTCCTTTCCTAGGTCTGTTTCCTCATCTGTTAAATGGGAATTATAGCATCTCCTGGGAAGGCACAAAGCAGGTAACCAGTAAAGGGGAGCTGCATGTACTATTGTTTTGACAATGACACAGTGCCCTGGTTGCCCACAAATTCAAGTTCCCTCTCACCAAATATCTACCACAATTGTATTTCTCATCCTCTGCCCTGTGCATGAGGCTCTCGGGCCTGATCGCCATGCTTCCTGTCTGGATAAGAGCTTTCCCTGGAGTTTCTAAGGAGCCAACTTTGGAGAAGATTTAGGTGTTTGTGGGGATTCTTCTCTACCTTAGGAGTTTCTGACCACTTGGGACCTCCAAACATTCTCTCTGCCTATTCCCCAGAATCCCTGTCTGCTATATATTTTCCTTGAAGGAGACATTCAAAGAACAGTCTATGAAAAGACAGTGTATCAATCAGAGTCCTCATTTTTACTTAGTCTAGGTACCCAGAGAAAAGAACCACTAGTATGATTTAGAAGGGTTCAGTGTCTCCTGAAAGAGGGGATATTAGGGCTATACATAAAGGATGTTCAACTGGGATCAGCGGGTTGGCCAACTCATTCACGTAGCCCTAGATGACATGGACTGGGCTTCAGCATAGGTGCTGCAGAGAAAGAGCGTGGTGTTGTGTGGAAAGTAAGCGAGGGGATAGAGGAGTGCTGCTGAGATGCAGCGACAGTCCCAGATCTCCCCCTACCCTGTACCAACTCCCCCTGCATTTCAGCTTTGCAGGGCTGTCTCGCTCTGAGCTAACCTGCACATGCGTACATGGTGAAATAGCGGATGAGAGATCAAAGCCCAGAATGCAAGGCCGTTTCAAGACACTATGTGTATCAGGTCTGCTAACCACCTAAACAAGTCTCATGGATAAGGCAACTCTCAGAGGGCCAGGCAAAAAAAGACACATGATTAAAATAGCCTCGAAGAGCCAGCAGACTTGAATGCAATGGCCCAGAGAAGAAGAAGATGAAAGTTAGGGCAACTCCTGTCCACCAGCTCTTCCTACCCAGCTACCTTCTACTTCTACCACATCTGCCCAATGTAAATTAAGGAAAGGATATGGGTATGGGAGAGGATGCCTGTGACCTGACTGGGAGGCCCAGTTCTCTTTCATTCATTGTGTCTTGAACAGGCCCTTGCAACAGGTTTGTCTTCCTCCATTTTTCTTCCTGTGGGGAGGAGTGGAGATGCAAATTCTTGCTCTAAATTCTTCCCATGTTTTGTTGTTGTTGTTGCTGTTGTTGTGTTTTGTTGTGTTGTGTTTAAGAAGAGCTTATTGAACACAGGACACTCAACAAAGACTTTCTGTGGTTCCCTGTGGCCTACCAATAAACTCCAAACTCCTTAGCTACACCTTCAAATGCCCTCCATGATCTGAGCACTTTCTCACCCCTAGGCAGTCTACATTCTGCTTTGCTGTGGGTCTATTGATGCAGGAATCTTTCCTTGACTACTCAATTGTGAGCTTCTTCCAGTCAGGGACTGGGAGTTAAACATTTATCAGAAAGCCTGGCTTATAGCAGGCACCTACTATGCTTTTTTTACTCTGGGTTAAGGCAAAGCATTAAATAACTCCAAGACATGACTAATCTCTGTGGTGGGAAGAGCACTAGAGGTGGAGTCAGAAGACCTAGCTCTAGGTTTTGACTCTGCTTCTTGCCATTAGGTGACCTTGGAACCATTGCTTATTCTCCTCCAGTTACAGTTCTCTTATCTGGTAGGTGGACGTGATAACATCAGCTTCCCTGGTTATTGTGGGGGGGTGGGTGCGGGGAATGAAATTGCAAATATAAAGGGAAAAGATGCAGTACAGCTGAGAAAGAAATGTCACTAGAATTATTATTTGTACTACAGCCTTCGAAGAACCCAAGGCTGTCACTACCAGACCTATGATAATGCAGAGTTCAATAGGATTTTTTTTTCCCTTTTCTGAAGTCAATTAAGTAAGTGTTCTTTTGCAAAACTAAAGTCACATTTTATTTGAATAAATTTTAGATCTTAAAACTAGGGGTAACATCATTGACTTGAAGACTTTATAGGAGATAAATGAATGGTTTTGTTAGAAGTAAAATGTGAGAGGTAATAAGGCACCATTATACCCATTTTACAGCAAGACCACCATGTACCATGGAGTTCTAGCAATTTGTACAAGCTAACAAGTTGTGAATCAAATATTATACAAAAGATCTCAGACAAATTAGTTACAAAGACATGGGAACACTTTCTATAACTGCTCCAGTCTGTCAAGATAGGGATCTCTCAAAGAATAGTGTTGAAGTGAAGGGAGCTTTCACAAAGGGCAAAACCAGCCAAGAATTTCCCATGTGAGAATTAATCAGTAATTAACACAATTGGTGTCATTGCAAAAAAAAAAAAAAAAAAGAAGAAGAAGATTTTTGTCTTTTTCTATCACAAAATTAAGCTCACCAGCAGTCCAAAACTGTTTCTCCACTAGAGACCCCAGAGCTCGGGTAGCTCCACAATGGAGAGATTCTCTGTCTCTTCAAATGAACCTTTTATTGCTCCAGGAGAGATTTCAGGTGCTGAGAAAGGAGGAGGAGGGACCTGAATGCAGTTTGAAGCTCCACCTTCTACCCTAGGGGGCTTTCCCCGTTCAGGTTTTGCAGGTATGTCCTTGGAAGCTAGTCCATTTCCTTAAGCAGTCTCCTTTAAACTGCCCCTGAAATCCCTGCCAGAAAGAGGGAAGGTCATCCTGAAGAGTCTAGTCACAAGTTAATGGCCATTCATTTGAAACTAAAACTATAACTTAATTCCCAGCCATTGTAGCCTTGGGTTACAGTCAGACTTGCCAGGAGGCAAAAGAAGGGGCTAGCTCCATGGAGACAAGTGGGAGACTTGAGCAGACCCTTTAGTTAGGAAACATTGCTCTTTGATTTAAATCTGCCTGAAATTCTTTCATTCGATATTTGCAATTTCAATTTGGTGTCCTTTGAGAATCCCACAAAAAAATATCTTTGGGGGAGATTCCCCTGGGACACCATTAAGGACTCCTTAGAGGGTATCTGACCAACCACTTTACTTTGAAGGTAGGAATGCAGAGGCCCAGAATGGTTAAGGAATCTGCCCAAGATAATCCAGCAAGTAAGCAGCAGAGTAAAGACAAAACCAAATTCTTACTACCCCTAGTCCAGCCACTTTTCACTGGGTCATACTCAATTCCTCAGCTTCTTAGTAACATCCCAGCAAGGATTGCTGGGTCTCATAAGCCACCTCCTGGAGCTTGACACTAAAAGGAAAAAAGGAAGAAGGAAGCCGTTTCCTCTCTGAATGTTCTCTCAATCTAGACAGAGAGACACAGTCATAAAACAAAGACAAAATCCAATGGAGATAGTGCTTCAGGTGCAGGCTTGCACACAGTGTGAAGGGAAAACAGAAGAGAGGAAACTCCCTCTGGGAGACAGGATTGTTGAAGCCTCTCCAAAAAGATGACAGTTGAGCTGACTCTCAAAGGGAGAATGTGATGTGACCAGAAAAGAAGAAATACATGCAACACCTAAAGTCATATTCCCAGCACCCTGAGAAGGGTCTAGATCCTATACAAGCTGTCTCTAGAGAACAGAATGGTAGGAGATGCTCAAAAACAGGTCAGAACTGGGTTCTGGATGACCTTGTACATCATGATAAGGAACAGGGATTTTACCTAGTAGGCAATGGAAAGTATGTCAGTTTACTAGGGCTGCTGCAACAATGTACCACAAACCAGTGGCTTAAACAACAGAAATTGATTGTCTCACATCTCTGGAGGCTGGAAGTCTGGGATCTAGGTTTCTGTAGGGTTTGTTCCTTCTGAGATTTGTGGGGAAGAATCTGTGCTATGTCTCTGTCCTAGCTCTTGGTAGTTTGATGGTAATCCAAGTGGAGATATTGAGTAGGCAGTTGGAAGTACAAGAAATACTGGGGTTTTCTTGCCACAACTATTTCAAAAGACCTACTAAGAGGATGGTGGTCTGCTGGAGTTTGAGATACAAATGTGAATTACAGCAGACATTCTTGATTGCACAATTAACCCCCCAACTCTGTTTCCTTCATCCTTAAGGAGAATTTCCTGATTTTTTTCATGTTAATCTTCTCATGTGCTCAAGGAAGATGGCTCCAGGTGAGGACCAAAGAATGAATATTGGTCAGTCTAAGTCAATAGAGGCAATTCCATTCCTTTTGACAGGCTTGATTTAAGCAAGGCCATGTGATGCAACCCTGACCCATGAGGCACAAAGGGGAAATCAACTGAAGATTTCTATAAAAGGTTTTACTTTCTTTTAAAAAGACATAGGTGAGAAGAAACTTGTTTTCTTCTTGACATACTTGTATGAAAATTTGAGGGCTGGCATCACAGCAGCCATCGTGATACCATGATGGGACATGTCTTGGGTGAATGCCAAATGGCAAAGGGAAGTGATGGGAACATCTATGTCTCTACTGACACTTTGCACCATTGCAATAACTCGACTGGAAACTTCTACCTTCTAACCCTTCTTTATGTTGGGTAATAAAGCTTTAACAATGTTTAAACTACTTTCATTTATTTTTTTTTTTTTACTTCATAGCTAAGAGTATCCTAATTAATACATGGTTATGAAACACTGTCTCCTTAAAGAGGAATTTAACACACTGCACATACAGGAGAAGAGAATACAAGGACAAAATGTGATGTTGTAATCTTGCCATTTGCAATGACTTCAGTGGAAGTAGAGGGTATTATGCTAAGTGAAATAAGTCAGAGAAAGACAAATATCATATGATTTCACTCATATGTGGAATTTAAGAAACAAAATAGATGAACATAGGGGGAGGGAAGGAAAAATAAAATAAGATGAAATCAGAGAGGGAGACAAACCATAGGAGACTCTTAATCATAGGAGACAAGCTAAGGGTTGCTGGAGGGGAGGTGGGTGGGGGGCTGGGGTAACTGGGTGATGGGCATTCGGGAGGGCACGTGATGGAATGAGCACTGGGTGTTATATGCAACTGATGAATCACTAAACTCTACCTCTGATATTAATAATACACCATATGTTAACTAATTGATTTTAAATAAATATTTTTTAAAGATAACAAAATTTTTAAAAAATGTGGTGTAGCAGAGGTAAAGAGGATGAGCTGAGCATTCTAAACAGACATAAGATGAAACATCTCATTCTAGTAGTGGAGATCCAGAAGGTTTCATTATATAATATTTAATAATATAATTGTCCTTTATTCATTAAGATTTTATATACAACATGATCTCATACATTCCTCATGACTATCCCCCACAGAGAAGGTACCATTATTATCCCTTGTCTATAGATGAAGAAACTAAGGTTCATGAAGGCAAAATCACAAAACAGCCAGTGACAAAACTAGGACTCTAAAAATGTCTCTTTAGCCCCCAAAACACTTAAGTTCTATGCCATAGACTGCTTCCAGTCAAGTCGTCCCAAATGAACTGAGAACTAGTGGAGGTTAAGAGATAGGTCTCTTGTTCTTCTATTTTATTTTCAGCAATGGCACAGTATTCTTCTCATAAGATGGATGAATCAAGAAAGGAAATTTAAAAAAATAAGGGAGGAAGGAAGAAAGAATGGAAAAGAGGTAGCAAAACGGAGACAGAGGGAGGAAAGAAAGAGGATGGGAAGAAGGGAGGAAGGGGCGAAGGAAGGGACGGAAGGAAGGCAGGAGGGAGGGGGAGGGAGGGGGGAAGACAAGTGGCAGGAAGGCAAGAAGGAAGGAAGGAAAGAATAAAAAGATGGGGAAAGGGATGGAGAGAAGATAAGAAATAGGAGGAGAGAACAGAAAAGGAGAGAAAACAAGCATCAAAATTAATCCAGAGACTCGTTAACCTACAAAGCCAATACAATCTCAGGTGTGTCTTTGGTTTCAGCAACACGCTTCAGAGGGATCAAGTATTATAAGGTCTATTTTAAAGTTTCATGTTTGGAATAGCACCCAAGAAAATATTTCCATTCTATCTTTTTTTTTTTTTTTTTTTGGCCATTCTCTTAACCTATCATTCCTTCTCTCTCTCCTGTTTTGTGCTATTTACAATTTATAACAATTCAAGAGTTCTCTTTTTTTCACTTGACGTTACTTCTTTCCCCTTTGCATCTACTCTCTCCTCCTGTCTTTTGTCCCTCTTTCATTCCTCTCTATGCTACTTTCTTCTGCATGTCTGCTGTACCCATGGTTTAAAATATTAAATACCCCTTAATAATGAAGAGAATTCAGGAAGGAAAACTTAAAAACCACCAAGTGTGATGTATGTATTTGGTTGAAATAAAATTTGACTACATGTTTGACTATAAAGAGGTAGTTGCCCAAGGTTGAGTCAAGTTGCAGTCACTGTTTACTAATGAGGAGGCCACACATTTGGGTTAGAAAATACATGGAACTCATGCCAGCCCTCTGTCCTTTTTCTGGTGCAAACATTACTAATCAATCATGATACCCATGTCCATTTGACACTAGAACCAGCACTGAGATCCTTCTCACCACAGTCCTGTAAATGGCCACTAAGAGTAGCCAATATGGTATATTGGGATGAAATCTATTGGCTATTATGGACCCAAAGTCTGGGGTAGATTCAAGCTGCAAGTGGTATACGTTAATATGAGAGTAAACAATTGGGCTGAGATGATAAAGGGATGGATTATCTGTCTAATTATCCACTTCTTTACCCATTCTACAAATTTTTGTTAAATACTCTATGTGCTGGACTCTCTCATGAATAAGACAGTCTTTCTTGGAACATGTGGGCTACTTATCAAGGCAGATAAGTTAACAAATAATCACAATCCTGAATTATAAGTGCTTTGCTAGAGTTAACCCATGGATGCTATGGAAGCACCCAGTAGGTTCCACAAACCTAGTCTTAATAGAGTGAGGTAGGAAGAGTACCTTCTAGAGTAAGGCAACCCAGTAACCCTGACTTGTGGTCCTGTCCTGGGCCATGTATAGACACGGACTTAATGCCTTTCTACTGCTGCTATTTTACATGCTACCACTCTAGTGTTTCTTTCTGTCCATCTTATGCACATTTCACTGTATGAGCTCCATTAGTTTCTGTTGCACCTGTTACTCATTCAGAAATTCAACCATGCAGCAATCATTCTGAAATATTACTGAGCTTCTATTAGGTGTCAGAGACTATGCTGGGCACTGGGAGTTTCTTGTTGAACATAACAAGGTCTCTGCTCCCATGGCATTTACATTTTATTAAGGGGAGACAAATGATAAACAAATAAATCAACAAGAAAAGTATCAGGTAGGTCAGCTAGGAGCAAGATGGCGGAGGAGTAGGAGACCTAGATTTCGTCTGGTCTCAGGAATTCAGCTGAATAGGGATCAAACCATTCTGAACACCTACGAACTGAACAGGAGATCAAAGAGGAGAGTAGCAACAACTCTCTGAACAGAGAAGCGACCACTTACTGGAAGGTAGGACGTGCGGAGAAGTGAATCCGAGGCGATATTCGGGAGGATAGACGGCGGGGGAGGGGCCTCCGCCGGCCGCTTCTGGCAAGTGCTAGAGCCGCGGAGCACAAAATCGGACATTTTAGAAGCCGGCTCCGCTGAGGGACGTCGCTCCAGTGGCTAAGCAGAGGGTGGAATCCTCCCGGGACAGTATGGTCTCAGGACCCTTGGGGTCACAGAAAGACCGGGGGAGCCTGAGTGCGCCAGAGCTCCCAGGTATCAGAGCAGGGAAGCCGGCTGCAGAAACGGAGCCGAGGCGCGGGCTCTCAGCTCGGGGTTGCCATAAACTGTGATCCGCGGCCCACTCGGGCCACTGCTCCTACAGCAGGGACCCAACAAGCGGCAGATCCGGGGAGACTCCCCTTCCTTCCCAGGGAGGAGCGGTGCAGGAACTCACCGCAGGGATCTGCTGGGTTTGGAGACTCCACACGGGGTCGGGTGCCAGAGATAGCAACGCTCGGTCACAGGCCATGTGAGCACGGAGAGCGGCCGGAGACCGGGGACACGGGAGTGACTGCTTTTCTCTGGGAGTGCACTGAGGAGCGGGGCCCCGAGTTCTCAGCGCCTCCGGATGGAGAGTGGGAGGCCACCATTTTTGCCCCGGTCCTCCAAGGCTGTACGGAGAGCTTGCAGGGAACAAAAGCTCCTGAGATCAAACCCGAGCAGCTTGCTTAGCCCGGACCGACAAGGGCGGGGCAATTCCGCCTCCGGCAAAGACATTTGGAAACCACAGCAACAGGCCCCTCCCCCAGAAGATCAGCACGAAAGCCAGCAGGCCAAGACCAAGTTTACCGATCAAGGAGAATGGGAGAACTCCAGCGCTAGGGGAATACTGCACATAGAATTCATGGCTTTTTTTTTACCATGATTCATTAGTTCATCAAAGTTAATTTTTGTTAACTGTTTTTTTTTCTTTTTCCCCTTTTTCAACCAACATCTTATCAATCTCTTTTTAAAAAAAAAAACAAAAAACATTTTTTATTTTTCATTTTTAGAGTCATATTTTATCCCTTCATAGTAGTTACCCTTATTTTTGGCATATATATATAAGTTGTTCTCTCTTTAAAATTTTGAGATACAGTTTCTTCTAACAGATCAAAATATACCCTAAATCACTAGTGTATGGCTCTGTTCTAGTCTCCTGCCTGATCACATTCTCTCCCTTTTTTCTTTTTTTTTTAAATCTTCTTTCTTTTTTCAAACAACTTCTTATCTTATCAAGTCCTTTTATAAAATCTTTTATAATTTTCATCTTTACAGGCATCTTCTATCCCTTCATTGTATCAACCCTTATTTTGTACATATATGTCTTTCTTCCTTTAAAATTTTAGGAGGCACTTTTTTCTAACAGACCAAAATACGCCCAAAATCTAGTGTGTGGCACTGATCTATGCACTAGCCTGATCATATTTGCTGGGGACGTTGTAAACCTGTTAGCATTTTGTTCTCTCATTCATCTATTCTCCTCTGGACAAAATGACAAGATGAAAAAAATCACCTCAGCAAAAAGAACAAGAGGTAGTACCATCAGCCAGGGACACACTCAATACGGACATTAGTACAATGTCGGACCTAGAGTTCAGAATCATGACTTTAAAGATACTAGCTGGGCTTGAAAAAAGAGTGGAAGTTATTAGAGAAACCCTTTCTGGAGAAATAAAAGAACTAAAATCTAACCAAGTCGAAATCAAAAAGGCTATTGATGAGGTGCAATCAAAAATGGGGGCAATAACTGCTAGGATAAATGAGGCAGAAGAGAGAATCAGTGATATAGAAGACCAAATGATGGAAACTAAAGAGGCTGAGAAAAAGAGGGAGAAACAACTACAGGATCACGAGGGCAGAATTCAAGAGATAAGTGATACGATAAGACGAAACAACATTAGAATAATTGGGATCCCAGAAGAAGAAGAAAGAGAGAGAGGGGCAGAAGGTATATTGGAGCAAATAATAGCAGAGAACTTCCCTAATGTGAGGAAGGAAACAGGCATCAAAATCCAGGAGGCACAGAGAACCCCTCTCAAAATCAATAATAATAGGTCAACAGCCCAACATCTAATAGTAAAACTTACGAGTCTCAGAGACAAAGAGAAAATCCTGAAAGCAGCTCGGGAGAAGAGACATGTAACCTACAATGGTAAAAATATTAGATTGGCAACAGACCTATCCACAGAGACCTGGCAGGCCAGAAAGGACTGGCAAGATATCTTCAGAGCACTAAACGAGAAAAATATGCAGCCAAGAATACTATATCCAGCTAGGCTGTCATTGAAAATAGAAGGAGAGAGAAAAAGCTTCCAGAACAAACAAAAACTAAAGGAATTTGCAAACACGAAACCAACCCTCCAAGAAATATTAAAAGGGGTCCTCTAAGCAAAGAGAGAGCCTAAAAGCAGCAAAGATCAGAAAGGAACACAGACAACATACAGTAACAGTCACCTTACAGGCAATACAATGGCACTAAATTCATACCTTGCAATAGTTACCCTGAATGTAAATGGGCTAAATGCCCCAATCAAAAGACACAGGCTATCAGATTGGATTAAAAAACAAGACCCATCAATATGCTGTCTGCAAGAGACTCATTTTAGACCCAAAGACACCCCCAGATTGAAAGTAAGGGGGTGGAAAACCATATACCATGCTAATGGACACCAAAAGAAAGCTGGGGTGGCAATACTTATATCAGACAAACTAGACTTTAAAACAAAGACTGTAATAAGAGATGAGGAAGGACACTATATCCTACTTAAAGGGTCTATCCAACAAGAAGATCTAACAATTGTAAATATCTATGCCCCTAACATGGGAGCAGCCAATTATATAAGGCAATTAATAACAAAAGCAAAGAAACACATTGACAACAATACAATAATAGTGGGGGACTTTAACACCCCCCTGACTGAAATGGACAGATCATCTAAGCAAAAGATCAACAAGGAAATAAAGACTTTAAATGACACACTGGACCAAATGGACTTCACAGACATATTCAGAACATTCCATCCCAAAGCAGCGGAATACACATTCTTCTCTAGTGCGCATGGAACATTCTCCAGAATTGATCACATCCTAGGTCACAAATCAGGTCTCAACTGGTACCAAAAGATTGGGATCATTCCCTGCATATTTTCAGACCACAATGCTTTGAAACTAGAACTCACTCACAAGAGGAAAGTTGGAAAGAACTCAAATACATGGAGGCTAAAGAGCATCCTACTAAAGAATGAATGGGTTAACCAGGAAATTAAAGAAGAATTAAAAGAATTCATGGAAACCAATGAAAATGAAAACACAACTTTCCAAAATCTTTGGGATACAGCAAAGGCAGTCCTGAGAGGAAAGTATATAGCAATACAAGCCTTTCTCAAGAAACAAGAAAGGTCTCAAATACACAACCTAACCCTACAACTAAAGGAGCTGGAGAAAGAACAGCTAATAAAGCCTAAACCCAGCAGGAGAAGAGAAATAATAAAGATCAGAGCAGAAATCAATGAAATAGAAATCAAAAGAACAGTAGAACAGATCAACGAAACTAGGAGCTAGTTCTTTGAAAGAATTAACAAGATTGTTAAACCCCTGGCCAGACTGATCAAAAAGAAAAGAGGAATGAACCAAATCAACAAAATCATGAATGAAAGAGGAGAGATCACAACCAACACCAAAGAAATACAAACAATTATAAGAACATATTATGAGCAACTCTATGCCAGCAAATTCGATAACCTGGAAGAAATGAGTGCATTCCTAGAGATGTATCAACTACCAAAACTGAACCAGGAAGAAATAGAAAACCTGAACAGACCTATAACCACTAAGGAAATTGAAGCAGTCATCAAAAATCTCCCAAGAAACAAAAGCCCAGGGCCAGATGGCTTCCAAGGGGAATTCTATCAGACATTTAAAGAAGAATTAATACCTATTCTCCTGAAACTGTTCCAAAAAATAGAAATGGAAGGAAAACTTCCAAACTCATTTTATGAGGCCACCATTACCTTGATCCCAAAACCAGACAAAGACCCCATCAAAAAGGAGAATTACAGACCAATATCCTTGATGAACATGGATGCAAAAATTCTCAACAAAATACTAGCCAAAAGGATGCAACAGTACATTAAAAGGATTATTCACCACGACCAAGTGGGATTTATCCCTGGGCTGCAAGGCTGGTTCAACATCCACAAATCAATCAATGTGATATAATACATTAACAAAAGAAAGAACAAGAATCATATGATCCTCTCAATAGATGCAGAAAAAGCATTTGACAAAGTACAGCATCCTTTCTTGATCAAAACTCTTCAGAGTATAGGGATAGAGGGTACATACCTCAATATCATAAAAGCCATCTATGAAAAACCTACAGCGAATATCATTCTCAATGGGGAAAAGCTGAGAGCTTTTCCCCTAAGGTCAGGAACGCGGCAGGGATGTCCACTCTCACCACTGCTATTCAACATAGTATTGGAGGTCCTAGCCAAAGCAATCAGACAACAAAAAGAAATCAAAGGCATCCAAATCGGCAAAGAGGAAGTCAAACTCTCACTCTTTGCAGATGATATGATACTTTATGTGGAAAACCCAAAAGACTCCACCCCAAAACTGCTAGAACTCATACAGGAATTCAGTCAAGTAGCAGGCTATAACATCAATGCACAGAAATCAGTGGCATTCCTATACACCAACAACA
The DNA here is from genome assembly GCF_037043125.1 of Eumetopias jubatus. Lineage (NCBI taxonomy): Eukaryota > Metazoa > Chordata > Mammalia > Carnivora > Otariidae > Eumetopias > Eumetopias jubatus. The sequence goes on along the minus strand of NW_028274808.1, from coordinate 191,409,736 downwards.
AGACAGAAGAGAGACAAATCAAGGAGTTGATCCCATTCACAATTGCACCCAAAACCATAAGATCCCTAGGAATAAATTTAACCGAAGAGGCAAAGGATCTGTACTCAGAAAACTATAAAATACTCAGGAAAGAAATTGAAGAAGACACAAAGAAATGGAAAAACGTTCCATGCTCATGGATTGGGAGAACCAACAATTGTGAAGATGTCAATGCTACCTAGAGCAATCTACACATTCAATGCAATCCCCATCATAATACCATCCACTTTTTTCAAAGAAATGGAACAAATAATCCTAAAATTTGTATGGAACCAGAAAAGACCCCGAATAGCCAGAGGAATATTGAAAAAGAAAAGCAAAGCTGGCGGCATCACAATGCCGGACTTCCAGCTCTATTACAAAGCTGTCATCATCAAGACAGTATGGTACTGGCACAAAAACAGACACATAGATCAATGGAACAGAATCGAGAGCCCAGAAATGGACCCTCAACTCTATGGTCAACTCATCTTTGACAAAGCAGGAAAGAATGTCCAATGGAAAAAAGACAGTCTCTTCAACAAATGGTGTTGGGAAAATTGGACAGCCACATGCAAAAGAATGAAACTGGACCATTTCCTTACACCACACACAAAAATAGACTCCAAATGGTTGAAAGACCTAAATGTGAGACAGGAGTCCATCAAAATCCTAAAGGAGAACACAGGCAGCAACCTCTTTGACCTCAGCCGCAGCAACTTCTTCCTAGAAACATCACCAAAGGCACGGGAAGCCAGGGCAAAAATGAACTATTGGGTTTCATCAAGATAAAAAGCTTTTGCACAGCAAAAGAAACAGTCCACAAAACCAAAAGACAACCGACAGAATGGGAGAAAATATTTGCAAATGACATATCAGATAAAGGGCTAGTATCCAAAATCTATAAAGAACTTATCAAACTCAACACCCAAAGAACAAATAATCCAATCAAGAAATGGGCAGAAGACATGAACAGACATTTTTCCAAAGAAGACATCCAAATGGCCAACAGGCACATGAAAAAGTGCTCAACATCGCTCGGCATCAAGGAAATCCAAATCAAAACCTCAATGAGATACCACCTCACACCCGTCAGAATGGCTAAAATTAACAAGTCAGGGAACGACAGATGTTGGTGGGGATGTGGAGAAAGGGGAACCCTCCTACACTGTTGGTGGGAATGCAAGCTGGTGCAACCCCTCTGGAAAACAGTATGGAGGTTCCTCAAACAGTTGAAATTAGAGCTACCATTCGATCCAGCAATTGCACTACTGGGTATTTACCCCAAAGATACAAATGTAGGGACCCGAAGGTGTACGTGCACCCCAGTGTTTATAGCAGCAATGTCCACAATAGCCAAACTGTGGAAAGAGCCAAGATGTCCATTGACAGATGAATGGATAAAGAAGAAGTGGTATATATACACAATGGAATATTATGCAGCCATCAAAAGGAATGAGATCTTGCCATTTGCAAGACATGGATGGAACTGGAGGGTGTTATGCTGAGTGAAATAAGTCAATCAGAGAAAGACGTGTATCATATGACCTCACTGATATGAGGAATTCTTAATCTCAGGAACAAACTGAGGGTTGCTGGAGTGGTCGGGGGTGGGAGGGATGGGGTGGCTGGGTGATAGACATTGGGGAGGGTATGTGCTACGGTGAGTGCTGTGAATTGTGTAAGACTGTTGAATTACAGATCTGTACTTCTGAAACAAATAACGCAACATATTCTAAGAAAAAAGAAAAAGAAGAAGATAGCAGGAGAGGAAGAATGAAGGGGAGTAAGTCAGAGGGGGAGAGGAACCAGGAGAGATGATGGACTCTGAAAAACAAACTGAGGTTTCTAGAGGGGAGGGGGGTGGGGGGATGGGTTAGCCTGGTGATGGGTATTAAAGAGGGCACATTCTGCATGGAGCACTGGGTGTTATGAACAAACAATGAATCATGGAACACTACACCAAAACAAATGATGTAATATATGGTGATTAACATAACAATAAAAAATTAAAAAAAATAAAAGATAAAAGAAAAGTATCACGTAGTGATGAGTGATGGGGTATAAGTAAAGCAGAGTGATGTGATAGTAAGCTGAAAAGCTTATTTGAGCCTGAAAAGCTGAGAGGTTAGCAAAGTCTCTTCTGAGGAGATGACAGTTTGAGGAAGGCCTGAATGATGTGAAGGAGCCAGAAATGTAAAGGTCTGGAAGAAGAGTATCCCAAGCAACAGAAACTGAACACAAAAGCCCTAAGCCCTTCCTGTGCAGCTTCTACATCCAGCCTCAAGGTTGTACTGTCTCTTCAACCACCTGTTCCAAAGGACAGACCTCAGATTGCCCAGTGATTTTAAGAACAGTGCCAGGGTCACCCAGTGTATTCGCATTCTCTAGAGAAACAGAATCAGTAGGATTTATATATATATGAAGATATTTATTATGAGGAATTGATGCATGTGACTATGGAGGCTAAGAAGTCCCAAGATCTGCCATCGGCAAGCTGGAGACCCAGGAAAGGTGGAGATATCATTCTAGTCCAAGTCCAAAGCCCTGAGAATCAGGGAAGTCAATGGTGTAGATCCCAGTCCAAGTGCAGGAAAAAACTGATGTCCCAGCTCAAGTAGGCAGACAGGAAGCAGAAAGGGACAAATTCCTTCTTCCTCTGCCTTCTTGTCCTATTCAGGACCTCAGTGGATTGGGTGATGCCCACCCACACTGGGAAGGGCAATCTACTTTACTGAGTCCACTGATCTAAATGCTAATGCATCCAGAAATACCTCACAGACACAGCCATAAATAATGTTTAATCTGAGCATCCTTTGACCCAATAAAGGTGACGTATAAAATTAGTCATCACACCTGTCGTCTTTGTCATATATTTTCCATCACATGACATTTTAATCATATTATTATGACTAAAATGGCAACATTGGCCATGGATGCATTAGGTTCATGACCTTCACTTTTCCAAGACCATACTTACTTACTTCTTGCTCTTAGTCCCCCCTAAGTAGGTGGGAAATTTTCTCTTTCCTTGGGGTTTTGGTTGAGAGAGAAGAAACTATTATCCTGGCAGTTTTCCTCTAAAATCAACCTACCAAAATAACAAGGCTTTATCTTCCTCATTGCTTGACCTCCCACCTCTTCTTGGGTATGAGTCAGAATCATACTTTAATGAAGAACCACTAATCATCTCAGGTTTTGCTGTGGAAACAAGGGTAGGAGAAGCTGTCAGAATTTTTAGCTCGTAATCTCTGTTTGTCCACTATGTAAGCCTTCTATTCTCCCTGTGGCCCATGGTGCCCCATCTCAAGCTATAGATAGTGGAGCATGTTTCAAGCTTGAGTTTTCCAACATGTGTTATCTGGGTGTATTCCACAAAGTGTCAGCAAGTATTCTATGCCAAAAATAAGAAAGAAGGGGCTCCTGGGTGTCTCAGTCAGTTAAGCGGCTGCCTTTGGCTCAGGTCATGAACCCAGAGTTCTGGGATCGAGCTCTGTGTCGGGCTCTGGGCTCAGCAGGGAGCCTGCTTCTCCCTCTCCCTCTGCCTGTCGCACTGCCTACTTGTGCTCTCTATCTCTCTGTCAAATAAATAAAAACCTTAAAAAAATAAGAAAGAAAAGTAGAAATGAGGAGTTTCTATTGTTCCATACACTTGGAAAATCTTAACACAGGTTTCTTTACCTCCATACCCATTTACCTCTAGACATACCAGAGACTCTAATAATACACTAAGGTGTTAAGACATGTAAGACACTGTGAAAGGCATCTGGCACACAGTAAGAAAGCATTAAATGTTAGCTATTATATCAGCAAGGGGATCAGATTATGCTTCTGTAACAAACAATCCCAAAATCTCAATGGCTTAGAACAATGAAAAGTTACTTCATGTTTCTTCTACATGTCCATCATATGTTGATGTTGGAGTAAGGGGTCATCTTCTTTGAGAGAATGCCACCACTCATAGAGACAGGGAGAAAATTAAACTGCAGAAGTGAGCACTACTCACATCTCATTGGCCCAAACAAGTCATCTATCTGTGCCTAATGTCAATGGCAGGAGATATTCATTCTTTAGGTATACCCAGAAGTAGAGGAAGATGGGGTCCTGGTGAGTAGTAGGAAGACTATAAACCATAGGTGGCAATTATCTATATGACTGGTTTTTATTACTTTCATTATTTTTATTATTATTTATATCAATATATCCTCCAAGAATCACATTACATATTTTCAAAATTACTCAACAAAAGAACCATTTTCTCTTAGAACACTGATTCATAAGGAACATACCTTGGAAAATGCTCTTCTCTGTAATCACTCAGAATTTTTCTCACACTACTCAACCCTTCCAACACTTTTATACTTATCTCACCCACTTGGTCCTGAATCCTTTGCTCTGTGCCCTGACTTTAGACCTCTAATTTAGAAGTCATCTAGTCTCCTCTAGGTACATTGGGTTTTGCCCACCAGTCAGTTTCCAACCTCACCTTTGTTCTGCTTCAGCACTCATCCTGCTTGCTGGTCCCTCTGCCATCTCCTGTTGGCAGATCTCACACACCCCACACACGCATCCCCACCTTGGCAGGCCCTGTGTCCAACTTCAATCAAAGAAAAAAGAGCAATTTGGACAATCAGCCAGCAGCAAAGCTTTTGTTGCCATGTGTACCAATTGAGGATCATACAAAGGGAATCCAATGTATCTTCAAAAACTTTAAGCTTCCAGCAATTTCCTGGAATAATAATTGGCTCTCTATGGGGTGGGGGAAGAGAGAATTTGTGGCCCTCATTACCCCCTTTGCAGTTGGCTATTCTGGGTGGAAAAGTTGGAGGAAATGACTATAACGGCACGAAGCTGGCCCACTTAAAACTTCTATTATGAAACTGAGTTGCATAAGCTGTAAGAGAAAATAAGTTATAGTCTCAGGAACAAATTCTAGTGAATCAGCTCATTTTAGCTTCACATCTTCATCTGTCTCTGAAGAGGCTTATTTAAATTTTAATAGAAAACGTTCAATGTGGGGCTCAAATGGAGGGAATGAAAATAACACTGTTTATCCCCAAGATAAAATTGTGTCGGGAGTAAAAAAAAGAGAAAAATACAATGCTAATTTCTTGAAAACAAACCTCCTATGTCCCACTTTGTAGGGACCGGACAAAGCAATATAAAGTCTATTGTACTGAACAAAAGCAATGATGGTACATTTAGAGACTCACTGTCCCTTTTTATTTGGCTTTTTAAAAAATCATTCAAAGAAGAAAAGTGCCCTTGGGGGAAAATGAGAAAAGATTTCAAAACAAAGTTTTGCCACCATCATGGAGTAGTTGCAGGGGAAAAGGAACAGAGATAGCATGGGGTAACAGGAAGATCCCATAGCCAAGCCACCATCATAACTTCATTAGTCTTCCAAGAGGGCTCCCAAGAGCCGCTCTTGTTCTCCTTTCCTGCTCATGCCACTGCACACGCACAACACACACACACACACACACACACACACACACACACACACACACTTCCTCAAATAGCAGCCTGAGTGAGCTTTTGTAAATACATTTCATACCAACTCTCTGCTTAGAACCACTCAGAGGATCCCCATTTCCCATTACCCTCAGGATAAAAGTCAAAATCCTAACAGAGGCCCTGCAGTACCCATCTCCTCACCACCTTGACTGAAGATACTCCTCTAACACTGTCCTAACCAGCCTTCCTTCTGCTTATTTATTGATAAGAGACCTGCTTCTTGTTGCCTCAAGACTTACACAAGGATGATTCCTGGTGTAGGAACAGATTTTCCCTCACATCCTCTATTCTCTTTACCTGAACAATTCCTGCTCATCCTACAGGCCACAGAACAACTGTCACCCGCTCACATATGCCTGTCCTGAGCTTCAGCTTCATTTCCACTCCAGCTATGTCAGAGTCCACTGATTAATACTTAATTTTGTACCTACTGATGTTTGTTTAATACTTCTCCAAGAATGTAAGCTCTTGAGGGCAGAGTAAAACCAGGCCCATGGCCACCTCTCTATCTCTAGCACATGGAATACCCCTTTGCATATAGCAGTATAGTATTATGGTTAAGAGTAGATATCACTGCCAGCTGTCTGAATTGAAATCCCCCCCTGCTTAACAGCCATGTGACCAAACCATTTAACCTCCTTGTGTCTTCATCTCTGTGTATGTAAAATGGAAATGACCAGGTATAGTAGGGTAATACATAGAGTGGTATACAGTAGGGTAGTATATCAAGTGTGTTGTGAGGATGAAATTATTTAATATATGAAAAACACTTAACTGGGCGCCTGGGTGGCTCAGTCGTTAAGCGTCTGCCTTCGGCTCAGGTCATGATCCCAGGGTCCTGGGATTGAGTCCCACATCGGGCTCCCTGCTCTGCAGGAAGCCTGCTACTCCCTCTCCCACTCTCTCTGCTTGTGTTCCCTCTCTCGCTGTCTCTCTCTCTCTGTTAAAAAATAAATAAAAAATCTTAAAAAAAAAAGAAAAACACTTAGAACAGTACCAAGTATGTGTTAAACTCTACATGAGTATTTGCTATCCTGACTACAGAAGCCTCTCAAAAAAAAATAGAATGGAGGAATAAGTAATTTTTCCGAGGGAGCATGTTTTTGAAGTTTGCTATTTAATTTGAAGTTCTCATTCCTGCTCCAATAACCTTAGATGCTTGACTTTCCCAAATACCATCTGTATGGCACCCCTGTTTGCTTTTGCACATGCTCTTCTCTCGGCATCCCTAGTCTCTCTAGTGAATTCTGTTCATTGATTACAACTCTTTGCAAACCCTACATTTACCCTGAAGCAAATTGTCTCTCCTACTCCCAGATCAAGAGAAATTAACCTCCCTGTCCTCTGCGCTATAATGAGATGATAGATGATAGATAGGTAGATAGGTAGATGATAGAATGGTATATTGCTCTTCACAGCATGTATGTATGTATACACACAAAAACACACACACATATATGCATAGTTATTTTGTAATGCCTTGAATCTTTTGTTTCTGCAAAGGGACCCTGGTGATCAAAATGGTTACCACCTCAATATTCCCAAACACAATGTTTTCACCTTTGGTATAATGCTCATGCTATTTTATTTCAATGTTTTCAATAATCTGCTTGTATCTTCTCCAGGAAATTTTAACCTCTGAAAGGGCAGGCAATACATTTTACTTACCTTGGAATGGCCCAAAGTGCTTTAGTCTCTTCTGTGCTCAGAAAATGCTTAATTTGTTACCAATGGTTGAATGCATTTATTTAAGAAAATATTTGTGGAATTATGCCAAAATAAAGAGATATCTTTGGCATTGCCCTCTTGCTTTCTGAAATTAAACTTCAAGGACCAGCAGCAACGCAACCCAATTGCAAGACTGATGGGGGTCAGCCATTTGTTGAGCCAGAGGGATAGGCAGGGAGTATACTCCTGAAGGCTAATGCAGTAATGAGTCAGGGAGATCCACTGAAGAAATGGACAGAGCATGCCAGCTAGATAGGGCAGTGGAATTTTCAGACACCCCCTCCAAAATCAAATTGAAACCCTGGTTCCTGGGCATCTTAGAACTTGCCCTCAGTGAGGTATTACTATACATTGTAATGCTCATCATTGGGCTCTTTGTTTCTTTTTGGACAACATAGTCTTCCTGATATCTTACACACGTGTATTGGGACCCATCATGTCTGGGACATGTTGCTAGGTGCTGAAGATACAGCAATGAAGAATAGTCCTGTCTGCCAGGGAGCTCACACCCTATAGGGAAAGAGAAAGGTCTGGAAAAATCAGGTAGCCACATACTCACAAAAATAATAGAAGTCACTGTGCATGGAAAGTTGCTTGTATTATACTATTGGGTGAAAAGATATGTTGCAAAAAAAAAAAATCTGTTGAAATAAATATTTTTGCTTATATGTTTTTATAGGCAATCACATTACATATGTGTGTATATATATATATGCACACACACACATATATATATAATCATATTGTGTGTATGTGTGTGTGTGTACATCTATCAAAACATTGGTTCTACTTCAGGTGAGCTGGATTTGGGGCTCTGATGAAAAGGTGAATTTTCTGAAGTGTTTCTATTTTTTTCACCACAAGCATGCCTTTAAAAAAAATAAACTTTTTATTTTGAGGTAATTTTAGATTCACGGGCAGTTGTAAGAAATAATACAGACCGATCCTACATTTTCCCTTTAGCCAGTTTCCTCAGTGATAACATATCTTGCAAAACTGCGGTATAATATCACAACTAAGGTATTGACATTGATGGAGTCAAGACGCAGAGCATTTTCATTACCACAAAGATCCCTCCTGCTGTGAATACCTTATTTTTACAAACAAAAAAATACAATTCTCAGGAAAAAATTTAAGAGATCACTGATGCTAGAAAACAAAGACTTGATTCACTAAGATGAGACACTTTTTTAAAATTTTGCATCTATTAAACCGTAGTACAACTCCCACTAGTTATTGATTTGAAGGAGTGAAGATTTGGGGAGCCTTGGCAGTGTCTGCCCAGCATGTGAACACCCTCCTTTTTCTGGGAATACCAAGAGAAATAAGAGCAGGGCAACATCTCCAGAAACAGAAGCCAAAAGAGGACAGATGTTCTGTCCACTCCTCAGTATCAAGGGCACCCATCTAAGACCTACAGATGACCGGATGGATGCTCACAGCCTCCACCCTCCAACACTTTGAACCTTGAAGGAGTGACTTAGAGGCGCTGGAGCCATGGAAAATTATTTGTCAAAGAGGGTGATTCAAGAATCCAGTGGTGTGGTGGGAAGTGTCTAGATCAGAGATGCTGGTGAGCGTCCTAGCCAACTAGGCCTGGGGTAGACTGGTAGCTGGGCCTTGTCTTCTTTGGTCCTGCTCATCAGTGCTGTGAACCTTCACAACTAGTCTTCCATTGAATTTATTTTCTAATTAAATTAGCCAGAATTTCTTGTTGTTCTTTGCAAACCAGGAACACTAAGAGGAATAAGTACCTACTATGCACAATTAACTGTATTTCCATTATCTCTTCGTCAGAACAATTCTGTGAAATGGGCAGTATTCTAGTATGGAATAGGATTTTTCTTGGATTCTGAATGTTAGAAGCATCTTAACAGTAGAGTTGTTCTAACAAATAGGATTTCCAATGATCATCCACTCCATCCATTCATTAAATCGTCTTCTAATAATGCATGAGTGTGCCATGGTTCACCGGGCGTGGGAATAATGTAACCCAACAGACTGAAAATGCCTGATGTCTGATGTATCAGTGACATTCTCTGTGCAGCCATGAGGATTCTTGGTCACTTATATGATTCGGGACATTGATTCATAATTGTGTAATAGGGGCACCTGGGTGGTTCAGTCGGTTGAGCATCATCAGACTCTTGGTTTCGGCTCAGGTCATGATCCCAGGATCGTGGGATTGAGCCCGGCTTCAGACTCCAGACTCCACTCTCAACGTGGAGCCTGCTTGGGATTCTCTCTCCCCCTCTCTCTTTGCCCTTCCCCCTGCTCGTTCTTTCTCTCTCTCAAATAAATAAATAAAATCTTTAAAAAATTAATTGGGTAATATACACCCAATTTCTAAATCTCCATAATAATAGAATTTTTTAAAAGTCAAGAAAAAGTCCCAAAGAAGGTACCCAGAAAATTTTGAGGCTGGATCAAGTCAATCTCTCTCTTACTATTTTACTCTTTCAGGGTTGATAAACCTAACCTTCAGAAATAGTCCTACAATGAAATATACCAAATCCCAGATATTCTAGATAAATGGCCTCCTTTGTTTCTATTTTACATCTGAAGAAACTGAGGCTAAAAATGAGCATTCTAACGTATGTCTGAGACACAACACTAGTAAATTTGAGACATAGCAGTCACATCCATATTTCCTATCTCTTTGTCTCTCTAAAGTCAGTTTGTCTAACTAACTTCTAATTTGCTCCCTCTTTCTTCTGGTGTGTTTGCAAAGAGCTCAGAAGAGCACTGAGCATGCAGTAAGTAATATATACCTGTCAGCTGTCACATCATCATTTTAAGTCATCCCTTCTTTAACCCATCCATTGGATTTTAATTTCAATCGTTGTATTTTTATCTCCAGGTTTCATGCTTTACCAAACCTGCTTGCTCATGATTGATAGTTTCTTTTTCCTTGCTATATTTATCCCATCTTTCACTTTATTTGAACATGATATTCTTAGGTAGTCTATCTTCCATATCTGATAGTCCCAATATCTGAAGACCTCCAGGGTCAAAACCTGCTGGTAATTGTTTCTGCTGAGTATCACTCATGATGGCCTGCTTCCATGCTTATTTGGTCATTTTTCATTAGGAGTTTGTATTTGGCTGAAGTTAACCTATAGGCAACCTGAAGACTCTGACAGGAAGATGCTGACCCCCTGACAGAATGTGCATATGGTGTTTCTGGACACCAGGAACTGCTCTCAAGCTAGGGTCACTTCTGTTTCTTGGCTTTATTTTTCCTGATGCCATTGATGGTACAAAATAACCCTAGGTCCACAAGAGAACAGGCCTGGACCAGAGCTGAGCATCTCCAGGGGAGACAAGTATTGTCATTGATTAAATTCTATCCAGAGTCACAGCAGAAACAACATACTTTCTTGTCGGGGAAAGAAAGATATTTTTTTTAGACCAGCTCTTCACTGATCATACAGACGCTTTGAGAGTCATGGTTTATGAGGGGATCTTAAGCCCAGTATCTTCCCTGTTGCATGAACCCCAAATCCATTTCTCATAGTCTGTATGATCAATAATCCTCAAAATTTCAGGTACCTGGTTGTGTCATTTTACTCAAGATTAGTCTGCCTTATGATTACTCACCTCCCTGGTTTCAGTTCATGGTTTGTTGATTTGCAGTTTTGTCATTTAAGAAATTCCTTACTACTTGTGAGCTCAGTCATACACTGGCAAGTGGGTGTTTGTATTCTTCGGTTCTTTCTTTGTTTTGTAATTTATTAAGACATATACATTCCATAGCACAGAAGCTCTTTAGGCCATCTTGTCTACACATAGCTGGAAGAGGAAATTCACACAAACCCCTGGGATGACTTCAGTGATAACAACTGTGCTCCAGGCAGAACCAGCCTAGGAGAAAGAGGACCATACACAGACTTTCATCCCTCCTGCTCCCACCCCTTTCAAATGTCCCCAAAAGCATCCTGCCAGGCCCTAGGAGCTGTCTTCTAAGTGTTCTGTGAATTACCTTTTCTCTTTTTCTCTTTCCGTCTCTGAATTATCATGCTGCTATCAGTGGTCACCAAAGATGCCAAAGTGGCCACTCTGTCTCCCTTGTCGACCAAGGGACCCAGTGCCCCTACTGCCCTAGGCCAGTACACTGACTTCAGGACCAAGAATGCCAGTGCCAAGGGTCACAGCACCATCCCACTCACCCCAGCTAGTTCACGCCTCTGACCAAAGCCACCATGCCAAGGCTATTGGCATCTTGAACCTCAACCCCTACAGTATTCATAGAAAGGTCACTTAACAAATCTTTTTTAGCAGTAAATATTAGGATCAAAGAAATTCATTATCCTTTGGAGTAACACCTGCTGAGCACACTAGGCACTGTGTGATTTCTCTATATACATCATCTCATTCATTCCATGACAATCTTATTGTCTCCAACCAGGATCTGCCAACCCAACGAAGGTGTCTCTATTTTTTCAAAATGAATGTCTAAACCACATCATAGTTAAGAATGCCAGCTCTAAAACCTCATTGGGTAGGTTTGAATTCCTGTTCTGCTGCTTACTAGATGTGTGGTTTTGAACCAACTACCTCACTCATCTCAGGGGCTCAGTATTCCTATCTGTAAAATGGTGCAGATCAGAGGGCATGTCCCAAAAGGTTGTCATGAGAATGAGATAAGAGAATCACCATAAATCTTTGGCTCCATGCCTGGCACATCATAAGTGCCAGATACATGTTGCACATTTTTAATGTTTTGCTATTATTGTGTACCTCAACAAAAGAGTTAGTGAACTCAGGATAGATTTTGCTCACTGTGACTTTTTCATTGAATGGATACTAAAAGTATAGTTAGTGTGACAATGTTCACACTAAAAGGGGTCCGTTGATTCAAAAAGACTATAAACTACTGGCCTAAGGAGATCCATTCCTACCTCACAGGGCTGTGGTGAGGATTAAGAGAAAATGGGACTGGGTCACTGTAGGTCCAGAAGGGTCAGCCCACCTGTGCCCTAGATGAGAGCAAGGCATCACTGGGACTGAGGGGGTGGGCTCTGGAAAAACAACAGCCCCAGTGACAGAGATGGGCAGGGGACTGGGCAAAGTCTCTTTCCATAGTCCTGACCAAGGTTTCAATAAGCCAGACCTGCCTATGTGTTAGCATTCTAGAACTGTTGGGACAGGTTATAACACCCGAAGTCAATATTTTCTAAATCCAGGACCTGACAGTGGGTGACAGGAAAGTGGCTTTAGGAATCTCTTATGGCCTGAGTTTTTTTAAATATATACATATGAAAATAACATATAAGAGAAGAACAAAGGGAAGTCAAATGAATGGCACAGACTCGAAGATACAACAGAAAGGTATATTTATATCTATATTGATGTCCATATCTACACCATATCTATATTTATGTCTGTTCTTTTATCACCAATCTCATCTTTCTCATGCAATTAGGAGTCATCTTCTGCCGACTTGGCAAGCAACATGAGATTCAAGGATGGCCCAGAAATATAAAAACCCACAGTGATAATTGCTTATTTTCCATCTCTCTGTGGCACGCTGCTTGGCTTTTCTCTTTCTTGGGACATGAAGTCCTCATTTATACTCATTAAAATGTGTTAATGAGAACTTTGCAGAGAGAAAAATGAGGAAAGTAAGAAGGGGAAAGAGAAAAAAAAAAGACACATCAAGGGATTTTATCTTCTAGTTAATAAGCAAGACAGAGCAAAGTCAAACAAACCCAAAATTGTATTTTTTGGCCATGAGCATACTGTTTGCTCACTAAAGATGCTTATTACTCCTTCCCTAGATTTTATGAATCCGTGGAACACTCTTTAGTGGCATGAACTGGTTTTCAATTCAGTAAACTTATTTTGAATACCCACTGGGCAGAAGGCACAGCTCGATGAATTGGAAAACACAAAACATGTCTCTTTTCTTTCTACCCATGACCACTTGGGTCAACCATAATCACCCTCCAAGGTTTCCATGTGCATTCTTTGACACATAGTCCTTGGCAAATGGTAACTATTCAACAGATATTTGCCTAGTGAATAAATAAATAGGTCTACCTGAATACCCAAACACAATCAAAGCACACCACCGTCCCAGTGGGCAAGGCCATGACTCTTTACTTCTTTTTAAGATAAATATTTATTTATTTTACAGAGAGGCGGGGGAGAGATGGCAGAAGGCAAGGGAGAGAGAATCTCAAGCAGCCTTCCCATTGACTTGGGGCTTGATCTCACCACCCTGAGATCACAACCTGGGCCTAAACCAAGAGTCAGACGCTCAACCAACTGTGCTACCCAGCCCCCACCCCATGACTCTTTTTCTAAAAACAACTCAAACTAGCCAAACCATAACTGTTCATAGGAAGCCCTGTGTTTCCTTCCTTTGAAATATCACCATTTTGAGATTCCTCTTACCTCATGCATCTTGGTAGTTGCTTATCCCCACCTCCATTTCCCACTCCAGTTCTGGTCCCTTCCCTTTATCGCATTCTAATAACACAGCTCTCGAAACCACTGTCAATTGATTCTAACTTTGCTGCAGACTTTCCCACCAGACCTTTTGACAACTATTCAGAAAGGAACCTCTGGCACATATGAGGTTTCGTTCTCACTCAGCTCTGCCCTTCCATGTTACCGTTCAGTTTTTAAAGGTGGTGTTAACATGGTCAGAGCTGTGTGCTTTGAGGAAAACTGCCCTGAAGGAAATAGGAGACGGGAGGCAGTTAAGAATATACTCAGTCATCCAAGTGAGAAGAAATGAATGTCTGAACTAGGGTGGTGTTGGGGAGAAGGACAAGGAAGAAATGAGAGATACATTAGGGGAGGCAAATGGCCTGGAAAAGTGATGAGATTCAGGCTCAACAGCCTATGGTGAACTGGTGATTATAAAGCATGTGCTGTACCAGAGAAAACAGACTTCCTGGATAAGAGCTGTCTGGGAAGGTGCCTTAGAGATTATGAAATGGGAGCTGAGTTCTCAATGACAAAGAATTTACACACTGACACAGGATTGAGTAGGACGGGATCCTTGTGGAAGATGCTAAATGGGGAGCACCTGGCGGGAATCACAGAAATGATCTTGGATCCTGTAGCTCTAAGAATAACAAGTAATAAAGGTACAGTGGACATCCCTGGTTGTTGGTCCAGCACTTATTTCCCCTTCTGAAAGCAAAGCCCATTATTCACTGTGAAGTAGGAATAGTTGACCACTCCATTACCCCAACTACCAGAGTGAGCAAATAACTCAGGTCTACCTAATATGAGGATTCTATCCCCCTGACCTCAGTGATTTGTTCAAGCTTGGACAATTGGCCAGAAAAGATCCAATAAGGAATTACTTAAAAGATTAAGATTACCTATTCTAAGGCATTAGGATTAAGATTTATTTTTTCTATCTAGAGTGTGAGTGTATTCTAACTTATTTTTACCACTCCTCCACACAACACGCCCATGTTGCAGGCACAGGGATCTTTCAGTGGCATGTAATTAAAGCCCAATGCCAACTAGCTTAAGAGTTAAAAAAAAAAAAATTATCCTGGTTCCCAGGCTAATTTTCCTTCCACTATCCCCTACTACCTTCATCACCCTTGTAGAGACGGGGCAAAGTTGTGTAATGGTTTGTCCTTTCTGAGAAAAGAGATTTGTTCTGCTAATTACACAACTGTCCTCGCAACATTTTTGCTGTTAGCTCTTCACACAATTTTTTAAAGATATGATAAAAGATGGTGTTACTTTACATTACACACACATACACCCATGCCTTTTGAAAAGTGCTACTAGCTTTTATCTGTGGCTGTGTGCCTGTTTTCACAGTTCTCTTTCTTTTCTTATGCTAGGCTTTTTGAGGCAAAAAATTACTCTTAAATTGGATAAAGGTTAGGGACGAACAAATACCACCCTATGTGTTGTAGCACAACCAGTAAATACCCACATTTTCTGCACTGAAGACATCGGGCTCTGCTAGATCCCAGAGTTTACAGAATGACAGAGAATCAGTCCATACTACTAGATGCCTTGAATGGGCCTACACCTGTCTTGCTCAGTTGAGATGCTGGACATTTCTTCTCATATCACCTCTAAGTTCAGCAGAAGGTGTATCTGTTGCTGGACGCATTTCATGAGGTACATGGATAGATCTGATGTTCACGCAGTCAACAAAAACCCATTATCAATGGAGTAAATTTTTGTAGGTTTTTAGAGGAGCACACTTAGAAAATGCTTGGGGTGATTTGAATAGAAATATTTAAATAAGCCCAAATTTTAAAAACTCTATTAACTAGCAAATTGTTACCAAACTTTTAGGGGAAATCAGAAAAATCACAAGAAAACTTGCTGAAGTCAGGATTTACCTCAAAAAATAAAATTTGAAAAGTCCAGGCTAATCACATAAATAATTACTCATATTTTCCTAGGCTTTTACAATTTGCAGAGATTTCAGTCATAGGCTCTTATTTGAGTCAAGGAGAACAGGCAGTATTATTTTTATCCCCTTTTGACAGCTGCTAAAATTGAGGCATAGAGTGGTTAAGCAAATTTCCAAAGGTCAGACAACTAATAAATGGGGAGGACATGACTCAAAAAGCACTCTACCTCTATGTCCAGAAGGCAGCAGGAAAGATCTAAAATCTGGGCTCCCCAGACATTGACTAACCCTGTGACGTTGGTCCAGTTACTTAATCATTTTAGCATTTTAATTGACTTTTTCATTTATGAAATATGGACAACATTTACCTGGAAGTTTTACTGGGGACTGAATAAGATAATGTAAGTTAGACACCCAACCCATAGTATGTAGTCAGTGTTGGCTTCTTCCTTTTCTTAGAGTACATTGCAAATTCAACATGCACCACCACAGCAGTTCCAAACCCGTGAGCCATATGTAGATGTCCACATATTCAAAATAAAAACCATGGGAGGTCCTCAGCCATCAGTGAAATATTTATTTGTACTCCCTGTCTCCCACCCCATCCCTGCCACTACCCCAGATTGGGTACCTCCTTTATTTCTTGTACCAGCTGAGGACACCACCATCATCCCAGTTCCCCAAACCTGACACCTGCAAGGCAGCCCGTGCCCCTCCTTCTTCTCGCCTTTGACATCCCATTGGTCACTGAATCCTACTCATGTCACCATGTAAAAATGTCTGCTAAATGTGTTTTCTGCCCTCCATCACCATTTGCAGTACTCTAATGTGCATCCCAATCTCCTTCTGTATCAACCCCCTCTATTCCATCCTGCATGGTGTTCTCCACTTTAAGTCTGGAAGACACTGATCTGATTGATGCAATCAACCTGCACCAACCTTCCCCATCTCTCCAACTGCTTGAGGAGTTCATGATTTCTAGCTTGGCACATAAGACCTACCATCAGCTGGCCCTCACTTTGATCTTCGGTCACATCTCCTGTCCCTCTTCCAGGAACCCCCAGGGCCACGTCTAACTGTTGCAATTACCTAAAGATGCTTCACTATTTCTCACTCTCCTTGGTTGATCTCCTTGCTTGGAAAACTCTCCCCACTTTATTTTCTGGAAACGTTTCTCTATCATTAAAACTCATCCCAGTATCATCATCTTTTCTAGGATACCTTCACTAATACCCTTCAAAAGCTGGCTTATGTGTCCCCCTATATGCTCCCATAGCACCTTATGTTTGCCTCACTTTCTCAAAGCACTTTCCAGAGTGTACTGTAACTGGTAGTTCCTAAATATCTCTGAAGATAGAGTTATGAGGTATAACATTCTATTAAGATTGAAAGCAAGCTCTAAAACTGCCTAGGTAAGTCTCCTGCAATATCACTTACCAACCATGGGATCTGAGGTAAGTTTAACTGACCCTACTTTGCCTCATTTTGTATTTGTAAAGAAATGTGTATTCGATTCTTATGCCTGTTATAACAAATTACCACAAACTTGGTAGACTTGGTGGCTTAAAGAAGAAAAATTTCTGTTCTCACAGTTCTGAAGGCCCAAAGTCTGATCTCAAGGTGTCAGCAGGGCTGTGCTCCCTCTGAAAGTTGTAGGAGACAATCTGTTCCCTGCCTCCTCCAGATTCTGGTGGCTCAGGGCGTTCCTTGGCTCATGGCCACATCACTGTAATCTCTACCCCCATTGCCACATGGCATTTTCCTCTTCTTTATATGTCTCTCCTCTGTGTGTCTTTTATAAGGATATCTGTCATCGGATTTAGGGCCCATTGTGAAAATCCAGATGATGTCCGATCTCAAGATCTTTAGCTTAATTATATCTGCAAAGACCTTTCTCCAAATAAGATCACATTCATTCACATCTGTAAAAGTTCCAAGGATTAGAATGTAGACATCTTTTGGGGGACCACCATTTAACCCACTGTAAGGTGCTGTAATAGTTTTCCTGGCTCTTATATTTCTTGGCAATGTTGAAAGAGATCATGCATATAAAGGTCTTAGATCAGTACCTGACAGAGAATAATTGTTCAATAAATGATAGCCATTATTATTATTTATTAGTATTCAGTGACCATCATGTATATAGTGCTTAAGGGTTAGTTTCCTATTTTTAAAAGTTGTGTTTTATAGGTCAAAAATGTAAGCCAGAACACTTGGGACATATTGCTAACAGCGAGGGTTTAAATAAGTTTTACTACTCTTCAATGGGAAAACTCAATTAACCAGAATGCCCATCCCTTATGACATACGAACTTTAGCAGTAGCTGTTTCCCAGCAGTGGCCGTTTCCCAAAGGAAGATTATCCATGCTGAGGTCATGGAGTTCTTTGCCCTTTGCTATTACCCAAATAATGAATGACTTTATTTGAAATGATCTGGAGAGGTCATGTGTATGTGATCATAGATGTAGACAAGGTAAGAAAGCAATCATCAAATAACCACCCTGCAAGATTACAGATGTGAGGACAGACCAAGGTTGGCAAAGGAATGACTTTCCCCAGGGCACTCCTTGAGTTGGTGACAAAGCAGAGACTAGAACCCAGGTCTCCAGATTTATCCCAGCCTGATACTCACTGGTGATCTGTCTCATCTTGTTGATACCACTCAGTGCAAAAAGTTAATATAAATAATAACATTAGCTATTTAAAAGGATGGAGAAGGGAAAGAACCAATTTATGTGACTTAGCACCATTTTATTATCAGAAGTCTTGCAAATTCTACTCCAATTGACCCATATAATGATACAGATGATAGCCTTGACAAACTTACACTTCACTTCCATTTGGCAACAGCAACAGAGTAAAGCAGTGTAATATACCTCAGTCACTTTATTTGGACACACAAGGTCCTCTACAGCTTTCCTTGATGATATGATCACCTCGTCCTCCCCTTTACACCCCTTTTGCTCCAAGTAAATGAAGTGTCATTGACTCCACACCTATACCATGTCTTCTCCAGTCCACATTTTTCTTCCAGCTCTTATTCTCTGTATCTTGAATATTTTCCCCTCAATTTCTACAACTCCCAAATCCTGCCATCCTTGAGGACTCAGTTCAAGTGCTACATAATCCAAAAAGTCTTCCTGGTTTGCTCCCACCTGGTTTGCTCCCACCATTTCTTATCTCTGAACTCCCACTGCTTATTTTCTACACCTGTCTTACATCATTGTCATTTCCTAATTTGTATTTATCTTCATTTTACATCTTTCCTCTTCATGTATTAAGGTCTCAGAGATCTTAATGCATAAAATGAGAGTTAAAGAATACTGACGTTAGAGAGTTCATTATGAACTGGGAACCCTGCATGTCACAGGACTTTTTAAGACAGATTAAACATCTGAACCTGCTACCTTTAGGTCACAGCTATGTGGACCAGGATGGGAACCCAGTTCAAGACCAGTTGACCCCTACACTGACCAGAAGCTATACAGTGGCAGACAGGGGTGACAGTGTTGTCCTGGACCTGGCTCATGCTGATTCACAGGATCCGACTGTTCCATTTTCAGGATTTGAGGAGTCAGGTAACATCATGTTGGTCACTTGAAATCAACTTCAGTGGAATTATTTGCACCATGGAAACTGGCAAACATTACAAATCAGCGCTCCCCCCCACCCCAAGCCTCCCACAGACAGCCAGTTATTGAACACTAACCAGCACACCACTGCCGCTAATGCACCAAATCTTCTCCCTTGGCAGTTTGAGTGTGAGACCTACAGAGACAGTCAGTGGTCCTTAACAGAGACAAAAGCAGAATAACTCAGAAGAGAAGGGTATGAACAAGGAGACTTGAGGAAGCAAAAGCCACAAGGCAGAGAGATAGGAGTAGAAATCAGTTCATCAGTAAGGGCAAGTTTGGTAGAAGCAGAGGCAGAAGGTGGTGAGGTTGTTTTCATGACCAGTTCCTCAAGTAGGAAAAAACAAATGCCTCCACCTCGGGATGGTGACTATTTCTGGCTCCTGGAGTTGTGCTGGATCCCATGTGACCTTTTCTGGCTCCTGCTCTTCTGGAACTCTGGCTCGGTAGCGGTTCCTGTTTTTACTTACTTCACTGTCTCTCATGAAAGATAAATCTTCATCACAGAGGACCCAAAGAACATGGCAGAGTGACTGTGACACTTTGTAGCTCATAAAGGGCTTTCATAGCCTTCTCATATTCCATGCTCACAACAGCCCCCATGGGCACATAGACTACCAACCGTTGTTGGCACCAACCCGCACGCAAAATGAGGAAGCTGAGGCTCTGAGAAGCTTCAGGACTCTCCCAACGACATGCAGCTAGCAAAGAGCAGAAGCAAGAGAGAAAACCAGGCTGTCTGGCATGAAGATCGGGAGCTTTGTCCTCCTGGTGCCTGGGTGATCTGTAAAAGTCATGTAGGACGTACATCACTCTGATGCTCTGCCCACCCAGATCACATTCTGTGACAATCAGAAGGAGCAAAGAGGCCGAGAGGTAGAAAAATTGAAAGAGAAGAGGGAGAAAGAGAGAGAAAATGTGATTTGAAAGTTTGTCATAGAGATAATATGGAATACAGGCATATTATACACATATGTGATATCACATAGATTGTATTTCATGTGTATTATGTGGCATCAAACACACCCAAGTTAAAGTCTCAGCTTCCTACTCATTGGATGTGAGAACTTGCCCAAGTCATTACCCCTCTGAGACTTCACCCATAAAATGGGCATTAACTTCTCTGTCTACTTCATAAGATTCTGGTAAGGCTTACTGAAAACTTGTATATAAACCACTTGGCACAAAGCCTGCCTCAGAGTAAGTATTTTATGTATTTGGTGTATAGTTTCTATTATTTTTTTCTTTTTTTTATTATGTTATGTTAATCACCATACATTACATCATTAGTTTTTGATGTAGTGTTCCATGATTCATTGCGTATAATTTTAAGTGAAACAATTTTAAAAAGCATGAATAACTATAATAATTTTAATCTGATTTTATCCTAAAAAGCACTTACCACTAATAAAAGGACTATTATACACAAATCAATGGTATTCTATACATGCACACAGTCTGCTCTGCAAAAAAAAAAAAAAAAAATTGGAAACACGCAAGGCTCAAAATTAAACGTCTTTAAATAAAACATAAAGCAAAAACAGCTGCTGTTGGAACTTGGTCCCTAGGCAGATTTGATTTTTGAAAATGACAAAGACGCCAAATTGTGCTCGATCCCTCGGCTGCACGAGCATGGGGAACGTGATTGCCTCCTTGCACTGATTTGCCTGCGTGAGGAAAAGATGCAGATGCTGGAACAAAGGTTATTGTATGCTGGACACACCACTCTCTGGGACCCGCACCCAGCAGGGAATTCTGCAGCCACATCACAAAGAGTGTTGCCGAATTTCCTCCCATTTTCTTAAATAGCAGCACCACAAATGAGACACCCTAATGGGTGCCATAAATAAGAAAAGAGCAAATTCATTAGGCTGATAGAGGATAACACTTTTTGCCATGGCAGAGATATCACCTATATTTCTAGAGACCTCGGTATGTGGCCTCATCATTTCCTAATAGAGCCTCTGCTAATATATTACAGACCAAGACCAATGCCACCTGGGAGATGAGCTTCTCATGCTGTGACCCAAAATGAGACCGGGTCTCTCTATCAGAGATCTCTTTTGAATGTAATTCAAATATAATTCTTTCTAAATATAATTTTAAAGTTAGTAAAATAAAACCAAAGAAAACACATAATGTAGAGGCAAGAATAAAATCCACCATCAAACACATCACCCTAGCAGTTACTGACTTTTGCATACATGCTTTCCAGCCTTTTATTCTCACATGATTGTTTTTACAGAGTATCCAATGATTTTGCAACATGAATTTTCAGGAGAGGGGCTAGCATTCTGTAAGGTGGGGTAGGAAGATAACGGGTGACCCCATCCACCTGCCAGGGTACCAGAAAGTATGCCTTAGAGGAAAATCATTTCTCTGAGGGAAGGATTACTGATACAGGTGCCTCCCTCCTACATGAGTGTGAATACCCTGGGAATGAGAATAAGAAACCGTTCCATCATAGCCCCAGCTTACCTTTCCCGCATTCTCATATCACTTTCTCCTTCTACCCAGTGTTCCTGGCACAGTGAATTGATTCACAGAGAACTTTACTACTTCTCAAGGTGTTCACGCTGCCTGAAACTCTCCAGTTTACAGCCAACTCCTTTTGACCAGTGAGGCCTCATACTATATACCCCTCTGCTAGGAGGCCTTTGCTGAAGCTGACCTGCCCCACCACCTCAGGCTCAGGAGGTGATTCAGAACACTACAGCTTCCTCTTCATGGTGCTTATTATACTATTTCAATTTTGGTTTTCCCATCAATCTCTTTCCCAAGTGGGAGACATGAAGGCATATTCAAAAGGGAAGTTAAGGACCAGGAACTTGTCTAGTGTCACCCCCCACAGCATGCATGTGGGCCATGGTGGTATATCAGCAGAAACAGCATCTGCCCAAGGGTAAAGTGTGAGCAATGAGGTTCAGGGGGCAAAGCCACTCTGGAGACTACAGGTGTGTCCATCGGAGGTACCTTTCCTGGATATCCCCAAGGGCTTCCAGGCTGAGCTCAGGTCTTAAAAGGATCACACCTTTAAAAAAGGGATCTTCAATAACTAGGAGGACAACAGTCATCATCAGATGGTGGAGGCTCACAGAGGATGAGACTCAACATGAGTTCTCACTGCCAGACACAGGATTGCAGGGAGGAGTGAGAGGAGGTGGTGAACGAAACCCTCCGTGGATGCTCTTTGAGGACCCTGAGGCCCTGAACTGTCGAGACAGACAAACAGAAAGACATGGAGCCAAGGATGAGAACACTAGCCAAACACCAAGCACAGCACACCGTATCCTTGTGCTCAGAGAAAAAAGCCAGAATGAATACAAGGCTATGGTTTTCAGGGCTGAGGCTCTACAGAAAAAAAAGGAGATTAGAACTACCACCTGCAGTCCTCAAGGGTAGGTAGTTTCTTTAAACCACACACTTCCAAAATAGTGTATTTTGTGCATTTGTGTGACCTTCCCTAATTGCACCCAGAGCAAGAACTGGTAAGTGGAAGGCACTACATAAATATTTGTTGGAGGGAGGGAGGGATGGATGGATGGATGGATGGATGGATGGATGGATGGATGGACAGATGAGTTAGTGCAATGCTACCACAGGATTACTGAGAGGTAATTGTGTCTTAGAAAGTTAATACAAAAATATTGGACAGTCATCACGGCAGCCAGGGTCTAGAAGGACAAATTCAGAAGCATAGCAGGACAGTTCCAGAAGCAAAGAGTGAAGCAGATGGACAAATACCCAAAAGGAAGCCTCACAGTCTGTGATTCCGTTCTTCAGCTGCACCCTGCTTCTTGACTAGGCCCTACTTCAGGGAATACTCAGGGCGGCGTTCCAGCATCCTTGTGTTTGGATGAAGAATGCTGTCAATTCTAGAGTCCTAAAGGAAACAAGAGTCCTGAAAGGAAGCTGTTGCAGTCCCTCAGCTATTTCAATAGTTCAGATATACTTACAAGAAATGAACATTGTTCTAATTAGGTTGATGTAGGAAACCTCAGCGCTGTCTTCCTCAGTGGCTGCAGCGGTTTGCATTTCCACCAACAGTGCATGAGGACTAGGCCAAACATGCTGGTAATCACAAAAGGGTACATGGGTTAAATTCCTCTATTAAAGGACAGAGTCTGAATTAAAAAAAAAAAAAACTTAATGTATCATAATGCACACTCCTAAAACAAAAACATCAATGAAAAAGAAAAGATTAGAAAATAATATGACAAGCAAAAGTTGACAAAAAGAGAACCAGATCTAACAATATTAATATCAATTCACTTAGTTTAATTATAAAATTGCCTCTTTGCTAATGATCAGGAATTTTTTTTTTTTTAAGTAGGCTCCACACCCAGCATGGAGCCCAATATAGGGTTTGAATTCACAACCCGGAGATCAAGACCTGAGCTGAAATCCAGAGTCAGGTGCTTAACCGACTGAGCCACCCAGGCACCCCCAATCAGGATTTTATCAACACAATGAGGTGTTAAGACTGGTCATCTCCTGCTGACCAGCTATTCTCATTGGCATTTAAGTCTCTGATGTACTTGAATAAAAGTTAAATAAATTAATACATGTGACACAATCACTTAAAAAAAACAAATTAATAAAATAAATATAAATTAATAAAAAGCAAATACGCTCAATATGTTTGCTGAATAAAATCTTTCAAGATATAGGTTCTGTATGGCAACAGCAAATAAAAGGGGAGGTGTTCCACAAAGAAAAGTATGGACACCCCAACTTAGTCCAAAGTTCTCAAAGGATGGCACCGAGGCTCATAGAATTTCTGGAATCTGCCCACAAACATACCACTGAACTCTTTGACTCCAACGCTCATGTTCTTTTGCACTCAGTCAGTTCTGTCCTACAAACTGAAAAACTTGTTGCAAAAGGCTGAGTGGCTACAGACCCTGCAGCCTTGTTGCTGAGCCCCTGCCCTACCAGCGTGATCCCCAGAAGGCAATGGCGGGGTCTCCCTTTCCAAGTCTGTAATGAAACAGCAGACACCCTTCCAATGCCCCTGGAAAATCTAGCAGGATTTCTATGTTGCAGTCTGGAGGCAGAATTCCTTCTTTGGGAAAACTCACTCTTCACTCTTAAGGCAACTGGTCGCCATAGTGACCAAGCCAAGTTGATTCATGAAATGAACGGTCACAGCCACACACCCACCAGCATCCAGAAAGTTCCTGCAGCAGAAGAAAAAAGGATCTTGGCTTTGAAAAATGCCAACTTCTTTGGCCTCCTTTCCAGATTCGGCAAGGTGGAAATAATGGAATCTGGGTGAGAGAATTACCGGTTTTTAAAATGCTGACAAGGCACAAACTGCCACAAATGGCCTTCTAACTGGATGATTAACACACAAAGGGCAGGGCTACCTGGGCACCACCTTCTCAGAGCATTCCTGCACCCCAGGCACAATCCACTGGCCTGTGAGCCCCAACACCTTTTGGGGAGTGGGGAAGACCTAACCACATACAATGAAAAAGAGTTATTTTATCATTAGATGCAATTCTTGCCCCAACTTGTCACACCTCGCTGGACTGGGCCAAATGGATTCTATTGCCGGGTTGTCATAAATGTCTTTTTTCAGCCCTGAGCCACATGTCCTTTCTGCTTAGCTGCATTTTAGTATCATGGGAAAGCATTCACATACCTCTTCCCTCTGTGGGCCAAGGGGAAGCGCCCAGAACAGGCTGTGGGAAACCCTGACTTAGGTGTCCACATCTCTACAGCCTGGAACTGAGGCACTGAAGACTGCTGCTTTGACTCATTGACTCGATCATGTCCAGGCCCGAGAAATCAAGCCTTTCCTTTTATTGTTGTTTTTTCTTAATTTTTTTAACGAGGGAAATGTTCTCTTCCAAATGTGAAACACCCTTCTGTTTTCTGCTTTCCTGCACCCTATAACAGAATTGACAGCAGACGTGGTGCAGGTTACTTTACTTTTGGGGTCCCTCACCTGGAAAGCAGGAAAGATAGCACCTACCCAGGGTCCTTGTGAGGACTGCATAAATCAGTGTACACTGAACAAAATCCCTTTCCTCTTCCCTATGATCTTTGCTTTGCTCCTGTTGTAACCTAACTCTTCATGTGTTGTCCCCGTGGATCGCACAACGTTCCCCTGAGACAGGCGTTGGTGATCACCAGCTGGCCGCGGTGGAAACTGGGAGTCAGTTTGCCATCCTTCTGGCTTTGGAGTGGACAGGAGGAAGACCCACTTTGCTCCTCAACTCATCCATTAGTATACTCAGGCCTTTTGTTTCATAAAATGACAGATCAGGGCAAACAGGTGTCTGAGAAGATAACCACCACCAGGACAGGCAGGCCAGCGCAAGCCCTAGAGCAGTGCAAGCAAGTCCCAGGGCACAAAGAGAGCCACAGAAGAGGAAAAAGGTAGGATGCACAGCGCCAGGCACAGGGTGGGTATGTGGAAAGCTGGGGAGGGAGGTGGGGGGCACAGAGGAATGAGGATCTCAGCCACACAGGCAGAGGGGAAGGAAGAAAAGCCCACCTTGCACATGAGGAAGCAACTCTTTGAGGTTCTGTAAACATGTGTGGAGACAGGCTGGTGAGAGAAGCCATGTTGGGAGAAAGGCAGCTCCTCGGTTTAACTGCTATGTGGAAACCACGATCATCTCTAGCCTGAAATACGTGCAACGGCCTTTCCACTGGTCTCCCTGCTTCTGACCTTGGCCCCTTCAGCGGAGCCTCAGCACAGCAACCAGAGAAAGCCCATAAAGGCTTGAGTCAGCTTATGTCATTCCTTTGCTCAAACCCCGCAGTGGTAACCATCTCAGAGCAAAACCAAAGTCCTCACAAAATTTTGCAATGATGTTTATGGTCTTCTATGATCCACCCTCCATCCCTCACCACTCCTCCTACTTACTTCCTCATGTGCTCATGAGACTCCAGCCAAACCAGCCACCTTGCCCATCCACACAGACACCAGACCCATGTCCATGGTCTGAGGGCTTTACATGGCTGCCCCTCCACCTGGATGTTATTTTCCCAAAGATCTGCTTGGTTCACCCCATCGCTCCAGTCTCACATTCAGCCCTGCTCAAATCTCAGTATTTTCAACAAGGCCCAACCTGCATGTCTTATTTCCTGCTGCGAATTTTGCCCAGCCCCCATGGCCTCCAGTTCCTTCCCCTGCTCTTCTTTCTCACCTGTGTCCACTTGTTTTGCTAAAATTTTGTTTACTTTTTTCTTTTTTTGAGAGAGAGGGAGTGTGTGTGAGTGCAAGGAGGGGAGGGAGGAGGAGCAGAAGGAGAGGGAGAGAATCTTAAGCAGACTCCACGTTGAGCACGGAGCCACTGTGAGGCCCAATCTCACAACCCTGAGATCACGACCTGAGCCGAAATCAAGAGTCCATGGCTTAACTGACTGAGCCACCCAGGCACCCCTTGTTTACTCTTTATTATCTGTATTACATCACTAGAATGTCAGCCTCATGAAGGCAGCAATCATAGTCTGTTTGTTCAAGTTTATATTCTAAGGTCTGAGAATGCTCCTGACAAATAGCGGGTACTTCAAAAACATTTGTTGATGAATGAATGAAATGGACTCTGGAGCCAAATGAACTCAGAGATTGAATCTACCTCCATGCTTCTCCTCTTGGGCCAGTAGCTTAAGCTTTCTGAGGCTCAGTTCCCTCATTTGTAAAATGGGAATTATAGTTTATACCTCATAAGGTTGCCATGGGGATTAAGAGAAATTTATAGAAAGTACCTGGCACAAAATTGGCTCTCAATAAACATTAATTTTCTGTAAGTATTTTCAGAGATAGCAATATCTAAGATGAGAGGTTGCTTATCTTGATATTCTGGGCTGAAAGAATCCATAAAGGTTCGCGAACACCAACCCTGTGCTAGGCACTATGTTAACCAGTGAGTAAGAACAGATAAGAAAGCAACTGTGTCCTCAGGGAGCACAGAGTCCTTCCAAAAAGCAGATCCAACAGTTCTAAGTTCCATCAGAAACATTCAGAAGGTATTAAGGGAGGGGAAAAGCACAGAAATGAACTAAAAGCTTCTCACTTTGAAATAACTTTAGATTTAAACTAAAAGCTAAATAATGCAGAGGGTTCCCATGTACCCCTCCCCAGTTTCCCCAAGTGGTAGCATCTTAGATAACCAAGAATTGACAGTGGTCAGTTTCTATTACAGATCTTATTCAGATTTCACCAGTTTTTACTCACTTTCTGGGTGTGTGTGTATATAGTGCTATGAGGTACTATGTATAAAGATTAACTGTTAAAGAAAATCAGGAAGGGGGTGCCTGGGTGGCTCAGTAAGTTAAGCATCTGTCTTCCACTCAGGTCATGATCCCAGGGTTCTGGGATCGAGCCCCGCCTCGGGCTCCCTGTTCAGCGGGAAGCCTGCTTCTCCCTCTGCCTTCTGCTCCCCCTGCTTGTGCTCGCTCGCTCGCTCTCTCTCTCTGACAAATAAATAAATAAAATCTTTGAAAAAAAAATAAAGAAAATCAGGAAGGATTCCACAAAGGTAATAAATACCTTGTTTATTTCTCATTATGTTCTGAATGCCAGGATTTAACATTTCCATTTAATAGATAATATAATGAAGCTCAGAAAAGCTATGTGACTTGCCTAAGATGACATAGGTCATAAATGGCAGAGCTGGTACCTGCAGTTTTCTGACATTTGGTACATGCTCATGTGAAAAACCTTCAGGGCAGAGACTGGGGTCAACCACTGGGGTGCGAGAGTATTAGAAGGGCTTTGTTTTCAGACTTCACCTGCCATGGACAAGTTTACTCCTACAGAACCACTGTTTTGTAAGTACCACATTGCTCTTTCCTTTGATTTTGTTCCCACATCTGGGCTCTGTAATATCTTTTATAAAATGCATGGGGGAAAAGTCCATGATATATCAGTATTTCCTGGGGGAAGGAACCCCCCCAAAACTGCCACTCTCCTTACACTTTCCAGCCAGTGTCACCTCTTTGCGCTGTCAGCTGGAATCCTGCAGAGCAGAGAAAGCAAAAAAGGTTTAAAATCGAGGGACACGGAGAGAGACTTAAACAGCTTGGGAGGAATCCTGCAGAAAGAAAGTGACTGTTGTCCTTCCTTCTGAAGCTCCTTTTTGTTGCCCAGTCTGGCTGAAAGCAGCAGAGTCTGAACCTCAGCCAAGGGACAAAGGGCTTTTTTGGCTAAGAGAAGTAATTGTGGTCATGATGGGCCAAAACAGGAGGGAAGTATTTTATGTGGTAACAGGGCCTACCAAATGTCAGAATTGGTGCCTGCAGGATGTAATTTAATTCTGCAAGCATTTCTAAGCACCTGCTTTGTTCCAGGCAGACTCACAGGACTGAGACAACCCCATTCCTCAATGAACTCCCAAACTGGTAGAGGAGTCATTCATTCTATTCATTCATTCATTCATTCATTCAATTTCTCACTTCTTTGGCCATAGAATTTAGTCATTAAGAACATGGATTTGAAATGAGAAAAACAAGTTCATTCATTTATTTAAGAAATATTTGTTTGGTGTCCAGCACTGCTCAAGGCACTAGGGAAACAAAAATAGAAAAAAATATAGAACTCTATTCTCAAGGACATTGAATGGCTGGAGACTGGAGAGACAATGAACAATAAACATAACAAATAAATTGTACACTATATTAGAAGATAGAAAGTGCTGTGGGAAAAAGAAAACATAGAACATGGTAAGAGGCCTTGGGAGTTTCTACAGCAGTGTGAAATAAGTTGTCAAGGTAGACCTTCCTGAGAAGATGACATGAGCAGAAATAGGAAGCAGGTGAGCGTGTGGGCAGCCATATAGATATGGGATGGGGGAGGGGAAGCAGTGCCTATAGCGGAACAGCTAGAGACAAAGCCTTAATGTGGGGCCATGCCTGTTCTAGCCAGGAAATGCAAGGAAGACTACGAGGTTAGGCACAGAGAGGGTAGGGAAAGGAGGAAGAAAATTAAGACTGGAGGTAGACTGTGTAGAGCCATGTGTACCATGGTAGGATTTTTGCCTTTGTTGAGTGAGGCGTGTGACCATGGCAAGGTTCTAGCAGAGAATTACCAGGATGTACCTCATGTTTCAGTGGGATCCCTCCAGCTGCCATGGTGGGAACAGACCTGACGTGTATAAAGCTAGAGGCAGGGGTTCAGCTAGGACAGCATTTCAGTAATTGTAGGGAGAGACAACAGCAGCTCAGGCCAAGGTGATCAGGCCAAAGTGATCAGGCCAAAGGATGACAGGTAGCTGGATTCTGCACCTATTTTGAAAACAGAACCAAATTGCTGGTGGATTGACTGTGGTGTCCAAGAGGAAAGGAGGAGTCAATGATGAGTATAAGGTTAGTGGTCTAAGCCAATAACGGCTACTCAGAGGCTGATTAAAAGTACAATATTGGTACAATGGAATATTACTCAGCCATTAAAAAAAGAATAAGATCTTACCATTTTCAATAATATGGATGGACCTAGAGGGTATAATGCTAAGTGAAATAAGACAGTCAGAGAAAGACAAAAACCATATGCTTTCATATGTGGAACTTAAAAAACAAAACAAACAAAGAAAAAAAGAGACAAACAAAAAAACAACCTCTAAAATACAGAGAATTAACTGATGGTCGCCAGAGGAGAGGTGGTTGGAGGGATGGGTGAAGTAGTTGAAAAGGATTAAGAGTACATTTATTGTGATGAGCACTGAGTAATGTATAGAACTGTCGAATCATTATATTGTACACCTGAAACTAATACATCACTGTATTTTAATGATACCTGAGTGAAAAAAATAATAATAATAAATTAAATTTAAAAGCACAAAAGAAATGAACAGAATCATAAAAACAACCATCTGTAAAGAGACCATGTCAAATAAATTTATAAATTGGATAAACTAATAATTGGGTTGAAAGCCTTGAAATAGTTTTTTCTCATGCATGGGAAGTTAACGTAAAGCCAAAATCCAGTTCTTATTGTGGCAGATATTTTCAACTTCAAAAGTTGGAGAGATAGGATTTCTACATTTCTGGCTTCTCCCTAATGATCAATTAGGTTAAATGTGTCTTATTCTCTTAATATTATGGGAATGCCTGAAAATTTTCAGCTTCAATCACTTTTGCCTTTTCTAATAAAGCTTCTGTAAGAATTTTCTTTACCCTTCCTTCCTCCACGTACTCCTGACTTAGATACCTGTGCATGATGGCCTATATGTCTGTGTTCCCCTAGAACCACATGTTGAAGCCCTAACCCCCAATGTGATAGTATTTGGAGATGAAGCCTTTGGGAGGCAATTAGATCATGAAAGTGGAGCCCTCGTGAATGAAATTAATGGCCTTATAAAAAGAGACACCAGAGAGTTTATCTACCACATGAGGACACAGTGAGAAGGCAACCACCTGCAACCCAAGAAGAGAGCTCTCCCCAGAAACCAAATCAGCTGGCACCTCATTAATGGGCTTCTGGCCCCCAGAACTGTGAGAAAATAAATGTCTGTTGTTGAAGTCACGCTGCAGTCTATGCTACTTTGTTATGGCAGCCTGAATGGACCAAGAGACTGTGTCTCCAGTCCATTAACTTACCAATCAGTCTCTGACCTCTCCATTCAAATAGTCCTTATAAATCCACCTCTTGCAAGCAACACTGCTGATCTGGCTAATGCTCTCTCCTCAACACTAGTCCAAAAGCAAGAACTACCTGTCAGTCAACATTGACAGTCTGTTCTACACATATATCCTATTACTAAATGTCCAAAATAAAACTAACCATCCCCCATTCCCTCCTCCATCCTAACCTCCCTTCCTCACTTCTGGTAATGTCACTATCATCCTCCAAGTCACCCAGGTTAACAAACCTAAGACTCTTATTTTCTCATTTCTGTGCCTCTGCTCCACAAATCCAATCAGTTGACAGTATATTATCCCACAAATATCCTGTACATTATCCCATCCTTGAATGCATCTCATCTACTTTATTTCCACTATCATTTTCTAGCCAGTCTGGAGACTTCTCCCCTAGACTACTGCATTAGTCTTTTCATTTACTCCCCTGGCTTCAGTTACTCTTTCTTCAAGACCATCTCTCACAAAACATCCTGATAAATCATCTGCAAGTGCAAGTCTCATCATATTATCCCTCTACTCAAAAATTAATAGTAGTTCGCCACTGCTGGTGGAAAAAAGTCAGGTACTCATTTCTCACCCAATTTCTCCTCAAAATGTGGATTCTGTCTGCCTTTCTGTCTTTAATTCTCGCTATTCCTCTCTATACACTCTATATGCAGGTTTGCAGGGAACACTGTCCTCACTTGCTCTGGCTTCTCTTCTACCTGCAATGCCTCCCTGAGCTTTGCTACATGTCCAAATCCTTCAAGACTCAGGCAAAATCTTATCCTTCTCTCTCATGATGATTCTTCTGGTCCCCATTCCCTCTCCTTTAAATACCATCAACATTTTAACTGGACCTTTAAAATGGTCTAATTTTGACTGTGCTCTAAATTTTGCCTGCTTATGGTTCATCCTGGGTAACTTCAGCATTTAACATGTTTAAACATATTGTGTTTATTAGGATAATGCTAGCTGCTTTAACAACCTCAAATTGTGGTGGCCTAACACAACAAAAATTTCTCTCGGGTAGGAATCTAATGTGGGAGTTCCTGCTCGGTAGACATCCGGCTCCACCCTCAGTGCAGAGTCTGCTTGTCCTTCTCCCTCTGCTTCTCCACTACCCACCCTCAATTCCACGCTCGCTCTCTCTTGCTTTCTCTCAAATAAATAAATAAATAAAATATTTAAAGACCACATTCCATCCATTACTAGTTCAACCTCTCCTTCATGTTCCAAAGCTAAAATGTACATAACAATAGAAGTTGACATTTATGAGTGCTTCCTGTTTTGCCAGGCTCAATTATATACATTTAATGTGTATTGAGGCATTATAATATTTGACTTGAATTAATATCTATTATAACATATAATGCTATTTTATAATTATATATTTATTTATAATTCCATTGTATACTAGTTATTTTAAATGTATAATGAATATATTATAATATGTTACAATATATATTATACATTATGGTACAGGTTAAATATTATAATGCCTCGATACATGTTAATGTATATAATTGAGCTTGGCAAACAGGAAGCATCACAAATGTCAGCTTCTATTATATGTTATAAAATATTATCATATAATATATATATGTAGATATCATAATATATGCTGTATATACACTATATGACATCACTACCATGTTCTTTATACAGATGAGGAAACTAAAGCACAACATAACTAAGTGACTTATTCACAGTCTCAGAGTGAGCAATGGCTCCTGCAGGTGTGAACATGGGCACCTGGACGTCACAGCCAGAGCTCTAAGTACAAAGGTTAGCCACCTGTGCTAATTCTCTTGATTCACAGGCCTGTTTGTCTTCCCAGACATCAGACCGTGAGGCCACAGAAGACAGGAACTGTGCTGTATTCATCACTACACTCCAGTACCTAACATTGCCTGGCACACTCCAATAAATATTTGTTGAATTGAATTGATTAAATTCAGGGCAAACTGCTACTAAGAGTAGGACTAGAGTTTAGACTCTGTGAGGTTAGAGGAGGAGCAATGATTTCTGCCAGGAAAAGATAATAGCCTGGCATTTCGAGAGGCAAGTTAAAGTCCAAGTGTTTCATGAACCTCTCACTGTTTGTAATTCTGGTGAACTTCTGCGTTCTGGGCAGTGGATTAGGACTGGCGAGCCCACACAGTAAGGAGGCCTGTCGAGAACACCCTTGTAACTCTCTTCTTGCATGTCTTTCTGCCAAACACTGCTCAAAAACTCAAGAGACAGGAATATGCATTTCTGTTCGCATTGAAAGTTTAGGAAATACATCGGAGACAGAAAGAAATCCCAGGTCTGTACAAGTTCATCTTTTATGTTTGGAACATAAATAAAAATAAGACTTGCGGTATGAGGAAGTGCTTAGGATTTCCTAATCAGGTGATGTGGCCATATAAACATAAAATAAATAAGATTTGTGAGGGACTCTAGCTATCACAGAGCACAGTTATATACAGTATCTTGCTTAGTCCATCATACCCAATCAAATCTTACCACTTTTTACCAAGTAAGAGGGAATGGGTTTTCAATTGGTTATTGGCTTGTGTTATTGTTGCTGTTCTGCTAATTTTAGTGAACCAATATTTAGACTTTCTGTGAAGAGAGTGTATTGAGTTCACACTTTGTTCCTCTGTTCCAAACAAACAGAAGTGACAAGGAAAAAATATATATATACATATTTTTGTATACACACACACACACACACACACACACACACAAGACGTTGCAAGGAATAAAAGGGAAAAGAAAAGATTACCTTTCTTGGATAAAGAATGGAACAAAGACAAATGAGTGAGAGGGACTGCAGCAAGAAGCCTCCTGGGCTCTGAGACTGCAGCAGGGCTGAGGATTCAGCTTCTGAGCATGACTGAAATTAAAGTTAAGCCACCATCCAAGATGGGGAGCCAGGACGAGGCTCATGACTCACAGCCAGTGCATGGTTACACAGGATTTTCCCATGTATGGAAAGGACAGGGGGATACCTGCTGCCTACCCTTACCTGGAGCTATAGATCACAGTAAGTTTTAGGCCTGAGAAAGCCCAGAGGACACAGGCGCTACCTCTCAACCAGGAATGGAATCGAGAAAAATGCTGACTTGGAGACGGGATCTACAACATTCCTATTATTGTTGTGTGTGGAATAGGATTCCTGAAGTGCTAAAGTAGGACATAGGGATCTATACACCAGCCTGGGAGCAAGGAGGAGGCAACAATAAAATCACTAGGGAGGGTGGGATTAATACAGATGGAGAGAGAGAAATAAAAGTCTCTTTTAATTCAAGTCAGACCCTAGTTTTCCTTCCTAGCCTAACCCTAATGGAATAGAAACCAGGGATTAGAAATGCTAGATGCCACTGCAATTGGAGACACAGTGGAACAGAGACTAGAAGGAATGACCAGAACTGTGTATAAGAAGACATGTCCTATACCCAAAATGACATAACTAATGTTCCCATTCCACTCATCTCCAGCGCCACAAAAGACTGCAAGTATAACATTGGAGCCACTGAACCAGAAGATTTGGACTCAAGAAACCAGGCATAGTTGAGGGAAAATGCAGAACTAAAAATGCTAAAAATAAAAGCCCAGCACCCATTTTTCACTCAGTTCCCAGAAAGTCATCTGCCAGGTTTATGCCCACAGACAAGAGACTGGAGGATACAGCAATGTCCATAGAAGACAGATAAGCCCGAGTGAAAAGACCTACAGTTACTGGACAATTAGAGATTCTGCAAGGAAATAGCTATTTGCTCATTTGCCCAGCAGTGAAGCCCACCACTCAGCACATCCTGACTCCACAAGCTGGGTTTTCAATGAGCTTTTAAGGGCCCTTCCCCCCGCCCCAGTATAAATGGACAGCAAAGAATCACCAGCGTCTTAAAAAATACTATTAATATAATAAACAGACTGACACATTTATTTCAAAGAAAAGAAACAAAGAGATTAAACACAGGAATCAGAAGATATCATCTTTAAAAAACATAAAAAATCCCAGAGAAGTAAAAGCTATTGCAAGTATGAAACAGGAATGAGCACTATTTAAAAAGGACTGTCACAAAACAAACAACAACAAAAAAGAGCTCTTCAAAATTAAAAATATAACAACAAATATTTTTAATTCAATATAATACTTGGAAGATACATTGAGGCAATCTCCCAGAACCACAGTTCAAAAAGCTAAAGAAGGGCCGTATGCACCCCAACGTTCATAGCAGCAATGTCCGCAATAGCCAAACTGTGGAAAGAGTCGAGATGCCCTTCAACAGATGAATAGATAAAGAAGATGTGGTCCATATATACAATGGAATATTACTCAGCCATCAGAAAGGATGAATACCCAACTTTTACATCCACATGGATGGGACTGGAGGAGATTATGCTAAGTGAAATAAGTCAAGCAGAGAAAGTCAATTATCCTATGGTTTCACTTATTTGTGCAACATAAGGAATAGTGTGGAGGACATTAGGTGAAGGAAGGGAAAAATGAAGCGGGGGGAATCGGAGGGAGAGATGAACCATGAGAGACTATGGACTCTGAGAAACAAACCGAGGGTATTAGAGGGGAGGGGGTGGGGGATGGGTTAGCCCGGTGATGGGTATTAAGGAGGGCATGTACTGTATGGAGCACTGGGTGTTATACGAAAACAATGAATCGTGGATCACTACATCAAAAACTAATGATGTATTGTATGGTGACTAACATAACATAATAAAATAAAATTTTTAAAAAATCCACATATGCCATGATCACAGCTTTTAAATGAAAAAGAAACTATAAATGCTAAAATGTATCAGTACTTTTTGCTGATTGTTCAACATTCAGGAAACATAACAACTATCACATTTTAATCAACCATTAAAAAAAAGCTAAATATAGGTAATATTTTTTTTAAAAAGAAGATCTGTTTAGGAGGGCCAACAGCTAAAATTAGGAAATCTGGAGGGGAAGAAACAGGAGAATAGAGAAACACAGAGAAAGAAATAACCAAAGAGATAATACAAGAACTTCCCAGAATTGAAGAACATGAGCGTAGAGATTGAAGGGCACCACTGAGTGCCTAATGCAATCCCTGTGCAATAAAAGAAAAAGACACCAAGGCATAATGTTGTAAAATTTTAGAACAGCCAAAGACCCTAAAAGGAAAGTGATTTTAAGCATAAAAGTCTATACCAGTACAAGCTATCAATCAAATGCTAAGGTAAAGCAAAGAATTTTCCAAGCTGACAACATCCTTTCACCTGTCATGGATTCAGAAAGACAACAGGGGGTGTGTTCTACCAAAGTAGTAAACTTAAAAAGAGAAAACAATGGATCCAAAAATATAGGGACTTCAACCCAGGAAGGATGCTAAGGTAATTCTCATGATGATGAGAAAAGGATATCCCAGGTAACAGCTGCTTTACAGGTCCAAAGATCAGAGCAGATCAGTGCACAGAGACATAAAGCTTCAGGAGAGAGACACCTGTCTTTTTCTGTCTACCATTTTCTCTCTCTCTCCCTCCTACATGCACCCATACACTCCTGATATATTGCTTAAAGTGTCTGCATATACTAAAAAGAGATTTCATTATACTTTTGTGAGTTTTAGAATGAACTAATAATAGGTGTACAAAAAACAATGAACCATGGAACACTACATCAAAAACTAATGATGTACTGTATGGTGACTAACATAACATAATAAAATAAAATTAAAAGAAAACTAAGCAACAAGGAATTCATTAACTCTAGAGAAAAAAATACCTAAAGTATACTCTTGTAAACAAGAAAGGAAAATTAATCTTAATATCCTACATTGCTCAGTGGTGAATAATACTCATATACTATAATGTAAATATTCATTTAACCAAAAAATAGGATTATACTGGGAGAGAGATAGAAATCAAATTATGTATCTTCCAAAGTAAAAAAGAGATATCTAAAACTGAAAAAATAGCAGTATATTAATATCTAAAATTGAAAAACCAAGAAACAGAAATATACTCATGTTATCTAGAAATACCGAGGGGTTAGGGAGTGGGGTGGGTAAATACAAAGAGACACTGAAAAATCTGAAAGAGGTTACCCCTGGAGACTGATAATTAGGACTGGATTCTACTACTATAGAACTATTTGACTTTTAAAACATGTTCACATGATACTGTCATAAATCAAATTAAGTTAAAAAGGGAAAATACAAAAATTTGTTAATGTAATATACCATATTAAAATATTAATACATGATTTTTTAAATTTTTTATTAATATATAATGTATTATTTGTTTCAATGGTACAGGTCTGTGATTCATCAGTCTTACACAATTCACAGTGCTCACCATAGTACATAACCTCCCCAATGCCCATAACCCAGCCACCCCATCCTTCCCACCCCCCTCCACTCCAGCAACCCTCAGTTTGTTTCCTGAGATTAAGAGTCTCTTACGGTTTGTCTCCCTCTCTGGTTTCATCTTCTTTAAATTTTCTCTCCCTTCCCCCATGATCCTCTCTCTTGTTTCTCAAATTCCTCATATCAGTGAGATCATATGATACATGTCTTTCTCTGATTGACTTATTTTGCTTAGCATAATACCCTCTAGTTCCATGCATGGCAAGATTTCATTTTTTGATGGCTGCATGATATTCCTGTGTGTGTGTGTGTGTGTGTGTGTGTCTGTGTGTGTATGACATCTTCTTCATCCATTCAACTGTTGATGAACATCTAGGATCTTTCCATAGTTTGGCTATTGTGGACATTGCTGCTATAAACATTGGGGTGCATGTGCACCTTTAGATCCCTACATTTGTATATTTGGGATAAATACCCAGTAGTGCAATTGCTGGATCGTAGGGTACCTCTATTTTCAACTTTTTGAGGAACCTCTATACTGTTTTCCAGAGTGGTTGCACCAGCTTGCATTCCCACCAACAGTGTAGGAGGGTTCCCCTTTCTCCGCATCCCCGCCAACATCTGTCATTTCCTGACTTGTTAATTTTAGCCATTCTGACTGGTGTGAGGTGGTATCTCATTGAGGTTTTGATTTGGATTTCCCTGATGCTGAACGATGTTGAGCACTTTTTCATGTCTGTTGGCCATTTGGATGTCTTCTTTGGAAAAATGTCTGTTCATGTCTTCTGCCCATTTCTTGATTGGATTATTTGTTCTTTGGGTGTTGAGTTTGATAAGTTCTTTATAGATTTTGGGTACTAGCCCTTTATCTGATATGTCATTTGCAAATATTTTCTCCCATTCTGTCGATTGTCTTTTGGTTTTGTGGACTGTTTTTTTTTTTTTTTTTTTTTTTGCTGTGCAAAATCTTTTTATCTTGATGAAACCCAATAGTTCATTTTTGCCCTGGCTTCTCTTACCTTTGGCAATGTTTCTAGGAAGAAGTTGCTGTGGCTGAGGTTGAAGAGGTTGCTGCCTGTGTTCTCCTTTAGGATTTTGATGGACTCCTGTCTCACATTTAGGTCTTTCAACCATTTGGAGTCTACTTTTGTGTGTGGTGTAAGGAAATGGTCCAGATTCATTCTTCTGTATGTGGCTGTCTGATTTTCCCAACACCATTTGTTGAAGAGACTGTCTTTTTTCCATTGGACATTCTTTCCTGCTTTTTCAAAGATCAGTTGACCATAGAGTTGAGGGTCCATTTCTGGGCTCTCTATTCTGTTCCATTGATCTATGTGTCTGTTTTTGTGCCAGTACCATACTGTCTTGTTGATGATGACAGCTCTGTAATAGAGCTGGAAGTCTGGAATTGTGATGCCGCCAGCTTTTTCTTTTTCAACATTCCTCTGGCTATTCGGGGTCTTTTCTGGTTCCACACAAATTTTAGGATTATTTGTTCCATTTCTTTGAAAAAAGTGGATAGTATTTTGATGGGGATTGCATTGAATGTGTAGATTGTTCTAGGTAGCATTGACATCTTCACAATGTTTGTTCTTCCAATGCATGAGCATGGAACGTTTTTCCATTTCTTTGTGTCTTCCTCAATTTCTTTCATGAGTATTTTATAGTTTTCTGAGTACAGATCCTTTGCCTCTTTGGTTAGATTTATTCCTAGGTATCTTATCGTTTTGGGTGCAATTGTAAATGGGATCGACTCCTTAATTTGTCTCTCTTCTGTCTTGTTGTTGGTGTATAGGAATGCCACTGATTTCTGTGCATTGATTTTATAGCCTGCCACTTGACTGAATTCCTCTATGAGTTCTAGCCATTTTGGGGTGGAGTCTTTTGGGTTTTCCACATACAGTAGCATATCATCTGCAAAGAGTGAGAGTTTGACTTCCTCCTTGCCGATTTGGATGCCCTTGATTTCTTTTTGTTGTCTGATTGCTGTGGCTAGGACTTCTGATACTATGTTGAATAGCAGTGGTGATAGTGGACATCCCTGCCGCATTCCTGACCTTAGGGGGAAAGCTCTCAGTTTTTCCCCATTGAGAATGATATTCGCTGTAGGTTTTTCATAGATGGCTTTTATGATATTGAGGTATGTACCCTCTATCCCTATACTCTGAAAGGACGCTGTACTTTGTCAAATGCTTTTTCTGCATCTATTGAGAGGATCATATGATTCTTGTTCTTTCTTTTGTTTATATATTGTATCATGTTGATTGATTTGTGGATGTTGAACCCACCTTGCAGCCCAGGGATAAAATCCCACTTGGTCGTGGTGAATAATCCTTTTAAGGTACTGTTGGATCCTATTGGCTAGTATTTTGTTGAGAATTTTTGCATCCATGTTCATCAAGCATATTGGTCTGTAATTCTCTTTTTGATGGGATCTTTGTCTGGTTTTGGGATCAAGGTAATGGTGGCCTCACAAAATGAGTTTGGAAGTTTTCCTTCCATTTCTATTTTTTGAAACAGTTTCAGGAGAACAGGTATTAATTCTTCTTGAAATGTTTGGTAGAATTCCCCTGGGAAGCCATCTGGCCCTGGGCTTTTGTTTGTTGGGAGATTTTTGGTGACTGCTTCAATTTCCTTAGTGCTTATAGGTCTATTCAGGTTTTCTATTTCTTCCTTGTTCCATTTTGGTAGTTTATACATCTCTAGGAATGCATCCATTTCTTCCAGGTTATCTAATTTGCTGGCATATAGTTGCTCATAATATGTTCTTATAATTGTTTGTATTTCTTTGGTGTTGGTTGTGATCTCTCCTCTTTCTTTCATGATTTTGTTGATTTGGGTCATTTCCCTTTTCTTTTTGATAAGTCTGGCCAGGGGTTTATCAATCTTCTTAATTCTTTCAAAGAACCTGATCCTAGTTTCGTTGATCTGTTCCACTATTCTTTTGGTTTCTATTTCATTGATTTCTGCTCTGATCTTTATTATTTCTCTTCTCCTGCTGGGTTTAGGCTTTATTTGCTGTTCTTTCTCTAGCTCCTTTAGGTGTAGAGTTAGGTTGTGTATTTGAGACCTTTCTTGTTTCTTGAGAAAGTCTTGTATTGCTATATACTTTTGTCTTAGGACTGCCTTTGCTGTATCCCAAAGATTTTGAACAGTTGTGTTTTCATTTTCATTGGTTTCCATGAATTTTTTTAATTCTTCTTTAATTTCCTGTTTGACCCATTCATTCTTTAGTAGAATGCTCTTTAGCCTCCATGTATTTGAGTTCTTTCCAACTTTCCTCTTGTGATTGAGTTCTAGTTTCAAAGCATTGTGGTCTGAAAATATGCAGGGAATAATCCCAATCTTTTGGTACCAGTTGAGACCTGATTTGTGACCTAGGATGTGATCAGTTCTGGAGAATATTCCATGGCCACTAGAGAAGAAAGTGTATTCCATTGCTTTGGGATGGAATGTTCTGAATACGTCTGTGAAGTCCATTTGGTCCAGTGTGTCATTTAAAGTCTTTATCTCCTTGTTGATCTTTTGCTTAGATGATCTGTCCATTTCAGTCAGGGGGGTGGTAAAGTCCCCCACTATTATTGTATTGTTGTCAATGTGTTTATTTTTGTTATTAATTGCCTTATATAATTGGTTGCTCCCATGTTAGGGGCATAGGTATTTACAATTGTTAGATCTTCTTGTTGGACAGACGCTTTAAGTAGGATATAGTGTCCTTCTTCATCTCTTATTACAGTCTTTGGTCTAAAATCTAATTTGTCTGATATAAGGATTGCCACCCCAGCTTTCTTTTGGTGTCCATTAGCATGGTAAATGGTTTTCCACCCCCTCACTTTCAATCTGGGGGTGTCTTTGGGTGTATAATGAGTCTCTAGCGGACAGCATATGGATGGGTCTTGTTTTTTAATCCAATCTGATAGCCTGTGTCTTTTGATTGGGGCATTTAGCCCATTTACATTCAGGGTAACTATTGAAAGATAGGAATTTAGTGCCATTGTATTGCCTGTAAGGTGACTGTGACTGTATATTGTCTGTGTTTCCTTCTGGTCTATGCTGCTTTTAGGCTTTCTCTTTGCTTAGAGGAACCCTTTCAATATTTCTCGGAGGGCTGATTTCGTGTTTGCAAATTCCTTTCGTTTTTGTTTGTCCTGGAAGCTTTTTATCTCTCCTTCTATTTTCAATGACAGCCTAGCTGGATATAATATTCTTGGCTGCATATTTTTCTCTTTTAGTGCTCTGAAGATATCATGCCAGTCCTTTCTGGCCTGCCAGGTCTCTGTGGATAGGTCTGTTGCCAATCTAATGTTTCTACCATTATAGGTTACATATCTCTTCTCCCGAGCTGCTTTCAAGATTTTCTCTTTGTCTCTGAGACTTGTAAGTTTTACTATTAGTTGTCAGGGTGTTGACCTATTTTTATTGATTTTGAGAGGGTTTCTCTGTGCCTCCTGGAGTTTGATGCCTGTTTCCTTCCCCACATTAGGGAGGTTCTCTGCTATAATTTGCTCCAGTATACCATCTGCCCTTCTCTCTCTTTCTTCTTCTTCCGGGATCCCAATTATTCTAATGTTGTTTCGTCTTATCGTATCTCTTATCTCTCAAATTCTGCCCTCGTGATCCAGTAGTTGTTTATCTCTCTTTTTCTCAGCTCCTTTATTTTCCATCATTTGGTCTTCTGTATCGCTAATTCTCTCTTCTGCTTCATTTATCCTAGCAGTTAGTGCCCCCATTTTTGATTGCACCTCATTAATAGCCTTTTTGATTTCGCCTTGGTTAGATTTTAGTTCTTTTATTTCTCCAGGAAAGGTTTCTCTAATAACTTCCATGCTTTTTTCAAGCCCAGCTAGTATCTTTAAAATCATGATTCTGAACTCTAGGTCTGACATCGTCCTAATGTCTGTATTGAGTAGGTCCCTGGCAGATGGTATTACCTCTTGTTCTTTTTGCTGAGGTGATTTTTTTCGTCTTGTCATTTTGTCCAGGGGAGAACAGATGAATGAGAGAACAAAATGCTAACAGGTTAACAACATCCCCAGAAAATATACTCTGAAGAAATCAGCAAAGACCTGAAACCAGGGAAAAGAAAGGAAAAGAAAGAAAAAAGAAAGAGGAAAAAAAAAAGATAAAAACCAACAAAAACAGAACAAAACAAAAAGAAAACAGAATATGTTCAAATATGATCAGGCTAGTGCATAGATCAGTGCCACACACTAGATTTTGAGTGTATTTTGGTCTGTTAGAAGAAAGTGCCTCCTAAAATTTTAAAGAAAGAAAGACTTATATATGTACAAAATAATGGTTGATACAATGAGCATGGAATATGACTGTAAAGATGAAAATTATAAAAGATTTTATAAAAGGAATTGATAAGTTGTTTGAAAAAAGAAAGAAGAATTAAACAAAAGAGAAAAAAAAGGAGAGAATGTGATCAGGCAGGAGACTAGAACAAAGCCATACACTAGTGATTTAGGGTGTATTTTGATCTGTTAGAAGAAACTGTATCTTAAAATTTTAAAGAGAGAACTTATATATATATGCCAAAAATAATAAGGGTAACTACTATGAAGGGATAGAATATGAGTCTAAAAATGAAAAATGAAAATGTTTTTTTAAAAAAGGGATTGATAAGATTTGGTTGAAAAAGGGAAAAGAAAAGTTAAAAAAAAAACAGTTTAAAAAATTAACTTTGAAAGACTAATGAATCATGGTAAAAAAGCCGTGAATTCTATGCAGTATTCCCCTAGCGCTGGAGTTCTCCCGTTCTCCTTGATCGGTAAACTTGGTCTTGGCTTGCTGGCTGTTCGTGCTGCTCTTCTGGGGGAGGGGCCTTTTGCCATGGTTCCCAAATGTCTTTGCTGAGGCAGAATTGCCCCGCCCTTGCCGGGTCCGGGCTAAGCAATCTGCTCAGGATTGCTCTTGGGAACTTTTGTTCCCTGCAAGCTCTCTGTACAGCTTTGGAGGATGAGAGTGAAAATGGTGGCCTCCCAATCTCTGCCAGAGGAGCCAAGAACTAAGGGCCCGGCTCCTCAGTGCACCCCCAGAGAAAAGCAGTCAGTCACTCCCATCAACCCAGTCTCCGGCCGCACTCCGTGCTCACCCGGCCTGTGACCGAGTGTTTCTATCTCTGGCTCCCGACCCCGTGTGGAGTCTCCAAACCCAGATCTCTGCGGTGCGCTCTCGCACCGCTCCTCCCAGGGGAGGAAGAGGAGTCTCCCTGCATCTGCCGTTTGTTGGGTCCCTACTGGAAGAGCAGTGGCCCAACTGTGCCAAGGATCACAGTTTATGGCAACCCGGAGCTGAGAGACCACGCCTCGGCTCCGTCTCTGCAGCCGGCTTCCCTGCTCCGATACCTGGAAGCTCTGCTGCACTCAGGCACCCCCTGGTCTTTCTGTGACCCCGAGGGTCCTGAGACCACACTGTCCCGTGAGGGTTCCACCCCCAGCTTAGCCACTGGGGCGACATCCCTCAGTGGAGCCGACTTCTAAAAGGTCCGATTTTGTGCTCCGCGGCTCTATCACTTGCCAGAAGCGACCGATGGAGACCCTCTCCCTCGCCGTCTATCCTCCTGAATATCACCTCGGATTCACTTCTCCGCACGTCCTACCTTCCAGTAAGTGGTCGCTTCTCTGTTCAGAAAGCTGTTGCTATTCTTTTCTTTGATTTCCTGTTGAGTTCGTAGGTGTTCAGAATGGTTTGATCCCTATTCAGCTGAATTCCTGAGACCAGACGAAATCCAGGTCTCCTACTCCTCCGTCATCTTGCTCTGCCCCCTCTCCAGCTATTTTAATTTTTATAATAAAACTCAGGTTCATCTAATTACTAAAGTTTGACTACGCCTAATAAATCCTCATCACTGCTGTTAACCAGCATTAGTTGAACACCTACCACACGGAGAGAACTGTGTTGGGCTTTCTTCTAAACAATACATTATAGAATATGTTCCAGGTGTCAGTTCAATTGTGTTGTATTGGCTTGTGAATTCTGGGGGATTCTCTAAATTTCTGATTTCCTGAGAAAAGAC
Source organism: Eumetopias jubatus (assembly GCF_037043125.1). Lineage (NCBI taxonomy): Eukaryota > Metazoa > Chordata > Mammalia > Carnivora > Otariidae > Eumetopias > Eumetopias jubatus. The sequence goes on along the minus strand of NW_028274808.1, from coordinate 191,365,554 downwards.
CAGTGGACTCCCCTGTTGATTCAAACTGTTGTTCTAGTGAAATGACGCTCTTCTCTGAGGCATGACGGGCTGTGAGCACATTCTTTCACTTCCCTCTGACAAATATCTATTGAGCAACTATAATTGAGCCCTCTGACTCCACAGATCTCTGCTTAGTTGAGAACTTCCACCAAGGAACATTTTAGGATACACCCCCAACTCCACCACCACACATAGATTAAATGAGATGCCCCTTCTCTTCACTGCTACAGTACTCTGCTTGCTTGTATCTTAGAACTCTTCCCAATCTCACCTCCTTCTCTATATTCTGCATGCCTGTTTCCTTATTTATCTGCCCCAAAAGACAGATCTCTCTAAGGGAAGGTACACTGTTTTGGTCACTGTGGTATTCCCAACACATTACCCAGGGCATGGTACAAAGTAGGTGTTCAATAAATATTTTTTTGAATAAATGCCATTGTCCTAAACACTGGTGTTGTTACTTAATCAGAACAGAGTAATGACATTCGCAGTCTGGAGCCTTCTTTATTACTTCTCACTTACAAAACTATGAAACATTGTAAAATGTACAACTGTCAGAAATTAATCCCTGAATGTTCATTTTGTAGTAAGTGTTCTTGGAATTTGCTTCAACTGAGATATCAAAATTTAGGGGGTTCAATTACTGGGAAAACATCCCAACTACCAACAGAACAATCACAAGGAACAACCTTCATCTAGGTTGGCATAGTGAAAGATTTAGTGTGAATAACAGATTTTCAGAATGTCTACATCATCAAGAGAAATGGCAAAGAAAAACAAAATCTCTGTCCAAATTTTTAGGTGCTTCATTTATTTCCTGTGTTTCCAGTAAATTCTCATTAGACACAACCCTTAACCTCTTCAGATCTCACTTCTTATGGAGATACAGAAGACTTCCCAAAGCTTTACAAAATCAGTGACTAAAGCTTCTTAGGATGCACTGTTCCTTAAGGTTGTCTAGCTCATGCTCCTCAAAATTACACTGTTGAAAAATCTGGGTTCCATTCACTTTTTATAAGAAAGCAATGAAATGCACACATGTAAGGAAACCATTATTCTAGTTATCACCTGTATTGTTTAAGGACTTAAAAATCACAAGAGTTGTATTGTTGATAATATTATCATTGCTACTTGTAGTGGGTTGTAGAGTATTTCCCCAAAATTCATGTTCCCTCAGAATCTCAGAATGTGCCCTTCATTGGAAATAGGGTCTTTGAAAATGTAATTTCTTAAGGATCTCAGATGAAATCACCCAGGATTTAGGGTTGGCCCTAAATCCAATAACTGGTATCTTTATAAAAAGAGAAGTGAACAGAGAGAGATTCAAAGAAAAGGCCACAAGAAAACATGGACACATAGATTGGGGTTATATCTGCAATAGCCAGAGGCAGCCCCTGGCTGCCAGAAGCCACCGGCTACCCCAAAAGGCTAAGAGCCTCTGGAGGAAGTGAGGATCTGCTGACAACTTGATTTCAGACTTCTGGCCTCCAGAGCTGTGAGAGAATAAATGTCTGTTGTTTAAGTCCCCCATTTTGTCACTTTATTATGACTGCTTAGAAAACTAAAACACTACTGGTTTTGAAAACACCAAACTGATACTGCACTACTGCAAAATATAATCAAAAATAATTTTATGACTGGGGAGGGTATAAGAAAGCAGGAATTCTTAGGAAGCATTAGGAAAACTGGGCTCTACCTTGGCCACAGCCAGGTTCCATGATGTGTGGTGCATACAGAACAAAAAAGTGCTAATTGGGGCAGTAATCAGTGTTGCTCTCAAGTGACCAGTAAAAGTGATTAATTACACACCATGTCAAATGCATTCATTCAGAAAGAGGCACTTTTTTTTTTTAAACTGGAAGAGAAGTTGGAAATTGTGGAACTCCATAAATACAATAATACTTGGAATTGTTAGCATTTCTAAAGGGCTCATGTTTCAGACACTTCTCCGGTGTTGGCTTGTCACCACTCTGTGCATTTGACACCTGTTTTGCAGATGTCATACAATGGATTGGAAGCTCCATGAGTACAGGGAATTTTATCCATTTGTTTGCTGAACATTGCCCAGCACATACTAGACACTCAACAAATACGTGGTGAATTAAATGGAACTGAGACTTGCCCAAAGAAACACAGCTAGTATGCAATGAAACCAGGAATCTAGAATTTCCACCCAGGTAATAGGGGCTCTTGGAATCATACTCTTAACCAGCATCCCTTCCTGCCACTGACAATGCAAGAGGAGACTTAAATTTCAAAATCTTTAAATAAACCAAGACAAACCATTTCAGGAAATTTTCAAAACAGAGAAAAGAAAATAACCATCCAGTAATCTACCACTTAGTTGATGAGCATTAACATTCTGTTGCTATTTCCTCCTGGGGCTTTATTCTCTTTGTGTTATATATTTTTTATCCAAAAGTTATGTTCAAATTTAAATACATGTTCTGTTCTGCTTTTTAAATTTGTCATTGTAACAAACCATGTCTCTATACCATTATAAAGTCTTCATAGACAAAACATCATATATCACATGGAAAGTTTGTTATATAATTTACTTCAAGTGTTCCCTATTGCTGAACATAGGTCATTTCCACTGTGTTTTTCACTACAAACAGTTCTCTGGTAGATACCTTGGCTCATAAACTTTTAACAGTATTTATGATTATTTCCTTAGGATATATCCCAAAACAGAAAAAGAAAAAAAAATAGAAAGACTTCTAATTCAAGTGGTATAAAAATTTTAAAGGACATTATTACTATCTACTAATGAAATATTTTCCAAAAGGGGCATACCAGTTTATACTCCCACCAGCAATGTATGAAAAGTGAGAATGGAATGTAGTGGCTACTCTATACACTAAAATATATTCTAATTTCATAAGCAATCAATGATACCTCATCATTTTAATTTGCATTTCTTAGAGGCTAGAATTTTATATATATATATATATATATATATATATATATATATATATATATATGCTATGACCAACCAATTCACTCCCAAAGAAATACTTAAGAGGAACACATGTGTGTGTGTCTACCACAGGAATTTTGTTCATAATACCCAAACACTGGAAACACCACAAATGTCCACCATCAATAGAATGGATAGATCAACTGGGTGTATTCATAAAATGAAACACTACAGAGAAAATCAAAAAGAATGAACTACTGCATGCAATGATATGGATGCCTCTCTCAGACATTATGTTGCATAAAAGGTGTCAGGCACGAAGAGAAAATATAATTCCATTTATATTGGGTTCAAGGACAGGCAAAACTAACCAATCATAATGTAAGTCAGAATAGTGATGGGGGAAGAGGGACTGTGGGTATTGACTGGGACAGGGCATGATGGAGGGTTCTGTGTGCCAGAAAGTTTCTAAATCTTGATCCGTATGTGGGTAGATGGGCGTATACAGGTGTAGAACTCATTGAGCTTACACAATTCACAGCGCTCAACATAACATAATAAAGAAAAAGAATTCATTGAGTTTAAAATTAGTTCAGCTTATTATACAAAGGTTGTACCTCTATGGAATGGAAAAAAATGTAAAAATAAAAATAAATAACAAAGCATGAATTTTGAAGGACCACGTAAGTATATGAACCCTCTTGTGAAGGTCCTTTAAGGTAAATGGTTCATTGCTCCATTTTATGGGAGTGAGAATTGGTTTTTGGATGATATCACGCTTTGCTGTTCAGGGAGTTAGATAATGAACTCACTGAACTATTTACACATATGTTTGAAGGTTATAGAAAACTGGAATGGTGCCCAAAAGACTTAAAAAGTAAAGGAAGTCATTTTAGCAATTACCATCTGGCAAATCTACCACTTCAATTATTATTTCAATTACCCTTTTAGGGACAAAAAATGATAAGCATAAAAAGAGAAGAAAAGCATATAAAAGTCTTCAGTAACTGGGAATGAAACAACACTAGGAATCAGAAGAACTGCATTCTAATCTGGGGATTTTTTAATAAATGATTTCCAGAACACCATGGTTCCCTGGTTTTCTTCTACCTCCCTCTTTTTTTCATTCTCCTTTGGTGCCTCCCAATCTTCTTCTCTTCCTTTAAATATTGGTGTGCTCTGGGGCCTGTCTCCCTAAGGTAATTGTGTATAATTCCATGACTTTAGGTAGTACCATCTATAAGCCAATGCCTCCCAAATTTACATCTCCAGACGAGACCTCTCATCTAACCTTCAGACTCCTATAACTGCCCACTTGACATCTCCTTTAGGTGTCTAATAGGCATCTCAAATTTAAGATCTTCATTTTCTATACACACTCTACTCCCCAAAACTACTCCTTTCCCAGCTTCTTCACCTTAGGATGGAGTAACCACACACTGTTCAAAGATCAGAACCCAGACATAGAGAAGGATAATGACATGGGGAAAGCCCCTTTCCACATATGCTTTTATTCCTAGCATTTATAACCACATCCCATATCATATATTAGTATTTTTATTATGTGTTTCTGAAAGAAGAATGAAAGCTCTATGATGGCAGGATTTTGGTTAATTGTGGTATCACCAGTACCTAGAATAGTGGTTGGCATGTTGTAGGCACCCAGAATATGTTGGTTCAAAAAATGAATGATGTATTGAACATTACATATTCTGATTGAAATAATTTGTAATAATAACATGAAGGACCATATTTAGTAAAACTGCCATTTACTCATTGGGTGCTGTAAGGTTTAAATGAGATAGATTATTGAAAATGTCTTTTTTTTAATAATAAAATGGCAGATTGTTCTGCTGGTGTCTACAGGACAATGGCCTCATAACTCTAACACTGGCATTGGTAGTTGGGAGTCAGAAAGTTTGTGTCCTGACTCTCTCCCTGACTATTAACTGGTGGCCCTTAGGTTATATGTATAATCTCTCTGAATCTAGGTAGTGTCATCCATAAATTGAAGATAATTAAACCTACCTCACAAGGTTATAATGCAAATTACTTTAAATGATGCAATGTTTATGAGCATGCCAGCCAAGCAAGTACAAGATCCTCAAAAAAAATGACAAAAAACACAGGTGTCTGTATTTATGTAAATTATACCATTGAGGATTATGCTTTCTTGAGAGGCCAAGTACTACTCCTAAATAGTATTTATTATTCTTTTTTCTCCTCATTATAAATACATACTTACTGTAGAAATTGTGAACCTTCCATCAAAATATTATTAAATGAAGCTTGCTTAGAATTCTACTTCCTTAAATAACAGGACTTACAAAAACTGTATTTCTTTCTTCTGAGGTCTTACTGATAGTCAAAAAGGTTGATTTACATGTTTATAATAATATTAATAAATTTTTGTGCTTATTTCCATGAGTGAAATTCCCAAATGGAATAACTGTATAAAAGGGAATGGAACCCTCAAACTGAGGGTTGCTGGAGGGGAGGTGGGTGTGGGGATGGGGTAACTGAGTGATGGACATTAAGGAGGGCACATGATGTAATGAGCACTGGGTGTTACATGCAATGGATGAATAACTGAAGTCTACCTCTGAAACTAATGATACACTATATGTCAACTAATTGAATTTAAATAAAATAAGTTTTTAAAAAAGGGGAATGGAAACCATTGGAGCTTTGAATGCACTTAGCCAAATTTTGTCCAAAAAACACAGTACTAATTTATACCAAAACCAGCAGTATATGATTGTGTGTTTCCTCCCGTCTTCATGAACTATTGAATTTCAGTGTGGGGGGAGAAAACACAAATACCACTGTGATAAGCAAAAAAATCATATGATTTTTATATTTAATACTATAGTTTATTTTTAATAATGACATCATTACATTTGTAAAAATGAATATTATTTTTGTTTTCAATTCAAAATTTAAAACCCCACCATCCAATAGTAGTGATTGTCAACTCTCACTGATATAATTCCAGACATTTTTCTATGTATCGAAAGATGTATGGATAGGTAGGTAGTTAGAGAGCAGAGGAGAAAAGGAAAAAGGGTAAGATACGGTTTTATTAGAAATAGAGTTAATTCTCATTATTGGTGGACTCTGTGAATTTGTCTACATGCTGTATTGCGGTGATCATTTTGCAATATATACAAATATCTAATCATTATGTTGATACACCTGAAACTAATGTAATATTTCAGTTATATCTCAATTAAATTTTTTTTAATAAAACTTTTTGTAACCCCAAAGTCAATACTCACAGTGCTTACTTAAGTAGTCATTCACTGACACACATGGAGCAGCCAAAAATTTGAGTCACCCAACTTAAATATTCCCCAGAGGTCAAACAAGCAATGCTCTGTCTTCCTATTTTGGAGTTGCACCCCCAAAGTGCATAAGTGTCCTTGGGGGTGCCTGGGTGGCTCAGTTGGTTAAGCATCCAACTCTTGATTTCAGCTCGGGTCATTACCTCAAGGTCGTGGGATTGAGCCCCACATAGGGCTATGCCCTGAGTGCTGAGCATGGAGCCTGCTTGGATTCTATCTCTAACTTCTCTCTCTGCCCCTCCCCTTGCTTGCACTCCCTCTCTCTCAAAATAAATACATAAAATCTTAAAAAAATAAGTGCCTTTTGTGCAGTCTATTTAGTGCCAAGGTTTTTGCATTTTTGAGCTTTTTGTTGGTGATTTCACTGTTTAAACGGCACCCCAAGCACTGCACCAAAGGGCTATCCAGTGTTCCTAAGTGCAAGAGGGCTGAAATGTGCCTTATGCTGGAAATGTGTATATCAGATAAGCTTGTTTCAGTGTGACTCAGAGCTGTCAGCCCTGAGTTCACTATTGATAAATCAACAACATATGTTAAATAAAGTGTCCTTAACAGAAATACACATAAACAAGGCTATGTATTGATTGGGTGATGAAAATGCTGTGATCAGAGGCTTGCAGGAACCTAACCCTGTATTTCCCCTAGGAACCATGGTTCGGTATTTGTTAATTAAGTTTTTGCAATGACTTTATACAACTTAACTACCATGGATTTCAAGAATCTGCTGTACTTAAGAGAACTTAGAAGTAAGATATTTTTAATGGATTGTACTATAAGTACTGCTATTAATAAAAATATCAAATTTGTTTTTACTTGAGTTAACAGTAAAAGCATAAATCATGTGGAATTAAAAGAACTGCTGAAAATTATTCAATTTTCTTCCCAACAAGAAATATCAGTTCCTAAATGATCCCTCTATATTATTAAATCTAAAGGGATGAAAATGATTTTGTACTAAAAAGCTGGAGTCATTGTTTTTAAACTATGCTTCGACCTTACCATTCATGGAGACTCTCTGGTATGAGCATATTGGAACATGTATACTTGCCAACACACACATCTTCCCTCTATCTCTCACCCTGTATTTGTTAAAGTATTATTGTGGCATTGTCAAAATCTGTGTCATTCGTATTTGGGGCTGTGACCATAAATTCAACAGTTTTTCAGACTTAATCTGTTTTTAATCTGATTTGACATTCATCACCAGTACTTTCAGTGGAGTTTCTCCATATCTGGACTCTGACTTCACAATAAAGTGGTTTTGTTTTATTGTTCCTATTATTCTTATTATCAGTAACTATTAGAACAGAACTGCATTGCTATCCTTAGGGCATGGGACATGCCTTTATAATGCACAAACACACACGCACACACACACACACACACACACACACACACACACACACATGCAGGCACATAGAACCAAACCACATCACACATGACAAGAACCCCACCCCCTGCCCAAGCAGGCTCTCTTGCAAGGGTACAAACTGGGACAGCAGCCCATGTCAGAGAAAGCCAACCACCTTGGGAATACTATTTCCAAGTCCAGGAGCCACACTGTATGGCACATATCAGCAATCTGAAGCTGCCCTAGAAAGAAACAACTGCCTTACTATATTTTCACTGATTCTAAAATACTCTTTTTTTCACATTTTAACACTTCTGAAAATGAAGTGTGCTTTATAATTGATGTCATGTCAGAAATTAATTGGCAATGGTTTTTGTTTTTTAGTGATACACAAAAGCGATGATGGCATTGCACACATATGTAACACAATACAGTGGCACAGACCTTCTGAAAGGCAGCCCATGAACAAGGCTGGGGGACTGTGGGTGATTGGCAGGGAGAGGAGGAGGTTTGGGTAACTGGGGCAGAAAATGGCAAAGGTGAGTGAGTAGGAAGATTCAGAGTCACGGATGAAGAATATTTTAGTTGAAACACCATGCAAAGGTCACTTGTCCATGATCATCATCTTCAAATATTTGAAGGGCTGCCATGTGGAAAGAGAACACACCCATTTTGTGCAGCTCCTGAGGGCAGAATCAGGACCAATAAGTAGAGTAAATGTTGCTGCTTTGGGCTCAAAAAAGTAAGGATTTTCATATTTTTGTTTTGTAGATAAAGAAATTGGATGAACTTCCACATGAGAAAATGAGTTTTATTGGAAGGAGTCAGGAAAAGGCATGTTGCTTTACAAGGCACCCCTGCATTGAATTTAAGATTTGATGTAGCAACTTTTTTCCGGTTTTAAGATTCTAAAATTCTAAAACTTCATGCCCATTTTAGCCCCTACTAAGGAATGATTTAATGTAAATAATCAAAAGGAATAATGAAGGTAGGTGTAGAAAGATGTTATTTGTAAAATAAGAAAGATTCAATCAATATATCCATTCCCTGGGATATGATTAAATAAGTACAATGTGATGAAATATACAGCTGATTAAAACAACCACTATGAAAGCCAAGTACCAGAGCAAGGAAAACTATGTGGGATAAAATCTTAAGTGGGTAAATAAACCACAATACATTGTCACTGATTGTATGTAAAACTATCACGTCTATATGTGGACAAGGTTTAGAGGGGAATAGATCAATGAAAACAGGTGGTTATATGAGGGGCAGAATTCCAGGTTAGTCTTTTTCTTTTTTAATTTTCAATTTCCATTATTGTTGGGGTTAGCTGTTTCAGCAATCCCTGTTATGAGGATGTTAGCTCTGCTCTTGCTCTAAGGGACACAAACTGGGGCCTTTCTAATATGAAAACCATGCAGTGTAAGCTCCTGGTGCTCCTTCCCAAAGCACATATCTATAAAGGATAATCTTAAATTGTTTTGACCTAATTAGACAATAAACAGACCTGCTATTTCTTTTAGGCTAGGGACCCCATAAAGAAATGACAGAGAAAGAAAGGGCAACATGAACCGAGAGATTTTGGGGAACCTCTCACATAGTCCCTACAGACAAAAAGCTCATCATCGAGTGGCAAAAACTGGATAATAAATAATTAAAAAAAAAAACAACTAGCACACCAAATCATACAATGTAAATGAGCACAAAATAGGGGAGGGGGACTCACGGGGGAGGAGACAGAAAGACAAGTCATTTAGACCATATGGGAGGCATAAAGAAAAACTGCATGGGAAAAAGAACTGCCAAGGTTGGTGGCTTTATTTAATCTAAATAATAAATGCCCTTTCTTAAATCAAATAAACTGGTTTATACTGAAAAATGATAATCTGCCCCACTCAGCATCACATCCCCAGCCCTACTCCCTAGAGCCAACCTTCCAACTACTCTATCTACTTCTCCTAGTAATCATCCCCCATCTCGAAATAAGAGGCTTAAACAGCTATATCTTGTTTTATGAATTTAAAACCTTTTATATTGAATTCCTGTTATAGAAGTGAAGCATTTAGCTTTTTTAACACCATCCTCAACTTCTTAATTACATATCAAATACTGTGATTTCATACCCTTTCTTATCGAACTTATAGCTTTTCCTAGAGTTAACTTTTTATAATTTGTTCATTTCTAAATGCATATATCACTACTTTTTCATTAAGTTTTTATTTTAATTCCAGTATAGTTAACATACAGTGTGATATTAGTTTCAGATGTACGATATAGTGATTCTTCAACAGTTCCATACATCACCCGGTGCTCATCACAACAAGTGTACTCCTTAATCCCCACACCCTATTTCACCCATCTCCTCACCCACCTCCCTTCTGTGACCATCAGTTTGTTCTCTATAGTGAAAAGTCTGTTTCTTGGTTTGTATCTCTCTCCTTTTTCCTTTGCTCATTTGTTTTGTTTCTTGAACTCCACATGTGAATGAAATCATACAGTCTTTGTCTTTCTCTGATTTATTTTGCTTAGCATTATACTCTAGCTCCATCCATGTCATTGCAAATAGCAAGATTTTGTTCTTTTTTTTTAGCTGAATAATATTCCTATACATATACATGTATATATGTTTGTGTATATATAACCACATCATCTTTATCCATTTATCTATTGGTGGACACATGGGCTGTTTCCATAATTTGGCTATTATAAATAACGATACTATAAATATAGGGGTGCATGTACCTCTTTGAGCTAGTGTTTCTATATTTTTTGTGTAAATATCCAGTAGCGTGATTGTAGGATCATAGGGCAGATCTATTTTTAACTTCTTGAGGAAACTCCATACTGTTTTCCACAGTGCCCTCCCACCAACAGTGCACAAAGTTTCCTTTTTCTCCACATCCTCACCAACCAACCTTGTTGTTCCTTGTGTTTTTTATTTTAGCCGTTCTTATCACTACTTTTTCCCCAACTACCCCAACAGAGCTTTTTACAATTTTTACAAATGCTCAGCCACAGTTGCAAATACTCCATCCATTTCTGCCACCTGCTCTCCCTTCTTCCACTCAACCATCCTGCATCTCCTCTCCCAGTACCCTCCTCTGTTCCTGTCTGGACCCATTGATCTCCAGGCCTGCTATATAGGTTTCATGCTTTGCCTTCTTTTCTCTACTCCTCCACCCCAGGCGTTAAACACCTTATTTTTAAAGCCCATGTCTTTCTTTTTCTTGACTGACTCCTCATTTTATAAAGCACATCCTTTATTAGGTTCCTAAGAAAAGATGTGTAGTGGGTACAATGTTTGAGCCTTTCATGTCAGAAAATATCTGTATACTACCTTACACCCTCAATCAATAATTTGGCTGAGTATAGAACACTAGGTTGAATGTAATCCCTCTGAATTTTGGAAATATTGCTCTTCTGTTCTAGCATCCAGTATTGCTATGGTTAAGCTTGAAGCCATTTTGAATTCTGAATCTTGTGTCTGTCTCTCTGTCTCTGGTCTCTCTCTGCCTCTCTTTCTTTCTCTCTTATATTCATTCCAAATGTTCTAAACTTTCAAATAATGTGCCTTGCTGGAAGAAGGTCTTCTTGCCTATAAGAAGCAGTCAAGGAGCCTGTCAATGTGAAAGCTCTCACATTTCAGTTACAGAAGACATTCCTACATTATTCCTTTGATAAATTTCATTCTTTTCATTTTCTCTTTTGTCTCCTTCTGAATATCTTAATGTATTGATATGGGAGTCCCTGGATTAGCTTTCAATTTCCTTATCTTTTCCTCTTTCTTGCCCATTAATTTTTCCTTTGTTGGGCAATATGGTATTTTTCAATGTTTTTGTGGCCTTTTTAATTTTGGAGAGGGGGAGTATGAAATAAAAATATCATCTTTCCCCCCCCAAGAGTTCTTTATTGTTCTGATATTTTCTTTTCCAAAGCATCCTATTGAAAGTCTATCAATGCAACAAATTTTCTTACCTTTATGAAGGTAAAAAGAAAAAAAATGCAGATTTTTTTTGAAGTCTTCCTCTGCTGCCAGCATCATCTCTACTTCACTGAGTTCCTTTTCATTATTGTTCCATTGGATTATTTATTTCCTTGGTTGCTTGGTTTTTTTGGTGTGTTTTCCTCACTTTCTGTGGAAGGCCTTCCTCAAACACCTAGTTATCCTGGATGTTCCATTAGTTTTTTAAGTATAAAGCACCAAATGTTTTATCTGAATCACTGTGAACATGGGCAGAAACTTAATTGCTGGGTTTTACTCAGGATAATGAAAAGGCATTCCATCCTTGTGGGTGGAAAGCTCCAGTCTGTCTCTGGAAATCTTTTCTCTGGAGCTATTTCATTTCCCTACAAAGTGATCTTCCAATCTGCTGCTAGAGAGGTTTAGGAAAGGGATATGGGGACAATGGGCTATGGTTTACTGGAAGCCTAATGTCAATTTCAAAGGAACACTGGGGTTATCCAAGTGGAGGGAGTAGAAGGAGCAGTCCAGGCAGATTTCAAATGATGGTCTTATAGCAGATATATAAAATAATCTACCTATGGATAAGGTCTTCAGCCTCTTCCAGAAAAGACATTGAAGTAGCATAGCACTCAATGTTCAAGCTCAAGATCTGGAAGGATATACACTTCATTGGATATACACTTCATCCCAGGTCTCTTACTTAGTGGCTGTATATCTATTGGGAAAATTTAACCTCTCTGGACCTCCATTTCCTCATCTGTCAAATACAGAGAATAATTGGACCTACCTCATAACCTTATTGAGCCAATTAAAGGAAATGATGCTTTGTGAAGAGTTTAGCATCATGTCTGGCAAAATAGTAAGCACCAAATAAACATCAACTATTGTCAGTAGCAGCAGCATCTAACTACACAAATACACATTAATAAAGAAAATTTGGCTAAAGAGACAAGCAAAAATAATTTAGATAAGCAGAAAAGAAAATTGTATGAAGAGTCGTTGATGGAGTTATGAACGCCTTACATTTGATTCTGTTTCCTGACAGAAACTAGAGTTATTTGAAGGGTCAAACTAAATATGAGTATATGTGCAAGATGCTGCATAGGAACCTCTCACACAGATACTTATTAAATGGTAGCTATTTTGTTATCATTGTTAAATGCAGTAAGAGTGGGACAAAGAAGCCACCTTGAAAGTTTAGAAATGGAAAGTGGGATTATGTTGTAAAGCAGACTGACTGTCAGCCTTAAAAGCTGGCCTTGAGATGCTCTGATATGCCAGCCAATCCCTGGTAATAATGAGGAGCGCCACTGTGTTCCCCTCCAGGTTCTTGTACTTGCCTTAATACCTCTCATTACCCATTCATCTCTTTTCCTCAAGAGACTATAGCTGTGAGTGGGAGGCACCCAGTGGGTCTAATTCTCCTCTAATTCCCAGTACCTAGCAAGTATCTAGACATAATAGGTTTCGATAATACATGACAACTGGTTAAATTTTCTACATAAACATTTTTTAAAGATTTATTTATTTATTTGAGAGAGAAGAGAAAGAGAGCAGGGGCAGCGGGGAGGAAGAGGGAGAGAGAGTCCCAAGCAGACTCTGCGCTGAGCACTGAGCCCAATGTGGGGTTTGATCCTACAACCCTGAGATCATGACCTGAGCTGAAACCAAGAGTCGGTCGCTTAACCAATTGTACCACAGAGGCCCCCCTCTACATAAACATTTTTTTTAAAGTATTTTTATTTATTTTTGAGAGAGAGAGAGAGAGAGAACAAGCAAGAGGAGGGAGGGGCAGAGAGAGAAGCAGGTTCCCCAGTGATCAGAGACGGATACAGGACTCGATCTCAGGACCCTGAGATCACGATCTGAGCCGAAGGTAGACACTTCACCACCTGAGCCACCCAGGCGCCCTACATAAACATTTTTAAGAAGAGCGTGGGGTGATAGGAAGGATTGAAAATAGCTGGTTTGCCATGTCTTTCATTTAATGCTCATGCCCCAAAATATCCCATATCCAGACTTTTTTTTTAAAAAAGTTTTTATGCATAAACTAGGCACATTGAGTGGCACCTAAATCAGCTACCTAATCTGACTCCAGCTCTTTTCACAAATCTCCAACGCTGGTAAATCCCACACAAGCCTACCTGGCAGCACTAATTTCCCACCCGACAAAAGAGTTGATAGCAAAGTGTTTCAGGAAAAACTTGCAGTGCTGACTGTATTCCTTTTTACCTCATGCATTTAGCATGCTTTTCTTATTAGCTAGACATTTTATCACAGATTATTAAGATGAAACAATGCTTGTTAAAACAAATGGGTAAAAGATTCTCTCTATAATGTCTTGAATTTTACTCTTTATAGACGCCAAATTGTAGGATTCAACAATGTTTCCTGACACCAAAGCGAATGAGTGACTTTTTCTCAGAGTACCCGGGGTTGAGAAGCATCCTATGATGAAACCTCATGCTTTGAAGGTGCATTTATAGTTCTCAAAGTGTTTTCATGTATTTATATCATTTGGTTCTAGCCAACTATCCAGTGAGAATAAAATTCCATTCTTGCAATGGAAAAACAAGGACTCAGCGAGGTTTAGGTGACTCAAGTCAAGGCCACACAAGATATTGAGAGCACACAGCATGGCAGGAAAGTAGCTAGATGAGCAGTAGTTTTGGGCAAGAGACTTGGGTTCTCCTCCTGGCTCTGGGTCTAATAGGCTATGCAACCTTGGGCAAGCTACCTCATCTTTCTGAGTCTCAGCTTTCTTATTTGAGAAATGAGAAGGTTAAATAAAGAACCTTTCCAAATTTAATATTCTGAAATTATAGAATCCAACCTGGACTTTCTGAGCTCTTTCCACAGAATAGGACAAGGTAGCTTATCCTCTGGGATTAAATCTCTTCTATTACTAAAGAACCCAGTGTGTACCTCTGTTCCTCAATTTCCAGTTGCTTACCTTGAAGGACAATGAACTATATACAAAGGGATTGAGTACCTGCTATTTGTCAGGCACTGTACTACACAGTATTGATGCTAAGCCGAGGGGACCTCATGCCTACCCTCAAGAAACTTACTGCCTGGTGGAGGCACGTAAGTGGCTACAAAGCTATGTCATGGCTTCAGTAATGGAGAGGTGATGGACAAGATGTTAAGGAAGTATTTTAAAAAGCAAGCTCAGGTCTGTCTTCCTTAAGAAGTGATGTTTAAGTTGACTCTTGTTAACCTACAGGAACAAGACATTGTGACAATGGATAATAGCAAGCACACAGTCAAGAAGGCATGATGCATCCAGAGAACAGTCAGTCCTTCCAGACTTGGGACAAAACTGGTAGAAAGAAAAGAGATATGTAACAAGAGATTCCAAGAAGTAAGAATGGGAAAGTGGGATGAGATCCCACTATGAATGACTCCTCTTGTTACCATTTTAGCCTGGTTTTATTTATTTATGCTCTGCCTTGTTCCCGAAAGGATCTGAGGTGGTTTAAGCGAGAACAGAAGCAAAAACAAAAACAAACAAACAAACAAAAATAACAAAACAACAATTCAGAATGGCTTAAATAACAGGGAACTATATCTGACTCAGAAGAGGTACAGTGAGAAATAACTAGAAAGCAAACTTTCTAGTTTTTAGATTGTGATACACAGCACATACACACACATATAAACATACAAATCTAAAATTTTTGAAATAATATTAAACTTTTCTAGATATCAAAGCATTTTTTAAAAATCCCAGTATGTTGATTATACTCTGTGGTAGACATCTATTTTTATTTTTATTTTTATTTTTATTTTTTGCTGAGCAACAAAGAAGAAGCCTAGAGACCAGTGAGACTTCAGGATTTATTAACAGAGAGACACTAGCTCAGCCCTTGTGCAGTTTTGGTATCATACTTTCCTCAATGTTTTTACTTCCCTCCGACTCTAATAGTTTCCTATGTGGAGATAGAAAATGTCTGGCCCAAGAAAATACCCCTGTCTCTCTGGCCTGAGGTGGGTCACATACCCATTCATGAATCAGTCCTCAAGTCCAGGGAACTGCCAGGTGCTGACTGTCTTAGGCCTGCATTCCTGAACCACTGTGCCATGTTGGAGGGATTACCCCTAGACTGCTCATGTCCACCTCTGCAGCTGAGGATTGAGCCAGCCTCCCTGAAACCATAGGCTGTGATGGGAAAGCATGCATCAGTGAATGCACACTGAGGTAGTTTATAATGATGAAGAAAAGGATGGATGTAAGATATATAAACAGTAATGTCCACAGCATTTAGAATACATTAAAAAATGATACAGACACCATGATGCAACATAATGGTATTATCACAATATTATCTTATAGTATACATAATCCTATATACTACATAATAATACATAATGCTATTGTGTTATAAGTAAAAAAAAAGGTGAAGGGATAATAAAGGTAAAATAGTAAGACGAAAACAATGATAATGTTAGTAGACAGATTCCAAACAGTACAAGTCCCAAATAAACATTCAAGGTAAAATGGTAATTTAGTTTTGAGTTTCCTAGCAGCCAAACGAAAGAAGGAACTTTGATCAGTTAAAAAGAATCATAGTATACTTTGGAAAAGCAAAGATATTTCTGGCCCAGAGTCCTCAGAGAAAATATTTTTCCCATGGTTTTTCATAAAAGGACCACTGATATTATGGAACTCTCAGCAACATCCCTATAGTATACATAACAGCACATTTTAAAACATCTATCAACACCAACTCAAATTTTAATTTACGCTGTTCTGAGATTCTTAATCCAAACCCAAGTAAATCCAAACTCTTGAAAGCCTAGGATTAATCCAAGCATGAAGTCTACACTGATCAGAGCCATGTTTCTCAAACTGGGATAAAGTGAGTACCCGAGGGGATACAACAGGGCATAAAAATGGTGGATCTTCCTGGTGATAGGTAGGAAGCCATTTAGGCCTGGCTTTTTCTTGGTGGTGCAGGATTTAAAACACTGATTACATTATATGTTAAAAAAAAAATAAGAAGATAGTAGGAAGGGAAAAATGAAGGGGGGAATTCGGAGTGGGAGACGAACCATGAGAGACTATGAACTCTGAGAAACAAACTGAGGGTTCTAGAGGGGAGGGGGGTGGGGGGATGGGTTAGCCTGGTGATGGGTATTGAGAGGGCATGTTCTGCATGGAGCACTGGGTGTTATATGCAAACAATGAATCATGGAACACTACATCAAAAACTAATGATGTACTGTACGGTGACTAACATAACATAATAAAATAAAAAAAATAAAACATTGATTACATATCTTAAAAGCCAACATGCATATATACAGAATAGAATATAAATGTATCCATGCTTTCAAAGAGGGAGCAGGAAACCTCAGTGAAAGGAATATCCCACTTGTGTGGACAGCCCTAGGTCTACGCGCCCTAACCCCCAGAGGGATGCTATCATGCCCTTCTCCCCTTGCGGTTTGTTCAGGGGGAGACTTGAAAACACTTTCCCCTGCACTCCCTCCTCTGGCCAACTCCTAGTCACCTCTTGTGGCTTCTGGTAGTCCTCCCATTATGTCACACTTCACATTTTATTGCAGGGACTTGTTTAATATCCTTCTTCCCTGATAGAGAGTAAGGAACTGGCTGCTTTGACCCTTGTATTCCTGGCATAGTGTCTGGTCTGGCCTGAGGGATCAATGAATTCATACGTTAATGAACTAAAGATACCCAGTTGCTATGGGTTGAATTGTGTCCCCACAGATTCATAAAAAGTCCCAACCCCCAGTACTTCCAAATGTGACTTTATTTGGAGATGGTCTTTACAGAGTTAATCTAGCTAAAATTAGGTCATTAGGGTGGGCCCTAATCCAGTATGACTGGTGTCCTTATAAAAAGGGGGAATTTGGACAGAGACATGCGCAGAGGGAAGATGCTGTGAAGACAGAGCCAAGGAGAAAGGTCTGGAACGGGTTCTTCCCTCAGGGGCCGTCAGAAGGAACCAACCCTGCTGACACATGGCTCTCGGACTTCTGGCCTCTAGAGCTTGGAGACAATGACTTTCTGTTGTTGAAGCCACTCCCTTTACAGTTCTTTATTACGGCAGTGCTAGCAAACGAACACACTGATTTTCAGATACTTCAGATGACTCCCCCCTCCATGAATACATTTCTTCCAAAAGGGCATTTGAGGAAATCAAGTCCTTTACAAGGACGGCGAGGATGACATTGCCTTCCTCTGCAGCCATTGTTGTGGTGACAAGGCGAAGCCTGTTTTGGGAGATGGAGGTGTGCTCCAGGAACGAGGGTGTCCTTCTCCCCTCCCACCCCGTTCCAAGCCCTGGATCTGACAGATACACACAGACCACCTTGTGTATATATGAGTTCTAATGTTAATTAGCTATGTGACTTGGGGCCAGATGATCAACCTCTCTCTGTTCCTTCATCCTAAGGAAGAAACGATATAATATACCTAGATCAAAACCAAAGTGCTGCCCATAGAAACTCCTCATATGGTGCCCCACATGTAATAGAACTCCAAAAATGTGAGTCTCCTTCCTTGCTGTCTTCTATCCTTATAAATGGAATACATATTTCCCCACAGGAGGAAGCAGGCATCTAAATACTTCACAATTTAAAGACATCTTTTTCCTTTCATATTATAATCTGACCACCTTCAACATTAGGCAGAAAAATCAAGGAGATAGTTTGAGTAAAAAGATGACAAATAAGTATCATTTTATCTTGGAAAGAACTAAATTATTATGAACTAAACATCTAAACTAGTATCTTAAAATTTTTCATTAAAAACGATCCCGGTCCATTGAGTTTCCTTATAAACTTTGACTGAGGTTTACACTTAAAACAAATGTTTTTAATTTCATTATACACTACCAAACCAACCAAATCATTGTATGTGTAAACTCAACCTCCATATCTTGCAAATGTGCTTTTTTTCTAGTGCCTTACTCTGTATGATTTTCGTTGTTTAATTTTTTTCCCTTTATTTTCTTCTCAGTAGCTGTGTTCCTTAAACCAAGCAGAGACCAAAAAGAATAACATTTTCAATCATGGGTTTAAGTCTGTTTGATTCCAGT
Organism: Eumetopias jubatus; assembly: GCF_037043125.1. NCBI lineage: Eukaryota > Metazoa > Chordata > Mammalia > Carnivora > Otariidae > Eumetopias > Eumetopias jubatus. The sequence goes on along the minus strand of NW_028274808.1, from coordinate 191,346,884 downwards.
GATTACTTCCTAAAGATTAAAGCCAAATATAAACTAGCATACTTTTCCAGAACTAGCAGTAAAGAGATGATTTTGGTACAAATTAATTTGCCGTGAAAGAAAAGAGAAAATTCAGTACTATTATTACTCTGAGCCCTAAACATCTTTGCAAGAATACCAAAACCTGAGGTTAGCATTGTGTTTCACTTAATATAACCTTATTAATAATTATTAAACAGGGTCAAACATGATGTAAAAATTAAAGAGTTCTACTAATATATACTTAGCATCATCTATGGAGCATTTGGTTACCTGCCGCACATTTTAAATTCAGGTGTAAATCATTAAGTGTTCAACAAATTTAAAGTAAGAGAAGGCAAGCCAGGGTCACTCAAAGGCAGGGGCATTTAGGGCAGGGAGAACTGCTAGTTGGCATCCTTGCAACAAATGAGGGAGCCAGGAAAACTACAAAAATTGGTCATAAGCCTATAAAAACCCAGCATAGAGGCACAGAGGGTTAAATGTATCATAGGCCTCAGGACATTACTATAATACAACCCAATGGACCAAAAAAAAAAAAAAAAAAAAAAAAACAGGGCAGCTGCAGAGTTTCCTTGAAGGGCCAGGGTCAGGAACCAAGTACTCTGAAGGATCCCTGATTAGACAGGTCTCTTGAGAACAGTCATTTAATCTCTCAAAGCCATTCTCTATCTCTAAAATGAAAATAGTGATTCTGTCACTGCTTACTGAACAGGCTTGCGGTGGAGATCAAAAATAACAGAGCTGGACGGAGTCACTGACATGATTTCACACCTTGACCTGTCCTTTCTCTTCTCGGCTTCCAGGACCCCAGACTGTCCTGTCGCCTTCTCATTTGTTGGCCAGTCCTGCTCAGCCTCCCATGCTGGTTCCACTTTCTGATCTCTAAATGTTGGAGTACCCTAGGGTCCAGTCGTCATTTTTTTTTCTCTTCTTTATCTGTAGTCTTTCCCCAGGTAATCTCAAAGCTTTAAGCATGATTCATTTTGCTGATCATCTCCACATTTATATTTCCAGTCTTAACTTCCCTTCTGAACGCCAGACACCTCCACTTGATGTCTAATAGGGATCTCAAACTTTATATGGCCAAAATAGACCTCTTGATTCTCCATCATCCAACCCTAGTCCTTGCTATTTTTTTAAAAGATTTTATTTATTTACATGAGAGGGAGAAGAGCGAGAGGGAGGGAGGGTGAGAGAGAGAGAGAGAGAGAGCACACAGAAGGAGAGGGAGAAGCAGCCTCCCCACTGAGCAGAGAGCCCTATGTGGTGCTATATCCCAGGACCCTTAACCGAATGAACCACCCAGGCGTCCCTAGTTCTCCCTATTTTAGTCAATGTTATCCACTCAATTGTTCATGCTAAAAATCTCTAGGAGATATCTTGAGTCTACCCTTTCTCTCTTCTCTTAATATCCAATCCATCAGCAAGACCTAGCAACACTATCTCTGAAACACACCTCAAATCTGTCCACTTATTTCTACTTCTACCACCACTGCCCTGGTCCAAGCCACCATTTTTGCTCATCTGAATGTTTACAATCTATTCTGAAATAGTTGCCCAGTTTACCAAGTGCCCTCTGCAATCTTTTTTTTACATTTATTAGAACTTTTATATAAATGTATGACACATAAATAAGAAATGCATTTGATACAGAATTTTTTATTTTAGAAAAATACACATGTGTATGTAAAAAATAAAATAAAAACTGAACAAAGGCCTACAAGGATACACACATCTATGAGGCATTTAACTTCTTAGAAAGAAAATAGGATAGAAATGAAGGACAAAATGGACTTAACTTTTACACATACTATTTCCTTATTTTATTAAAAAACATAAGATCTTCTCAAACTCAACACCCAAAAAGCAAATAATCAAGTCAAAAAATGGGCAGAAGACATGAACAGACACTTCTCCAAAGAAGACATACAAATGGCCAACAGACACATGAAAAAATGTTCATCATCATTACCCGTCAGGGAAATTCAAATCAAAACCACACTGAGATGCCACCTTACACCAGTTAGAATGGCAAAAATTGACAAGGCAAGAAACAACAAATGTTGGAGAGGTTGTGGAGAAAGGGGAACCCTCTTACACTGTTGGTGGGAATGCAAGTTGGTACAGCCACTTTGGAAAACAGTGTGGAGGTGCCTCAGAAAATTAAAAATAGAGCTACCCTATGACCCAGCAATTGCATTCCTGGGTATTTACTCCAAAGACACAGATGTACTGAAAAGAAGGGCCATATGCACCCCAATGTTCATAGCAGCAATGTCCACAATAGCCAAACTGTGGAAAGAGCCGAGATGCCCTTCAACAGATGAATGGATAAAGAAGATGTGGTCCATATATACACTGGAATGTTACTCAGCCATCAGAAAGAATGAACTTTTCCATCAGCATGGATGGGACTGGGGGAGACTATGCTAAGTGAAATAAGTCAAGCAGAGAAAGTCAATTATCATATGGTTTCACTTATTTGTGAAACATAAGGAATAGCATGAAGGACGTTAGGAGAAGGAAGGGAAAAATGAAGGGGGGGAGGAAATCGGAGCGAGAGATGAACCATGAGAGACTATGGACTCTGAGAAACAAACTGAGGGTTTTAGGGGGGGGGATGGGTTAGCCCAGTGACGGGTATTAAGGAGAGCACGTACTGCATGGAGCACTGGGTATTATATGAAAATGATGAATCGTGGATCACTACATCAAAAACTAATGATGTATTGTATGGTGACTAACATAACATAATATAATAAAATTAAAAAATAAATAAAAAATAAGAACTTGAAATGAACATTTCAGTATGTTAAAATGTCAATTCTTAGTTGGACATTTGGATATTGTTCTTTGTAAATTTCTTCTAATGTTCTCAATTAAAAGAACATAAACACATAGAAGGGAAGATAAAGAACAGGAAGTTAAAAGGGAAATATCCCTGAGCCCAAGAATGCATTAAAAATTTAAATATATCCTATGCATAAACAGGTGGCAAAATATTTCAATTTCATGAAAAAAAAGGAAGTCCTGCTCTATTCCTTATTTTAATTGGAATATTTCTACTTGCCTTCACACTGTACAAAATCTTAAAAATGTAAATCATATCATAACCTGTTTAAAGTCCTCCAAAGGCTCACCAACATGTTTAGAATCAAACTCAAATTCTTTCTCAAGACCCACAAAGTCCTGCCTTATCTAGCCTCTAACCATCTCTCCATCCTCCTCTGCTGGCACTCTGATTATCCAATTCCCAGCCATGTTTCCCTTCACTCTGTCAACCACATGTTCGTTTCCACATGAAGCCCCTTTCCTCCTACACATAGGCAACATTTTCCCCCAGAATCTTCTTGTCATGCAAGCCTCTCCGCATATGACAGCCTCAAAGAGACTTCCTTTAACCAAGTGATCTAAAGGAACCACCCAGACATTCTTGATCATATCACCGTGTTATAATTCTCTCCACAGCACTAACCACAATCTGATCTTTCACTGTATGTTTATGTATTGGATTTTCTTCATTGCATCTCCTTCATCCCCCATCCTCTTCCCAGAACATAAATTCTATGAGTGCAGAGGCCATGTTATATCCCCAGCACCAAGAACTGTGCCTGGCATACAGAGGGTGTATTAGTTTATTATTGCTGCATAACAAATTACCATCATTTTAGTACCTTAAGCCAACACACCATTTATTACTTCACAGTCCTACAGGTCAGGAGTCCAGGCTCAGGGTGGCTAGGTTCTACAACCTGGTCAGGGCATTGAAGGCTGAAATCAAGGTGTCAGCCTGGCTGAGTTATTTTCTGGGTAGTCTGGAGAAGAATCTGCTTCCAAGTTCATTCAGACTGTTGGCAAATTCCAGCTCCATGAGGCTGTAAGATTGAGGTCTTCATTCTCCTGCTGACTGTCAACAGGGGCCATTCTTAGCTCCTAGAGGCTAACCACATTCCTTACCATGAGGCCTCCTCCATCTTTCAGCCAGCAACTGCATGTTAAATCCTTCCACTGCTTTGAATAGCTGATTTCCTCTTCTATAACCAGCTGGAAAACTCTTTTCAAAGGAGTCATGTGATTCAATGAGGCCTACCTGGATAATCTCCAGATCTTAAGGTCAAGTTGCCAAGTAATATAACCCAATTGCAGGAGCAAAATCTATCATATTTATAGCCCTGGGGATTATTTGAAACATGTACACCAGGGGCAGGGAATCTTGGCACCCATTTTAGAAATCTGCCTACTGCAGAGGGTATTCGCAAACATTTGCTGAATGAAAAAATTGAATAACAGATGTGTTCATCTAAAATCAAAAATAACTTCACCAATGTCAACATTAAAGTAATTATGATTCATAAAGATGTCCCTGTGACATCATGAAAAGGTTAAACTGGGTATGACTGCCATAGTAAAGACAATCCAGCAAGGCAAGGCTATTTTTGATTTACAGTTTGGGACTCAGAAAGATAGATTCTAGTCAGCTGGTAAAGTTTAAAAAGATGGAAACAAATATAAGTAAAGAAAAACCGTAAGCTAATTGATAAGGGTTGGTTTCCATATGACTCAGCTACTTTCTAGCTCTGACTTTGGTCAATTTATTAAACATGTCCAGTTCAGTTTTTTCTTTCTAAAATGGGCAGCAATTTGACAGGGGGCCCAGAGGTTTAAATTATTAGAAGTATGTACATTACCTAGTACATTTTCCAGAGAAGAGCATTTTCTTGCTAATTAACCCCCAGTAGTCTGAAGAAGTTAGCTGTTTAAAATGACAGTTCACAGACTTGCTTCATCCAGGCAAGGTTTTTCAGTGAAGTTGCAGGGTAAGAGAGAGAGTAGGGGTATGTTCTAATGTCAGAAAATGAGTCAAAATTCTGGAAAATCTCCTTGGAAATAGGAAATTGCCACACTAAAGGCTTTATTTGTTGGCAAATTTAGTGCAGTTTCATTCTAGTATTGGGGAAAAAGTCTTATTTCTTTAGCTGGTAATGCAAGATAATTGACCAAAATTTAGAGGATATATTGAAGAGAAAGAGAGGGAGAGAGAGGCAAGCCAAGAAACAGACTCTTAACTCTGAGAACAAACATGGTTACCAGAGGGGAGTTGGGGGGGCTGATGGGTTAAATAGGTGATGGGGATTAAGGAGTGCACTTGTTGTGATGAGCACCAGTTGTATGGAAGTGTTGAATCACTATATTGTACACTTGAAACTAAAATCACACTGTATGTTAACTAACTGGGATTTAAATAAAAACTTTAAAAAAAAATACTTATCTTTAAATATTTCAATCTCAGCACAGGAAGGGACTCCTAACATAAGAGACAACATAGTGGAGTGGAAGTAAATTCCAGCCCTGCTACAATGGTTCTATGACATTGGACAAGTTTACATAATCTCTCTGTACTTCAGTGTTCTCGTCTGCAAAATGGGAATAATAATTCACCATAGGGCTGATGTGAGTACTAAATGATTTGGTATGTGTAAAATGCTTGGAACTATGCCTGGCATGACATAAATGCTACAAAATCTTCATTGAACAAAAATTCCACCTTTTTTTTTTTTTTTTTTGATGAACTAGTGTATCAATTCAGGCTCTCTGAGAGACAAGCACCAAGAATGGACACAAGAGGACAAGAGGTTTATAGTATAAGGGAGAAGGGAGCAGAGGTGAACAGGTGAGAGCATTCAGACCATGACACAGGTCAAACACCTGTGAAAGGAGAGAGGGAAGGAAGGAGGATTGACTGGGAAGAGCCTCAGACCCCCGTCCAATTCTCAGAAAGTCTCAGCCAGGCCAGTGGGGGAGTCCACAAGCAAACACTGCCCGTTGGAGGAATCCCATGTCAGGCAGGAAAGTCCTGGCTCTGGTGCCCCAGCCTTGCTCAGATGTCAGCCGGGAAGAACCTAAGGCAAGCACGGCCTTGGCACCGTCAGATGGGAATGGTCCAACAGCGGCTCTCAGCTGAGCTCTCTGCAGCAGGTTCTCTTGAAGGGAGATATAGGTGGCTCACCTTCACAGCCACCACAGCCCCTGGGACTGCATTTGTATGAGTGAAATGCACATATGATACAATGTCTGCTGAGCAATTTTTGGTTAGGCCATCACTTAAAGAACACTGCTAAGAAGCTGACACTGTCCTGGGCAGCTAGCAGGCATTAAGGCACACCTTTCTGCTCCTGAGGGACCAGCCAGGAGGAAGCAGCTGAGGCCAGTGTTGGCCCTCCAGTGGGATCCATCAATAGGGAAAGTTGGTATATCGCTGATTGAATGTGTGTGGAAACTAATGCATTGAACCGTTACTGGATTAGACATTCACTGAGCATGGGCTCCAGTGGTGAGCAACCACCTTTTGCATGAAGCCAAATTCAGGCATAATGTGTGTGTGTGTGTGTGTGTGTGTGTGTGTGTGTGTGTGTATGTATGTGTGCATATGGGTATGTGTGTATGTACATATTACTTAGAGGCCATGTTGCTTTCACTCAAAAGGAAAATAGCTGTATTAGTTCCCACCAAAAAAATAACTATTCTTGGACCTTTAATCACCTACCCACTTTATTGAATAGAAGATTTTCATTAAGAACACTGGCATTGCTTTTTAGCCACCAAAATTATAATATTGAGACTTCTTTGAAAAGCATCAATAATTTGGTGACTTTCTAATTTTTCCCTCTTGAAATGAGCTCACAGACCACATTGCAAAGCTCAGCATACCCAGCTGGCCCTCGACCTGTGGGCTGACCACAGCTCTGTTCTAGACCTTGCACTGCGATGGCAAAAGGGCATAGAACACAAAGACTCAGTGCCAAATGTGGGAGGACATAGCCTGTTGGGAAAAACAGACAAGGACAAAGAGCCATGAGAGGTCTTTAGAGGTGCTTTGGGAATTCGGAGAAGTGAGCCTTGATTATGGGAACAGTAGTGGTTAGCTGAGACCTCCAGACAGCCAGCCTTGACAGGCTACTGTGCACAGCTGACAGTCAGCTTTTTCCTCATCTTACTGCAAACCTTGGCTTTTGCTTAATCTTGGCTGTCCCAGCACAGATGGGGTCAGTGTGATCCTTGCCACCCCCAGTCCCGAAGTGATGCTATCATTCATTCACCCATCCATCCATACCTCCTTAATCAAGGTCATAATTAAGCACAGAATTCATTTAGATCATAGTTCGTGCTCACATCAGTTACCTTACACAATAAAAATCGGTTTTGTTATATTAATTTGCAATATTAGCCCCTCAAATCACTTTGAGAGTACATGAAAACATAAAGAAAGTAAATTCCAATAATTATAAACGACCTGTTGTCTCAGCTATATTTTGCATCGCAAGGTAGAAAGGGCACGACTTGGTGTCAGAATCTCTGCATTTGTTGTGGATGGGCCTGGACGACTTTCTGAGCCTCATTCCCCACAATCTGAGAAGTAGAGCTAGCAATAGCCATCCTGAAAAGTGTTATATATGCAAAGGGCAAGTATAGTGATTGGATTAGAGTAAAATAAAATGTAGAAAATAAATGTATACATATGCAAAAAAGGGAATTTTGATTTTTTTAAAGATTTTATTTATTTATTTGTCAGAGAGAGAGAGAGAGAGCACACAAACAGGGGGAGCAACAGGCAGAGGGAGAAGCAGGCTCTCCGCTGAGCAGGGAGCCCGAGGCGGGACTCGATCCCAGGACCCTGGGATCATGACCTGAGCCGAAGGCTGACGCTTAACTGACTGAGCCACCCAGGAATCCCAGGAATTTTGATTTTTAAAACTAATCTGGAGGTAGGAAAAGTCCTCCTAAAGAAGCAAAAAAAAATCAGAAATCATAAAGGAAAAGTATAATAGCTTTGAATACATACAAATTATTAACCTCCATATGGTAACATATGCATGAACAAAATTCTTAAAAAGCACATAACAGACTAGGAAAAAAATAATTGCAATGTACACAACTAACAAAGATCAATAGCTATAGTATTTAATGAATTCCTTCAAATTAATAAGAAAACTACAACCCCACAGAAAAATGACCAACTATTATATATGAACAATTCACAAAAGAATTACAAATAGTCAATCAAGATCTGACAACATTCTCAGCTTAGCTAGTTCATAAGGAACTTAGATTTAAATAATGAGGTGATATCATTGTTTTCACCCACCATATTGACAAGAAATCTTCAATATTGATAACATACCTTACAGAGAGATAAATGGGAAAATGGGTACTTTTATATGTTGCTATATATGAGATACTATGAGTCAAGATACTATGCAGCAGGCTTCACTCTTATGACTCTTGGCTCTAAATATGGGGGAAAGCCAGCTTGAGCTAACTTGAACAAACAAACAAACAAAAAAGGAAATTATTATTATAATCATTAAAAAGAAATTGTGATGTGTCAAATCTTAGTGCTGCTCATGGGGTTTGACTGAGACCCCCGGAACCAGACACACAGACTGCATTTGGACTCATCCCTTCTGATCCTCTCTGCATGTTAGCTTCACATTTCTCTTTCTTGGTGTTGACTGGTTTTCTCCATTTGTTGGAAAACATGGCAACCAGCAGATTCTGAATTTTATGCCTTATGGGTTCAACCAACAGAAAATTACTAATTTAAGTTTCAAGTTCAAGGAAGGGACTCACTGGCCCTGATTAGAACCAATGGCCACACCTGGACCAATAATTGATAACCTGAGAGATGGGATTCTAGGACCAGCCCAGCTTGAGTCTGGGCCCACTCTTGATGCCATGCACTGCAGCAAAAGATGAGTACATTCAACTTGACAACTCCCACCAGAAGGATGAGAGAAGGCATAATTCCTAAAAGAGGGGAATGCTATTCCCAAAAATATATATATATGCTAGCCAGATATAAAAGCAGTCAAAATATATAGGCATAAAATATCTTTTTAAATTAATTAGGCAATGAAAAGATGAATTAGCAGTTGATTAGAAGTATTCAGCACTATCTATCAAGATTAAATGCATATAACCTTATGCCCCTAGTTCTACTTCTTGTCATTTACCCTAAAAAAATTAACATTTATACACAAAAAGGGGTTCGTTAAATTATTAATTCATTCAACAAATATTTTGTGCATATCGTGTGCCTGTACTGTTTTAAGAGCCGAAATAATAGTAGTAAAAGGAGAAAAGTTTCTGCATTTATATTTGAGTGGAGAACACAGATGATAAGCAAGTGATTGGCACATTGCAATTGTTTATTATTAAGCGTTCTGTCCAATTTCGATTTCTAGACTTCACAATCTCACAATATAAATGTATTTTCAATTGATGCTCAGGGAGTTTTCATTATCTTCAAAGCTCCATTTGTGATACCACATACACTCGCAATTGGAAATGGTATCAGGTTATGTCTAATTTTTATGGAATTGTACACTTTACAAAGAGCTTTCACATTTACTATCTCATTTCTCTCATGCACCAACACTGTGACTTAGGTAGAAGAGGCAGGCATTATTATTATTTTGACCAGTATTGAATCTCCAGAGCCAAGCAAAATGCAAAGTGTAAAGTAGGCCCCAAATAAGAGTTGGTTGGAGGAATCAAAATTAAAAGACACAGCTAAGGACACAGAGCCACTTAGGTCACATAGCAAGTCATCTAACCTAGAACTGCTAATTCCAATTCTCGGATTTTCTCCAGCCACATGATGTTTGTAATTTCTATAATCATCTAATCATAAGATTTTAGGTACTCCCATTATACTTTGTAGCTGCCATTCCTCTGAGTTTAAGGACCTTGGAGTTTTGCTTTTTCGTTCTGAAATAAATCGATATTTTGTTGAGAGTCAATTCATAAAACATGAACTACTCTCAGAAAACCTGGGAACCAAGAGCAACTAGAGCTTACAGGATGGGGTATAGAAAATAAAGTTGGTAACACTCAGATCGGAGCCTCCTGAGTAATCTAAGACTCATGTTTTCATTTTAAAAATATATGTGTGACTTGGACAAGTCACTACCTCTCTATGAAATGGGGTGATTATTCTAATTGAATGCTGATCCCTTCTGGCTCTGAAATGTGATGTTGCATCAACTTTTTCAGCCACGCCTGCTGAATAATTGTGGACATCAAGGGTTGTGTTTTAGTTGACCCTGAAGGGCAGGGAAGGGATACACATTGCAAAACAAAGTTATTTCAGGCAGTTCTGTGAGCAACTGAGTGTGTTAGGCTCCACAAGTTGCAAACTTATGATAGAGAACAAGAATTAATTCTTTTACATTATAAAATGACTCAACAGAGGAGAATTTGTTTGAGCCCGCCCTCCTCCATGGAAAAGCAAAGACTCATAAACTAGGACATGACTGCAGACGCCTGGGTAGAAGTAACAGTTGTGCACAACAGAAAAAGAAAATCTGTTCTTAGCCAATCACCTGTACTAAAAGTCTGCTGGCTGAACCAATCCTGAAACAGGGTAAAACACCATTAGTTACATCCTTCCAGATTACAAAAAATAACAAACACACAGAGCCCCTCCCCTAATTTTCATGACAGCCTTCTGCAGTGGAAAACGTGTGGGTTTTGGAATATCAAAAAACCCTGGTTGCAAACTCCACGCTTTGCCCTGAATAACCTTGGGTAAACCATTTAATCTACCTAACCTCAAGTTTCTAATCTACAAAATTATGATAAAAATATTAACTTTCCAACATTTTTAGTCACGGACGCATTTAAGCCGCTACTTGAATCCTGACACCAAGTAGATGCTGAATAAGTATATGGATGTACCACAGTGTGTATGCCTATTCTATTCTATTCAACTTTTAAGGGATATCTGAGTTGTGTCAAGTTTTGCCATTATAAATATGGCTTCTTTGAACATCCATATACAGGCTTTTTGAGTGAACGTATGTTTTCATTTCCCTGAGATAAATGCCCAGAGCAGATTACAGGGCCGTTATATGTTTAGGTTGGAAAGAACTTGCCAAAGTGTTCTCAAGAGTGGCTGTACAGTTACCAGTCACTGTACTGTCACTGTTTTTTATTTGAGCCATTCTGATACCTGTGTAATGATATCTCATGGTTTTAATTTGCATTTCCCTAATGCTAATGATGTTGTACAATTTCCATGTGCTTATTTTCCATCTGTTTATCCTGTTTGGTGAAATGTCTATTCATGACTTTGCCTATTTTCTAACCGGGTTGTTTCTTTGCTATTGAGTTTTGAGAATTCTTTATATAGTCTAGATATTAGTCCTTTGTCAGAGAAGTGGTTTGCAAATATTCTGCAAGACAAGTCTGCATCTCGCCTTTTCATCCCCCAATGTCATTCCCACAGCAAACTTTCTAATTTAGCTATCCAATTCCTTTGCCTTCACAAGTAAATCTTAGAATAATATCTACAAAAAATATTACTGAGATTTTGATAGGAATTTCATTAAATCGGTGTATGTTAGGGGAGAATTGACATTTTTTACTATACTGATTCTTCCAATCCATGAACATGGCATTCCTCTTCATGTATTTAGATCTTCTTTGATTTCTTTCATCAGTATTTTGTCCTATAATACTTCAACATGCATGTCCTGTACAAATTTGTTTTATTTCCACCTAACTATTTAATTTTGTAAGCAATTGCAAATGGTATTATATTTTAATTTTGGCGTCTGTGTGTCCATTGCTAGTTCATGAAAATATGAGGCAGTTCAACGAGGATACAAGGCAGTTTAGGAGGATCCTGAACTCCTCCCTCAGTTACAACAAATCTACAGTTACATATGCAACAAATCTCTTTGAGAAAAGCCTGAAAACTAGCTGAACAGATCCTCCACAGCAAAGGATACAAAGACCACATCTAGAGGAGTAGGAGAGGCAGAGACAATGTCACCAAACCCCCGCCCCCCAACTGGCAACCCACAGTCTGGCAGAGTCACGAGAGATCGCACACATCAGGCACACAACTCCTGGGATCTATACCGGAAAGACGAGCCCCCAAAACAGCTGGCTTCAAAGACCAACAGGGCTTGCATGCAGGAGAAACACAGGGCTGTAGGGAATGGAGATTCCACTCTTAGAGGGCTCATGTGCAGACTCATTCACTCGGGGACCCTACAGAAAAGCAGCATTTGAAAAGCGCCTAGACCACATCTGAACTAGATTCATTTGCCAACCTTAAGTCAGCCATGGGGAGCAGAAGCCTGTTGGGACTCTCTCTGGGGATGGAGGTGTTGGCAGGCACCACTCTGGGTGTTCCCCTCCACCTTGCAGGTGCCAATGTGGGTGGTAGCCATCTTCACACTCTTCCTGCTGGCTAGCCCCATTGACCATCTTGCTCCCACTGGAGCCTGACCCCTGACCCTGGGCAGCACGCCCCCCCCATTCCTCCACACTGTTCTTGAGGGCTCGAGCTTGGAAGATTCAATATCATTCAAATGTTCATGTTATCCAAAACAATTTAAAAATTCAATGCAATTCCTATCAAAATTCCAATGGCATTTTTCACATAAATAGAAAAAATTGAAAATTTATATGGACCCACAAGAGATCATACAGCTCAATAAGAAAAAATAACCCAATTAAGAATGGGCAGAGGGTCTGAATAGACATTTTTCCCAAGAAAATATGGTGTTCAACATCACTTACAGTCGGGAAAATGCAAATCAAAACCACAATGAGATAACACCTCACACCTGTCAGAATGGTTAGTATCAAAAAGACAAGAAATAACAAGTGTTGGTGAGGATGTGGAAGAAAGAGGGTCCTGAGCACTGTGGTGGGAATGTAAATTGGGGCAGCCACTGTGGGAAACAGTATGGAGGTTCTACAAAAAATTAAAATTAGAAATATTCCACTTCTGGGTATTCATCCAAAGAAAATAAAACACTAATTCAAAAAAGATATATGTATCCCTATAATCATTGCAGCATTATTTGCAATAGCCAAGATATGGAAACAACCAAAGTGTCCATTGATAGATAAATGGATAAAGAAGATATGGTATACACACATACCCACCCCCCACACACATATACACAATGGAATACTACTCAGCCATAAAAAAGAATGAAATCTTGCTGTTTGTGACAACATGATAGAACTTGAGGATATTATGCTAAATGAAACAGGTCTGACAGAGAAAGGCAAATACTGTATGATTTCACCTACACGTTGAATCTAAAAATCAAAACAAATGAACAAACAAAACTCATAGCAATACAGAGGACAGATTGGTGGTTGTCAGAGGGGACAGAGGTTGGAGGGGTGGGCAAACAGATAAAGGAGAACAAGAGGTACAAACTTTCAGTTAGAAAAGAAATAAGTCATGGGGATGTAATAATCAATAATATTGTATTGAATATTTGGAATTTATAAGAGTAGATCTTGAAAGTTCTCATCACAAGAAAAAAAAATGTTTATAACTTGTAGGAGGACAGAGGATAAGCCTTATTGTGATGATCACTTCACAATGCGTGCAAATGTTGGATCATTATGTTGTACTCCTGAAACCAATACAATGTTGTATGCATATTATGCATCATATACATGTATATATGTCAATTATACATCAATTAAAAAATAAATAAATAGAAAAACAATTAGTTGTATGGTTATCTTGTATTCTATCATCTTTCTGAACTTTTAAGTTCTACAAGAGGGTTTGGGGTTTTATTATTTGCTTTTTGTAGATGCCTTAAATTTTCTATACAGGCAATCATCATCTGCAAATGACAGTTTTATTTCTTCCTTCCTGATCTGTGTGCCTTATATTTCTTTTCTTGTCTTATTTTCACCAGCTAGAACTTCAGTATTATATTGATTAAGTGTGATGAGAGCTAACATCCATGTCTTTTTCCCAATTTTAAAGGGAAATTTATGAATAATATTCAGTCATTCACCACTAAATGGTAACTGTAGATATTTTGTAGGTTCTTTTTATCAAGTTGAGAAAGTTCACTGGTATACCTATTTTTCTGAAAAAAAAAAATTTTAATCAAGAACAGGTATTGAGTTTTGTCAAATGCTTTTTTCTGCATTGGTTGGCAAGATTATATAATTTTTCTTCTTTACCTGTTAATATAGTGAGTTACACTGATTGATTTTTCAATATTGAACAAGGCTTAAATTCTTGGTTAAATATCATTTGATCATATATATTACTTAATTTTATTTATTTTTAATATATATTAAATACTCTATTAAAGATTTTTTGTTTCTTTTATTATTTTGTTGAACATACCTTGTTAAATATTTTATATATTTTAAAGATTTTTATGTTTATGTTCATGAGGGATATTCATCTATAGTTTTCTTTTCCTGTACTGTCTTTTTTGAGCTTTCATTTCAGAGTTAATATTAGCTTCAGAAAATGAATAGGGAAGTGTTACCTTCTAATTCTGGGGGGGAAAAGTTGTGTAGAACAGATTTATTTATTTATTTTAGAGAGAGTGAGAGAGAGAATCCCAAGCAGACTCTGCAGGGCTTGATCCCACAACCCCAAGACCACGACCTGAGCTGAAACCAAGAGTCGGAAGCTCAATAAACTGCACTACCCAGGCATCCCCGGAATGGATTTTGATTATTCTTCAAGTGTTTGGTAGAATAATCCAGTGAAACCATCTGAGCCTGGAAATTTCTTTTTTGACAGTTTTTAAATTACCAATTCAATTTCTTTAAGTGTTATTGGGCTATTCAAATTATCTCTCTTATCTGTGTGGAGTCATTCACTTATTATCTTTTAAATGCCTGTAGGATCTATAGTAATAACCTCTGATGCATTCTTTATATGGGTAATCTGAATCTCCTTTCTGTTTTTGTCAGGCTTGCTAGTGGCTTGCCAATTATATTGATCCTTTGTAAGAGCCAGTTTTTTGTTCATTGATTTTCTCTACTTTTCTGTTTTCAGTTTTATTAATTTCTGCTTTCATCATTATTATTTTCTTCTTTCTGTTCACTTGGGTTTATTTCTCTCATCCTTTAATTTCTTGATGTGAGAGCTTAGATTATTAATTTGAAACTTGTCCTATGTTCAAATGTAAGCAGTTAGCATTAAATTTTCCTCTCTGCACTATTTTAGCTGCACTTCACAAATT
Source organism: Eumetopias jubatus (assembly GCF_037043125.1). Taxonomy (NCBI): domain Eukaryota; kingdom Metazoa; phylum Chordata; class Mammalia; order Carnivora; family Otariidae; genus Eumetopias; species Eumetopias jubatus. Next base: position 191,331,825 of record NW_028274808.1, on the reverse strand, counting down.
TCAATATATTTTACTTTCGTTTTCTTCCAGTTAAATATGTTTTTAAAAATTTATTTGTTTAGAGAGAGAGAGAAAGAGAAACTGTGTGAGTGGGGGCAGGGTCAGAGGAAGAGAATCTCAAGTAGGCTCCCCGTTGAGCATGGAGCCTGATGCAGGGCTTGATCTCACAACCCTGAGATCATGACCAGAGCCTAAAGAAATCTTAACCTAAAGTTGGTTAAGCATCAACTGAGCCAGGTGCCCCATCTGTGTATTTTTTTTAATGTCCCTTGAGAATTCCTCTTTGACTCATGGGTTATTTAAAAGTGTGTTGTCTAATTGTTAAGTGGAAATTTTCCTGTTACTTTTCTATTAATGATTTCTAGTTTGATTCCATGTGGTCAGAGAACATGCTCTGAATAATTCTCATTCTCATAAATTTGCTGTGGTTTGTTTTATGGCCCAGCATATGGTTAGTGATTTATTATATGTCTCATGGGGTGCTTGAAAAGAACATGTATTCTGTTGTTGGGTGGAGTGGTTTGTAAATGTATATTCCATCTTATTGGTTGATGGTGTGGAGTTCTACTATGTCAATGATTTTCAGTCTAGCCATTCTATCAGTTGTTGAGAGAGGAATGCTAAAGTTTTTGATTTCTTTGTTCAGTTCTACGAGTTTTGCTTCCTGTAAAATAATTACTGATATATTAGGACTTAGGTTTGCCATTTAATTCCATCTTTTGTATCTTCTGTTTTTCACTGTTTTCTTTTCTTGCCTTCCTATGGGCTACTGAAACACTTTCAGAACTCAATTTTGATTTATCTGTGATGTCTTTGAGTATATCTTTTTGCACAGTGTTTTAGTGGCGGCTCAATATGATAGATACAGAATTTATCACAATTTACTGGTGTCAACATTTTACCAGTTAGAATGAAATATAGAAACTTTACTCCTCTTATGTCTCTTTACCCTACTATACTCAAAATAGAATTGTCTTAAATATTTCCTCTACATACCTTTAGCACCATATCAGACTGTATTATTATTTTTGTTAAAACTGTCAAACATATTTTAGAAACTCAAAAGACACCCTTTTATGTGCTTACCACATTCCTTCTTCCTTCCCTAATGTTCCAAGATTCTTTCTTTTTGTTTAAAGAACTTCCTTTATCCATTCTTTTAAAGTAGTTGTCCTAGTGACAAATTCCTTTATCTTAGACTATTTCCTTTTTATTCCTGAAGGATATTCTTACAGATCTAGAATTGTGGATTAATAGTTCTTTTCTTTCAACAGTTAAAAAAAAATGCCATGCCATTTTCTTTTGGTCTCTGTGATTTCAAATGAGGAATGTGCTGTCCTTTGAATGGTGTTTCTTGTATAGTTAAGGTGTTGTTTCTCTCACTGCTTCAGGAGTTTTTCTTCAACTTTCAGATGTATGACCATAAAGTATCTTGGTGTGGATTTTTTCTTAGTTCATCCTGTTTGGAGTTCACTCAGCTTCTTGAATCTATAAGGTTTATGTCTTTTGCCAAATTTGGGAAGCCACTATTTCTTCAAACACTTTCCATTCTCAACCTCTTTCTCCTCTCTTTGCAGTACTCTAGTGACACAAATATTAGGTCTCTCGTTTTTGTCATAGAGGTTCCTGAGTCTCTGATACTTTTACTTTAGTCTATCTTCTCTCTGCGTTAAGATTGAGAAATTCCTATTTTCTTTCTTTGGATTTGCTGATTTTTCCCTCTGATCCCTCCATTCAGCTATTGAGTCCATCCACTGAGCTTTCTATTTTGGTTACCGTATTTTAAAGTTCTAAAGTTTAGGTTTCTTTATAGCTTCTGTTTCTTTGCTGAGACTTTCATTTTTTAATTTGTTTCAAACATGTTTATAATTGCTCATTGAAGCATTTTTATGATGGCTGCTTTAAAATTTTATCAGCTGAGCAGAAGGGACAGAAAAAAGAATTTGTAAACTGGAAGAAAGAACAATACAAATTTACCAATCTTAACAACAAAGAGAATAAACTGAAAAAAGAGATAGACACTCAGGGACCTGTGTGACTATAATAAATGTTCTAACATTTGTATCACCAGAATATGGAAGAGAGAAAAGAAAAGAAAGCTGAAAGAAATAATATCTGAATACTTCCCAAATTCTAACATTTCTGTCATCTTGGCGTTAGCACTCATTGTCTTTATTCATTGATGTTGAGATTTTCCTGGTTCTTGGTAGTATAAGTTATTTTCAACTGGAACGTGGACATTCTTAGTATTCTGTTAAGAAACCCCAGATTTTACTTCAGCTTTCTGTTTTCATGAGCTTTCTATGGTATTTCCTCAGTACTGCCAGGTTGAGATAGACAAGGTCCTCACTTGGCCTCTGTTGACACCTGAGGAGGACAGGGCAGGAGGCTCCATGATACTACTGGGAAGAAGTGGGATATCCAACTTCTCAGTAGGCCTCCTTCGATAACCCCAAAGGAGAGGAGTAAGAGTGCCTCATAAATGCTCTCCACACACCCTCCAATGTCACCACAGCGGTTGTATGGTCTCATTACCACTAGACACTGGTAAAATCTTGACTATCCACTAGCTCCTCTGAAATCAGCCCACTAAGTGTCTTTCCCACAGTCCTACAGCTAGGAGAATTGGAGTGACATATTATCTGCAGGGAGGAGAGGGAGGTGAACCTCATTACTGTAGGTTGTGAGTACAAGTCTAGGTTTCACACATGACACTGTGGTTGGAATGGGGGGCAGAAGGAGAGTTCATGCCTACTTAGCAGGAATGAAAGTCCTTTTCTAATGCCATCCAGTGAGTGGAGGGGTACCTTGTTATATCCAAGCTAGGGTGGAGCCCTAGGTTACCCTTGGTGTTTGCTGACATGGGTAGGGGGTGGGGCCACAATCTCGTTCTTACGTTTGGCTAGAGTAGAGCAGCTATTGTCTAAAAATTATCTGTGTTGTGAGACTACCCTTTTCTTGGTCCTTTGGTTTCAGAGAGCAGGCTTTTTGGGGGGCTTTCTTTTCCCTGTACCTGTTAGCTTTTCAGTGTTCTAACTTCTCCAATTCCAATTTTGACACATGTAAGGCAAAAAGAAAATCCAAGGACCTAATTTACTCATTGTTCCTTGGGTTCCGAGGTCCCTAGACAGTTTTTCCTCTTTGCTCACCTAACAGACATTCTATGTTTGCTTTATATATAATGTCAGGGGTTATTAATTGTACTCAGTGGGAGGAACAGAGAAAAATCATCTATCTTCATGGAAGTTGAAGTTATGAATATCCATCTTTATTAAAATGTTATTACAAAAACAGTTTTGAGTCACATTAAATAAAATGTGAAAGCTAGAAAAAAGAATTCTAGATGATTTTGCTAATATTAAAGTTGCAATCACATGCAAGATTCAGACTTGGAAGTGGTACTTATTTGCTCATATCTGTAGCAAAGGCATGTAGATGTCTGGCCAATGATCCAAACTAAAAGCTAGTCTTGGTAAGCAGATAAATAACTGCCTTTGGGTGTGTGGTTTGATGCTGCTAAGTAAGCCAGCCTTCCTCAAATAAATCCTCTCTCTGGCTAGTGCATAGCATTACCAGGCTTAAGCTTTATCCTCTAGCTTATGTCTATAATACCTGTTGAAATATAAACATCCATGGAGAATATATGGTACTATTCTAGACCCCAATAGTGCTGCATGCTGTGAGAATTTGCCAGTAGAGAGGAGCAAACAGATACTTAACAGAACCAATTAGATATGAGGACTGGTCATCACAACCCCCCAAACATGTTCTTTTAGACACACATACACAGTTACATACATAATCTCCAAAATAACAACCAAATGAACAAACAAAAATACCCAATTTAAATGGCACTTTGGATTATAACTAATATATTTGTTGACAGCTGCTTGGTGTGTTCACAAGGTGCCAAGAAGTTGGGTGCAATATGTCCTCCACACTAGCTGGAAGAAAGATTTGGTCCCCTCTGTTCTCTTGCAGCCAATTCAGGAGCTAAGCTCAGTAAGTATTTATTAAGCATGTACTATATGACAGGCATCAGATTATGTACTAGGGATAAGAATTTATAAATCTCTTCTCTATGCTTTCTCTTAGTTGATGGCTCTTACACCAAAGAGATGTTTCTAGGAAATTTCAATTCTTCTGCTTGGGGGTGTCTAGGCAATTGGCTTTCTTAATCATTCATCTGTACTGCAGTTTAGAAACTGTTTTCCCTTATCCCAACACACTAATTCTTGAATAAGGTAGAAACCTCACCTATTGTCCCCAAGCAGAAGAATTGGAGTGAGGTCTTAAATAGTGGCCTTTAACCCCCAGGCCCAAGACACTTTTCACACCACACTGAAATGCTGCTCAGCTCCTGAGAACCATTTTCCCCTTAAGCTCTGTCAGTCTTTGGTTAAAATCCCACCTTATGATTATGTTCATTTTTCTAAACGCTTCCACCAAACCAAAACTCCACGAGGGTGGGGACTTTATCATTATAATTCATTGTCACTTTATACATCTGTCCTTGTTGGTATTCTATTAGTATTTGTTGAATTAACTTCAGAGACTGCCAGAGAATCTAGATTCTGAAGTGAAAAAATAACCCTCGATGCTCTTCTTTGTGATTAATCGACGTGGTTCACTCCCTTCCTAGCTTAGTGATCCCAGCTAAATTAATAAAATTCCCTTAGCTTAGGGTTCTTTTTGGAAAATGAGCATAATAGTGCTTACCTGACAAGGTTGTTATGAATATAAGAAATACTCAATAAATGGTAATTATTTAAAATATGTAAAATTTCTAAGACACTCTTTGGTTTGGAGCAAGCCTTCTTCCCTCCCCTCTGCTGGATAACAAACTTCATGAGGACAGGAATATGACCATTTATAAACCATAGCACAGTGCCTTGTACTTATCAGCCACTGGAAAGAAATTTGCTAAATGAATGGGTAAAGAATACAATACTGCAAAAGGATGTTTAATTGTCAGTGTTACAAAATATTTAACTTTACTAAGAGCAAGTTAGTACGGTATTTTGGCAGTTTAGTAAATCTATGTATATCTTCTAGACTAAAATAAAGTATATGATCACCAATCACTCTGAATCTTCTCACTTTAACACATTTACTCTATTATTTATTTTACTTTTGAAGTCCCCATCAGCTCCCTACAACTTGCCTTTATCCTTTCCTGGGAACTAATCATTCATTCATGCATGCAATTAACATTTACTGAGCACTTACTGTCTACCACAAGCCAGGTTGCAAAGATTCATAAGACTCTCTCTCTGCCTCTAAAGGATTTATATGCTACAAGGAAAAACCAATGCATAAACAATTTATAATTAATGGAGGTGTTATGATAGAAGTACAAAAAAGTGCTATGGTTGTAAGAGTGATTCATTCTGCCTGGGGAGTTTGCTTATGGGAGTGTACATGTAGGGAAGTGATTTTTTTTTCTCTTTGTAAACTAAATTGACTTACTGGGAATAAAAATAGTTTCCATTTGTGTAATACTTTGCAAAATGCTTTCACATCCATTTATTTATTCTTTTTATCCTCACAATGAAGGCTCTATAGTTTAGTGATTTTTTTAAAAAAACATAATCATCAAAAAAGGTAGCTAAGAGGCCAACAGGTAAATAACATGGAAATTTTTTGAAAGCCCCTAGGTAGATGATACAAGCCAAAACAGAAGCAAGACTTTGTTAAAGTTTCACAGAAATCATTCCAAGAAGAGTTAATAGCAAAAACCCATTCCTTCCCCTTCATCCTCAGTGCCATGCCTGATCTACCATCTTGCTTGTGGGTTATTGTAACAACTCTCTAAGTGGATTCCCTGATTCATATCTCAACTCCCTCCAAGCCATTTGCTATACTGGCCATAGATGATAATTTTTACATACACATGGAACCATGTAGCTTTCCTGCTTATAGCTCTTTTACTCTATAGACCTCCTCACTCCCTGTAGTACAAAGTCTGAATGCTTTTGCTTACTACATGAAACTCTCCATTGTCTAAACCTACCAAATTCTTCAAATTCTTTATTGGTTACTCTCTTCCAACCATTTTATTGATTTTGCTCAAAGCCATCATACTATTTCCATCTTTATGCCTTTTTTGGTCTGTAATGCCTTAGCTCTCCACCTATTTGTCTAGTAAATGATGATAGGCATAGAAAGTGTGCAATTTTTGGTAGTTTTATGGTTTTATTAACACAAATATGACATGTACATAAGCTGTCTATTCATTTTCTTCACTGCACAGCTTGACATTGGGATTGCTGACTTTGATGGACAGCTGGGCTGCTCTTTCCACAGTGGCTTGGTGGTTCTTGGAGGAGACATTGTGAGCAATCTCTGCACAGTGAAATTTGTTGCACATCAGCAGCATTTCAAGCTCCTTGACATTGTGGACTAGGAACTTCTGGAAGCCACTGGGCAGCATGTGCTTTGTTTTCTTGTTGCTCCTGTAACCAGTGTTGGGCATCAAGATGTGGCCCTTGAATCTTCTGCACACCCTATTGTCAATGCTTCCGGGTTTCCATCAGTTGTGCTTAATTTTTTGACACATAGGTCTGATTGGTGTTGGATGAATTTCTTGAGCCTCTTTTTAATGATCTTACACTTCACTGGAGGTCTGGGAGCGACCGTGATATCGAGTAAGAGATGGCTGCCACTTCCACAGGCAGCAATGAGGAAGAGAGGGGTGAAAGTGTGCATTTTTTATACAGTTTATATGTAGACTTATTTAATAGCAAAATCTTGGCAACCCCATTTGGCTCTTGTTTTTTGTTTTTTTTTCCTTAATTCATTACTGAATGAAATACAGTTTGGGAACCACTAATCTAGTCTTCTCTCTCTCTCTCTCTTTTTTTTAAGATTTTATTTATTTATTTAGAGAGGGAGAACATGCATGAGCGGGGGAGGGGCAGAGGGAGAGGAAGAGAGATTGCATCTCAAGCAGACTCTGCACTGAGCACAGAGCCAGCCTCAGGGCTCAATCTCACAACACTGAGATCACAACTTGAGCCGAAATCAAGAGTCTGATGCTCAACCAACTAAGCCACACAGATGCCCCTAGCCTTTTCTCTTTTTTAGGAAAAGAAGGAAAAAGATCTTTATGGTTTTTCTAATTACATATCAAAGATTCATGATTATTTATACTCATTTAACATAGAACTATTCTTCTGAGAATATATTCTGTGCCATGTGCTAAGGCACCAGCCAGGGATAAGTTAAAACAAGGCAGGCATTAATCTATCATGGATCTTATATTCTGTGAAATAAACAGACAATAAAATTAATTAATTAATTTAATTTTATGGATTGGTGGTAAGTGCTATTAAGGAAATAAAGGATGGCTTGAGAAGAGAGGTACTTTGGAGCAGATGGTCCATGAAGATCTCTATGAGGAAATCACATTTAGACGAGACATATGAAAGAGGAGAAGCCAGCCATGCAGTTGAGAGAAGAGTCTGCTGGGCCAGGAGAAATCTTGAGGTCTTTGAGAAACTGAAAGACCAGTGTGGTTGAGCGTGTGGAAGAAGGGAAGAGTGGTACAAGTTCACTGTGGATCATGCAGGACCTCGTAGGCCAAGGCAAGGAAAAAACTGAAAGAATGTAAGCAAGTGAATGATGCACCTGGATGTAACAGATGATACAGGATAAAGGATTATAAAAGGGCAGGAGTGGAAATGAGGAGACCAGTTAGGAGGCTATCATAATGTTCATAAAAGCATCCAGTATTCCTGAAACCTTGAAGCTCAGATATTATGTGATGAACTGCAGGTAATTTTTAAAACATGATCACCATACACAGGCGCTGTGTTGTTTAGGTCCTGGAAGTGGATTTTCAGTGATGAAACTTCTCTTTGTCTCTCCTGGTCTGGCCTTTGCCTGCTTCTCTAACCTTGTTCTAAAGGCTGCACTTCACACTCATCCCCCATTCAGGCAACCTTCTCTCCACTTCCTCCAACATGTCCTACTGTTTTACTCCTTCAATCCTTTGCTGCTTTTGCTGATCCCTCTTCCTGAGGTGCTTTTCTCATTCTTCTCTGATCATCCCACCCCCAAGCTACACATATTTTAAGGCTTAGTTCAAATACAACCTCTTCTACGAAGCCTTTCTGAATGTCCCAGTTTGAAGTAACCATTTCCGCTTTTGCACATGCTTATACCATGAACAGATGACCTTTTTTTTTTTTAAGAGAAGGAGAGAGAGAAAGGAAAGGGGGAGGGGCAGAGGGGGACAGAAAATCTTAAGCAGGCTCCACACCCAGTGCAGAGCCCGATGTGGGACTCGATCTCACAACACTGAGATCACGATCTGAGTCAAAATCAAGAGTCAGACACTTAACTGACTGAGCCACCAAGGCACCCCCTTTTTTTCCCTCAGATGGCCATTTTTAAAACCATGTTTGAGTCTTCATAAAGGCCATGAACCCTTGCCTTGTTTATTTATATATGTATTTATTTAATTATCAGCACCTGGCATAGAACCTGGTTATTTTAAGTAATTTCACTGACTTAGAGGAATGGAAGGGAGGAAGGGAAGAAAGAAGGAATGACATCCTTTTGTATGGTGTTTGAGGGGTGCCATAAGTGGGCAAGAATGCACCCATGGGAATTGATGGCCCTCATTTCAATAAGATCAACAGGAAAACCATCCCAGCACAAAGCCAGCAGCTTCTCATAGACCTGAGACACCATCAAGACTCTGCTGCATAGAGAGACCTTGCTTCAGATTTCAATGAGACTCAGTTATCTGAGTAAGTAGAAGAATCCCTCAAAACTACACAAAAGAGGGTTTATTTACAAAGCCTGTAAATTTTCTAGCTCTCCATTTTTCTAAATTTGTTCCCATCTTTGATTTTCTAAAGTCCCGCTAAAAGACTGAAGTCTTTTCAGTTTGGTGGGAACAAAGTCATTGGACTCACAACTATTTTAGCCCAGCAGATTAAGAGTAGGAGCTCTGGGATTCTGGCTCTACTATTAGCTCTGTGGTTTTAGGCAAGCTGCTTAACACTTCTCTGCCGCAGTTTGTTCATGTGTGAAATGAGGACAATAATAGAGTTTTTACCATAGAGTTGTAAAGTGGATTAAATGTTTAGAATAGCACTGTGCGTGTAAGAGAGCACTAGGTAAATGTTAATATTTAATATTATAAATTGTTAACAGTTAAAATTATGCATTAGTTAACATATAGCCAAGAACTACTGAATTCCTTTTCTTCATTCCATCCTTCCTTAAATAGGAAGAATGCAGGTGCCTCTGTTTTAATTACCATAACATTGCTTATTTTAGAAGTCATGGGATTAAATATATTGGCTACATTGAGGATATATTTTCACCTTCTGCATAGATATGTCTACACTTAACTTACAAAATAGGAGATTTTTCATCTTTGAATCCTCTGTGGTATTTGTTGCTTCAGAGTCTATATTGGCAATGGTGAAACTTGGCAAGATAGCCTAACTTGTATAATGGCAGAGAAATGGCAGAACAACCTTGCCTATGATTCATAAAATTTAAATAAGGCAGTATCTGTCAGACACACCAGGACATTTTTTTTCTATACTGGACTGAGCTGAACACAAGTATAAAGCTTATTATCAATCTCATTTTCAGTTCCTTTGAAATCTTTTTATGAGTCTCCCCTATCTAAGGAGACCAGCCATCAGAGAACAGTCTATGTGTCATAGGGGATTAGGTTAAAAAAATGCTTACAGAAATTCAGTATCCATCGTTCTCTTTCCATTCTATTATTAAGAGGGCATATCTTATCCTCCTTAATAAATGAACCACAGAAGGCTCTAAAGAGGGTGGGACCTTTAGACAGGCAAGAGATGCCTGATGTTTCACCATGGACAGATTCCAGATTATGTCCCCAAGAAGGATGAATAAATAATAAGTCAATAGATCATCTTTCATTTACATTTAAAGTCAACAAACCAATATTTTTTTACACATGGGTTGTGACTAAATTTGAACACTCATGATTATTCACAAAAGAGAAACTATGCTAGTATTCACAAGCAATTTGGACCCACAGACATCTCACCGTCTTACCAGAACCAAGTTCCTAAGTCCCTCAAGGAAATAGAAACTGCTAGCCAAAGAGTTTTCTTGCTTTTTCCACAGCCCCTCTCTCCAGATTCCTCTGGACACCTGCTGAAGCAGTCCATCTTCTTGAAGGTTAGGGAAAACAACTGGACTCACAGTGAGCAAGACTGAAACAGGACATGGGGTGTAACTCAGGAGATGGGGGTTTTGCTTGGTTTTGCCATTTCCTAGCTGTGTTTCCTCATGAATTCAGTTAACGTTAACTTTCATTTACTCAATAATGATATTGCACCCTCCCTCCATCTCACAAAGTTACCTGAAGATGTTAGAATTTTCTAGAAAATGTTGTTGTGTAGAAATTTCTAAGCTGCAAAGTGACATGCAGATGTCACTCTGACTCCACTTGTTCCATAGCATGGGAGTTAGGTGCAGGTGGCCTCTTGTGTTAGACCACCTGAGTTTAAATCCAGGCTCCCACCCACTAACCGTGACCCTGAACAAGTTCATGCTTCCGTTTCCTCATCTGTGAAATATGAAATGGAAGGGCACTGCATGGCACTTAGAACAATGCCTAGAACTTCAAAAGCATTCTATAAAAGTTTGGTTATGATCCAGAAAGGATTTTTTTTAAGTGGCTACCCTTTGACTATGTGTGAGTTTGCAGGATGCCAAGGAATGGATAAGATCTACATCCCACCTTTGGAGGTCTCACAGACTTGTGAAGAGCGGACACTCAGATAAACAAGTGTTATGATGGAGATACAGTGGGATAAAGCATAGGGTACAGATTCACTCCTAATCCCCTGCTCTGTCTTTTTGCTCTTACTCAGTTTCCCCACTCTCCCAAGACAGATTATTTTGATAACTGCATCCATTGTCATGGCTTCAGCTATCAATGGCGCATGAACAGAGTCAAGACCCCTAGCTCAGAATTCCACTCTCACTGCAAGATATGTCCATGTAGCTTACTCTTTTCCCCCTGTACCTGACCCTGTACCTGTTTCAACTAACCCTTCAACCTCATCATTGACCAAACTATGATGATTCTGTCACAGAAATGTTACACCCCACTTCATGACTCCTATACACACCTACTACATTCATCTTAACTGTTACAGGAGCTTCTTCAGCATCTTGATGCCTGTAGTCTCAACCTCCCTTCCCCCCTTCTCTCCCCATTCAGTCACCTGAGTTATTCTAAAGCTGTTATCTGTTCACAATAATCCCTCTAGGAAATCTTCAGTGGTTTCCTATTGCTGATCCTGCAGTGTCTTCTTAGGCCTATAGGACTTTTAACATAAGTCTCAGGCTCCTTTCTACTTTTTTGCATACTTCTCAGACCTCAACACACAAAAAAATTCAACGCATCTTTCCAGAACACATCTATACCCTCTGTACCTCTTCACTTTTGCTCTTGCTGATCCTTCTATTTCAAATGTCTTATCTGCCATCCATCCATCCACTCACCTTCTTTCTCATCCTTCAGTGTTCAGCCCAAATTCCACCAACCACATATCACTTACCCTGATTAGTAAATCCCTCAAGATCTATTGTTCTTTCATATGGATTTACACTTCCATGTATGTTGAACCGAATGAATTGGCAGTTTTTGGTAAGTCAAAAATGGTCAAATAGCAGTAATTTAATATATTCCTCTTCTGATAGCATCTATCCCACTTCATTAGACTTCTTAATTTAAATGTATTCCTCACGTACCCCGTCTTCTTCACCATTGCATGCCCAGTGCCCAGCAGAGTGCCAGACAAGAAGTAGATGCTCACAAAATACTTACAGAATTCAAGGTGATTGCTATGTATGGATCATAATACTTTGTTGACTTCCCTTAAATCTTGGTCTCAATCTTTCTCTCAGGTTCCTGCGGTCTGACAAGGGAAAATCTAGTCACTTGGGGCTATCTTCTCAAGTCAGGACTGAAGAATCCCCCCTGCTTTTTCCATCAGGGCCTACCTACCTTTCCATTTCTACCTACCAACTAATAATTACCTAACCCACATAGGGAAAAATCTACCTCCAGGGCCATCCTTCTTTTAAGCAGTAAGTATATAATTTGTAATGTTACTATTCATTATATTCATTCATTCACTCACTCACTCACTCATTCATTCATTCAGTCATGGGGATCTGATTGGCACTGGGAATATAGCAGTAAACAAGGCAACTAGAGATGATGAATTTGAAATACTTTGCTCTTTGTGCCTAGTCTTCAAACATTTTTCCTCAAAAATCACCCAGAGATATTGTGAACATTTAAAAAATCTTGTATATTTGAAGTTTTTTTATATTTTTTTATTAACATATAATGTATTATTTGTTTCAGGGGTACAGGTCTATAATTCATCAGTCTTACACAATTCACAGCACTCACCATAGTACCTACCCTCCCCAATGTCCATCACCTAGCCACCCCATCCCTCTCACCCTCCTCCACTCCAGCAACCCTCCGTTTGTTTCCTGAGATTTAGAGTTTCTTATGGTTTGTCTCCCTCTCCGGTTTCATCTTGTTTCATTTTTCCCTCCCTTCCCCTATGATCTTTGTCTTGTTTCTCAAATTCCTCATATCAGTGAGATTATATGATACTTGTCTTTCTCTGATTGACTTATTTCGCTTAGCATGATACCCTCTAGTTCCATTCATGTCATTGCAAATGGTAAGATTTCATGTTGGGAAAATTGGACAGCCACATGCAGAAGAATGAAACTGGACCATTTTCTTACACCACACACAAAAATAGACTCAAAATGGATGAAATGTGAGACAGGAATCCATCAAAATCCTTGAGGAGAACACAGGTAGCAACCTCTTTGACCTCAGCCACAGCCAACTTCTTCCTAGAAACATTGCCAGAAGCAAGGAAAGCAAGGGCAAAAATGAACTATTGGGGCTTCATCAAGATAAAAGGCTTTTTGCACAGCAAAAGAAACAGTCAACAAAACCAAAAGACAACCGACAGAATAGGAGAGGATATTTGCAAATGACATATTTGAACAGTTTTAAGTGTTTTATACATTTGGGATGCCCAGGTGGCTCAGTCGGTTGAGTGTGTGCCTTCGGCTCAAGTCATGATCCCAGGGTCTTGGGATCGAGTCCCACTTCGGGCTCCTTGCTGGGCAAGGAGACTGCTTCTCCTTCTGCCTACTGCTCCCCTGCTTGTGCTTTCTCTTTCTCTTTCTCTCTCTCTGACAAATAAATAAAATCTTTAAAAAAAAAAAGTGTATTGTACATTTTAAGTCACCTAAAAATTTTTATCATAAGTTCAAATTGTTGCAAAGGATGTAATTTTAGCATATACTTAAACATAATGACTATATCATTTCAAATATATCCAATGAAATTTGAATATTATAATAATTTAATACCCATGACTAGCTCTTAAAAATATACTAAAAAGTTATTTGGAAATTTTAGACCTTTCCTTTTTCTCTTTGAGCTCACATTTCCAATATACTTTTTCCCTGGATTTTATACATATACATGAAATCAAAACTGTGGAACTGCATATTTAGCTCAATTTACAGAAATTGCCCATCATATATCTTATTGGCAAACCAATAAGCTAAATTACACTTTCAGAAAAATTTTGCCTTTATCTTTTTAGTTCAAATAAATGTACTAATAAGCATTGCAATATTATAAAAACATTGAGAAATAGGTTACAAAATGAAACTTGTAGGATTATGAAAAGTAGTCAAGTTTAAAATAATATAGGTCTAATATAAATAATACATGTTCATAAATTGTAAAAGATGAATCAAAATGCTAGTTCTCATTAACCAATTTGTAATAGAGTGATGAGTGTACAGCTTATGAAATAATGATGGTGTCGTTCTTCCAATAAGAATGTGTGTCTCTCTCCAGTTGAAAGACAGAGAATGGTAGAATGAAACAAACTTGATCCAACTACATGCCATCTGAGAGACCCCCTAGATGCAAAGATACAAATAAGTGGGAAGTAAAAAGATAGAAAAATATGTACCATGCAAACAGTATCCAAAAGAGAGCTGGAGTGGCTATACCAGTATCTGACAAAATAGACTTAAAGACAAAAATTTGTTCCCTAAGACAAAAAAAGCGGGGGGCGTAGTGATAATGAGACAACCCATCAGGAATACAAAACAGTTAAAAACACAATGCACCTAACAACAGAGTCACCCAAAACATGAAATAAGATACATAAATTAAAGGGAGAAATAGATGATTCAACAATAATATTTGGAAACTTCAATAACCCACTTTCAGTAGTGGATAGAACAGCTTGGCACAAGATCAACAAGGAAATAGAAAACTTGAATACTATAAACCAACTAAATGTAACACATATCTATAGAACACTCTGGTCAACAACAGCAAAGTAGATTTTTTTCTCAAGTACATGCGGAACATCCTCGAAAATAGAGTATATGTTAAGAAGCTATAACACAAATCTCAATAAATTTAAAATTTTAGTATGTTCTTTGTCCACAATAGAATGAAGTTACAGTCATAATAACAGAAGGAAATTTGAGAATTCACAATATGTGAAAATTAAACAAAATGCCCCTAAACAACAAATAGGTCGAAGAAGAAATCACGAAGCAAATTACAACATAGTTTGAGATAAATGAAAACAAAACACAAAATACTACAACTTATGAAACTCAACTAAAGCAGCAATCAGAGGGGAATAATGCTATAATGCAAGATATAATGCTTGCATTTAAAAAGGAATAAAGATCTCAAATCAATAACCTAAATTTCTGCCATAAGAAACTAGCAAAGAGATGAATAAACTAAAACCAAAGCAAGCAGAAAGAAGATCATAAAGATTTAGAGCACAAACAAATGAAATAGAGAATAGAAATAATAATGAACACCAATGAAACCCAAAGTTAGCTCTTTGAAAAAAATCAACAAAATGACTTTTAGCTAGGCTGACAAAGAAAAAAGTAAAGGACTCAAGTTACTAGAATAAGAAATAAAAGAGAGGATCTGGAAACCAACCTCACAGAAATAAAAAGGATTGTAAGGAAATACTATGAACAATTATATGCGAACAAATTAAAAACCTAAACAAAATAGATATATTTCCAGATAGACACAAACAACTGAAACAGAAGTAAGAAGAAATAAAAAATCTGAATATACCTAAAATAAAGGGATTGAATTAGCAATTTTAAAACTTCCCACAAAGAAAAGTCTGGGCCCAGATGGCTTTACTGGTGAATTCTACACAATTAAAGAAGAATTAATACCCATCCTTCACATACTCTTACAAAAAATTAGAAGAAGAAGGAACATTTCCCAACTTATTCTATGAGACCAGTATTACCTGGATACTAAAACCAAAGACATCACAATAAAACTACAGACCAATATCCCCTATGAATATAGATGCAAATATCCTCAACAAAATACTAGCAATCCAAATCCAGATAAATATATTAAACAGCATAACCAAGAGGGATTTTTCTCAGAAATGCAAGATTGGTCTAACATCTGGAAATCAACGTAATACATTATATTAATAGAATAAACCACAGAAACCACAATCATCTAAAATCGTCTAAATAGATGCAGAAAAAATAGTAATTACTCATATCAATTACATGATGAACTAATAACATTTTGCATGTGTTGAGCTAAAATATAATACTCGAGTTAATTTCACTTGTCTCATTTTCTTTTTTTAGATGTGGCTACCAGAAAATTTCACATTACATATGTAGCTTGCATTTGTGGCTCACATTACATATCTATGGGACCAAGATGATCTAGATGTATCTTTGAAGACCAGGACTCTAACAGCATTGGGTATCTTTTGTGCACAGCTCCCTGTATTACTTGCCAGAGGAGAAAAGTGACACTGAGAATGGTTAACCTGCCCAGGTTAACAAACTCCACCCTGTAGGTATGAGACTTGATACTGGAATTCGGTTCTGTCCTTAAGCTAGAGTATGCCCTGTTTACATCATCTTCCTTAGGCATCAAGCCATTACCATCATTTATGTGCATGTTTTGGATAATTGTTTCATTTTGTTGTTTTCTTTTTGCTTTTGTTACCCACTGACCCCCCCCACCCCCCTACCCCCCAACCCCCCCCACCCCCCACCTGGCCAGGACTACCACTGAGTTCTTCTATCTGGCCTTTGAGTCTACTCTTTCCTTTAAGTTGCATGGCACATAATAGCTAGGAGTTTTTGTTCCTTTGTTTAAACATCTATTCTGTGTCAAACATTATAGAAGACTCTCTACTTAAAATATTGCTAATCATCTTCACAACCCACACTTCACAGATGATGGTTGTTGCTCCCTTCACTTTCACAAAGAAGAGAAAACTAAGATCCCCAAAACTGTACTGCTAAAGTTACACAGGAACAGAGGGAGTTGGGACCGAAAGCCAGGTCTCTGACTCAGGAGCCCTTACGTGTCCAGCATATCCCTCTTCCCTGACTCCTAAAGTGAGAGGAATATGGATCAACTGTGGGCCCTAAAACACATTACTATTTATAGATATGATTCATGTACTTATGAAAACTTTCTAAAGTTTTTTTATTCAAATTTGTCTATAATTATTTTCTATTGAAAATTGAAGTCTATTTTTCTTCTTGTTATGGATTATGTTCTGCAAATTTAATACAATGACTTACACTTATACATGAATTTTGGATATAAGATGATATAAACTCCTACAGTCCTACCTGGCGTACAGTAAAAGTGAATTGATAGCAGTAAGGATGAAGCACTAATCTGGGCTAATATTAAAATATCCACCTTGAATGTTACTCAGACATTGTCTTTATACTTAATCCTTATATAAAGGAGGGAGGTAATGCCTGGTACAACTAAACTTCATGATTTTTCTTTGTTACCAAACATTCAGAGTTGCAAAAAAAAAAAAAAATTAAACTTTTAATCTTTCTAAGATTCTAAAAATATTAAGATCAAATTTGATAGATGCAATATTCTTCATCCATACAAAGTTTAAATATTTAATATTTAGTCAAAATGCTTCTCTACTTTGCAGAGCATAATTTATCAATTGAAAGAGTTAGCTTTCCAGAACGAAAGAAAAGAATTAAATCAATATATCCGATATATACTGCCAGGCCTCATTATTCTAATAGAAGAAAGTATGCACATTTGAGAAGCATTTCTGAATTTTTTGGGCTATGTATTTTGAAAACAAAATGCTGTCATTCTGAGATCACTACTGCCAATTGTTATTCATTCAGTGAGGTGTTACTGAAAAGTTTTAAAGCATTACACTTTCCATCCCTTATGCTTTAGTAGAAGTAACAACCATTGTTCTTAGGGCCTGTCCCTGTGGCTGTGTTTGGCTCAGACATGTTGCATATCTTTGGTAGCCCAAGGGACAGCTAATGGAGCAGAAGCCTGAGCAATGAGGAGATGGGGGCTTTAAGCCCAGGCTCTGCAAACTACTGGAAGCAAATTACTTTGTTTCTAGGCTTTGGTTTTCCAACTCTAAAATAAGAATATTATTTGCTTTATCTAGTCACCAAGTATACTGTGACAAGTTAAGGAGATAAAAAGTGAAAATCCCTTTTCCAGCTAGGATTACAATGTGTTTCAGCCGTGTGATTTCTTCTGCCTTCCTGAGTTTGCCTTAGCTCAATATTCAATATTCATCCTGGGGCTCCACCCATGACCAGTCCAGCAAGTCTATGTTGCAGCATGTAGGACTCCAATTTAGTAGGTCAGTTTCGGCCTAGAATCTCACTGTTTATGACTCTGTCTAGATAATTAGGGCCAGGAATTATCACAGCTGATATTAACAGCCTCTGTGATGCCACAGAATAGTGCATGTGTCTTTGGTTTTGCTCTTGGTTGTATCCCGAGGTCCTAGTGCAGTGTCTGACACATAGCAGTCACTCAATAGATAGTTTCTGGGTACATAAATGCATCAAGAAGAACAAGGAAAAGAAAGGAATATATAAGGCATAGCCAATGCTTCCAAAGATTTATAACCTAGTCAAGGTGACAACACCTAAAAATACAAGTCAAGAAGTGATAGAACAGTTAAGTCAGTCTACGTGCCAATGAGCATGTGGCAGGAATTACTGCAGAGGTTGACAGCTCCTTTACTGGAGTTAGATGACTTATGTCCCAAGCTCCACAAAGGGTGACATAAACTGTGAATACCTTGTATTGTGTTTGGCGCCTATACATTAGCAGCAGGGAAAGATTCTAGATATTTTCCCTTGTCAGTGGATTCATCTTTGGATAGCATAACAACCAGAATGGAGTTTTCAGATTGGTATTACCAAAGAAAACAATGGGAAGGGGAGTGAAATTTCGTTGTTCATTGTTATGATCTGTTCTTTTTTTTTTTTTTTCTTCCTCTAGCAAACATAAGTCACTAATATTATGGTTCTCTAGAAAATGGCATATCTCCTTATAAGTGTGCTTTGGAAACACTTTTCTCCTTCCCTTCTTTCTTCTCTCCTTCCCTTCTTTCCATTGTCTCTCTCTTCCCCTTCTTTTCATTTTTCCTTCCTACAGCATTCACTGGGCAATTCACTAATCTACAAACATTTACTGAGCCCTTGTGTTCCAAGTAAAATGGCAGGTAAACGTATGTAGAGAGATAGATAAAGGAAATTCCATGACCTAGAGCAACTCAGAGTCTAAAAGGGCAAATAGCCAAGGAGACAGATAATTATTGTCCATGTGACAAGTGTTCTAACAAACAAAAGTTATTATGACATTATTGTCAGAGAACATAGAAGAGGGTTTAACTCACTGTCCAGGGAGAGCCAAGAAAGGCTATAGCATTGGAACTGTGTCCTGAATGGTAAGGAAGCATTAGCTGATGAAAAAAGGTAAGAGGCATTCCAGAAAGTAGACACATCATGTGCAAAGGACCAGACCTATGAAAAGACATGTCTGATCCAGAGGATTGGGTACTATGGGGAGTGACAGGTGATAAAGGCAAAGAGGCAAGTTGCAAATAACTTTTGAAAGGTCCTATTCACCAGCAAGTTTGGATGTGATATGGCAGAAGCTAGGGAGGTGCTTATTGACCAGGACATGTGGCAGGATTATAGTTGTTTTTTGACACCATTAAAGGGAAGAGATTCAGAGAGGAACTGGTAGGAAAACCAGTTAAAAGGCTGTGCAGTAGGGCAGGACAGAGAAAAGACTGAGAGTTAAGGCACAGGTCGAGGAGTGGACTGAGGGGACAACATTTGAGCAGTGTTTCTGCAATAGAATTAACAGAGTATGGTGACCAATTGCTTTTGGAGGGTGAGAGAGGGAAGAGGAGGATGACTCATGTTTCCAGCTCAAGCAACTTGTGTAATGATGCCATCAACCCAGATAAGGAGCAAAAGAAGAGGAGTGGGTCTGGGGGAAGATGGTAAGTTCAGGTATGGACATATTGAATTGATATGTCTGAGGGACATCCACATCAAGCTGGTTAATAGGCAATTGGAAATACAAATTTGGCCTCTGGGCTAGAGAGAAATTTGTTAGACATTAGCATAAAGATGCTATTTGAAAACATGATAGTGGATAAGGTCACCTAGAAAGAGTATATAGAAGTAGAGAAGAGGACCAAGAATATAAGCCTAAGGAACTCCAACATGTAAGGGATATGTAAAGAGAAGGAAGGCAATGGAGGACAGTATGAAGGGAAGTGTGGAAAAGTAGAAAAAGAACCAGAAGTATTAAAGATGGTGGTACTCTGGGGTGCTGTGTCAATTAAGCAACTTGAAGGTGGACAAGGCCAATATGGGCCTTAATTTTTTCCCCCAACCCAAAGCCAGGCCAATGAGCTTCCAATGAAGACTAACCCTTTCCCATTTATAGGCCGAGTAGCAGTAGGAAACCAGCAGCTTGGCGGCTCAGCATCAAGCTGGCCTCACGGCCATTCTATGTGAACTCATTCTGTTTCTATGAGCTGGAGTCTTGACTCCTTGTCAAGAGTGATAGGGAGACTGGAGTGGAAGGAAGGAGTTGCTATTTTATAATAGTGGTCGGGGAAGAGACCACTGACCAAATGAGCTTGAGCAGAGACCTAAAAGAAATGAGACAGAGACACCAAAAACATGAGAGCGAGCCCTGCTGGTATTTAGGGGACAAGTATTCCAGGCAGTGAGAATCACAAGGGCAAAGACTGAGGCTGACTTGGCCTGGTGTGTCAAAGAAATAAGGATTCCATTGTGGGTAGAAATGGTCAGAGGGGTTAGTGGAGGCAGGAGGCAATCCTGAATAACCATTTGGTTATTGAAAATCTCTTGACTGTTATTCTAGGAAAATATAAGTATTTAGTCAAGAAAGTTGATGTGATCTGTCTTCCATTTTGAAAGGAGCCTTTTGGCTACCGTGTGAATAGACTGTAGGGAGGGAAGATCAGAAGCTGCGAGGCTAGTTAGGAGGTAAGAGCAACAAGCCAGGGAGAGATTACATTGGCCTGGCCTGGTCTGCTTGTGGTGGGTGTGATGAGAAGTGGTTGGATTCTGGATATAATTTAAAAATAGGACAAGTAGCATGCAATAATGGTTTGAATATGCTGTAAGAAAAATAAAAATCAAGGATGACCTTTTAATTTGTTATTATTATTATTTTTATTTTGGCCTGAGCAACTATAACAGTGGAGTGCCATTTACCAAGATGGGGGAGTTCAATATTGGACCTTTAAATGCAGGATGGCTAGGAGACTGGGATGTCTATGAAGCCATGTCCTGAGCAGGTGTCCACTGGTGCACCAGTGGAGGGGATGGCCTTAGATGGGAGTGTGGGGTCTGGGCAGGCCCTCCATGTAGCAGGAGGGAAGAAGGTGTGTAGGAACGGATGCACAGTGGAAAGGGTACAGTTGAAGACCTGTGGAAGTTCTCCTAGAACTGCTTCTATTTTCTCAGGAAAATAGCCACATCAGCTGAGAATGAGGGGAGGAGAGAAGGTGTCAGGAGGCTTTGAGATAGAGGCAAAGGTGTGAAATAGTCTTCTAGGACAGTGTTAAGAAATTTCAGCTCATGGCCTAATTCGTGGGACTTAAAATAAACTTAGTGATTTGAGATCAATTTAGCAATTTAACACAGTACATAGAATTTAAAAATAGAATTTATTGCATGTATAAAGAGTAAGAATTTCTTAAGGTGCATGGGTTGTGTGTGTGTGTCCTAGGTTGTAGCTTAATATTTTTTAAAACACTGGCCCAGAACAATGGTAAGCAATGAACAAGAGACTGTCAAATAAGGACAGGGACTGAGTTAATGATCATATGGTCAACATAGAATATAGCCTTATAAGATTTTGGCATTGTAGCTGCTAGAGGACCACAGTCCCTCCTCTCTCACCCACCTCCACCTCCACCATAGGAAACCTTTCTGTCTGAGTATTTTCAATGATGGGATGCTCACCAGTTTAAAAGATAGAGATTTCAGGATGTAACTTTCTTCTCTATAAAAAATGAGGTCCTCACAACACTCTGAGATATTAAAGTGGTGAGCAGAGGTCTGGCATTTGGATTTTGGAATTTGGTGTACTTAAAATGAAATTTGACCTTATTACATAATATTAAATGTGATGGCTTTTCTCTGTTTTGGAGATCTCTAAATCCTCCAAAACAAAACCAGTATCAGAACACCAGGAAATCTTGTTTTTAGCCCAGAATGGCAGCATTTGGCTTGTAAATGTATGCTCTCTCTGTCCTCCATATATTACACTAACTGCAATTTTGGTGGATGATTGAGCTAATTTTCATGCCTATATTTTCTTCCTCTTTCAAGATTTGTTGTTGGATCTGCAGATGATTCCAAATATAACTTAACTTAGAAAAAAAGTGTTCATTTTTAAGACAGTCTTAAAGTCTTCAGTTGTGAAGTAGTTTTTCCCTGTAAAATACATTAATAATAATAGTTAAGAATATGTCAACAGGTGCTGTGGAAATGGCCATTTATATCTTTAATTGTAATAAGCTCAAGTTATTTTCTAGACATTGTAATTTAGAATAATAAAAGTACTTCTCCAGTTCTATGTTTTGCCTTATTAAAAATGGTTTTGAGATTATTAGCTCGAACCAATTTGCTATACACCTGACCAATTTCTGAACCATTTGAGTTTTTTTAAGATTACTTTCTCCTTTTGTAAAGGCAATATCAAACTTAGTTCATTAGACAGGATATCAGACATAAACGTAATACATGGAACATATTTTGCTTCTGCAATGTTGTTCTCTTTCTAACATGCTTAATATGATTTATGTAAATTTGAAACTGAAATAAAAGTAGAAATGAAATTGAATAGAGAATGAGGACTCATGAAAATGTACTCTGCCTACATCAGTAGGAGTGTGCATTTATGATCTATAATACTAATCTTAGTCCAGTTGTAAATCAAAATCAAGTAGAGTCTCACAAGAAAAAAAAATTGTAACCATGTGTGGTGGTGGATGTTAACTAGACTTATTGTGGTAATTACTTCCCAACATATAGATATATCAAATCATTATGTTGTACATCTAAAACCAATAGGATGTTACAGGTCAATAATATCTCAACTAAAAAAAGAATTTAAAAAATCAAGTAGTCTGGACGCCCCTCTATTGCTTTTGGGGTTAGTCTGTATTCTGGGATTCTTTCATAGTTTCACTTCTCTAAGTACCAAGAAAAAGTTAAAACTGCAAAACAGGATCATTCTGTTATTCTTTATCTAGACCCTCATGTAATTTTTTTCTCTATGTTAAATGCTTCTTTAGAAAAGGAAATACACAGGATTAATTCTTCTTCTAACCATGGAAAACTCTCCCCTTCCATTTTGCAAGCCTCAACAAGTCTGTTGCTGAGTCAGAACCTCTTTTTTCCCTGATTTGAGAAATCTTTCTCCCTTGAAAACTCATAAAGCTTAGGAAATGCTTAAATTTGATTCTCCCTGGGGGGCAGGGACAGGGGAGCCCGAACGAATGTGGCAGGGAGGAGTCCGACCCGGCAGTCCTGATGATGGCACATTAAATGGTTTTATGAAATACGAAGACTTGGAACTGGCCCAGGGTTACCATGGGAGCTCGCCTCCTAACCTATTATATGCATACATGTGTGTAGACAGCCACACCGAGCCCTGGTTAGGTTCCTGGGACTTTGCTCCTCATTGCCAAAGTGAAAACGTTTGGCGTACAGCTGGGGTTTCATGTTTGCCCTGCAGAAAACACCTTCAAGCGGCTGCAGGAAGGTCCAAACAGCACGCAGCAGACGCTAAAAACAGAAACAAGCCCGAGAAGGCTCTTTCTAGGGCGACGACGAGAGCTCCAAGTCGGGGACGTGGTGGGGCACGAGGTGTGGAGAGAGCCGCTCAGAGGTCTGCAAGGCAGACAGCGCCCACAAGACCTAGAGGGCCTAAGTACCCCCGGGCTGAGCCCTAAGGGCGGGAGGGGCCGGCGTCTCCGCTGCGCTCGCAAAGTGCAGGCCGCGCGCGACCGCCGTGACTGGGAGCCGCTCCCAGTCGCGTCCCCCGGCCTCAGTTTCCCCCGCCGGGCAGCACAGCCCCGGGGAGCGTCCCAGCGGCCAAGCCTCATGTGACCGAGGGCGGGACGGAGGTGACAGGAAGGAGGCGGGGCCGCGAGGGCGACGGGGGCGGGGCGGAGCGCGTGCGACCAAGGGCAGCCTTTGCGCGGACCCCGCGCCGGGAGGGGCCGTTGCCCAGGAACCGTCGGCGCCGCCCGCGAGCGCTTGCCCTTGTGCGCGCGCGCGGCGGGCGCTCAGACCCGAGTCCGCCGCCGGCTACCGCCACCCGCCTCCTCTTTTCCCTAGATGCCAAAGGGGCGCGAGGAGACACGCCGCTCGCTCCCGCGCTCCCCCCGCCCTCCTAGGAGCGCAAGCGCGCCCCTGGCCGAGCCTGCATATTAATGAGGGGCGGGGCGGGGGCGGGGCAGCGGGGGCGCGGCGGCCTCGCGCCCGCGCGTGCCGAGACGCACCGCGGGGGGCGGTGCGATTGTGAGGTGGCGCTGACGCACGTTCCGGAGTTCTTAAGCGGCGAGGGCGGCGGCGGCGGCGGCAGCGGTGGCGGCGGCGGCGGCGGTGCCCGAGCCGGTCTCGGGAGGCGGCGGTGACTGCCGCGAGGGCTGGCGGGGCCGAAGTAGGTGCCCCTGGCTCAGTCACGGTGTCCCTCTCACTGACTCCCCCTCCTTCCACCACGGCCGTTCCGCCCCAGATCCGGCGGCTTCCTAGGCGGGGCAGCGGACGGGGCGCGTCTCCTCCCGCTGCCGCCCGCCTGATAAATGAGGGACTTCGGGTTTGGGGTGCTGCAGACCGCCCCGCTCCGAAGCAGCAGCCCCGGGTCCCTGTTCAGCAGCGGGGCGTACCGTCCCTACGCTGCGGGGCCCGCCGCGGCCACCGCCCCGCAGCCCTCCGCCACGCCCTTCGTCCCGCTCTCGCCGCCGCCGTTGCCTGTCACCGGCATCTCGGAGGCCGCCTCCCCCTTTCCTATCCCCCTCGGCTGCGGCGGCGCGGGCAGCTCGGCCGCCGCCGCTTCCTCTTCCTCCCCGTTCCTGGCGCATCAGCAGACCATGCAGGATGAGCTGCTGCTGGGGCTGACACAGCAGCCGGCGCGGCCGCTCTCGGGGGCGGCGGCCGCGGAGAAACTCCCCAACCACCACCCCGGCGGCGGCACGAACGCGGGTGTGACCCACCTCCTCCCCTCCCAGGACTTCAAACCGAGTCTGCACCACCCCTCCTCCTCCTCCGCCTCCTCCTGCTGCTGCTGCCGCACCTCCTCCCCGCAGGACTTCAGTAAGCGGCAGCAGCAGCAGCTGAGCAGCCAGAAGAGGAAAGAGTTCAGCCCTCCCCACCTTCCCCACCCTCCGGACTCGAAGCCGCCGCCGCCGCCGCCGCCGCCGCCGCTCCACTGCCCCGGCCGGTTCAGCCCGCCGCCACCGCCGCCGCCACCGCCCGGCCCGCTCCTCCAGCCGGCGCAGCTCGCCCAGCGCCAGCAGCCACAGCAGCAACAGCAGTTCAGCGTACCGCACCCGCAGCACCTCCCGCCGCAGGACTTCGCCCCGCGGCAGCGCCCGGCCGACCTGCCCCCGCTCCCGCAGCTCCAGCCCTCGCCGCCCGCAGCCCCGCGGCGCCGCCACGGAGGCGCGGGCAGCCCTCGCAAGACCCCGGCCGCGGGCGAGGGCAGCGCCGCCGAGCCCCCCAATGCGGGCTTGGCCCCCTCGACGCCGCCGGTGAACCCCGCGCCGGGCTCCATGGAGTCCCCCAACCACCCTCTGCTCAACAGTCCCAGTAACCTCCTGCCCGGCGGGGCGCTCGGCGCGGGCGCCTTCAGCAGCCTGCAGAGCCCGGACCTTCCGCACCCGGGCGGCGGCGGGGGCGGGGGGCCCCCCGGAGGCGGAGGGGGAGGCGGCTCCGCGTCGCCGCCGCCACTGCCCGGCTTCGGCACCCCCTGGTCGGTGCAGACCGCGTCGCCGCCGCCGCCGCCGCCGCCCCAGCCCCAGCAGCCGCCGCCGCCCCAGCAGCAGCAGCCGCCTCCGCCCCAGCAGCCGCCGCAGCCGCAGCCGCAGCAGCCCGGCTCCTCGGCCGCCACCCCGGGTGGCGGCGGCGGCGGAGGCTCGCTCAGCGCCATGCCGCCGCCCAGCCCCGATTCAGAGAACGGCTTCTACCCCGGGCTGCCGTCGTCCATGAACCCGGCCTTTTTCCCGAGCTTCTCGCCCGTGTCCCCGCACGGCTGCGCGGGACTCAGCGTGCCGGCGGGCGGCGGTGGCGGCGGCGGCGGCGGCGGCGGCGGCTTCGGCGGCCCCTTCTCGGCGGCCGCCGTGCCCCCGCCGCCGCCGCCCGCCATGAATTTACCTCAGCAGCAGCCCCCGCCGCCCGCGGCGCCGCAGCAGCCGCAGAGCCGGAGGTCGCCCGTCAGCCCGCAGCTCCAGCAACAGCACCAGGCGGCGGCCGCCGCCTTCCTGCAGCAGAGGAACTCCTACAACCACCACCAGGTACGGCGGGCGGCGGCCCGGCTGCGCCGCGGGGCCGGGGACCGAGACGACGGGGGCCACTCGCCCAAGTGAGAGTGCGACTAGGGCGGGGGTGGAGAAGGGTGACAGGACTCGGGACACCAGCCCCCGGCGGGGCGGGCGAGCAGTGGCCACCGTGGGCTGCGAGGCTTGGGTAGGGGGGTCGCGCTGGAAGTCGCACCGGCCGGGCGCCCCCTCGAACGCCCGGCGCGGCGGTGGGGGCTGGGGCAGGGGCCGAATGGCGCCCGGACCGAGGGCGGCGGCGGCGGCGGCGGCAGGCGGGCGCGCCGGCTCGGCCGTCCCTCGCAGCGGGCGCCCCTGACCCGGAGGGCCGCTGTCCGTGACCCGCGAGCCCGGGCGACGCGGCGAGGACGGGCGGGGGACGCGGGGCCGGCGGCCTCGGACGAGCGGCCGTGGGAAGCGAACTTGGGAAGGAGGAACATGAGCAGCGCAGACGGTGCGTGTGGGGAGCCCGTGAGCCTTCCCGGTCGCCCAGTGAGGGGACGGACGGGGAGGTTTTCTTCTACCGAGTCTGTTTCATTCTGCACCGCGCGGCGCGAGTTCTGGCCGGGGAGGCGGTGGCCGGCCGGGACGCGCTGCCCGCCGCGCCGCTGCGCCCGCCGAGGGCCCGGCGTCGGGAGAGCACCGGCCGCCGCGCCGCGGGCTCGGTCCCGAGCTGTCAGACGCCTGCAGAGAGGAGCGGGCCCGCGGGGGCTCCCTCGGTTACAGCCGAGGTGCTGCAGGGCTGGGTTAGTTTCCGCGCCTCTTCGTGTGTGAGGAGTATTCGGTGGCTTTTAAGACAAAACTGAACTTGAATTCGGGATTCGTGTTCTATACCTCGAAGGGAGGACTCGCATTTTTTTGGTGGCCTTACCTTTTCTTGAATTATGGGGCATGTATATTTTAAGTGGGTAATGCAATTATGAAATAACACCGGTCAGGTTTTTTTTTTTTTTTATTCATCCGGGTTCTTTCTGGTTCAAGCTCTTGTTTTGTTATCTTCTCAATACAATGTTTGAACGACCGCTGGGTTGGTTAATTGACATTGAAAGAGTATTTTGTTCTTTTTTTGATCCAGTCAGCATTTATTGTAGTGATTGGTGTGTTTAAGGTCATTTTCGTGATTAAGGATTGAGAGAGAAACAAAATTGGACCTTACCCAGTGCCTGCTTACTCCTATAACTTTTTCCATTGACCTGTTAAAGTTTTCAAGGGCTAACGTTTTAAAAGGTGAATACTATTTAACCAAAGTAACAGTTAAAAGTTTGTTGAAATCAACCAGGGTAACACTTAATAGTTTTTATTTTGAATCACTGGTGTCTCCCCCAGAAACGAGAATGTGGCCTATGAGGATTGAAAATACAGAATTTTGAAATACTATTCCACTTTCCTATGATTTCTGTAGTCTCGAGCAGTTATCTTTTGTGTGTCAGGGTCTTCATTTTTTAAACTGGAAGCTTGCCACAGAAAATTATTTCTAGGTACTTTTGTATTCTTAGAGCCATGATATAGAACATTAGAAGACCGTATACCATGATTCATATTTAACTATAATCTGCTTTTTGTCAGAAGATGGTTCTCACAGTGAAGTTTAAGAGGTCACACAGCTGTCATATGGAATTTTAGATCTCACTGGAAGAGAACTTGAACACTGTATCAGTAAGGAAAGTAAGGCCCCTCAAGAATGGAGTGATTTGTTCATGGTCCCTGAGCTATACCTTTGAACTATGTGGAGGGGGCAGTGTATGTTCATGATTATATTGGCATTTAAAAAAATTTTTTTAAATAGGTACTATAGATCAAGTTCTTTTTTTTTTTAAGTTGTCATAAGAAGGAGGTTTCATTTTAAGAATACTTATAGTAACTTATTTACTTATGGCAACTGCATGGTCTGTACTTCATTTAGCTAAATGTTAGTTGTAAGCTTATTGACAACATAATTGCTAGCAAATAATACTTTTCCAAAAACCTACACTTACTGCCTCTTGGTGGATTCTCAACTTTTTTTGTCATCGGTTCTAGTTTGGAATATAATTTACTTTTGGGAAAATGAATGAACTGAATGGAGATTTGTATTATTAAGATCTCTACTAGAATAATCAAAGCATGTGTAGTTGCTTATCTTTAGTATATCTCAGTGGATCCACCTATGGGTAACATCAGATAATTGCTTAACTGTTCATGGATAATAAAGTGAAAGAAAAACAAAAACACTTTAAAAGAAACTGCATTAAAATTAGAATAAAATACCTTAAAAGTTGAGTAAACAATGCAAAGAAGACATATTTTCTGTACTGTTCCTATACTAAAAGGTGTTTTTAGTTCATGCAAGAGAACACCACCAAGTGTTACCATTATCTACTGTTGCGGTGGTGCAATTTGTTTGGGAACCCTAAAGTCTAAATATTGTACTCCTGTTATTACTCATACCTTTATTAATGAAGGACCATATTTTTAGTTATACGCCTAGCAGAATATGGTTGTTTTGAGATAACAATGTAGGTTACATCTTTAAGGATCTTCAAAGTTAAGTTCAATTTTCAAGTATTTATTTTCTTTTCTTATGTATATGATTCTGAAGAAAAGTAACTGCATCGTTCTATTTCAATAATTATCCTGAAATACCTGCTTGATTCACTATAATTTAAAGTGGACAAGAGAATGAAAACTCATCTAGCATTAAATGAATATCTTTTCATATAGCAAGATCTCAAACCTATTACTTTTCATAACCTGTTAACCTTTCGTAATGTTTAGAGATTTTATTTTTTTAAGATTATATATATTCTTAGCCCAGGCCTAAATTGCAGTTTGAATGATAAACTCTTTAAATGCCTATAATTTAAACAGATGTGTTTTTCTCAGCCTCTTCTGAAACAATCTCCTTGGAGCAACCATCAGAGCAGTGGCTGGGGCACTGGAAGTATGTCCTGGGGAGCAGTGCATGGCAGAGATCATCGTAGAACTGGAAACATGGGAATTCCAGGAACTATGAATCAGATATCTCCATTGAAGAAACCATTTTCTGGTAATGTCATAGCACCACCGAAATTTACTCGCTCTACTCCATCACTGACTCCAAAATCTTGGATTGAAGATAATGTGTTCAGAACAGACAACAATAGTAATACACTCTTACCCTTACAGGTAAGAATGGTATGTAAATGGTCTTCTTTCTAATGTTGATCTTTCAAAGGAAGAAATTGGGTGGTGGTGGTGGTGGTGGTGGTAGTAGTAGTATGGTAAAATTAACAGATTAAAACATAAAGTTTTAATTTTTAAGCATATAATTTAATTGCCAAAGGATAAAGTACTTATGTAGAGAAAATTGAGACTAAAATATTCTCTAAACACACAGTAGAAGCTTCATAAAATCTAGAAAAACCTGCTGTATTTCTTAAATACATTTTGAAGCTTTTAATTGGCAGCTCAAGAATGCCTTAATTTATTCATCTTTAATAGGCCACCAAAATGAATGTCTTCTCCAATATAACTGGACTAAAATGTTAAGTAATTGTGCATAAATTTGACTGTGATCAGCTGTATCTATATTAGAATATACTTAGTACAGCTGTGATTATGGCAAAATAATATTAGGGCTTTTTGCATCAAATTAAAATTTGTCCTCCCTGGTTCAATGACTATTTTTTTCTAAATGTGGCCTAATAGTTATGATGATTAGGCACTTTTTTCAGGCATTTTAATGTTTTATTGATATTACAGGCTAATAAAGGTCCTTGTAACTATTCACAATGAGACGTTTTTCCCCCTAAGACTTTTAGAGGACCAAAAATACAAGATAGAAGGAACTTTGATTGCTTTTGTTTTCTTTCTTTCTTTCTTTCTTTTTTTTTTTGTGGGTGGGTGTGGGGAAGAGAACTGCTTATTTCTGATGAAAACTTCTATGCTATTGAAGGTGAGATCTAGTTTGCAGTTACCAGCTTGGGGCTCAGATTCACTCCAAGATAGTTGGTGCACTGCAGCCGGAACATCCAGAATAGACCAGGTAGGCTGCACAGTGTATATTTTTCAGGATTTTGACTAGGAGTTTAGTGTTTATATTATGAGTAAGATTTATTATTTACTTTCCAGTTATACCTTTGTAAGTATATGTCAAAGAACATTAAAGCAATTTATTTTTAAAAGGTCACTTATTTAGCAATTTATAAGTATTTCATAACTATTTTATATTTCCAAAACAATTGGTTTTTGGAAAAAGGAATTATATACCCAAGAGCACCTGACTTTAAACATCAGTCAAACTGAACAGATTTTATCTTTCAGAATTATTTTCGGTTGGGGACAAAATCATATGTTTACTTAATATTCAATTTTACATTTCATCAGTGTTCCACAGAATTTTTTAGTAAATTTTTGTCATGAAATCTACATTTGTCTTGAGGTATATTTCTAAAGAAGCCCTAGCTTCAATTTTTTTTTACCTTTAAGAAAAACTTCATGTATAGTATTTCTTTATTCTAAAATTTGTCACAACTGTTATATGCTGTCTTCTTCCAAATAATCAGTTTCTTATAGAAAAACCATAAATCAAAAAGCTAGGAATCAGTCTTAAGTTACCTTTAAGCCCTTTGTGGTTACAAAATGCTCTCTCTTTTCCTGCAGACTAAATTTGAATTCATACTGGGTACCCAGTGATGAGAATTATTATAGGACAAGTAGAAAACTCAGTCCTACATGAGGATTCTTTACTACAGAGCCAGAGCTTGAATGAGCATAGACTTGACATTGTGGGAACCCACTGAATGGAGCTATGTTATCCTTAGCTAAGGCTCTTCCTTAGTTAATTTATCAACATGAGATGATTTTACAAGTAAGGACTCTATAAATAGATTCATAATGTGTTTGTCAATAGCTTTCAAATCTGGAGGGTTAGCAGTAACTTCAGTAATCTATCATTAGCACTTATTTTAGACAAGTCCTACCGTTTTACCAAAATAGTCCTACCAGGATCTCCGCTTAGAAATAAGTAGTTCTCTCACATAATTTGTGATTTATTGTTTTGTTAATAATTTAAGTTAGCTATCCATCTTTTTCTACTCTCTTCTCCACTCTGGCCTATAGTTAGGCCACATTAGTGACATTTTTATGGTAGCACCTTTTATGTCGTTCAAATTGAATACATAAATGCCTAGGAGATGACATGTTAGAAGAGGAAAATTGTAATCATTTTGAAGGTGGCAAGGGACGTGTTTTTAGAGAGGAAAGGACATAATTTTTGAAGAGCATGCGTAGGAGGAAGCAAGAGGATATATATATAAGGGCTATTTAACTGTGGAGAAAAGAGAAGACAGATTAGCTGTCATAAAGAGACCAGGGGGACAGGGCACATGTTGAGAAATGAGGTTATTGAGACGGTTTCAGTTGGTGGAGTGCTAGAGAGTAGATAGAGGTGATAATGAACGGGAAGTCAGCCCCTGGGCTGCTATAAGATGAGGGCCTCCGGCACTCCCACTTAGATTTCAGTCAAAGCCAATCAGTTCTTACCTGTTCTATAACCTAGGATTTTAGGTAAATTCATTTTACATGAAAGGATTTAGGTGCTTAAAGATAATTTTTTTTTTCTTTTGGTAAACTGCTAAGATACTGTCATTCCCTTGGGACCCTTGAGCCAGAGGTGTGATATGATGAAGTTGAAGAGCTTGGTGAAGAAAAAGATAGTGGGAAGTGAACTGAACTAGAAGGAAAGGAGGTCTGAAACCTGAACCTTCTTCCTCTTTCTCAGTCCTTATGACATCTGAGGATACAGTCTATGGGTCTTTCATGTCTTTGGGTCATAGTTTCCGTATCTGTAAAAGGGAGAACCTTGAACTAGATCATGAAAGGCCTTTTTAGCCAGCTCTTAACTTTCTCTGATCTATTTTGGCCATTTCTTTTCCTCCCTGTGCACCACCAACCCCCCCCCACACACACACACACAATTTATTTTTAGAATACAAAGGTCCTCGTTTATTGGAGAGAAGGGGTGGGAATTGGATTGAGGCAGGCAGGGTATAGTGTATGACCTCCCAACTGGTCTTAAAAGCAATGTGGTTCTCTCTTTTGAGGACCTTGAGGGTACTTATGATACAAAATTTGTTCTGTGTTTCTATCTTTCCATAAAAGTTTGAGGTATTTGAAGTTGAGGTTTTTAAAAAATAACAGCAACAGCTGCACACTTCAGTTGGTATCTTAAACCATTGGGTAGTTCCTCACTATTTGGCAAAGTTAAAATTATAGAAAATTCTTAAGCATTTAAATATCTGGGGCAGTATTTTCATTCTGACTTTTTTTTCATTATATAGAACATTTTAATACTAATATATCTCAGTTAACAAATACATTATTTTAAAACATTTAACTTTTTATTTCTTTTAGTTTCAAATTGATTAGGCATAAAAAATATACTAAATTCTAGAACTGGAGTCTCAATTCCTATACCTGGATACTTGAGGCCTTACCTATACCAAGAACTGAACATGTAATTAACATGCAGCAAATAAGGAAGAAATGGTTTTGTAGATTGGTTTTACTCAGTTGCATATAAAATTTTTAGGGTTGGTTGGCATTTTCTTACTTTAAGTAATTATTTTCTTATGGAAAAGCTTCAAATATAAAACTTTTTAAAAAGAATGGTAAAGTTTTAAATACATTTCAGACTTTAAAATGAATTTTAGGTATTTGTGTTAATTTCTTTAAGGCTAAGAATACTTTTCTTTAAAATGCTGTTAGGTAGTTACCCTTGCAAGAAGTCATACTCCGATATATGAATTCTAATTGCCTTAAAATTGAATTTCAATTAGATATTGGGATTATAATATATTCATTAATACTTTAATATTTTAAATCAAAAAGTAAATATACTAATAGCTGAGATTATTACTTGCAGGTTTATATATGTTACATCAGTTCTCTGTAAACAAAGCAACAAAATGCCTTTAAAAGTGTAATATAGCCATGAAGCCTTACAAGGTGGATGTTGGCCTGTCCTCTAGCTAAGGGATTATCAATATATTCAATTCTAGATTTTTGTTCCTGTGGAAGTTCTTGAGCATGTCACATAAACTACCTTGAATTAATTGAAGATACTTCCCACCAGTCTTTAATATCTAGACTGTTACGGGACAACATGATAAATGATAATATGGGGGTCTCTTGGAAAAATATATTATTTGGTGTCTTTATTCACTTTACACAAAAAACAATATATCGTAACAGACCAAGTCTAATTTTTCATTTAATAGAGCATTCCTTAAATTGTGGTTCTTAAATGTGATGAACCTCAGGGGGCATTGGTAGTCAACAAACTGTTAACACTTACTGAAAATGAGAAAGAATGGTTTCTCTTGTACCTGCTTAGGTAATGGATGCTTTCTTTTCAAGTTTTGTATCCTGCATTCAATTCTTTAACTGTACTTGATACATTCTTATACCGCCTATTTTCTCCTTGCCTTTCCATTTAATATTTGTGGATACTAGTATAGCTTTAGCTATTTGGGGCCTTTAAAAAAATTTTTTTTAATTTTTTTCAGTGTCACTGTCATAGCACATTGTCAAGGTTCAGATTAATAAAGGAAGTTCAAAAAATGTATGTTCGTTATGTATGTGGTAGTGTTTTAATTACCCTTGGGATATATGGGGAGAAATTCTGTTCTTTGCCTTTGAGAAGGTAAAAGTCCAGTCTGATGAAGAAGGGGTGTCTGTGTGGAACAACCAGAGACTGAAATGAGAGAGTAGGAGACTGAACGGGACATTGTGCAGTAAGACAGTAGCACATCATCCGCTGCTAATTCAGTAGAGTAGCAGTGTGTCGTCGGGAATGTAAAATCAGTATTTACTGAAGATTGAGGACAATATTAGTACAACTTTGTTATTTTAAAGCAAAAATTGGTAAAGTCAACACAAAACTGCAACAAAAGCTGATTTTTCTACTTAGAAGGTTATATGTTAAAGCATCTGGTATATCTTTAAATATGACGATATAGGGTTTTCCTATAGTCCATCTCCTTTTTCTTTGGGTGAATACTTCATTTTCAAGAGGAAAATGTTCTGCTTGACCACTTCTTTTGAAATGAGACAAGGTTTTGAATATATCAAAGTAAAAATATAACATCCCATTGAAATTTCCCCTTTTAATTAAGTTCAAGTTCTTTTTGTTGTACTAATTTTAATATTCTTGACCTCTTTATTTTTTAGCATTTCTAATCTTTTTTTAGGTTATCCTATTTAAGATTAGGATTACTTTGTTCTTTCTGTGTATTTCAGTCTTTCTAGGACTGTATTGTTGCTTCTGTAACTCTTTATGGCAAATGTCTGGGTTTATGAAAATAATAAAATATTATAATAGAGTGTAGTTTTCCTGAAAATGCATCCCACTCTGTAGGATTCTGTAATCTCAGTTTCTGAAAACCCATTTAAGTTGATTCTTTGCCAGATAATTTTCATATTTAAAGTAGATTGGGGTAAACTTTTCCTCATAGAGATTCTTACTTTTGTGAAACATCTTGACTGTTGTCAAATAGTCATGTAGTCATAGATATAAGTTACATTGCTATGATTTTCCATATGTGCGCTAATCAGTTTTGGTGTGTTTATGTTTACCTTAAAATAGTTTCAGGCAGTTTGTGTGAACACAAATTTTTCTAATATCCTTATTCTATAATTAGATTTGTTTCTTTTGTTTTTTTCCAGAAGTTATATTCTAATCCCCACACTTTATTTAATGAAATTATCTATACTTTTTGAACATGAACCTATAGGTTTCATTAAATTTAAAAAGTGATTTTGAGATGTCATGAGCTCTTTGCCTGCTCAAGGCTGTTTTGTGTTTAGTGCTTTAAAAATCATGTGGGATGCAGCTGATGCTCACCAAAGCTAGTAGTTTTATAATAGCTTTGTTATTTTCCTTACTAAAGCAGGAGTTTGTTTCATGATGAGACTTGAAATGCAAGGGAAAATAAGGGGCCTTATTAAGTGGGCATCACACTGTTTCAGTTGGATATAGGCATTAAAGCTAAAGCTATCAATACATGCAGCTTTTTTGAATAACCACTGTTTGTTTATTACCTAGTGGTCACCGATATTTATTGACTAGCTTGCTTTTATACTTCCCTTCTTAGCTTAAATATTGCCCATTGACAGTGTATATGGAGTTACTTCATTAATTTTACTTTAAATTTTGCTCTGAAGCAAGATCATACTCCTTGAATGAAGTTAGTGTGTGACCAAAAAAAAAAAAAAAAAAAAGTGAGAAATATCATTTGGGTGGTGGTAATAGTCACCATTAATTAAGTTCATAGGTCCACTGTGATGGGGCATAGTCTGATACTTTTCAGAAAACCTCAGCCTGAGAAGATATCCCTGAACCATAACATGTTTTCTTTGCAAGAATTTAAGGTAAATAGAATACAAAGTATTTATAATATATCTTAGAACCTACACGTTACAACATACCTCCTAAGGTTTTTTTTTACTTAATTATATATACAATTTTTATCGTGATAGCTGACATTTTTAAATTCTATTTTAAATGTTTTTAATACATCTTGTCTTAGCTTTGTCAATTAACATCTGAGTACCTATTCCAGGGAGAATTCTAAGAAGACTTTATGGTTCTGAACAGTCTTTGCCCTCACAGAGCTCAACTTTAATTCTCAGTTTTTATAGTAGAGATAAACTACTATTCATTCAACAAACATTTGAGAGTTAGCTATATTCCATAATTAGAAGGTCCCTGCCTGTAATTAGTTTAGTGGGTAAGGCAGGAAACAACTTAGTTATGAACATAGTATAGTGGAAGCACAGAAGATGGAAATATTTGGATTACTAAAATTGTATATCATTTTTGCCCAAGGGCCTCTCTATTCCAGTTTTATTTCATTTATTACATAATGCTTTGAGTCTTTTGCTTTTCTATTATTTCTGTTATTTTTAAGGTGGACTTTAGGCATTATGTAGTCTGAGACAATTTTTTTTTTCTTTTCTAGAAGATAGAACAGAGCCTAAAAAGGTTTAGTAACTTACTCAAGATGAAGAAGCTCTGCAGTTCTTAAAGTATGGTCTCTGGACTATCAGTCTAAGTATCACCTGGGAACCTACTGTAAATACACGTTTTCAGGGGCCACTCTAAACCTGTTGAATTTCAGACTGTGTCAGCAGAGTCCCAGCAATCTGGGGCCCAGCAATATGTGTGTTTGACAACCCTTCCACATGATTCTAAAGCATGCTCAAGTTGAGAGAACCACTATTCTAGTTCACTGATTCTCTGTGCCTCCCCCACCAATCAAAGTCACTGTTAATGATGTAAAATAAAGTAAGTAAAGATAAATAAGGAGTACCAATACAGCTGTATGGTGATAAAGCTGGAGTAAGAGCAACTGGTCTAGGAGTCTACCATTTAGTATTACTTTGCACACTTCTGAATTACTCAACAGCGATTTGTTTAGTCTGCAATACTGATTCTGGCCCCCTAGCTTTAAAAGCTCACAACCCTGATTTATTTACTCCACTTGCTG
Organism: Eumetopias jubatus; assembly: GCF_037043125.1. Lineage (NCBI taxonomy): Eukaryota > Metazoa > Chordata > Mammalia > Carnivora > Otariidae > Eumetopias > Eumetopias jubatus. The sequence goes on along the minus strand of NW_028274808.1, from coordinate 191,295,305 downwards.
GAGTAAATAAATCAACATATTTTCAGGAAAAGCTTTTTATGTTTTTCTTTAGCTTTCTGAAAGACTGGCTCTGAATCGTCTCTGGATTGTGGACTCCTTTGGAAAACTGATGAAGCCCTTTTCTTCAGGAAAAAATTATGTGTATACACACATACAGAATATTGTATATAATCTCAGATTTCATGGTCCTTCTTGAAGTTCATGGACTCAGATTAAGAAGTGCCTAATTCTGATTTCTGTAGAGACTTTTCCCCCCCATTTTTCTTATTCTTCCATTTTCTTTTTATGTATTAATTATTTTTTGAGAGTTAAAAATGGCCTGCCCTGCCCCTCCTTTATATACAACACCTGTACAAACACCTACACATTTAAATGAGTGGGAGTCATCACTGACATTTTGGCAGTTTAGGGGGCATGGGCCAGAGCTTGCTGTCGTTGTTCCCATGTATGTTTGTTCAGGTACATTGAGGATGTGTTGGGCAGAATAACAGCATAAATTCATAGGCATTGAAGAATCCCATTCCTTCTGGTAAGCAGGTTGACAGATTTAACATTCAGCAAACAAGACTTCCAGCTACACAAAGTCTTGAGGGACTTGAGGTAGGAAACTTGTTGAGATGAGAATACTTTCCATCCTCTCCTCCCTCCATCCTTGCCTTCTTTGCAGGGTGTGGAGGGAAAGAGGATTTAGAAATGCAGAGACCAATATGTGAAGACTTCAGGGAGCAAGATTTGGATATAAGTATTCTAGGTGTTAGTCTTTGTTCTGATATTAGTAGTTCATGCTTTTGATATTAACTGTATGGGTTGTTTATGTATTTGTTATTGTGAAATTCTCACTAAGTCAAATAAGGTACACTGTTTGAGAGATATTTAAAGTATGGTGCCATTATGGGATTAATTCCTTTCCCCAAAAATATTTATTTTTTAAGTGCCTGTGTCTTCCTAGATATATGAGAAAAGCTTAGAAGTTAACAACTAAAAATGCTGTGTGTATAACATTTCAGAAATCTTTATAAGTTGAGATAACAGTAGAAATTATTTTACTATATTAATGCTTCCAGTGAAGTAAGATTATTTTTGATATGTGATTTTAGAGATGAAAACAGTAAATGTAGTATTCTCCAATACAAGAGATATTGTAACTCATGGGATCCTTAGTTACTGGTATTGTCTTGGGATGCAAGTGATTAGTAATATATTAATCAGATGTCCTGTTTTATGTAAGAAGGTTTAGATGGTATATTTATCATCAGTTTTTGAAAAAGTTGCATACATCATATTGAGTCTTTTTCTCTTCTAGGATCGAAGTAGAATGTATGACAGTTTGAATATGCACTCTTTGGAGAATTCCCTTATTGATATTATGAGAGCAGAGCATGATCCTCTTAAGGGTAGGTGACTTTTTTTTTTTTTTCTTATATCGTGCATCAAACTGTGTCTCACCATTTTTTATAGAAAAATTAGCACTAAGTAGCACCTATGTCATCTATAAGATTCTATTATGTTTGCTAATAAAAACCTTTGAGAAATGTCCTACTTTTTCTTTTGTAGCTTATTTAGATTTATGCTGATTTTTGCAGAGAGAAATGTAAACCCATGCCTCTTGACTTGTTATCTAAGAAAAAGCCACTGTTGAGAAATATTTTGCAGTTCGCCATGGGATCTAAGAATCTAAGAATTCTATCAAATACAGAAATTTAAAAAAAAAATCCTTGGAATACTTCAATTTACAATTTGCAGTGATTCCTACCTATAATTGCCCTAAGTTAACTTCCTTTTCCCACTTTTCTTCTACTGTCATAGGGTTTTAAAAGAGGATCTTTTATAGTAGCTTCTCTGAGGTTTCGTAAAAGTTGGGGCAGATTAGGAAAAAGAATCAGCTCCACCGATCTTAGAGTATTAGTCTTATTGTTAACTGTATCTGAAGATATTTCATTAACATACTTGTTTTCATTTGTCTGTACATTACATGTTACTAATTATTTTACATTTCTTTGTACAGTATATCTCATTGCCTTTTATTTTCATGGTGAAGATCTAGCAAACTATGTACTTGGGTGATAAGAGATGTGCTATCTCTTGCTGCATAATAAATTATCCCAAAATTTAGCAGCTTGAAACAACAATAAACATTTATTATTTCACAGTTCTGTGGGTCAGGAACTCAGGAGCAGTTTGGTTGGTTCTGGCTCAGCATCTCTCATTGAATCAAAACCATGGGCTACTTGGTAATTTTTCCACATATTTAATTCTGTAAAGCCAAGTAGGAATTCCCTTGAAACATTTAGCCTAAAACTCTAGAACTTAAGTGTTGGCAGCAAGGTGGTGGCTTGAGGCTGAGTTGGTAATACTGATCAGATATCTAAACATTTTGTTTTGTTTCTAGATTTTGTTTATAAAGGAATTTCTTGTCCTTCTAATTCCTTTATTTTTAAGGAGCGTGAAAAGCTCAAGAGATCATTAGTGATTGTTAACAATGTGTGGCAATGGTAATGCTCCCAAACTAATAAAGACTATTATACTTGGGTTTTTTTTGGGGGGGGGGGAGTTCTAACCAAAACCTAATCTTAATTTTTTTAGTATCTGTATATTGGGGTCTTGTTCTCTTTCACTGTTACTCTGACAGTTCTAGTGGTATTTGTCTTGGATCCACTGTTTAATAATAGACTCCAGCAGTTTATGATTACGAAGAAGTTCCATCTGTTTATTTCTTTGGCTTATCTAGAAAGAAAGCTCTTAGAAATTCTTATACAAGATAAAGTCATTATTCACTGGTAACAGTGAATAATGAAACATTTTTCATTGTTGTTTCTCCCAGTCTTCTTTAAAAAGGTCTTTTGAAAATGTTAAGAGAAAACATTCTCTGCTGGAGAATTATCTCAGGTTTTCTTTTTTTCTAAAGTCTGTGTTATAATAAAACTGTGAGAAACCTGGAAAGAAGACTTTGAAAAGAAAATGGAAGCAGCCTAAGGCTAAGAGGAATTTAATAATTAAAAAAAGAATCTCAAATGAATTCAGACTCTTTCGTTAGAAAAATTATCTTTGGCCATGGGAAGGGGGAAATGTGTTCAGCAACACCTTTTGGAATTATGGTAACAAATCTCTGTTTCTAATTGGAGTATTTTATGTTCCACATTTATTATGGCAGGGAATTAAAAGAGAAAAAAATAAAAAGAATTGAGAAATCTTCTCTACATAGAAATAGAAATAAGACTGGTACTTCTGCATACTACCATCATATACTTATTTAAAATGATCCTCATACCCAAGTGCTGCTACATGAAGATTTTTCTTTTCTTATTAGTACAGACTTCACTGCCTTTAGGATATCATAAGGATGTCATATTGTATATTTTCCTCCTCGTATTCTGATCATTGCACATTTTCTCTGGGTGGGACCTCAGTAAACTCTGCTGTAAGTGAGGTTGTGACAGAACAGAAGCCAATCTCGGAACTTTCCCCTTTTTGCCATTCATCTTCAGGACAGCACTTCAGCTTATGTCCCACCTCTTCCATCTCATCTTTCATTTCTTTCAAAAACTCCTGTCTTCTGTTAAATACAAGAAAATTCTTTTTTTTTTCAAAAAAAAAAAAAGAAAATGAATGAATCTTATTTTATCCTTTTTAAATGTTTTCAAAAAGTCTGCCATTTGCTTTGTCTTCCTTATGGGATCTAATGGAAAGGGAAAAGGGAGTTATAGGGTAAATTTTTTTTAATTAATTTTTTGTTTCCCTTTCTATTAATGATAAAAGTTTCTAGAAAATTTTCCTATAGAAAAACTTCCTATAGGAAAATTTTCCACAGGAACTTCAGTGTTGAGAGATTATATTGTTATATATTGCTGTATAACAAATTACCCCTAAGTTTAGCAGCTTAAGACAACAATAAACATTTGTTATCTCTGTATGCAATTTCTTTAGGTTAGAATTCAAGAGCTAAATTAGCTGCTTGGTTCTGGCTGAGGATCTCATGAGGTAGCAGTCATGTGGAGGCTTGACTGGGGCTGGAGTTTCCTTTTCCAGGGTGGCTTACTCATGTGGCTGGCAAGTTAGCCCAGGCCATTGGCAGGAGAACTCAGTTGCTCACCATGTGGACCCTTCCACGGAACTTCTGGTGTGTCCTCACAGTGTATTCAGTGGATCCCCCAGAGCAAAGATAAAGTTCAAGGTGAATGTCCCAGTGTCTTCTGTGACCTAGCTTCAGAAGTCTCACACCACCATTTCCATGACATCCTAGTAGCTACACAGGTCATCCCTGCTCAACTGGGGAGGTGTCTGCTACTCAAGAGATGTGAATATTGAGAGGCAGGCGTCAGTGGAGGCCGTCATGGAGTCTGTCTTGGCTTCCACAGAGATGAAAGGCGGAAACTAAATTTGCATTCAGTTCTACTTTTCTAAAGGAAAAGAGAAAACTACTCAAGATAAAACTTAGTGTCAGTAGAAAGGAAAACAATCAAGCAGCTGTCTGGAATCCAAAGGAAGTCTGGCAAGTTACTGGCCTGAGAACTGACTGATAGTACTAACAGAGGGACCTCCCATCCCCACTGCAGCCCAGAATTCTTCACTGCAGCTTGTTTCCATTTTCCCACCCTCCAATGATTTTTACAGGTCAGTAGGGAACCTCCATTGTTTAATGTTAAGGTTTAGCATAGCAGGTAGGAAGGGTCTTGTCTCACTGAAGTTCTAAAGGTGTGAAGAGATGGCAAACAAATATGTAGCTCTATATGCACTTTATTCCACTAAGTGTGTCCACTTCTGTGGACACCAGGAAGTGTCCAAGACCTTGGTTGTAATTGTGCAAAACAGACATAGTCTCTGTTCTCGTGGGATTTATAGCCTACTAGGGAAAGAGGGACCTTATCATCATATGTACAATATGCATATATACATATGATATACTCATATAATATTTATATACATAAAATCCATACCTCTAACCATAGAGTGTTAGAAGTGCTGTGGAGGGGGATGATAAGGTGCTTGGAGAGGTAATAAGTAAGGAGAAGGGGGGTACTTAGTTTATCTGTGGAGTAAAAGCTAAGATCTGAAGCTTGAACAGCACAAAGATGAAAAAATATTGGGGGAAAGTGTCAGCTAGACAGAGGGGCCAGGGTGCATGGAAGAGCTTGTCACCTTGGAGGAACTGAAAGCAGACAAGTCCTGGCTTAGCTTGTTGAGGGCTGCCTGACGCTCATGGGATGGAACTGCTCAGCTGGCCCTAGGGAGTATGTGCTGTGCCGTCTTTTGCTCCAGATCAGGAACACTAACACACCATTTTATGCTTTCCTTAGCATCAGTGACACTGATCTGTTTTTTTTATTCTGCAGTGGTTTCTTGCCATTAACATCCTGTTTTCTGATGACTGTCTTCATTCTTGGCAAATATTTTTCTTTTCAAAGCAAAAACAAATATGGATTCTTTTAATGGTTAGAGTAAATCATGCTTTGCCAACTGCAGTTTCATGATACTGCAATTTTGTATTTGAATACCTATGTTAAATAATCTGTGATCTTTTTATGTATGTGTGGGTCAGTTCATTCTGCTTTAAACAAAAGAACAAGACAGTGATTATTGTTAAGCTCTCTTCCCTCTCTACCCTCAGCAATTTGCAAAAAGGTCTTACTGTGTAAGCATTTTTACCAAAAATTTCTTACCCCCTCCCTAAAAGTATAAGAGTAAACACAAAAATTTAATTTCAACTAAAAAAATGATTTGAAAACTGTAGAAAGATGCACTTTATTCATGCATAAATGCTGTAATATAACAGTTCTTGGAAAGATCTGTTTTAGCAAGTCACAATGACTTTACCAGTGTTCCCTGAACGATTTAAAGGAATTCAGGAAAAAGGATTTAAGAGTATGATTTTATGCCAACACATGTTTAAAAGTGGATGCCTTTAAAACTTTTTATTTACTGTGTATTTTTGTGTGTCTAGCATCATTTTTATTACTTGACTGATAAACTCCTGTTTTCCAAGACTCCTGAAGTAGAATCTCTGCTATTTTAAGGAAGGTAACTACTGAGAAAATAAGGAATTACTTCTGTGTAAGGCAATAAGTGGTTGTGGTAGTATCGAATAAATTCTTGCCTCTTTTCTTCTATTGTTCTTTTCCCTCTGATTCTCTTCAGCTGGCCTTAATGTAAATTTGAAGTACAAAGTCACAGAGTAACTTGTTGTATAAATTTCTAAAAGTCTGTGGTGTGAGAATGTACATTTTAGAACTTAAGAATTTTCAAGCTGGGCAGAGATTCTCAAACTGAGAACATTTATTAGGTTTCAGTACCCCACTCCAAGAGACTGTGCACTCCAGCTTGTGTAAAGAGCATACTTGGAGAAACTCTGGAATAGTGGAACAAGATCAAAGAGATCTATGAAAAATTGTAAAAGTTTTAATGACATTTATTAAAATACAACAAAGTGCAAAATAAAACTAATACCAATAATATATATGCCCAGGCAGTTATGTCGATTGTCTTAAGTTCCTCATACACTGCCCTCACTGATTCTCTGGCAGAGAGAGGAATGCATCTCTCAGAACTAATTTTACGTTTCGTCAGCCCACTTGTGTTTACTGAAGTCAAAATTTTTACAAGTGTCAGAAAGTATAAATGAAAATCATGTATAATAGAATATCTTCAAAAAAAGATGAGGGATTGCTGTATATGCTTTTGGTCTTTAAAAAAATGTTTCTTTTTATTCTAAAAAGGAGTCAAATTTATGTATTCTTTCCCCTGTATTTTGTTTTTCTTTTTTCCTATAGACCACAGGTCTTTGATAAATAAGAAAAAAATCATTAACAACTTTGGAATAAATCATTTATATAGAAGCCTTACACAGTTTGTTAAATTATTTTGACTTTAAGATGATCACTGTTGTAATATGCCTGAATCTTAATACTTTGCCCTCCAGCTACTCAGAATTTAATTCATCTTAAGAAAAGTACAGTTTTCAAGATTTTAACTTTTGTTGTCAGTGAGAATATCTGCAGACTGAAAAGGAAATTGTGAAAATGTGTTTGTAAAAGTTCTTGTTTTAGAAAACTTGAAGTGTGGCATCATGAAGAGATTTTTAAGTTTTATTTATATTTCTTCTTAGGTAGTTGCAACAATGGGTAGTTAGTAACAATATTATTTTTACATAATTAGCAACAGTATTATTAAATTTGAAAACATAGTTATTTCTTCCAGGCAGTTTTGACTATTTAAACAATTTGAGTTACAACAAGCTGCAGTTTTTCTTTTTTAAAAACTAAAACCCATCAGAAACCACAGTGAATTTTTTTTTAAATGCAATTATTTATTCAGAGCATATATGGGTTTACTAAAAGCATGTTTTCACCACAAATCTTCATTAAGACTTTAATTATGGGCTTATAACTCTTTTAAATTGAAAATAAAACAAGAAATATATATTTTTATATAGAATTTGTCATCATAAAACTGAGTACTTGAGATAATTAGGCTTACGGATTTTAGTTGCTTATAGTATTTGAAGGGCATCTGAGAATCCCTAATGAAGATTTTCCCTCCAGAGTATAAGACTTTATCCTTTTTTAAATGTTTGTTTTCTTATTACAAAAAAGTAGTATGTGTTCATTAAAGAAAATTTGGGAAAACTGGAAAAAAATTTTTTCAGTCATCAGTTATTTCCACAAACTAAAGTAACCACGTTTGATATTTTGGTGTATAATTTTTCTAATCTTTTCTTTTTCTACATATAAGCTTAAAATATTTGCAATAATCAAATCTTTTATCAGTCCTCAAATCTGGTTAACTTTAAAGAAAAAGAGTTTAAAAAATACAGATACTTAGGTTAAAAAGTCAAATAGTGCCATAAGGCTTATACAACAAAATATAGAAGTCATCTTCTTCATTCTTCTCTATTTGCTACAGATTCCCATTCCTTAGAGGTAGCTGCTTTCATGTAATTATTTGTAAATAATATGTTTGACTTGTAAATTTCCTACATTTTAGGTATTAATTGTTGACTATGGACTTTGGCTTACCCATCCCCCAACACTTACCCGCTCTGTCCTCTCAAAATGATTATAGGACCATTTTGGTTTAAATTAGGAAGTGACAATACAAATATTCATAGATTAACCTCATATATTTTGTATCATAATGTAGCTTTTCTCCCCCTTACATCTTTTTCCTGGAATTAATCATTGTCTCTTGGTTTGATTTCTTTGTTATCTAAGTACTTGTCACTTGAATTCATCCCAAAATTTATCAATAGAACCCTGAAGCTTCTTTCAATATATCTGAAAACCTCAAATAATCTTAGATTGATTTTTTTTTTTCCTGCCATCGAAGGCATCCTTCTTGCAGCCTTTCATAACTGTCACTGTGGGACTTCCATAATACTAGGAGTTCCTTTTTCCTCTGGAATCCATGTCATGATCTCCATAGCCTTTTCTTAATGCTCTATACCTTTGTTTTATTGGGCCTTTCTTCCAGTACCTTCCTTCAGGTGGGACATAAATTTTAAATCTCATATCTATAAAAACGTGTTTATTCTACTTTGTAAGATGATAGGCTGATGTAGAATTTTACATATTAGTAATATAGAATATTGAAAGCGTGGCTTCATTGTCTTTTATCTTACATGGTTACTGTAAGTGTAATACCATTCTTAAATCTGTTCATTTGTATGATTGATTGCCTTGTTTTGTGTTTTTAAATTTTTTGTCTTTCTGGAAGTTTTTAAGATATTTTCATGCCTATGGTTCTGAAATTTCATAATAATAATATATGGATCTTCTGATGTGTGGGGGAGGGGGTGCTGCCTGTCTTTGATCCTTTCTTCCTTCCTTCTATTTCTTTATTTCCTTCACTGCACGTCCATTGCCATTGGGTCTTTTTTTTTTTTTTTAAGACTTTATTTTTTTGAGAGAGAGCATGCACACAGGCCGGGAGGGGTAGAGGAAAAGGGAGAAGCAGGCTCCCTGCTGAGCAGGAAGCCAGCCCCAGGTCCCCTGGTATCATGACCTGAGGTGAAGGCAGTCACTTAACCCACTGAGCCACCCAGGTGCCCCTCATTGGGTCTTTTTAAGTTGGAGATTCATTTCTTTCAGTTCTTGGACATTATTGGTATTTCTTTGATAATTTCTTCCCTTTTGTTTTTAGTATTTCTCTTTCTGGAATTGCTGTTCTTCAAATAGTAAACTTCCTATATTCCTCTGCTTTTCTGTTTCTCATTGCTTTATCTTTTGTTTTTCTTTTGAAGGCATTTCCTCATTTATTATTTTTCAGCCCTTTTATTGATTTTTGTATTTCAAAACTTTTCTCTGAAGAACTTTTAAGACCCTCTTTAAAAAAACTTCACAGAACTTTCCTATTCTTCCTTGATATTAATTCTCTGGTGTACATATCTTTGAACACTATATTGTAGTGTCTGAAGATTATTTTTCCATTTCCTATATTGTTTATACTTCTAAGTTCCTCTTTTCTATTTGTTTGGTTTGTTCTTTCTTGTACTCATGCTGAAAGTGTTCATCAAATATCTTATGATCCTTTGCTCTGTGTTCATTTTTAAAGATAAGACACAAAAATGGTGATTGGGAAGCTCTGTGTATGTAGCTGGGATTTATAAACTTATGAGCATTGCCCTTAACCAACCCGGTAGAACTCTCACCATATCTGTATTTAGGTCTTTTCTTTTGGTTCGGGAAATGAGCCCTGGATCTATGTCTTCCATTCTTCTGCGTGGGAGCTGGAGACCTGACTTCTAACTGCTTTAGAAAAGCCAAAGAGGGGCCTGTGTGTCTCTCTGATTCTCCACCCCACACCTGCTCTCAGTGAGAACTAGAGCTTCTTATTTCTGAACATCTCCAGCTATCTGCTACAGTAAACGGCTTGTTTCTGGATAGTCTTCCCATGCACACACCAGTTTAGGTTTCAGTGTTGTCAGTGGTTTCTGGTCTACAAAGGCAGTTAACCACTCAACCATTCATGTTCACAGCTTCCAAAAATTTGTTGACATAGTTCTTCTGTGATCCTGTCTCATTTTCTTTGTCCTGAAGAAGTTATGCCTCTTTAAAACTTCTGTACTGTCATTTTAGGGGTTTCAGAAAGCAACAAAGATGCACACATGCATTCAGACCAACATGTTCAATTGGAAATCTTATAATCCCTAGTCTGCTTATCTCTTTAGTGAAGCCTCCCTAACACTCCTAGTCAGTAGTAGATTACTTTGTTAAAGATTGTTAAAGAATCATATTCCTTTTTAAATGGGGTACCTTGCTCATTTATTTTTGATTCATTTTTTTTCAATGTATGTATCTCTTACATGGTACTGTGTCATGGAAGCAATGAACACCTCTGTTTTTGGTGTATCTTGAGTCAGCATTTATTGTAGTGCCAAACAAATAGAAAGGGCTCAATAAATTATTGGTTGAATGATGAAACATTTTTCTATAGTAATTCTTATTTTTCATCAGTATTTACTTAGAACTTTTAAAAATTATTTACATGCATTTAAAAGAGTTTGTGTAACCATTCCCTTACAGTTGGAAATTTAGGTATTTCAAATTTTTAAATAAAAATCAGTGAGCTTTTTCTGTGTTTTTTCCAAAAACAGACTTAATACATTTGTTTTTGAGGCTCTAAACACATATATTGCCAACTTATTTTTAAGTTTTATGCCAGTTTACACTGCCACTGGCAATGCTTGATTGCCCATTTGTTATTCTTAATATTATTTTCATTTATAAAAGTATCACAATTTATTTGCAACCATTAGTTCAACTTGATTTTAATATTAATTACATATATCTTAATACCAGTTTTATTGTAATAACTTTATGGTGATACATTATCTTAGCAGATGATTAATGACTTTAGTCTTTTGTTGTTGTCATTCTTTTGTGGTTATACTTTACTTGAAACAAACTTTTTGATATTCTATATTCTTTGGTGTTTCTTAGTATGTTTTCTAGTATTGATTGGATAAAAGTTTTTAAAGTTGTAAATAATTCAGTGAAAAAAACTTATAATGGGACCCTGCTTTAAGAGTGAGTTAACTAGATTAATTTTCCTGGAAACTCACTTAGATTGATGGCTTTTATTAAAGAATGATTCTTTTGCTCTCTTGGGATCTGGTACTTTGGATCTAAGGGTCTTTTCTGCATTTGTATGATCTTATTCTTAGGCTTTTATGAGGCATGCATTGAGATTTGGGAGTGAGGTCAGGAATGACTGTCCTGCCCCTTGGATCTGAACAGAGATTGGAGTTATTCAAGGTTGGTAATGACCACATTCTAAGTGGATTTTACCAGACTTCCAATGAACCATTTTCTTTCTAACTGATTTGGAAATAAAGGTAAAACATAGAAAATGAAAAAATATTAGAAGAGATGACCAAATCCGTGAAACAATGCTTTATACTTAAAGCATATAAGAAGGAAGTATTAGATTTTTTCATTTGTATAACTTGTTCATGTGTATAATAAACACACACACATATGCACACAATATAAAACATATGATACATATCACGTACTAAGCACTTGATACATGTCAAACACTGCTCTGAGGACTTTACATGTATGTATCAGCGTAAGTCATTCTCACAGCTAAGGTGTAGATATTTACTTTTATTTTACAGTTGGGTGACTATGGTGGCTCACTAACAATAATTGTCCAAGTTTCAGTGCTATAAAATGGTTGGACTCTTGAGTTTGTGCTTTTAACTGCTGTACCATACTGTGTGTCTTGTTATTTGGTTTAATATTAATTCTAACCTAATATCTTTATGATTCTAATATGTGATTTAAAATTTTTTGTTGTAAAAGAAGTTGGCAGAATGTGTGACATTGTTCTTTAGTAATTTTATCATTACTAATGAGGAATGGGTTGACATCATTAACTGTGAATATTGGGACTTTGGAGGTCATGTTTTAGATGTACTCATTAAAAAAAAATATTTGTGAAGAAGGGAAAAATTTATCTTGACAAAGGGCAAAAAACAAGGCTTGTCTTCCTCCTTCTCCTTACCATTCTTAGGATGTTTAGAAATGAATAAAAACTTACTCTGTAATTTTTCCATTTACTGAGAGAATGTCCTTCCTATGCCCCACATACAAACACATATTTAGTAGTAAACTTTCGATTGAGCTCATGGGTCACATAATACAATGAGATATTTCATTCATCCATTTAGCAAATACTTAAGGGCCTGTTATGTACAAGGCTGTTTTAGATGGTGGAGACACAGTAAAGAATAAAAAAGACAAGTCCTCTCCTCATGGATCTTCTGTTTTAAGGAAGGCTGGAGACAAAAAGAACCAGTGCTATGAAGAAAAAAATATAGTGTCAAGGAGATAGAGAAACAAAGAAGCTGCTATTTTAGAATGTTCTCTGATGGCATCTCTTAAAACACCTGAATGAAGCAAGAGGTACAAGCTTTGGTCATATCCGGGCAAATGCATTTTAAATAGAAGAGGAAATAGATCCTGAAATGGGAATATGCCCAAGTTTGAGCAATAGCAAAGAGGCCAGCATGGTTAGAATGGTAGAGGATGAGCGGCCAGCGTGGGAGGGTTTTGAGCAATAGAAGAACACGAACTGATTTAGGTTTTAAAAAGGATCACGCGGGCTGCTGAATGGAGACTAGACTATCAGGTTATTCTAGTACTCTGTGAAGAGATGGGGGTGGTTTGTGCTCAGGAAACCAAGAAGGAGCTGATGAAGAGCAGTCAAATTTAGCTCTGTGTTTATAATAGAGCAGTCAGGAATTGTTGACTGATTTGTACACAGATTACACAGAATGAAGTGTAGAGGTAACCCAGGGTTTGGGGATGAGCATCCATATGAAAGGAAGACTGTGTTCTATGCTACTCTGGGGAAGTATGAGGTGAGAGGTTGCAGTTGGAGGTATAAATGTGGGAGTCACCTGCTTAGAGATGATGTATGAAGCTTTGGTAGTAGATAACATCACATAGTGGGGTGGTATAGAAAGAGAAGTCCCAGGAGTGAATACTGGGGCCTCACCACTTAAAAATTGAGGAGGGAGACATAGGAAAGAGGATTTCAGGAGTAGCTAGTGAGAGCAAACCAAGAGTGTATGGTATCTGGGAAGGGAAATGTGATGCTTTAGCAAATGGGCTTTAGCAAAAGCAAAATAGAGCTTGCTTTATACTGGAGGCTTTCAACTTGAGCCTACACAAACATTAAGAGATGTTAAGAAAGTGATTGCTTCATTTTATCCTTTCTGATTCACATTTCTGCAGTTGTAAAAGTATGTTTAAATCCAAAGACAAGTGACATAAGTGTCATTATTTTATCATCTCTATTTTATAAGTTCTTTTTATTCAGAGTAAGTAGGTAATTTGGAGAAACATATATGAAATAGTCTTTAATGCTGGCTTAAGTTATTGCATGTCTTTGAATACCATTTTGCTTTCTATTTTAGTAATTGGTAATTCATCTATATGAGTGATAAGTTGGATGCAGTTGTCATATTTCTGTTTTTTGCTGCTTGAATATACATTTAAACTGGCCAACATGAATTGCCTCTTATATATGTATTATACAGACAACTAAAATCATAATAGACTAATAAGACAAATTTTAAGATACTGTAGGTCCTCTAGTTATTTACTGACACCTAAGAATAAATGTTTTTCAAAATTATCTATTTTTAAATTGCATAGTATCAGTGTAAAAGAAGTACCAAGAGTAGGAGATACCCATTAATTATAGATATATTAAAACCATCATGAAATTATTATATCATATTTTCACAATAATAAATAATAACCTGGTTATTCAGTTTGCACAAATTTAGACAAGAGGACTTTATTTTGTAAGGTTAGGCTGGAACAACAGAAAACACATAAGCAGCTTAAACAAGGTATTTTTTTTCTATTACAAAAACATAACACCCCTAGAAGGGGTGTGGTCATGTTCATGCATCTAGGCACCTTTTTGTTCTGCTGTCCTTACCACCTGGCTGTGGCCTCATAATATAATATGGCTGATTCGGGTTAGCCATCAAATCTGCATTCCAGCAGGCAGAAAAAAGGGAAAGGAAAGGTAAGGGCTTCCCTTTTAGGGATACTTCCCAGAAACTGCACAAACCAGCTTTATTTTACATCCCATTGGCTAGGTCTTACTCCCATGGGCACACTTTAACTACAAGGGAGGCTGGGAAATTTAGTTTTTCTTTTACTCTGGGCAGCCCTGCACCTTGGTAGGATTGGGGGTTCCTGTTATTGACATGTACAGGGGTTAGTGTACAACTGGCAGTCTCTGCACCACAGGGTATCTAGACAATAGGGAGAAACTGGTTTTACAGCAATGTGATTTTTTTTTTCTGTATTAAAGTGTAAGTTATCTAATATACTACGTAGTCACTCTGTGAATACTTTTAATGGATTTAGGATAGGAATTTGCCCTATAACTAACCATACATACCTTTCTCTGTATTATTTTATCAACTGGGAAGTCATTATAAGATCATGAGTAAGAGCACGGAGCCATTCTGCCCAGGGTCGTGTCTTGCTAGTGCTATGTGCCAGCAGTGTAACCTTGAGCAAATTTTGTGGCCTTTTGTGGCACAGCGTCTGCACCTTCAGATGAGAAGATAATCGTACCTAATTCACAGGATGTCTGTAAGGGTAAATAATTGGTTGTAAAGAACTTAGAAAAGCTCTTAGCATGGAGTAAGCCCTCAAATTTTAGTTATTTCTATAAGTTATCATGTTCTTAGTGAAAGTAATTTTAATACTATCGCAGGTAAAATAGAACTGTAAAAGTTGCTTTTCTTAAGATGTACTGATACTTTTCTGTGGTAGAGGAAAAGGGATTGGATAATTGAAAAATGAGTCTGAGTTTGCTTATTTCATTTTGGAGTATTTGATTAGTTATATTGAGAGATTTTCCTATTTGGAGAATTATATTTTAGAACATATATGCAAATATACATCCTGTAAATAGATATCTACCTTGTGAACTTTTTACATAAAGGTGTGCCTTTTAAGTACATTCAGAACCAGGAAGTCAAAAGACTATTAGCAATGAAAATACCTTCTTACTTGTGTCTTAGGATAGGTAAAGCAAACAGTGAACTTGTTAGAGGATAAATACGTGGCAGTTCAAAGTTGAGTGTCTTTTGAAATGGAACCTGGCTTAAGGCTTTGCTCGGTTTTACTTCTCTAGGAGGTCTTTCCTGAGTCCCTGGTTGGTTAAAATACTCCTTTGTTTTTTATATAGCATACTGTACATGATTCTTTTAACATGGCAGATTTTATTGAAGTTGTTTCTTCCTGTCTTTCGTACCACATCATAAGCAGAGACTCACTCTTAGTTGTGTCCTTAGCATCCTACACACTGTAGGTGTACAAGACTTAATGAACTTGTTACAGTAGATATAGCAATACAAGCTACCACTTTCCTAGGGGTCTTGATTTTCAATCTCAAGTCAAAAATAACAGTAATTTTTCATGGCCTTAAATTGCTCTCTAAATTTGGTCATCTGCAACAAGATGCTTAGAAATAGGCATATTTCCAAAATAAGCTGTGATATGGGGTGCCTGGGTGGCTCAGTCGTTAAGCGTCTGCCTTCAGCTCAGGTCATGATCCCAGGGGCCTGGGATCGAGCCCCGCATCGGGCTCCCTGCTCTGCGGGAAGCCTGCTTCTCCCTCTCTCACTCCCCCTGCTTGTGTTCCCTCTCTCGCTGTGTCTCTGTCTGTCAAATAAATAAATAAAATCTTAAAAAAATAAAATAAATAAGCTATGATAGTTCAGACAAAGTAAAGCTCTGTGCTATTGTAATCCAGTTTAGAAAAGGTCTGCTTTCTCTTAGTATCTTCTACCTTTTGTACATGCTGTCTTCTTTCTCACTCCATACTAAGGTATTACAACAATAAACTTATTTGCATGTTTTTAGAGTATGACGACTTTATTAGTCTACTGATGTCATGCTGCATGAAATGCAGGAGTAAATAAGAGGTGGTCAGTTGTCTTTTGAAGGACAGTAACATTTGTTTTGTTTCACCACTTTGAATCTGAATCTGCTACAGTTAAATTAGAGCCCAGATGAAGTATGTGTGTGTGTATTGGTATATGTATATATCTGTAGCTCAAATATATATATTTTAATGTCAGAATTGGATTATCTCCTTCATTGGCAGATGATTGAATTCTTTAGCTTCATAATTAAAACAAAACCCAACAGTCTGTTTTGTATGGAATGTTTGGGTGTAATACAAGGCCTTACAGTTGCTGAGGTGGTCGAGGTAGATGCAGTTAATCTGTATTCCTTATTAATCATGTCAGATTCATTTGGATATTTATTGGTCACTATTCTGGTGGCAGCACATCCCAAACTGTCACAGAGTCTTTAAAGGGCTGTGCTGAAAGCTGCTGATGTGCTGTCACACAGACATTTAATTTTAGCCATTTTTCTCAATAGATTTTAATGACCCTTTCTAATAGTCCATCAGAGATTCAGGCATTAGAGGAAGATCCTCTATTTTAACAGGCCAAAAACAATGATCATCCTCGATGTGGGCAGGTAGTCAAACAAGTGTTATGATGTAGAAATGCTGAATGAGCCTCACAGTATGTTCAGACACGCCTTTTTCTTCTTTTCCACAGCAGTCTGCAGTACTGCTGTCCCTTCTGCATGTATTAAGTGCAAAACTCTTGAATGAAGAATGGCTCAAAGGAAATACTAGGCTGCTATGCTCCTAAGCTTTAATATTTTCCTTTTTTTATTTTTAGATCACTTGTAAACTTTGAACAGGTTAAATTTGCAATATCACTTGTAATAATATGTTGAAGATGTTTTTATCAAACATCCTTATTTAAATACAACTATATATAAAATCATATTGAATTAAGTCGCAAGTTGTGATGAGTTTTGGTACTCTTTTATTGTAATATTTTGGTTAAGAATATAAATTCCTTTTCTTCAGATTTTATTTTTGGGAAAAGAAAGCTGTGGAGAGAATTATAAACAGTTTTGAAAATATTAAAAAATGTTTACATCCTATTTAAGTTTGGAGGACCAGGATACCTACATTATTTTTACATCTCAAAAAACAAATAGGCTTTATTCTCCAGGCATTGCTGCTAAGTCACACTGTGCTCTTATCTTATGATCTGGGATCTAAGGTTAGCTGTTTTGTGTTTTGCTTTCAAATTTCAAAGATGATTTTGGTTAATGTTTTGAGTTAAGAATTTTTTTTTTTAATTTAAGAAATATACCATGTTCGGTAATTTCCTCCCTATCCCTCTTCCCTTTTTTTGCTTTTCAAGTAGCTCCATAATCTTCAAATTTACCTTTCCTGTCTTTTTAAAGGTCGATTGAGCTATCCACATCCAGGAACTGATAATCTGTTGATGTTAAATGGTAAGTTTTATAAAAACATTTTACGTTTCCAATTTGACTCATATGAATAAATATGATTGAGTACATGGTTTTCTATACCTTCCCCATACACAGAAGTTAATTATTTTATAAGTATAAAAATAAAACTACAACTTCTGTACAGAAAGCAGAATTACAAGTTTGAATATATTCTGGCTGTCAAAGCAGTCATTGTAGTGTATTTGTGACAGTTTGATTTAATTCATTGATCGCAGACTTTGGAGAGAGTCCTGAGTTTGAATACTGGTTTTCTAGTTTATGGTGAGACCTTGTGCAGTAACTTCTGTGAGCCTTAGTTTACCATCTATGAAATGGGAATAACAATCTTAAGGTTTATTATGAAAATTAAATGAGATGATATTTGCAAAGTGCATAGAACGTGTTACTTAGTATAGTACTTGTGCTTATGTTAACCAGGGAATGAATATACTAGTGATTCTATATAAATGTGGTGCTCACACTAACTTAATTTATTCTGACTAGGAAGTTTCACAGTGAACTTCACCAGAGTTAGAAACAGGATAAATAAACTTTCATTAAAGTTTGTTTTCTTTCTGTTGGACAAACATTGTATTCAGAGTGGCAGTACTTAGCACATCCATGACTGTGGGAGTAGACATGGAGGATGAAAATATCCTTCACAAAGGCATTTTTAAATCAGAGGGTGGACGAAGAGAGGGAAGTAGGAAGAAGGAAGAGTAGAGATAGCACTTACTTTAAAATACATAATTATATAATTAGAATGGCTTGGCTCTTCTATTTTAACTAAAACTTTGTTAAGAACAGATGGCAGTGAAGTTGGGGAACAAAGTCTAAAAAAGCGAGTATAAAGCTTGACCATGTGAACTAATACTAAGTAAAGACTGTAGTGACAGAAAAGTGGGAATAAAGTCCAGGCCACCTGGGAGATTGTCAAAGGAGATAGGATTTTGGAACGAGAGAAGAATTGAAGAAGCAAAGTGTCTGGTGATGTGATTGATTGGTTCATTTAACATGGATTGTTATATATTGAGTTGCCCACCACGTGCCAGTTTAGTCTAAGCACTGGGTTATCTGTTAGGATCTTGAAGGATGGTTAGAGGTTGAATTGTCAAGGTTCTCACCCTGGGGCCTGAGTGTGCTCTCTAGGCTGAGGCTACGTCTGGGCTAGACCTTACAACAGTCCAACAGGCCACATGCATGAATTCAGTGAATTATAGTGCTTACATGGACTTTGACCAGACAGGTACTAAAAATCGCATTCCAGGGCTGCTTCAGTCAACTTTTTTTCTACCATGCAATTAAAAAAAAAAAAAAAAAAAAAAATGCCATTTCAGTAACTGGTCTCTGAACTCTAAATCTGTTACTAAAACTTACAGTGTTGAAATTAAGTTTGCAAACTGAAAATAGATCATAATTTTTATCTTCATGATGTGATTTATAAAATAATGATGGGTTTAGGTAACAATAAACTATTTATATATTTACCCTGACTTCCTTAAATAATTTTCTTTTGGGCCATTCTGTGTAATAAAAATCATTCACATTTCTATTACAACTTCTAAAAAAAGCAATTCGGTAGAAAAAATAGAATGTGTGTATTTCTCATACTGTGTTAAGATCCATTTGAAGGAAGGTACTGTATGAGACAGTACGTTAGATCATTCACAGATGTTTTGAGATTTCTTTATGCATAGTACACTAGGGCAATTCAGAAGTATATTGTAATCACAAAGGAATACATCAGTTATATGTGAGCAAAGAACTTAGCTGCATTGTTTTTACAACTTACACTTTTGGCTACACTAAATATTATTTTTTTAAAGATTTTATTTACTTGAGAGAGAGAGCATGAGCTGGGGGGGGGGAGGGAGAGGGACAAGCAGACTCCCTACTGAGCAGGAGCCCCATGCAGGGCTCATCCCAGGACCCTGAGATCATGACCTGAGCTAAAACCAAGAGTCAGACACCTAGCCAAGGTGCCCCATGGTTACACTAAATAGTAGTAAATTAATTGATGTCATCAGTCACCGAAAGCCTTCGTAAATAGCCTAGATGTTAGGTTAGAAGTGTTTCATCACTTAGTAGACACAAGAATATTTTATTTTAGGCAGGAGTTGAATCTTGGACAAATCTGCTTTTTCATTATGTGAGCACTCTTCGTAGCCTGCCACTCTAGGGCCGCATTACATACTCGATACAGTAAGCCGCCCTGGATATTCTTCTGAACTTTTTCTGGCAAGGGATCAGGGAAGAGACAAGAGAATGAAACTAGGACATCACAGTGTGTTTAGGTCAGTGAGGACAGTTTGATCCAAGAGAAGAAAAATTATTTTGCTCATTTGGGATCATTGTTAAGGGAGAAGCAGGAATCGGGAAATTGGGTATATTTATAGGGTAAGGAGGTATTTGAATATTAAGGATTTAAGTAATTTTTTTGTAGACATCTAAGGTATTGAAGAGAGAAGTAGGCAAATGGCAATAAAAAGTAGGGGAAATTTTCCTTGAGCTGCTTTTAATTCTTATAATTTAACTATATTCATAGCATATTGTCTCCCTAGGAAATATGGGAATTAAGTGATATCAATACCAAGCCTTTGCCTATACTGTTATTAAATATTATTGATGAAAGAAATTATAGCATCTCAATACATAGACTTTTTAAATTATGATTTTTTAGTATATCACAGATTTAAACTCACTATTAACAATTGATTAAGTAAGTTGTATTATTTAATGAGCAAGCATAGCTAATATTATTGACTTTGAAAATCAATATTTGGTAATAAATTATACATCAGTATTTTTTTGTGGTGGTTTAGCAATAGTTAACAGTAGTTGGGCACATGATCTGATAAGCACTGGGTGTTATACACAACTAATGAATGAATCATTGAACACTACATCGAAAACTAAAGATGAACTATATGTTGGGTAATTGAACTTAAAAAAAGAAAAAACAATAGTTGGTACCACAGACTCTGGAGCTAGATTATCTGGGTTTAAACCCGACTTTGCTATTCCTGTGTGACTTGGACAGTTTACCTAACTTCAACTTGACTGAGGTTCTTTATGTCAAAAGTAGATAAAATGCTGCCTGCCTCAGGGATTGTTTTGAGAAGTGAGGGAATTCATTCATGTAAAGTGTTTAGAACAGTTCCTATAACAAGAGTTAGCTGTGGCAGTGGGTGATGATGAAAGGTGACAAAATGACTTTGAAAGAATACATTCATGTCCTGTGAATAGATGAAAGTGTTGGAGAATATAAAATTAAAAGAGGATGTAACCAATGTTTTCAAGTATTTGAAGGAAGTTACGTATAGTGACCAAAGAAGGTTTGTTTTATGTTATTGCAGGAAGCCAAACCAGAACCATTTGGAAGGAGCTATAATAGGAAAAAGATTTGGGTCAAAAGCAAAATGACTCCCTTGGGCAGTTTTCCTAAAGTATGGTGTGCATGTCCCTTGTGGTACCCAAGATGACTTTAGTGGTACACAAATACATATTAAAATAAACACATGACTACTTAGAAAACACAGAACTGGCAGAAATCTGTGATGTTACTAGGCTATTACTAGGTGCTAGGCTTGAGTCCATTTACTAAAAAGTAATACATAAATAGTAGTACAGTTGTTATGCAGATAAGGCCAATGTTGTAAAGCTTTCATGATTCTACCTTCCTGGTCAATTGACATTATACTTAAACTTTGAAATATTCCTTTAAGAAATAAACAGGGAATGGGGTAAAGGTCAGGAAGTTGGTTAGACAAGATAAAACTGAAATACCTCTGGCAAATCCTTTGAGCCTCCATTAACTCTGAGAAAAAGAGGTATAATCCCACATCTATGTGTCTCGGGAAGTTGTATAGATTAAAAAAAAAAAAAAAAGATAAAAATGCCATACAAATACGACTGCAAGTAGGCTCCTGAACACACCATGTCCCTCAATCTAACTAGAAATCAAGTTGAATTGACTGGTGGAGACCACCACTATTGAATAATATTGTAGAAGAGTCCCAAATTTAACATCCAGAAGCACTTTAGGGAAGTCACATTATATAGGAGTAGATTGTCTAAAAAACAAAAGTTAAATACTGTCTGAAATTAGAATGACAGCCTGAATGTTTATAAGTGTGTAAATCTGACATATTTTATTGTCAGTAGGAAAGAACAAAATAAAAGAGAGCCACTCTGTTTTCGTAGTGGTGAGAACTAATTCAGAATGATGTATCATTCAAGTATTTGTTTCTATTTGGATCATGTTGTGTTCCTCTCACCCCTCTCCCAAGGAAAAATAGCTTATATCTTTATTAGAACATATGGCTTTTCAAAAGGAGAACAGATAGCAGAAGTATGGGGTGATGAAAACTAGTTTGAAATTTAAATTTGCTGTGATTAACCACATGCAGCCATGTTTGTAATCAAGAGCTTGCTCTACTTTTAGGGAAGAGAGAAGTTATATTTATCTTTTAACTAAGAAAATTAACTCAGTAATGAAATTGTGTTTCTGAGGGCAGATATTCTAAATGTACTGTATTAAGTCACAAAAATAGGAAACTTGAGTACATAATCAGTTCTTTTTTTATGCTGATGGAAGTAAGTGGAGTAGATAACAGATTTATTTTGGATCTTGAAAAGGATTATGATTTGGGGGTATATTTCTCTCCCTGGCTTTGACTTCTTAGAGCAAGAAATAAGAATTTCTTTGGTTTTACACCAAGAGAACTTTAACCTAAGTATTTCCAGCTAATTTAGTATGTTTACCCATCTCTTTCTCCAGCTGCAGTAATTCATGTACCACAGCTGTAGCTAAGAGCCAATATATAAGGGCACAAAGACACCAAAAAGAATGTCAGAATCCTCCTATTTCTTTTTTATGGGTTAGAACCATATTAATTGTACAACCAGATTAATTGTAAAGTCACTTGTATAGAAAAGGTCTTTTTTCACAACCTTCTTATTATCTCCATGAAAAAAAATATAATCTAACATACATGCATATACATGTATACACATATATTTACATATGTATGTTAAATAGCCAATTCCTTACTTTTGAATGAGTTGTACTTTTTTATATGCTTTATAAAACTTATCTACCTGAAATTTAATATTCTAAATAGTTTTTATACAAAAATTGCTCCCTTTTTTTCTAAGTCATATTCTAAATGAGTTTGGAGGGGGGCATATGTTTAAAGAAGTTTTCTTTAATTAAAACATAACAGATAATAATTTAATGATTTTCTTTTCTTACTGGGGGCTTTTCATAATTCTGAATCAGAGTTATAGAGGAACATACCCCAGAAATTCCCATAAGAACACTGGTAGGAAAGTGAGTACACAGACCATTGTTTAGTGTGATGGTAGCAGATTGGTTATTTCCATGACAGGGGATGGGAAATGTTTCACATGGTTTAGCTTCATCTGCAGTCAGTTCTATTTTTGGTAATGTAGAGATTTGGAATTTGAGAGTTGTCCAAAAAATAAGTGGAATAGCTCTTTACAGGATTCTAAAATTCCTCAGGTATGAGATAGTTGGAGAAATTTTCTAAATAATGTGTTCAAGCCTAGGAATGAGATGAAACCTAAGATGTTATGAACATTTGTACATATTTTGACTATTTTAGTATTGAATAGCCTCAGCAAAGAATATAACGGCTAAGAATATAAACTGGTTATGATGTCTTTAATTTTCTCAGTAGGTCAAGAATTATTTGCCACGTTATTACTTCAATATAATTCATAATTTGACTTTAAACTTGATGAGAATGGTTTTATTTGCTTTATAAATGATCCACCTTGTACACCCATGAATGAAATCCCATAAAGCAAATTTATACTGGATTAATACCATTTATAAAGATCATGCCTAGAGATAAGTAGGAAGCCTCACCCCTAAGACTGGTGTTGTGCCTCGGGCCTATTGGCCATTTCCACACTTAATACAACTATCAAAACTTCAGTGAATTGATTCCTCCATGGTCTGTTCTTGTTAGCTCTTTTAAAATTGCTATTAGATTTTCTACAGTCGGTCTCCTATCTCTTTGAGACCCTGATTTTTTTTAAGGCTTTTTTAAGTCTTGGGAGACTTCCACAGCAAAAATGTTACTTCCACCCCTACCCTTACCCTAAACTAATATATAGGTCAGGTAAGCTATATATAATATATACAGATAATGTACATATAAGCTATATATACACACAAACACACAGGTAAGCTTACATATAAGCTAATGTACAGGTCAGTCAATCTGCTAGGCTGTGAGGTAATTGGAGCTCCCAAAAAGGTTAAATCTGCAGTAGTTCTAGCTAAATAAAGACAATAGAAAGGCAGAGATACAAATGAAGTTTGTTTTTTTTTTATAAAAGATTCCAATGTAAGCGTTGTATTTATTGACTTCTTGAAGTGTAAATGACTAAGGGTTGACAAGTTAGTTTTTCCCATTGTTACTATAGGGGAATTAATGCTATATTCTCACCTGTGGACATACTTCTTTATGTTAAAGCCTTATATTTTGTAAAACTTCTGTAATAGAATGCAGTTAGTGATGTGATGTGAAATGTTTTCTTTTGATCTTTGCTTTGTACTTTGGGGGAAACTATATTTCTTATGACTTTCAATATATATTTTGATTTGAGATTTATTCAGGAAGTTTCCCAGGCCTAAAAAATTCATGAAACTTGTTAAAATCTTGATTTTAGCAGTCATTTTTTGTTTTGGTTTACTGCTTTGATTTCATATATTAATTCCAGGATAAAAATATTCATTGTACACTCAGATTTGGGGGGGGAGGATTTATTTAGAAATACATTGTGGATTTTATCAAACTGGCAATTTCTTATGGAGAATAAATTGCAGTATTTTTTTCCCTAAGGAATTATGTAAACTGCTAGTAATGTAGATTGAAATGCCTTTCTGCTTTATACTTTTACAGTATTTAAGAAATGTGCTGCTATTCTATGATGATGCTAATAATAATTTGTGTCTGAATCCCTCTTACCCCAGAGATAGAGACATAAACACTTAGAGATTATAAAATGTCCCAAAAGGATTGCAAGCATTGTTAGCTATAGTGTATCATTAGTCATTTCTTCAATTAAGCAAGTTTGAACATGGATTAATTTCTTTACCTTCTATCTAAGCTCTATAGGCTTCAGAGTATCAGTTTAACATTGTTGTATCTTTTCATTCTTCTGTGTCTTCCAGTACTTTCTTCACACAGACTTGGTGTAATGTGAATTGGGTTTGAATAGCTCTTTGTTGGACTGTATCTACTATATCACTCTTTATAATTAGGAAAATAAGGATTTAATTCAGGTTTTTCCATTCATTATTTGGGATGCTATTTAACTATAAGGCGTTAACATTACTATCCTGATCAGATGAAAGAAATATTTATTCATGAATTTGAGCATGAATGAGAATAAGTGGTTTATTTCCTGTTCATTTCATTTTTTGTACAGTTCAGAATATATATATAATAAAAGTGCTTTGTAAATGGTAAAACACCATACAGATATTATACAGTGACATTGTCCTAGCTCTTAAAACAAAGTAGCACTGATTACCAGATGCCCACTTAGCTTTTCATATCACAAGTATTTGTATGGGTGGGCTTGTTTTTAGTTCTGACATTTTACAATTTGTCCTTTGTTTACATGCAGCAAGGAGTTATGGGCGAAGACGAGGTAATTCATTTCTGTTTGCTATGGTATAACTGTTCTTAATTGGGTTTTACTGATCAACACTGTAATTAGCCTAGATTTTTTTCTGCACTGTCCAAAAAACTCACAGAAAAGTTATATTTTGATTTGCGCACTTGTCAAAGTTTTGAATCCTAAATCTCTTAACCTTTAAAGCACATTTTCATACTAATATGGTTATTTAATAAATGTCTTTTAAACTGTCCAGATTTTAACTGTTTAAAGTAATTTTTATACCTTTTAAAATAAAGCTACTATTTATAGTTTGCTTAAGAAATATGTTTAATAAATACTAGTGAAGGTGACATGCAGTATGATTTTTCTACTTTCTAAATCTATAACTGATTATCTCTGGTATATAATTTACAACTCCGTTAGTTTTATGTCTGACCCAGTTGAAAGTAAATACGAAATAGGCTCTTGTTCACACTGATGTATAGAAATCATGTTGCTAATATTTCTCTGTGTCTTCTAAGAGTATAATGCTTTCCTTCTCCCTCTCTCTACACCCATGTAGGCACACTCACACACTCATTCACACACTCTCTCCCTCTCCCGCACCATTCTTCCCCTCTGGGTTCTTGCTATCTTCCGGACAAAATGAGGACTGTGAGAAGCCGAACTACTAAACCTCTTCAGACAGTAGCTAACATGTTCTGTGGCTTAAACTTGGCTTCTCTTTCTCATGTGCAGACTGGGAGGGAGCAAAGTAGATGGGATGAGAAGAAGCAAACGTAATTTTACACCACTAGATTATCCTCTAAGTGTGCAATAATCATGATATTTAAATAACTGTTGTAAGTACCAAAATGAATAAAAAAAGGATTTTCCTTGACCCCGAAAACCTCCTTTGAGCCATGGAGGACAGACAGTAATAATAATGCCTTTTGATTAATTTTATAAATATGTGGCCGTGGTTCAATTTCTTTTCATGTAGTCATGAGTATGTGTGCTTTGAAAACAAACAAGCTAAAACTTTCTGCCACCACTGATGATAGAAACAAGTATTATATATTCTTAAGGAGTATTTCCAGTTTTGTATTTCACATTGTCTGAATTTAACTTCATTTTTGGAATTTGGTTTCTTCAAATGCTTGACTGAATCTTTTGGTTCTTTAGTTTTCTGACTAAAAAATTATAGGATATAGAAACTCAAAACTCAGAAAACTGAAGCTGAATTACCTTGTAAAGGTTATTGTTAGCAACTGAGAAGAGGGGGAAAGTTTAGAATTTTAGTACCTATTTTCACATCTATGGACTGTCTTATTTCACTATGCTATTTTAATATGGAGCTCCAGTTCTTTTGGAAAAACCCACTTATCAAGCTGTGATTCTAGGTATTTTTGAAACTAGAGCAATTTAATTTAGGATCTTTTCCTTCTATACACTTTTCATCTTTTAACCTTAGTAATTTATGTTTAATTTGGCATACTACAACATAAATATTATGATCTAGGAAGTTCTAAGGAGCACAGTATCAGAAAGCCATGTTGTTGTTTATCTTCTTTTATCTCCATTCAGTAATTATAGACTATTATGATATTAAGAAAAAGCAAAATTTTCTGCTTTCAGATAGGAACTTACTACCATTCTTTATGGCTCCTAGAGGATAGAGATATAAAGATTTCCTCTACTTCAGAACTGCCTGCCAGCTTTGGAAGAAAGAAGTCTCACATGGTTTTAAGGCTTCTGGAGAAGCTTTCTTTAGGATGGAACTGATAGTTGTCACACTTACTTGGCTTAACATGGAGGGATAATGCCTGAATTTTCCTTTCAAATTATATGGAATTAGTAATTTTTTAGGTGGTCCTCTTTGAATAGTCAGAGTCTGCTTTTAAAATTTCAATTTTGATGGCCAGATGAAAAGTAGACCCATTAGAAATACCTATTGAGAGGTTTTATTTGAATTTGAATGTACTTTAACACAGTAATATAACATTAAAAAAAGAAAGAAAGAAACCCACACACATACCAAAGGAATGACTCAGAAAGGACTAGAAGTAGCCTGGCTCTCTTCCTATTTTCTACTCATTTTTTTCCCCTTTCTACGCTAGATACAATATCATTATCGCACTGATAACCTTTTAACTACCAAGATTCCCCTTGTATGGGCTTCATGTTTAACATTTCGTCCATCAAAGGAACTGCATCAATTAATTTTATTTAATCATTTTTCTTAAAAAAAAAGTCTGATACGTATCAGATCTACTGCTCATGTGGGATGTGTCACAATGAGTTGATATAATTCTTACCAAAAATAACACATTGCTCTTTACCAGTGCAGTGGTGGGTGAACAGTATTATTTTCACAAGGCATTTGGACTTTGTAGAGCAGTTTAGGAAGAACTATTTGTTCTTACTTGCCACCTTTGACTCACATTTAAACCCAGGCATAGAGGAGCTGTTTTCATTTAAAAGATTTCCCACTTGACTGCAGTGAAACCAAATTGCTACCAAAATGACTTTATATATTTTAATTTCCTTAACAGTGTCAAGAAGAACTTTAAATCAAGCTGGTTCTAGATATAAATATATAAAATATACTTTAGGAATACTCAAAAATTAATTATACTGGGAGTAATTAAGAAGAGCAAATATTTCTTTCCCTCTTTTTCAGTTGGGACCTGCCCCAAGTCCTATGTATCTCTGTACCCTGGGAACCATAAAAAGTTCTACTTCAGAGCTGCCTGGGGACCAGGATTAGGAAGAAGGAGACTCATATGGGGAGCTGACTTTAATATATGGAAAACTATCTTTTGTATTTATTGTCCAATGTTTCTTCCATTCTATTCTAAGAGTGAACACACTGGTCTAGGGTTAGATTAGGGTGGGAGTGTGAAGTGAGGTGTGAAATGTAATTTAAATTCTATCTCTCCACTTCAAATATTTTTATATTGCAATCTATCCCTGTAGTAAAGGATTGAAGGGCTACTGTGCTCCCAAGGAACAAAAATATATAGGATGTTTTAAGTAATAGAAATAGACCCTATTTTAGTTGATAGGGCTAAACATCACAATGCAATCTGTTCTAGCAGGTAATCCCAAAGCTTTGAGTTAATAGATTGTATATGGAATGAAATAGGAGAAATGATTTTAAAAGGGAATGAAATTATAGAAGTTCAACTAGAGAGGTTGGATATATTTATACTGTGTAGCCATTCAGATTTATGCACTGTAATAAACAAGGAATTATTAATAATATAGTATACCATGTATTGCTTTAAAATTGACCCAGGATTTTCTGATTTGGTTAGATTTAATTCAAATTTGTTTGACTCTTAATTTTGTGAAGTAGCCAGAGTAAGGGTACACCCCCTAAATATCACCACTATCAAATCCTTTTATGATGAAGTCAAGGCTGAAATTCTTCATCTTTGATAAATACTTTTGATACCTGTCAGAGAATAAGCAAAATCTCCAAAGCATGAAAAATAAAAAAAGCCAGAGTAATACTGTAAGATAGAGGTCAGCAAACTGTGGCCCACAGGCCAAACTTCCAAACTATAAACAAAGTTTGTTGTTGTTATTTTAAAGATTTTATTTATTGGACCGAGAGAGACAGCAAGAGAGGGAACATACAGGGCGAGTGGGAGAGAGAGAAGCAGGCTTCCCGCTGAGCAGGGAGCCTATGCAGGGTTTGACCCCAGGACCCCAGGATCATGACCCGAGCCGAAGGCAGACGCTTAACGACTGAGCCACCCAGGCGCCCCTAAACAAAGTTTTACTAGAACACAGCGATGCCCATTCGCTTTTTGTCTGGTTGTTTTGGAGCTACAGTGATGGCAGAGTTCAGTAGTTAAAACAGTACACACAACAGTGTGGCCTACAAAGTCTAAAATATTTACTGTCTGGCCCTTTACAGAAAAAATTTGCTTACGCCTCCTCCTCGAAGAGGCCGACTGTACCTATTCTACACCTGTACCCAGCCATACCAGTATTTAAAAGAAACAAAATTTTAGTGAACTTATCAGATATATTATGTCCAGAAAGTAATTTACAAAGACATACTAGGCTATAATTGATTATTAAAATTAAATGTCTTAGCCATCCTCTCTGAGAAAAGGATGAACCTGTTATTGGGACAAAATCTTTTTAGGTGGAACGGTACCTTATAGCTTCTTCCTCAGTTCTTTGGGAAAGCATGACTTCTCAGTGATTCCCGTCGGATTAAACAGATGGTGCTTGAGAGAGTTCAGTCTTGGATCTGCCTCTATTGTTTTGATAGTTTTTTGATCCTTTCATATTAAATAAAAATCATGCCATCACATTGGTAGATTTTTCTACTCCAGTAGAGTGACTGCTAGGATCTTAGAAGATGGGAAGAATATTCATATTCATCCTTAATTTATATAGTTTTTTTTTAGAACAACATTTAGTAAATGAAAGTACAGGATAATGCATTGAAATCAAAGAACTATGCTTAGATTCAAATTTTGTACATTTTGTACATGCCTAATTTTGTATAAATGTTTTCTTTTCCTTTCCTGCCTCCCCCTTTGGATATGTTGAGAAATTTCTTTAATCTGGGCTTCCAAACTAAGGTCAAAATCTGAAAAGTCAGTATAGCTATGATTTGGGCATATTAACGTAGCCACCAGAGTAAAGTTAGTAATTGCTTACAACCCAGCACAGAGCTGCCCACACCAGGAAACCAGGTGTTGGGGCCAACCGTCCTGTCACGCAAGCAGCCTATTCATAATTTAGTCTCTCTCCCCATCTTCAGTTTAGGAAGCTCATCATATAACTTTTATTATTGGGTGGAGTAAACATTTTTTATGGGAATATAGAAAAGTCTCAAACATTCTCTAATCCTTTTTATTAAAATATTTTGAAATGAGTAATTTAAATCTTAATTATCCATAACAAATGAGGCTCATATTTGTGGAAATGGCTGTGTTTCTTACTCTAAAACCTTTGCCAATTTTGTGTTTTGGTAGAAGGTATATTTTTAGTCTTGTTAGAGGAATGTAGATCCTAAAATGTTGCCTTCGTGTTAGAAGGATTTGGGTTACCTGTTAAAGAGCCCTGGCAGCATGGAAGCCATCTTAGACTCTTTTCATCTCCTTCATCTGTCATTCATTTCTTATTACTTCCTCTATAATCTTTATTGTAACTGTTTTACCTTTAAAATTTTTATTGTGCATTTTAGGTGACTAACTTACTGTAAGGCATTTTACTTGTATTTGTAAGTAGGGCTTTTGAGCACATAGTTAAGAATGTCTCTAGTTTTCTATATTTTACTTTGATATGGCCTCTGGAATGTTTCTGTACTTTTGCCCAAACAGGTATCTTCTACCTATAAAGAGTATCCCCTCTTTTTTCTCGTCTACATTTTTCTATCTAAAACTATCACATTCTTTGTTAATCTCTTAAATAACTCATAGTTAGAATCTCACTCCAGTCTTGGTTATAACTAATCTCATATTGCATTATATTAATTTTCATGTTTATATACATGCATGTGTTATAAATGTATGTATATTTACACATACATATTACAAACAAATATGGATGTATATACATTTTAAGTTAGAACCATTAAAATAGGATTTCTGTATAACAGTTCATCCTTGTTACCTTATAGTATGGTCAAGAATTTTGAGTCAAGAGTTTCATAACAATAGGCAGAGAATATAAATGAGGTGTTTGATGTCAAGATCAAATGATGATTTCAAAAAGTAGGAAAAAGAAAAACCTTAACCCTTCGAACAATGCAACTGTAATTATAGTTTAAAATTCTTTTGACTGTAGGGCTTGTTAATCAGTATCCGTTGTTGCTGGTTTTAACAGCATGGAAATCTCACCTTTAAGATCATTTATCTGGAGAAAAAAAACACTTCTAATTATTATGGTAAGAACCTTAGGAACAACCATATCCAGTTCTTCTTTTAAAAGAAGAAAACACTTGAAAATTTCATAAATAATTGCTTTTAAATACTTACAAACTTCAGCCTCAAAGGGAAATTGTAAGATGTTAAGATTGTATAGAAGATAGAATTGAAATTACTATCAGTAGTTATTTATTTTTATTAATGAATCATTGTATAAGTATACCACAATTTGTCCCTTTCCCAAATATTTACAGACATTTGAGTTGTTTTCCATTTGGGAAAATAAACTACCATAAACATTTTTATTCCCTTTTTCTGTGTGTGTGTGTGTGTGTGTGTGTGTGTGTACACACACATATAAGCACTCATTTCTCTTTGATGTATAACTAGGAGTGGAATTGCTAGTTCATAGAGTGAATGTATGTTTAACTTTATTAGAAACTACCAACTAGTTTGCCAGTTTTATACTCGTGACTTTGTATTAAGCTTTTATTTTTACCCATCCTGATAGGCATAAAAGTGACATCTCATTATTGTTCTCATCTGCATCTTCCTGATAACTAAGGGTGATGTTGAAGCACCTCTTCATATGCTCATAACCCATCCATTATATTCTTTTGTAAACTTTCAGTACAAGTCTTTTGCCCATTTTTAATTCAGTACAAGTCTTTTGTCCATTTCATTTAAGAAGAGTTCTTTATGCATTTTTCCTACTTTCTAATAGTCGCTTGCCTTTTCACTTTACTGTCTTTTGATAAGCAGCCAAGTGTTTAATTCTGATGGAAGTCCAGTTGTTTTCTTTTATCATTAGTGCCTTTTGGTCCTAAGAAATTACTGCCTATCCCCAAACATCATGAAGAAATTCCAGAAACTTTGTTGTTTTATCTTTCACATTTAAGTCTTGAATTTATTTTTGGTATGGTATGAGAATAGGGATCAAGGTTCCTTTTTTTTTCCCCCTCCAGCTGGATATCCATTGGTTCATCACCATTTATTGAAAAAAATCTCCCTTTCCACATTGAACTGCATTGATAACCTTGAAAAACATCAAGTGCCTATAAATTTGTGAGTCTCCTCCTGGACTCTGTTTTGTTCCAGTTAGCTGTTTGCCTATCTTAACGTCAGTGTTAGGTTCTTAATAATCATAGCTAACTAGTAAGTCTTGAAATCAGGTTGTATAATCCTCTGACTTTATTCTTTTATATGACTTTTTTAAAAACTGTTTTGAATCCTTTGATTTATCATAAATTTCAGAATTTCCTTGAGATTTCTAGAAGACAAAATTTTCTTGGATTTTGAATGACACTGTATTAAATTTATAATTTGGAGAGAATTTACATCTCGCATGTTGATTTCTTCTCTCTATTCATTTCCTTTAGTCTTGTAGAATTTCTCAGCGAATTTTTGTTTTCAGTGTAAAGGTCTTAACATATCTTTCGTTTAATTCATTCCTACTGTTTGATGAGTTTTGATGACATAAGGAATGGCATTATTTTAAATTTTTTCCCAATTAGTACTATCATGTAGAAATAAGTTGATTTTTCTAAGTTGACTTTGTATTTGTCCCCTAGCTAAATGCACTTATTTCTAGTAGTTTGAGTCTTTTGAATTTTCCGTATGAAATCATGTTCTTCAAGGACAGTTTTATTTTTTCCTTGCAAGTATTTGACACTTTATTTTTCTCATTCTACTGCACTAGTTCTACCTCAATACAATATGAATAGAAATAGTGAACATTCGTCCAAATCTCAGGGGGAAAGCATTTGATAGTTTATCATTGAAGATGTAAACTCTAAGTTTTTAATTCTCTTTATCAGATTGTGGAAATTCTTTCCTATTCCTGGTTCGCTGGAAATTTTTAATTATGAATGGCTGTTGAACTTTATCAGATGCATTTCCGAAATCTGTGGAAATGATTGTATGATATTTCTGTTTCCTTCTGTTAATGTGAATTACAGTAATTGATTTTCTTTTTTTTTTTGCTTACTTTTTTTATCAAGTGCAAACCAGCAATTTAAGAAAACTTCGTCTTTTGAACAGAGAAAAGCAGAATTTTAATCTTACATCACTATACTTTCTTAAAATTTTTTTTCCGTTTATTTGTTTATTTATTTAGTAAACTCTAACACCCAACATGGTGCTCGAGTTCCCAACCCCAAGATCAAGCATGCTTTACTGATTCAGTCAGTGGTATATTCCTAGAGGTGAACTCCATTTAATCATGATGTGTTTCCATTTATGTATATTTCTAGATTCAATCTGTCAGTATTTTCTTTAGGATTTCTGCCTTCTATGTTCATAAGGGATATTGAAAGGTAGTTTTCTCTTCTTGTAATGTTCTTACCAGGTTTTACTATCAGGGTTGCAAAACTAGGAAGTGTAACCTTTTATTAAAAGTACATAAGCTCTGTGTTGGTTGATGTCCCCTTTTCCATACTTAGTATTGGTAAATTGAGGGGTTTTTTAAAAATATTTTATTTATTTGACAGAGAGAGAGAGAGAGAGAGAGAGAGAGAGAGTGCGAGAGCAGGAACACAGCAGGGGGAGTGGGAGAGGGAGAAGCAGGCTTCCAGCCAAGCAGGGAACCCAATGTGGGACTCCATCTGATCCTGAGCCGAAGGCAGAAGCTTAACGACTGAGCCACCCAGGCGCCCCGAGTTTTTTTTTCTTAATAAACTTGATAAACTTTGCTCATAAACTTTGCTTAGAGGTATATCAATTTTATAAGTTTTTGAAGAGCTATTTTTTGGCTTTGTTGATTTGCTTTCATGTTAGTCTATATTTTATGTCATTGATTTTAGTTTTTTAATTCCTTCATCCTACTTTCTTTGTATTTAATTTGCTATTTTTCTATCTTTTTGTGGCAGAAACTAGGATTATCTAAGCATTTCTTCTTTTCTAATATGCATTTAAAACTATAACTTGATTTCTCTAAGTATGGAAATTTTCCTCTAAGCATATAGCTTTTGCCACCTCCCGCAAACTTTATACTGTGTTTTCATTATCATTCAGCTTCAGTCTTTTGAAGTGTAAGAACGTGAAAATACATCCTAGTTTCAGAGCAAAAAAAGAGAAAGGTAATTTAATTTTGGTTGAAAACCGTTGTATTTTAGTCCAGATCATTTTGTAATCAAATTTTACTTCTCCCCACATATATAATTTTACCTTTATTGCCAATCATTTTCAGGCACTAAATATATGTGTGTATCATTCTTACAAAGCATGTTTAAAGTGTACTGCACATGAAAGATGTCATTATTTAGTGGTTCTCCTTTTATAGTCATATTAATTTAGGTTATAGGGAAAGATAATTGGCAAGATAAAAAGTGAAATTTTTGATGTATACTCGGTTAACTCCTCTTTTAAATGAGTACTTAATTCCATAGTTTTTACGGCTTCTCGAAAGTGGTCATGATTTTCTAGCAATGAAAAAAATTTTTTTAATATTTTATTTATTAGAGAGAGAGAGAGCGAGCACACAGGCAGGGGGAGGGAGAAGCAGACTCCCCACTGAGCAGGGAGCCTGATGCGGGCGGGACTCGATTCCAAGATCCCGGGATCATGACCTGAGCCGAAGGTAGATGCTTAAGTGACTGAGCCACCCAGGCGCCCCTAGCAATGAGAATTGTTAGGATGGCCAGTGTGTGATGTTTCTTAGACTTTCTATTACATCCTTTGTTCAGCTGAGCTTTGGTTACTAGATTTTAGACATAGATTATAGATTTTTGATAGTTATTTTATTTACTATAATTTTATTTGTTATAGTTAAAACTATTGTAGTTAGTAATATAGAATCATTGTTAAAATGTAGTTATATTATGAATGTGCTTACAGTATTATAGTTAACACAAAAAGTTTAAACCTTTTTTGGGTCACCTCTCTTACGCAGTGATTTCCTTTGTCCTGCATTTAGTATTTCTCTTTAGAACCTAAATATTTATGATCTATATCTTTGCTCAAGATAAAAATCTATTAGAAAGACTTTGTTTATTATATTCATGGAACTGCTAAGTTCACATGTGTGTTAGGGCACTTTAAAGTGAAATAATTTCAAATGTATTGACATGTCTGAAATAAGTATAGAATTTGAATTTGTAATTTTTCTACTAAAAACTAGTTAAGATGCATGTTTTCTGCTTCATCTTATTCCTTTTAAAATATAGAATTATTAACCTTAGAAGTTGAACCAGTTATTCACAATATTATTTGTAATGGATCTTGATGAGGTTTATTTTCTTAAATGAAATAGATAAAATACTTTTGAAGGACTTTCTGTTGTTCACACAGACTATTGACATTTGTTTTACATTGGTCCTTATTTCTGATAGCAAAGGTATTGGAAAAGTTACATTAATATTCACAGAGTTAACTCAGTGAACAAGGACATCTTTCAGAACATCTTATTTAAATTGAATTTGAATCTGTACAATAATTCCTTATTCCTGTACAAATAGGATCTTCTCCCTGTTTTTGGTGTTAGAAACTTGAGATTCTTACTTCCAGCATCCAGCTAGCTACAGTTCACAAACATATAACCCACTTCCTTCTCATCCCAACCCCAGTTCTCCACAGGCCATCACATTTCACATTGTCTCTGTTTATATCACTTGTATCATTATGTGTCGTATTTTTCAAGATGATATATTAATGACATTTTAATGTTGAATATTGTACATGTTAAGGCACATGCTACAGATGGTATGCATAGTCTCCTCATCCAAAAAAAAAAAAACTTTCATTCCATCTTAAAAGAAAAACAATTTCTCTGCATTCTTATTTTCTCTTTTTCCTTCTCTAATAAACTTCCAAAGAATCATCTTCTTTTGATGTCTTTATAAAACTCTACATGCAGCATGGCTCCCATCCAACTTTATTAAAATTGCTTACCTTCAAAGATCATGCATGTCCTTGAATACAGTTGTCATGTTTTAAAATGATTATCTTAACATCTCACACTGTTACTTCATGGCTCCTTTTTTTGTTTGTTTTTACTTTTATCACATTTTTCTTTGGCACTGTGTTACAATAATATTTTGACTTCCCTTATACTTTTCTTACCACTCCTTTCTTGAGCTTCTTGAATGTCCCATTACTTCCTTTTAAGTTTCTCAAGGAACTACCTCATCATTTCTCTCTGGAGTTGTCTAGTGATACTACAAAGAACCTTCAAATGTCATTTCTGTAAATTTGACTCTCTTCTCAAAAATGTGGCTTATTTCCTTTCTCCACACCATTTGCAACCCCCTGCCTTACATTTAATTCTGAATATCCTCTCAGTCTATGCAGCTTCACATACCTACCCTTCTTTTTTTTTTCTTTCAAGATTTTATTTAAATTCCAGTTTCTTACCATACAGTGTAAGATTATTTCAGGTGTAGAATTCAGTGATTCAACACTTACTTACAACACCGAGTGCTCATCACAATAAGTGCACTCCTTAATCCCCATCACCTATTTCACCCTGCCCACCTCCCCTCCATCAACTTTCAGTTTGTTCTCTGTAGTTAAGAGTCTGTTTCCTGGTTTGCCTCTCTTTCCCTCCCACCCCCCCTCACACCCCCGGGTTCATCTGTTTTGTTTATTAAATTCCACATATGAGTGAAATCATGGTATTTGTCTTTGACTTATTTTGCTTAGGATAATACTCTAGCTCCATCCACATTGTTTCAAATGGCAAGATTTCATTCTTTTTGATGGCTGAGTAATATTCCATTGTGTGTGTATATATATATATATATATATATATATATATATACACACACACACACACACACACACACACACCACATCTTTACCCATTCATCAGTTGACGGACGTTTGGGCTCTCTTTCCATGATTTGGCTATTCTATAAACATTGGGGTGCATGTATCCCTTTGAATCAGTGTTTTTTATCCTTTGGGCAAATACTGGTAGTACAATTGCTGGATCATAGGGTAGCTCTATTTTTAACTTTTTGAGGAACCTCCGTACTGTTTTCCAGAGTGGCTGCACCAGCTTGCATTCCCACCAACAGTGTAAGAGGGTTCCCCTTTCTCTGCATCCTTTCCAAAACCTGTTGTTTCTTGAGTTGTTGATTTTAGCCATTCTGACTGATATGAGTGATAATCTCATTGTAGTTTTGATTTGCATTTCCCTGATGAGTGATGATGAGTAACTTCTCATGTGTCTGTTAGCCAGCTATATGTCTTCTTTGGAAAAATGTCTGTTCAGGTCTTATGCCAATTTTTTAACAGATATGTTAGTGTCTGGGGTGCCTGGGTGGCCCAGTCATTAAGAATCTGCCTTCGGCTCAGGTCATGATCCTGGGGTCCTGGGATTGAGCCCCGCATCAGGCTCCCTGCTCAGCAGGAAGCCTGCTTCTGCCTCTCCCACTTCCCCTGCTTGTGTTCCCTCTCTCACTGTGTCTCTGTCAAATAAATAAATAAAATCTTAAAAAAAAAGATATGTCATTGACATTTGCAAATGTCTTCTCCCATTCCAAAGGTTACCTTTTAATTTTGTTGATTGTTTCCTTCCATATCTACCCTTTCTTATACCAGTTTTTGTCTTTATTGTCCTTATATTTAGTTAATGATTCTTATTATTCATGTTCTAATGCTTTCTTTTAGTTTCTCCTTTCCATTTTTCTGTTTTGTTTCCCAGATATCTACTCTTTACTGCTGTAGTTATCTCCTCTGTTCATGCTTCCTGATCTGCTCATTTCTAATCACTTTAACCACATTTGCTATATGTCTTCCCAGAGCATCAGTAAAGTTATCTTGCTTGAGCCCGCATATCCATTTTTTTGTTTATTTTAATCACATACTAAATAAAACATCTCCTTTAGCCTGGCATTCAAGGCTAAGTATTCTGACTAGCCTCAAAGCTGTTTTATTACTTGTACTCTCCTTATTTCCAACATGAACTAGTCAATTTTGACTCCTCCCTATTTCTTAAATAAATTCATATTTTCCTCTTTTATGTTTCTCCTTCCACTTGGAAAATTTACTCAAAACCATGTTCTAATGTTTCTAACGCACTGAGTAAATACCACTAGCTTTCCCTTTTTACCACAATTGCCATTCAGTTTCACTTGGGGATTTAAGAAGTTACCCATTTATTAGGCAGACTACTCCCTTCCTCCAACAAACTTCCTCTGAAGTACTTTGAAGCTTTCTTACGGATATGTGCAATAGTTATATGTATAGATCTTATCATTTCTAAATGTACATTCTCTGAGAACAGGGGACTGTATTTTATTAGGTCATTTTATTTTGTTGAATCCCATGGAGTCTAGCATCAGGATTGGCAGAGAATTATACAGGACATGCCCTGTACAAAGGGTGTACCCCCTGAATGCTGGGCTTAGATGGGGGACCAAAGCCCTAGAGGGGATGCCTTTTTCTGTTTTGCACATGTGCAGAAGCCCCGTCTACCCTTTTATATAATTGTCACATATGTAATCAATTAATTCAAAACCTTATATGCAAGTCTTACTTGTTGCCTTTGTCCGTCCCTACTGTGGTCTGCAAGTGGCTTTTTATTATGTGCTCTTATCTATTTAATCTCTGCCATTTCCCTTTTGCCACCAGTTTCTCAAAGGTTTCTCCTGTTACACATGCAGTTTAAACTATCCCCATACATCAGATTCTTGCTGCTTTCCATAAAAAATTGAAGTGATCTAGTGTTTGTTTGCAGTATAATTGTTGTCATATGACTACGTTTATTTCTAAGTAATTCTTCAGACTGCTTCTCTTTTGAATCCAGGTAATTAAAACCTTAAACTATCTGAATTTCCCTTATTTTTTTTACACCTGTGTCACCTTATTTTAAGCCTTTGAATTTGTCATTGCTATTTTAGTGCCTGACTTTAGCATTTCCCTATATCTGAGACTCAAGTTATATTTGTACTTATATTTTAGGTCGTTCTTCCCTCTTTCCAATAGATGATGGTCTGCTTGATGATGGTCATAATGATCAAGTGGGTGTTTTAAATTCACCCACATGTTACTCAGCTCATCAAAATGGAGAACGAATAGAACGCTTCTCTCGAAAAGTTTTTGTTGGTGGTCTTCCTCCAGATATTGATGAAGGTAGGGTGATAATTTGAGCTTAAAACAAACAAACAAAAACTTAAAATACAATGTGATTGGGGGTATAGAATTTTTTACCTCAAGATTTTCAGTCAGAATGGATATCCATCTCTGTTTTAAATGTTCTGTCACCTGTTGAAATATAAAATAGGAGGTAATTAAACAGTTTAAAGATTTTTTCTTTATATGTTAAAATGCATATTGTTATTTCTAATAAAACTTAAAATCTTTTGTATTACCATAATACAAGACACAAAATAAAATACCTGCAGTGCATGATAGTCAAAAGTTTAATTTCCTTAAGGATAAATAAGCTGTTAGAAACAGGTAAGAAAGAGGTAATAAAACCCAAATGGGTAATGGAAACAGAACATAGTAAAAATAATCATGTATAATAATAAAAGAAAATAATTCAAAGTAAAGATTAAAAATACTGAAACTGTCTAATGTTTGTGCAGTTGTGGGAAATCTGCCACTCTTATTCACAACTAAGAGGATTTTGATACACTTTGAGAAATGTTTCAATTATGATTCAAATATCCACAACCTATTCTGAGTGTTAATTAGTATAATAAGGTTTTCATGTGATGAAATAACCTAGAGCATATCATTGTATTTGACTTGTAATTGTTTCAGTGAAGCTACCTGGTGTGTGTCAGACCTTAGTATATTTTATGAGTGTGATCATTCTACATGTCTTGTTCTAGCAGACCTTTTCTTTCCCTATGAGATTTTACTTATCAAACAGTAATCGTCTCTTTATTTAACTTGAGATAACGTTGGCATGTTTTTCAAGCCAGTAATATTTATAGTTTGGTATACTATCAATCCATTAGTATCTACACAATGTTAATATAAAATTTTAAAACTCACACTGAATTGATTGCTCTGACCAGTGTGCTGCTTAAAAATAAATTTATTTTGACTAAAATTCCTATTTATTTCATACATTCTTTTAGTAAGGGTATTAGATGTGTTTTGAGTTTTCATATTCTAGTTTAGCTTAGGTTACTTGGTACTTTTAAATATTAAATCTTTAACTTATAAAATATGGGTTTGGGGGGTTTTTTTGTTTTGTTTTTTGTTTTTGTTTTTTCCAAAATGAACCATTAAAACTAATTCCTAATGTGTATTATTGTACTTTTTTAAGACGAAATAACTGCTAGCTTCAGAAGATTTGGGCCTTTGGTAGTAGATTGGCCTCATAAAGCCGAAAGCAAGTCCTATTTTCCACCAAAAGGTAAGAGTTTTTATTGTTAATATTTTCTAAGGAATCAGTTTTATGAGAGCAAATAAGACAATATCAATTACTTTGTGTTTTCTTTTAGAATTGTGTATCATCATATCTTTATATAAAAACTAATAATTTGTGAAGGCTGATAACGTGTCAAGTGAGGAAGAATGGGCCCTAAGGACTAACATAGTTTTCACTTTAAGCCACTCAGGAACCATTAGACCCTTGCCGTGCTTTCTCTATAATGATTTGACAATAATTTCAAAGACTCAAATCAACGAATGTTTTGAGGGTTTTTTTTCCTCTGTTTGAAGCATCCTTCTAAGTAACTTGGGTACAGACATAAAAAGTGTCCCTCTACGCAGTGAAATTAAGATCTATTTTAAGTGAGAGAAAAATATAAACACATGAATAGTATAAATATTGCAAGATTTACTTAAGTGTTCCAAACAATAGCAGATAACAACAGAGCAATATTTACTCTGTGGGTGAATTTAGCTAGAGGAGAAAGTGACTGCTCCGAACCCCCATTATATAAAGAGATCAGATGTGAAGAGAATACCTAGTTGTGCTAGTAACTTATTGCTAGGATGCTACTGTGACTTGTCACCATAGCACAAGATCACAAATCACACTATCATTCGTGAGAGCAAAAGCAAGGCCACCATCAGTGGGGAGCAGAAGTAAGTACCGCTTGCAATGAGCAGGGGAGGTG
Organism: Eumetopias jubatus; assembly: GCF_037043125.1. Taxonomy (NCBI): domain Eukaryota; kingdom Metazoa; phylum Chordata; class Mammalia; order Carnivora; family Otariidae; genus Eumetopias; species Eumetopias jubatus. Next base: position 191,254,388 of record NW_028274808.1, on the reverse strand, counting down.
AGTGGAGAGAATTAAACATGAATCCAGTGAGGTTGCTAATGGCAGATTCTCTGAAATGAATAAAAAGAAAGGGAGAGACTTTTCTTTTGAACATCATTGAAATAAAATTTTAGAAAAACAAAAACCCTATTATTCTCATGGCTAAGTGAATTTTCAAGCCTGGAAAAAAGACTCCAATAGATATGTTAAATGGCCTGATTTGGGCTCTGGGAAAGGAAACATGTTAGAATTGTTATTGGCATACAAAAACTAAAGGTTTCTGGTACTGAATTATATGGGATATCTCACTTTTCGTCACTGAGAATTCTAGAACCTCCATTACCAGTTCATGTAGGTTTTTAGAGAAATGGAATAACACAGTGGTTTTTGTTTTATACCTTTAGATCTTATATTTATGGAATCAAGAACATCTTTTGAGCAGGAATTCTGAATCCCAGGTCTCTGTGAGAATCTGATTAAAGCTATAGACCTTTTTCCATGTACTGGACTTGGAGGTCCTGATACTTAGTTTAGGGAGAAAATTAGCTCCATGTAGATGTGGATGTTCATTTGTTCATCTGAGTTTTAATCTGTTGTTGAGTTTAATTTATTGCTGAATTTTAATATGTTGTCCATTCTTTCACTTTCTTGGCCTTTTATAAAGTTTTTTGAGTGTTCAATAAAAATGCCAGTTAGTTTCTAATATTCCAGCCTAAGTTACCAGTGCCCTGGCCTACTTCAGGAATGTGACTAGTCTGTCCATACCTCTGGCTCTCTTCAGTTTTTCTCCCATGGCACAGCCAGAATAATCTCTCTGAAAACTCATCTGATAGTGCTGTCTCTTGACCATCTACTTAAAACCCTTCAGTGGTTTCTTTTAGTTAGAATAAAGGCAAAAATCTGTTTGCCCTGCCCAGCCTCCCTATCTCTCTGGTTTCTTCTCCCACTATTGGTTCTTGTTCTGGTTCCAAAAACCAGCCTTGTTCTCTCCTGCCTTAGGGCTCTTACGTATGGTATTCTCTCTCACCCTGAAGGCCCCTCTCGTGTCTTCATCTGCATACCCCCATTTGTCTGTTTAAACATTGGTTGCTCACAGGATACTTTCAGGACTTGCCTAACGATTCACATATTCCTGTTGTATTTTTTTTAAGATTTTATTTTATTTATTTGAAACAGAGAGAGAGAGAGCACAAGAGGGGGTAGGGTGAGAGGGAGAAGCAGACTCCCTGCTGAGCAGGGAGCCCAATGCAGGACTCGATCCCAGGACTCCGGGATCATGACCTGAGCTGAAAGCAGTTGCTTAACCAACTGAGCCACCCAGGCACCCATATTCGTGTTGTAGGCTCTCCTAGCACTGCTCTGCTCTTTCATAGCACTCGTCACAGCTACAGTGTTACATTTTTACAACTCTATAATAATCTGTGATGATTTTGCTAATATCCAATTCTTCCCATAGTCTGTAAGACTCTGCCTTTATTCATCTTTGTATTCTTGGTAATGCACGGAATAATAATTGGCTAACAAATGATACAAACAGCTATAAATACTACAGGATGGAGAAGTTCCTTTGACCTGAAGTAGGTGGGGAAGGCTTCACTGAGAAGTTCTTTTTTTTTTTTTTTAAGATTTTATTTATTCATTTGAGAGAGAGAGAATGAGAGGTAGAGAGCATGAGAGGGAAGAGGGTCAGAGGGAGAAGCAGACTCCCCGCTGAGCAGGGAGCCCGATGCGGGACTCGATCCCGGGACTCCAGGATCATGACCTGAGCCGAAGGCAGTCGCTTAACCAACTGAGCCACCCAGGCGCCCTGAGAAGTTCTGAATGAAATCTGAAGGTATTGTGTAATCTATATAGACATAAAGGAGTTGAACAGAGTTCCAGGCAGGAATTGAAATACAGTTTTAGAAAGGAAGGAAAATTGGTTTGTGTGGAGACAGGTATACATTTTTTGCCTGAGCCCCTTGTTCATATAACAGGATGATGGACTCTAAGCCTAGAAAGATGTGTTGACACAAATTTAATCAAACAGAATAGTTGCTGTCTTTGTTGCTCTTATTTCCATTGTTGTTGTCATTGTGGTTTTTGTGGTGATGGTTAGTTTATTTTCTCAGACTGAAAATAAAACAAAACAAAAAGACCTCAAAAAAGTAGCACTGGCAAATCATAGTTTTTGGTACAATTATAGTTAATTGTCATTATCAAAGACCAGTGTTTCCAAACCTTGTTCTTTTAAGCAGTTTTGTCATTGTTGTAATTCATTTTCCATGCTTTGGAAACACTGGTACAGAAAGCATCCAGTGAGCCCTTGGATATGGAGCCACACATGTACTTATGTTTCCTTTACAGTGAATAAGGTTCACCCTATGTGAGTATTAATTTGCTGTATAGTATGTTTTTGGTAAGAGTATTTTAATATTTAATGGTCTTCCTTAGCTAGATCATAATTTACCTGCCATGTTGCTTAGTTTTGTGATACAAACATTTCTTCCCTAATAATCACACAAATCAGTAAGCAATATTAAGAATATTGAATGTAGGGGTGCCTGGGTGACTCAGTCAGTGAAGCATCTGCCTTCGGCTGAGGTCATGATCTCAGGGTCCTGGGATCTGAGCCCTGCATCAGGCTCCCTGTTCAGCGGGGAGCCTGCTTCTCCCTCTGCCCCTCCTCCCGCTCGTGCTTTCTCTCTCTCTCTCTTTCTGTCAAATAAATAAAATCTTTAAAAAATATATTGACTGTAAAGTATTACTTTAAAACTAAGCAAAATTAAAATATTAATATCAAAAATTAATATCACAAATCTTAACATTAAAAATACTGAATTTAAAATACTGTTTTAGTAAATTGGTCTTATAGCCTCTTAATTATTACAAAACAGTTATAACTCTCAAATCCTTAACTTGTTTCAAAATTAAAGCCGTCACTTAAAACCAGTCTTCATTTTTTATTTTTTCAAGCATATTTAAATTGTTTCTAGCAGTTGGAAACGTCTACAATGTGTTTTCCTAATCTTGCATAATCACACCTTTGGAAGTTTCTATTGCAAAGGTTGGTTTGATGGCTTATTTATGCCATCAGGTATTATAATTTTAATATGAAGCACTTTTGTGTCGCATCAGACCTTTGTGGCAATTACAGCCATTGCTGGCAATAAAGCTATGTGTTTTGATTTCTGCATAAAACATGACCTCACATTTACCATTGTCTAATGGAATAAATAGATGTGCGTGCATGGCCTGCTTGATGACTTCTTCGTATTAGAACCAGATTACAATACTCTAGGTTTGTTTGCATAAAAATCTCATCAAGGAAAGGGTGTGTATTTTGGTCAGTTATCAGCTTCTAAGGAATAATTACATAATGGTGAACTTGCAGTGTAAATTTTGATACCTTCTTTTTATAATGAAGTCTCTTCTCCTTAAAGATTGACAATCTGTTATCACAAAGAAAGGAGGAAGGGCATATTTCCCAAAGGTACAGGCATATAAGCAAGAGCTTGGGTCCAAAGTCCAAACATAGTCTCCAGACTATTTGAAAGGAGTGTTCCACAGCTCATCCCAGTTGAGTTTGATTTTAAGGTTCTGACCCATGCTGGAGTACCCATTTTCACTCCAGCCTCCTTAAGGTAGTTTTCTTAGTATAGTTTTGAAGTTGTCATGCTGACTGTGGTTATTTCCCCCTCCTTATGGAAATTGTTGGGCCTTTCCAAGTGTGCTCTAGTCCAAAGTGTGCACCAGAACATGTCTTAGCCTGAGGGCATTTCTAGGAATCTTCTGCTCCTAATATGCTCAAGGGGTTAATCCTGCCAATGTTGGGAGACCTTGGGGGCTCCCCTGGGTTTGAAATTACTCCATCAACTGCTTGCTCCTGTGACTGACTTGGGGCAAATCATTTTAACTGCTGGATACCTCAGGTTTTTCTTCTATAAAATGGGAATAATGTCTTACAGACTTGTTGTGGAAAGCAAATGAAATAATTTATGTAAAGCTGTTAGCAAGGAATTGGATAGTAAGCACTCTATATAGGATAGCTAATTAATGAGTATGTTTTTGTGTGTATTCCATAGGGTATTGTGTTCTCCTGTAGAAAGTTTAATGGTTCCGGTTCTATCTGATAATTTTTTTTTCTTTTCCAAAAGCATGTATTTTCTAAACAGTACTGAAATTTGGGGTGAAATCACTTACTTTGCCATATTGCCTCATTTTTAATGGTTATTACAGGCTATGCATTCCTTCTCTTTCAAGAAGAGAGCTCAGTTCAGGCACTAATTGATGCTTGTATTGAAGAAGATGGAAAACTCTATCTGTGTGTTTCCAGCCCCACCATCAAGGACAAACCAGTAAGTAAATACTACGTGAACTTTTAGGCTACAAATGCGAGTTTTCCAAAAACTGATTTGAAGTAATTATTAATGATATAAAAGTTAAAATACCATGTTAAGAGTTCAGTTTTTAAAAATCTGGATAACTTATAGTATCTGGATTAAAAAAAATAATTTGTTTTCAAATCCAAGTGTACAGAATTTTGAAAAATAAAAGGACCACTGTTAATTGGCACAAAGCAGCCTAAGTTGTCAAGGGAATAAGACCCATTACAGTGATGTGATTTTCTTCATAGGTTCAGATCCGTCCTTGGAACTTAAGTGATAGTGATTTTGTGATGGATGGTTCTCAGCCTTTGGATCCTCGAAAAACAATTTTTGTTGGAGGTGTTCCTAGGCCATTAAGGGCTGGTAAGTAGAATGTTAACAAATGTTGCTTCCTTTTAAAAAAAATTAAATATGAATTCAGTAAATTTTGGAGAGTTATTATGTACATGGCACTATTGGGCAGGCAAGGAGCAGATTCCTTATGCTCCAAGAGTTGTTCACTACAGAATTCTGAGAAGCATTCTTAAAACCGTCAAGTAAGTGGAGAAGTGGACACTCATCTATCAATATTAATAGTTAACTCCAAGCAGACTATAAGAAGAATCCAAATGCTTCTGACTTCTTAAGTGTAATTCTCTAAAATATAAGAATTTGGGGTCTGTTTATTTTATGTGGGTTGATTCTGATCTTTGAAGAAGTGTGGGATTTTTTTTTAATAGTGCTTTGATAAGTAAGAAACTTCTGTTCATGAGTAAGCAGAAACCAGAGATTTACCAGAAATGTCATCTAGAAACATAATTACAGACCTAAATGCCCACTGTACAAGCATGTTTTATGATTCCATGTGCCCTGTGACGTGTGTTAGTGCCTTCCACCACTGAGAACATCCTCTTCCAGTCAGTATAGGAGATATATGTTAAAAGAACCGTTCACACATGTAAATACCTATAGAACATAACTGCTACAAAGAAAGACTATAGAAAATAGAGCATCAAGGGAATGTGTTATAGTCTGATATTTAGAGATACTTGTATTTGAGCTGACACACAGTAGAAGGAATAGAGTTGAGGTGGCAGGAGGGTTGTGAGGAGTGTGTTTCAGACAAAGGGAAGAGCATATTCAAAGATCTTTAGGGGAGGGAAGTGTGGAGGGCATTGGAGGAACTGAAAGAAATCCAGAGTGGCTGACTAGGAGTATAAGAAGAGGGGAGAGATAAAAAAAAAAAGGCACTGAAAAAGTGAATAGGAGTCAGATCATACAAGTCTGATAAGCTAATTTGGTATTTATCCTCAGAACAAGGGGAAACTAATGAAGACTTTTAGATAAGTGTAGCTAATGACATGTTTTGGGGGCAGTTGGGTTGAGAGTAGATATGGGTAGACCATTTTAGGAGCCCATTCTTGCAGGACAGGAGAAAGATAATGTGAGCTTGGATTGAAGGTGGCAGTGGTGAGGAGCGAAGTGAACACATGTCACAGACAATTTATGAGGTAAACTCAAAGGCTGAATCTCAGCTTTAAGTCTTAGATAATGGTACCTTCTACTGAGATGAAGAACACTGGAGAAGGAAGATTGTGGTCTTGGTTTTGAAAGCAAGTTTGTGGTACCATTTCGAGTTCCTAAGTAGAAATTTTAGTTAAGCCATTTATATCTGATAACTAAGAATTACTATTGCTACTGTTTTGAAAATAAATTTTGACTGGCCTTGCTATTGTTTTGACAGTAAATCAGAAGCAAAGAGTTAAGGCTATTGCCACGATCCAGATGAAAAATAGAGTTTGGAAGAGGATGTTAGTTGATGGAGGTGAAGAGATTAGATTTTAGATAGGTCTGGAAAATCAGGTTCATAGGATTGCATGTATAGTGGGGCAAAACAGAAAATAGAAAGGATGAAGGCAAGGGTCTTGGCAACTTCATCTTTTCTATTGCTTACCAGCTAAGTCAGCAGAAACTCATTGGAGCAGATTTAATGGGAATAGTGGAAGATCAGGAGTGCCATTTCAAACTAAGTGAGGAAGGTCTGTTAAATGTCAATATGAGTTGTCCAGGACAACAACTCCAGGTGACCGTCTCCTGATGGTTGCATAGATGAGTTTGGAGTCCAGAGAAGAGGCCCAGGCTGGAGACAGGAATTTAGGAGCTGAAAACAGATAGATGGTATTTAAAGCCATGAGATGGGATGAAGTCACTGTAGCTACAAGTATAGAGGAAAAAACCACGGACTGAAAGAGTATTCTGACATTGAAGAGTTAAGGGTTCGAAGAGGAACCAGCAAGGAAGGCTAAGAAGGAATTGTGAGGTGGGATGAAAATTAGTAGAAAAATGTGTCCTGAAAGCCAGATGGAGAAAGTAGAGATTAACTGTGTTCAGTGCTGCTTCCAGGTAGCTGGCAAAATGGAGTCATAGGGTGAAAGTTTTGAACAAGGAATGGGAAGAGAGAGGGATGAGGTAGTAGAAGAAAAAAAAATTAACAATTTGGCTGTAAAGGGAGAACATAGAAGAAATTAAGCAGTCACTGAGAGGGAGAAAAATAGAATTAGGAGTTTTGTTTTGTGTTTTTTTAAAGATTGGGAATGATCCAGTAGAGAGGGAAAAACATGATACAAAAAGGAGAGAGGAGAATTGCCAAGTAATTCTGTATTGAGAGCAGATTGGGTCCAGTATGCAGGTGGAAGGATTGCATGTAGAAAACAGCATAAAACTATTTATCCTATTGTCTTTTCCTTTTTAAAAAAGTACTTAAAAACTGTTGATTTACTGTGTTCCCTCACATTTGATGTGAATTTCTTTTCCTTTTCAAGTGGAGCTTGCTATGATCATGGACCGGCTATATGGTGGAGTTTGTTATGCAGGAATTGACACAGATCCTGAGCTAAAATACCCAAAAGGTGCTGGTCGAGTTGCTTTCTCCAATCAGCAGAGCTATATTGCTGCCATCAGTGCTCGGTTTGTTCAGCTTCAGCATGGGGATATTGATAAACGCGTAAGTTGCATATTGGGAAAGCATTTAACATCCTATAATAAGGTACTGATCCAAAGCTTACTACCCTACCGAGTTAATAATATAATTAAAACACTTTATTTTTTTATATATCTTTAACTCTTAGAGTATTATATCAAAATATCACTGAAATATAACATTATTGAACATACTTTGAACTTTATTTTCTTTTTTTAAGATTTTATTTATTTGTCAAAAAGAGAGGGGGGGGCAGGCAGAGGGAGAGGTAGGTTCCCCACTGAGCAAAGAGCCTGATGCGGGACTCCATCCCAGGACCTTGGGATCATGACCTGAACTGAAGGCAGACGCTTAACTGACTGAGCCACCCACGCATCCCCATACTTTGAACTTTAGATACAATATACAAAATGTAAATATCATTGTAAAAGCATGTCAAGTTGTGGGTTTGTTTTTTTGTTTTTTTGTTTTTGGGGTTTTTTTTTTTTACTCCACCAATAAGGTCTTAATACCTTTCTAACCATAGAGGCAGAGCTTGTTTTAAGAGCTTGTACCCTGGGTGCACTTAAGCATCTGCCTTAGACTCAGGTCATGATCCCGGGGTCCTGGGATGGAGGCCTGCAAGCAGGGAATCTGCTTCTCCCTTTCCCTCTGACCCTCCCCCTGCTCGTGCTCTCTCTCAAATAAATAAAATCTTTAAAAAAAAAAAAAAGAAAAAGAAAAGAGCTTGTACCCTGGAGCCAGCATGCCCAGGATGCCATTTACATCATGTGCTCTGTAATTCACAGGAAATTAACCCTCAGTATGCTTCTTTTTCCCCATTTATCAAATGGAAAGCAATAATAGTATCTCTTTCACAGTTACTTTGAGGATTAAATGAATTCTCATATGTAGAAACATTTAGAGTTTGGCACTGAGTGTTAGTTACATGTTTTTATCTTTTATCATTAAATTTAAAATAATATGCTGTGTATATTTTCCTAACTATAACACACAAGATTATTACCCTAAACTTTAAAACATTTACTCTTTAGTAGCATTGTTTAGGTAATCACAATAAAAACTTTTTAGGAAGTCCTATCAATGTTAACTAAAAGCCACCCCATTGAATAATTCCTAGTACTGATTACCATCTAAAATAGGGAAAAGGAGTGACCCAAACTCAGTTGTTCATTTGCAAATCTCTTTCATACTAAAAATCTGTTCATAGTTCCTATATACAGCTAAGCAGTATTCTAAAATAATCATGTTTGCATTGTAGTACAGATGAGATACGCTAAGAATAAGAGGTAATTTAACTTTTTTTACATCCAAATTAGTAGATATTACTTGAGTCTGTATTTTCCCAGTGTAACAATTTCTTGAAGTTTCTCTTTGAGCCTGTCTGTGTATATTAAAAGACTATTTTGGAAGCAGGGGAGCTGGTTAAGGAATATGGTTTGAGGGCGCCTGGGTGGCTCAGTCGGTTAAGCGACTGCCTTTGGCTCAGGTCATGATCCTGGAGTCCAGGGATCAAGGGATTGGTTTGACTAGACCATGGACTCTAAAAGTAGTCATCAGTTTAATTACCAAGCCATCCCATTTAGGGGGGGAGAAGTACAGTATAGGTTCAGTTCATACAAGCAGAGTGATTTTTTTGCATTGTTACTTAAAATATTGCAAAACATACGCACACACACACAATGTCTAAGTGGAAGGTCTCTGCTTTAATTCCACCATGCAGGAAAATTTGGTGAACTGGAATTCCTCTAATCCAGTGGTTTTCACCCTCAGCTATAGAAAAAAGTCACCTGGGATTTGAGAAAAATCTTGGACATCTGGGTTCCCCCATCCCCTGACCCCCAGAGATTTTGTTATAATTGGTCAGGGGCAGCAGGAATTTATAAAGCTCCCAGGTGATTCTAATGTGCAGCCATGCTTTAGACCATATATCTAGTCTAACCCTAACTTTTGCAAAGAAGTGATCCAGTCAACTGAGGAGGTTACCTACATTGTATATAATTATAGTTATTTAACATGCAGGAGCAAGGGTAAAAAATTGTTGCAGTGTCTTACCTCTCCTTCTTTGTTTCCAAAATGATAGTGAAGGACCAATTATTTGAGGCAGAGTATTTATTCCTAAAGAACAACTCAGATGCAGAGCAAGTGAATTAAGAAACACATGCATGCCTTCTTAAAAAGGCATTGAAATGCCTGAGAGAAAAGTTTATTTTTTAAGATATGTGCTGCTTAAGACATATTTTGAACTTTATCTGAAATAACAAGAGATGTCAGCCTGGTTCAGTTGGTAGAGCATTCAACTCTTGATCTTGGGGTTATGAGTTTGAACCCCACGTTGGGTACAGAGATTACTTAAAAATAAAATCTTAAAAAAAAAAAAAAGAAAAAGATTTTGAGCCTTAAGTATTTTGTAAGTCACTAGTATTGCTCTCACACACACACACACACACAAACATATCTTTATACCTTTCATGGCTCTAGTATGAATGTAGTTATTAAACCGTAATATCAGATTAATTTTAAATTTATAACTGATAACCCAAAGATTTGGGGAGGATTAAAATTGTTCATTCAGCTTACTCTTTTGGCTCATGAATGCTTTGAGATTTAATCCCTATCTCCCCAAAAGCTGGGAAGCACCATCACCACAAAAGTGTAATTCATTGTAATTTTGGTATGTTATTCCATGAGTAATATTACTCACTGTGCCTCCCGGTACTGACTGAAGGGAGCTGTGTTACAGTTCAAGTTGGATAATTAAATATGAATTATTTCATTAGTTATGAATCCAGGCGACAAAGTATACAGATAGGTTCTCTGAAGTAAAATAGGGAAGGGCATCAAAATAGAAAAAAAGATTAGGTACAGAATTGATGAAACTCCAACTCCTTTTCACAAATACAAGGGTTAATTTTTAGAGATTATTAATCAGAAATAATCAGAATAATCTAAAATCTTAAGTCTGAAATCCAATTTTCTATCTTTAAAGTCTGTGATTTTGAAGGTAATTAGATTAGCTTCATAAAATGATGCCTAGAAGTTTGAAATACAAATAATTGAATTTATTGCATTTTGAAATTTTATTCAACAGTTTTACATTAAGTAACTCCTGAGCACCAAGAATTTTTTGAGGTTTATGAGGTATTATGGAAATGAAGTAAACCACACAGACACTCTGTCTTTAATTACAGTAAAGCCAAGAGATATAATCATGAGAAAGAAACCCAGAAGCATATGTAAATGTACCACATTTATTCAGATACAGTTTCTACTTTGTGCTAAATATTCTGCTAGCTCCTGGGAACTAAGTATTGAGCAGACACTTTCCCTGTGCTCATTTTGTTTATCATCTAGTAAAATGAAATCCAGTAATTCTTATGCCACTTTGGGATATTCTTTGGTAATTTCTTTAATAACAATACTATATATAGCTATATATACATAGTTATGTAATATTATAATGAAGAGAATCAGAAATAGCAGCCTGGCAATCAAGATAGGATCCATAAAGGAAAAAGTTGAAAAATAAAGATAGAGCATAAAAATTTTAGACTGTCAAAGATCTTTTAAAAAACCAAAGGCCAGGGCGCCTGGGTGGCTCAGTCATTAAGCATCTGCCTTCGGCTCAGGTCATGATCCCAGGGTTCTGGGATCGAGTCCCACATCAGGCTCCCTGCTCTGCAGGAAGCCTGCTTCTCTCTCTCCCACTCCCCCTGCTTGTGTTCCTGCTCTTGCTCTCTCTGTCAAATAAATAAATAAAATCTTTAAAAAAAAACAAAGGCCAGGGGCGCCTGGGTGGCTCAGTCATTAAGCATCTGCCTTCGGCTCAGGTCATGATCCCAGGGTCCTGGGATGGAGCCCTGCATAGGGCTCCCTGCTCAGCGGGAAGCCTGCTTCTCCCTCTCCCACTCCCCCTGCTTGTGTTCCCTCTCTAGCTGTGTCTCTCTCTCTGTCAAATAAATAATAAAGGGCGCCTGGGTGGCTCAGTTGGTTAAGCGACTGCCTTCGGCTCAGGTCATGATCCTGGAGTCCCGGGATCGAGTCCCACATCGGGCTCCCTGCTCGGCAGGGAGTCTGCCTCTCCCTCTGACCCTCTTCCCTCTCGTGCTCTCTACTGCTCTCATTCTCTCTCTCTCAAATAAATAAATAAATCTTTAAAATAAATAAATAAATAAATAAATAAATAAATAAATAATAAAGTATTTCAAAAAAAAAAACAAAAACAAAGGCCAGTTGGGGCACCTGGGTGGTTCAGTCGTTAAGCGTCTGCCTTTGGCTCAGGACATGATCTCGGGATCCTGGGATTGAGCCCCGCATCGGACTCCCTGCTCAGCAGAAATCCTGCTTCTCCCTCTCCTACTCCCCCTGCTTGTGTTCCCTCTGTCAAATACATAAATAAAATCTTTAAAAAAAAGGCCAATGGAAAAAAACCTCCAGCAGGAAAATATGCAAAAGATACTGTTCAGAAAAGCAAAATGTTCAATGTATGTAAAATGTTTATCCAGCCCTAATCAATGAAATGCAAATATAAACAACTTAATTCCATTACCTTTCTATCAAATATTTGTTTTATAGTCTTTTTCATCAACTTTTGGGTTTTTACCTGTTCGTTGTTGCTGTTGTGACAAAAAATGCTTCAGAAAATACCCTTATATGCTCATTTTCTGCACACATGCAAGTATTAATACGTTCAGAATAGAAACTGTTTGTTTGTTATTTTTTACCTTGGGCAAACACTATTTTAACCAAACCGTTTAAACACTCAGATTTTTCTCCTTTCCTCAGGAAAGGCTGAGGTCTTAAGCTGCCTGGCACCGTTCAGTCAGACAAAGGTAGTAGCCCTCCATTCGTAGTAATTATTAGGCAGCACTGGCTTACAGAGTTTCTGCCGTGTGCCAAGCACTGCCTTCAGTGCTTTTACCTGCATCATCTAATCCTCGCAGCTCCGTGAATTAGGTTCTAGGATTCTTCTCACTTGACAGGTAAACTAAGGTCAAAAAGGCTTAGCACTCAGCTGCCTGGGGTCTGAGGTCTTCTGAGTCAGGCCTTCTCAGTGGGCCTTTGACTTTATATCTCATAAATTCACAGAAGTCTAGACATGCCCTTAATAAGATTATCCAGTTCTGGTGTGTGTGTACCAAGTAGTTACAAGCAGGGTACATACAGAAGTGTTGCTATAATCAGTGGTGGTTTGCAGTTGGGCTGTCTCTCAGGTGCTACTGGAATGAAGGGGGAAAGGTGTAAAAACCATTTGTCTTCCATGCCCTTCTCTTTTTCACTCACAATCACCCTGCCCCAAATATATTAACACACAGGTGTTTTAAAAATGTTACTTCACAGAAACTGAGGGTAGAATGTTTTACGAATCAGTTAGATGTATAGATTTTTTTAAAGTATTTTCTGCATTTGAAAAATACAGTAAATACCACTCAGTTTATAGTCCTCTGAAGAAAACGTATCAAAATAAAATAAAATTACCAAACTAAAACCAAATGCTCGTTTAACCACATGGTCACTTACGAACACGAAACATCTTAGAAAAAGATCAGTGCCAGAACAGAGTGACTTCGTTGTTGGTTTTTGTTTTTGCTTTAGTTTTTTGTTTTTTAACCTACTACATGGTAAAGCTATTTCCCTGGGAAACTGCCTACTTTCTCAATGTTTATTGCTGGTCCTTTTCTCGAACACCATGAACATTTTAAATTCACTAAAATGATTTCTGAAGCAGAATTAATGGGAGATTTTTTTGTCTCTCTTTCCAGGTGGAGGTAAAGCCATATGTGCTAGATGACCAGATGTGTGATGAATGCCAGGGCGCACGCTGTGGTGGAAAATTTGCTCCCTTTTTCTGTGCCAATGTCACTTGCCTGCAGTATTACTGTGAGTTTTGTTGGGCAAATATCCACTCCCGTGCAGGACGTGAGTTCCATAAGCCATTGGTAAAGGAAGGTGCTGATCGCCCACGTCAGATCCACTTCCGCTGGAACTAAGAATAGCACACCGGCCTCTGTGTATGTAACAAGGAAAGAAAGGGTGCATGTGGCTTACTGTGTCTGAAGACGCGACATGCGGAAGAAATAAGTGCATTCTTCTGCTTTCACCCCAGCTACCAATACATGCATCTTTATCAGCAGCCAAAACACTACAAGCCTCTTGTTTTTCACCAAAACCCTACATCTCAGGCTTACTAATTTTTGTGATATTTTCATGTTAAAATAAAATGTTTTTTTGTATTTTCTCCAAGTTATTTTTATATGTAAAGTTAAAATTAGATATGAGAATGTTTTGCGTAGGGGCAAACAGTCTGCTGCTATATAGTGGGTGAAGCGTGCACTTATTTCTAAACGTGGGTTTTTAACTTCAAGATCTGCCCCAGTAATTTACCAAAGGTAGCAAAATATAGTGAAGATGGAATATGTCTGCTACAAATGCTTATTTTTATTGTTGCTATTTTCAGTGTATACATAAACTAAAAATTAGGGTTGATTTTTTTGCTCTCCATTTTGACTTGCAAGAAATAATACCTCAAGATAATCTGATTTATTAGCTATTTTTAAACATTTTTAATCACAAGCTGTATTAGCTTTGCTGCTATATAGGTGTTATGTGTAAATGCCACCTATTAATACGGGATTGAAAACGTTAGAGACACACTGCATTGCAGATAAAATGCAGGCAGCACAATATGGCCTAAACTGCCATAGTTTTAGAATGTGAAAAAAATGCATGTTTACTTACCTGTATACACCTTATGCATGCACTAGAATTATTAACAAGAGGTGAGGTATTGCAAATGTTCAAAAAAGCTCTCTTGAATCTAGGTAGCATGAACAAATTATAAAATTTGTTTAAAAAAAGCAAACTTGCATGCATTATTGTGACTTCAAGTTAAAAATTTGTCCTACATGTGTACAATATGCAAATTAGTTTTAGATTAGAGAGTGCAGCCATTTTGTGATCTGGTCGGTAGTGGAATTCGATTTTATGCAGACTGGATGTAATATTTGTAATCCCTGTGCAATTTTGTGATGTGCGGTTCTAATTCATGTGCAGTGATATAGTATAGATAAAAGATTGAATAAAAGAAAAATACTAGAATTTTAAAGAAGGTTGATTTTAGCCCCTTTGATAGTTCACGGTTAAGACATCCTTTATAAACCAAAGATGGCCAGCACACTGCTAACCAGTCACCAAATGTAAGACCCACAGGAAGCCCATATCTAAACAAATGAACTTTATAGAAGAATGCAAAACTTAGTAAACCTAAGTAAAGTCAAAATGGAGATGGGGAAATATACAGATGGCTAGTTGCATAAAATTCAGTTTTACCTTAAAGACAATGGTGAAATCTGGCTTAAACTTGCTTATGTGTTTGACCTATGTATATTGGGGTCTTCTGTCTAAACTGGGGTCACTGTTGCATGGAACATTGTTCTTAACGGTTAAGAATTGCTTTTTTTTTTAGATTTTGATGAAGGAATTTTGGTAATGACTTTGCTTGCAGTTTTTTTGAGAAAGTGGCATGGAAACATGCAATAGTTAATGAGTTTCTCTTGGTACTGAACACTATTAGAATATCATTCGTGATATTTTTTCTCTTTAGAGCATTTTTAATGCAACTAGCCCCTATATTTTAATGTAAAAGTTACTCTGCAATCTAAGCAAAGCACCCAACAATGGTAGATGTTTTTTAAAAATGCAGAACTAAGGTTCTTGACTCTAAAGAGAGAAAATTACAAGGGTGTTGCCTTATTGCAACCTCTTGGGACAATCCTTCACGTGAGCAAAGTGTTAATATTGGTTGTCTCTGGTGTGCTTTTTTGTACTGTAAAAATATGTGGTTCATGTCTAACTCTGCTGTTTTATTGTGGTTGTGGTTCAAGTTTTTAATGTTTAAAGTTGATGCTGTTTTCAGAAGAGCTTTTTACTAATTTATTTGTCGATGTTCCCTATTTGTTACTTAACCATGATCCTCCAGATTTTTGGAGTATTCTTTTCTAACCTTAACCCTGCCAACCTTGATCCATTTGACATTTGTTATGCACTATTTTTATATCTCTGTGAGAGATTTTTCCAACAGTCAGCTATTTTATGGCACACTTTTTTTGACTGATGACATCTCCTTTGCTATACCTCAATTTTTGGAATTTAGAAAAGAAATCAGTAGTTTTGCAATGTTAATTATTTAGATATTTAATTTCGCAGATTTTTTAACTTTATTTTCATAATTTCTGCTTAATGTTTAAAATTGAAGAGCCTTTTCATGTATTAAATAATGAACACTAAAATAAATTATATGATGAAAATAATTGGAGATGTTGAAAATCACTTTCCCTTCTTAAACAGAAATAAATATCGGGAATGAAGGGAAATGAAACAGAACCCCTTTTTCACCCGCGGGTAAAAATGGCAGAAATGTATGGTTTGTTTTACCTTCGTTTCTGTTGTAGTTAAAGCTTGTCAGTCTAATCTTTTGTCCTTCCCCACCTCACCCCTACCTCTTATTTTTTTTTTTTTTTGCCTTTTATGTACTACATTCTTATTTTCTAACTGTTAAACACTGTATTGGAGTTTTTTTTTTTTAATTTACAGATCATATTTATTTTACTATTTTTGTAGAAAATTATTAATTTTGATTGTATTTTTGTATTTTCAAAGCTTCTTCACTTGTGTTCCCTAAATGTTCATATTGCTGCCCAAAAGTATGACTGTGGAGGAAAAAAAAAAAACTTTAAAAATCCACACTTTTTGTTAAGAAGGAAACATTTAGCATTTATATATTTGTGTATGGAAAACACTTGATATTTATCCCTGTTGCATCTGGCTGCACAGAGCCTCTCCTCAAAGATGCTACAAAACTTGAATATAACACATTTTGGAAGGCTGACTAACCTCGATTCTGTGTTGTGATGTGCAATACTGTTTCTAATGTTTGTATAAAAAAAAAAATAACAGTGTAAACCTTTTTAATGCAAATTTATTTTTTTCATTGCATATTTTGCAGATTTTATCCACAGTGTCATTTTTTACTGTCAGAAAAGATACCCCTTTTGTCATTGCAACTATTTTTTAAATCCAGAAATCTTTGTACTGATGTAAATGATTGTAGTTATTTTGGATAGTGTTTTGCTAACAAAAGGAGAGACTTTTTTCATGCATATTTCTATTTTGTTTTTTTGGGTTTTATTTTATTTTAATAGTAGTAAAATACTTGGAATAATTTTTCATATTCTTGTCATTAATATTATTTTGTATTTTTATGTGGAAATATATAATTTTATGACACTAATTGCTAAAGTTTATTTTATGTTGAATTATTTTTGGAGCTGAAATCTTTGTAATATTAAAGCAACTAGTTTCTAATTCCCAGTTTCTGTATAGAATCGCACAAGTGGTTTATGGAGTGTTTGGATTGTAATTATAAATGGTTCTTTGATATGCAAATTAATATTTTCAGTTGATTTTATTTTATATTCCTAATGGGGTGTTAAAGCCGTTTTTTATTTTTTTCTAAATAAAAAGAGAACCCATGCTTTTATGGACACTAGGTAAACGCCTTCAGCTTAAATTTTTTCGTTAAAATATTTTAGTTTATTTTATTGTTATCTTCCAGATGTCTAAATCTCCAGTCTGTCTGTTGTACTGGTAATTTAACTCTGTAATGGAATAGTTTGCTGCCAACTATTTATATTAAGTAATTTTTAAATATTTGTAATATTGTTGACTGACTAATAAACTATTAAGTTATTGGCATAGTTGTGGAATCTTATTCTTCAGATCTACAAAAATCTTCATCAACGCCAGCAAACTCTTATTTAGGGAGCTTTGTGACATGAATATTTGCAGCCCAGGGCCCTCTGTAGCTCAGTGTCAGGACTGGGAGGGAAGCTTGGAGACCAGTAGCCCAGTATTTCTCAGTATTTTGACCCCAGGCACTCCTGGCATCAGTTCTCCTCCCCACTCTCGCCCTTTAGCCTCCACATACATTCCATAGAAATTCTAGTGTGGTGTTGCAATCACCCCAGATCATCATATTTAAATGCAGCATCATATTTAAACTGATGCTGCATTCAAAAAATGAAACCCTGTTGATCATTTTGCTGTAAGTGCACAGTTTCCAGGATGCTTCTTCAGACACCCTCTGGTTGGAAGTCACTTGTCAGTTTTCTCCTTATTTTCAGCACAGCCTATCAGTTCTTCAATGGCCACGTTATTGATGAAAATGAAGGAGAAGAGGAGGTATAGGCTAAGTTCTTCATCCTACTGATGGCTAAAACAGCTCTTCTTTTAACTTTAACAAAGCTAGAATTCTTAAAGTGGTGTGCAGGCATGGTGGGGGTGGAGTTTTGTTGCTTTTTTAGAAAATATTTTTAAAATCACTGATCGTAGTCAATTTTCTTGCTTTACCTTTGCGGACATAGGTATCCCAGAGAGGGGAAACCCTGTATCTCTTCATATTCTACAAGACATCACAGAAACTCCTTAAATGGGCTAATCTTGACATTAGCAGCACCTCAGAGCCTGTCACTGTCACCCATGTCCTCCAAGCAAATCATGCATCTCCACACACCTGCATCTTGGCACATGCTACCATTTTTCTATTTAGAGTCTGACTTCCTTTTTGCCCAATAAATCTTCCATAACAAAAACGAAGAGCCTCTTCTGCATTCTGGCCTATCTTTAAGATTTAGCAGGATTTTCTCATTGTCTTCCCTCCCCAGCTGCTGACATAAAGATTATCTTCCTGTGCTCCTCATCCCCTTGTTATTTAAGAAAAGAATAAATTTTGAATACCTACCAAGTGTTGGACACTAACAATGCAGGATCCTTGGTTGCCAGGCCATTTTACAGCCCTGTAGGTGAAAAATCAGGTTAATTCAATCTCAATGTAATATATAAAATAGACCATAGTAAATGTGTATCAAGGGCAAAGGGAAAGACTGCTGAAGTGATTTCATGTCTCTGAAATGATTTTATTTAAGAATTTCTCAGGAGTTAGCATTTGGAATTTTTGTATGAGTGAAGAATTAGAAGAACGCATAACTGAGCACTCACAAACCATTTCTCAGAAAATTACTTGAAGATCTATTCCACCAAAAAGAAGGAATAACAGCAAAATATCCCAGCAACGGGAAGACATGTTATACTGTGATTTATAATATATATATTTGGTCTTTGTTCTGTTTCTGGCACAGAGCTCCTAAAATCCTTGGAATTTCCTAGGTGGTAAGAGTGATAAAGAGGTCTTGATTTTCATAACAAACCCCTTTCAGTCACACCTGAGTTGGTTAAGGAAGTGACTTTTGGGAAGCACCCAAGGGTTGGGAACCAGCCATGTGGTTGGAGGGTAGAACTTTGAGTTCTACCCGTTCAACCACCTCCAGGAAGGAGCCTGGGGCTGGAGACTGAATCCATCACCAGTGGCCAGTGATTTAATCAGTCACGCCAAGTTGTGAAACTTCCATAAAAACCCAAAAGGACAGGGTTCAGGGAACTGCCAGGTTGGTGACCATGTGCAAATTTGGGGACAGTAGCTCAGTTCGGAGATGGCATGGCAGCTCCACACCCTTTCCCCATATCTTGCCCTATGAATCTTTTCCATCTGGCTGTAACTAGGTTAAACCCATAATTAGTCAAACCCAAGGAGGCAGTTGTTGGACCTCCAAGCTACCTGTAGCCATTCAGTCAGAAGCACAGGTGACAGCCCGGATTTTGATGTCTGAAATGGGAGGGTGAGCAGTCTTGTAGGGCCGAATCCGTAATATGCGGCATCTGATGCTATCTCCAAGTAGATAGTGTTTGAATTGGATTGAACTGTAGGATATCCTTCAGGAGTCAGAGAATTGCTTGGTGGTGTGTTGGGAAAAACACATAACGGGTGTCAGAATTGTACCATGGGATAGTAGATGCTGTTGTGGGTAAAGACACCAATGTAATTTATAGCTAGGAAATAAAATGTGGCCAAAAAGCTTACTACAATTCGTAAATAAGTCCAAATAGTAGAGACATGATTTAAAACATGGTATCAAGATAATACTAAAAGTCAAGGTATTTTAAACAAAACAGAGAAGAACCCAGATGAACATTTGAAATTATGACAAAGGTTTAGAGTGAAGGAGGATCGATTATAGATGTTGATTAATTTATTGTAAATAGGAAATTATTTCTCAAATTGCAATATGTAACACATATATATTTTTTAAAGTCAAATACATAAATCATGAAAAGAATAACATATTGCCCCAATACTTTTTCACCCCCAATACTCACTCCTGAGAGGCAAACACTTTAAACTTTACAATATCATGTTATTTACCTCCTTAGATCTAAGTAGCTACTTGTTTTTCAGTTTAAAGCTTTGTTGACCCCCTTAAATAGATGATAATAGATAGATGATAGATGATAGATGATCGATGATAGATAGATGATAGATGATAGATAGATAGATGATAGATAGATAAAAGACTTTGTTGACCTCCTGAAATGTGCATTATTTTGTTTCCAGACACACACCCTTCATGTACCTAACACATACCCTCAAACCAGACTGTTCATTTTGTGAATAATTTGTCACATTGATGTTTATTACTTGCACAATTTTCTGTAGGTTTCATACCTCACTAAAAGGTTTATTTTTAAATGGGCAAGAAAGCACTGCTTGCTTCATAGAAGGGACGAGAGAGAATCACAGGAAGAAAGGCAAAAACAGAATCAGAAAGTGAGTTTCCATGGTAACTGAATTCCAGATCCATAGGATTTTTCTAAAAATCTTATGAAATGTAATGCACACATAGAATATGAGTTAAGCATTAATTGGCACTATGAATAATTTTAAAACTCTTGTAAAGAAAAGAGAAAATTATTGAAAGCAGGGACTCACACAGGTATTTGTACACTCATGTTCATCGCAGCTTTATTATTCACAATAGCGAAAGAGTGGAAACAGCCCAAGTGTCCGCTGATGGATGAATGGGTAAACAAAATGTGGTAGATATATACAGTGGAATATCATTCGGCCTGAAAAAGCAGGAAATTCTTAAATGTGCTACAGCATGGATGAACCTTGAAGGCAGTATGCTAAGCGAAATAACCCTTCGCAAAGGACAAAGACTTCATGATTTCATCAGATGAGGTACCCAGAGTAGTCAAATTCACAGAGACAGAAGTAGAATGAATGGTGATTTCCAGGGGCTGGGGACAGAGGGAAATGGAAGTTAACTCTTTAGTAAGTACAGAGGGTCAGCTGGGGACAATAAAAAAAGTTCTACAGATGGATAATGGTGATGGTTGCACAGCAGGGTGGATGTACTTAATGCCACTGAATTGTACACTTAAAAATGGTTAAGATGGTACATGTTGTGCTATGTATATTTTACTACAATAAAAGAAAAAATTAAGAGAAAATTGACAGTATCCAGAAACCTTTCTGTGTCTTCTCAAGCATAACCATCCTTCCCATCCTCTCTGAAGCAAACCCTTTCCAAGCTTTCATATTTGTTTAGTTTTACCACCTAAGTATGAATTTCAAAACAGTATGGTTTTTAAACTCTTAATAAAGGGAATCAAAGCTATGTATTTATGTGTCTGCTTTTGTGCTACATTATTTTACATAAAATACACCTGTGTTGTCTGTAGCTGCCATTCATTTTCACTGCCAGATAGTATCTTTTTTTTTTCTTTTTCTTTTTTTTTTTAGAGAGGGCAGGAAGAGTCCGAGGGAGAGGGAAGACAGAGAACCTTAAGCAGGTTCCATACCCAGCACAGAGCCCAGTGTGGGGCTTTATCTCACAACCATGAAGTCAGAGAGGCTCAACTGACTAAGCCACCCAGGCACCCCCACTGTCAGGCAGTATCTTATGGTACAAATATACAACATTGTTGATGGGCATTTAGATCATTTTCAGGTTTTGGCTATTGTGAAAGGTGCTACTATAAACATCACAATATTTCCTTGGGTATGGATGCCCCAGTTTCAAGAGAATATTACCCAGGAGTGAATTGCTTGAGTCATAGGGTATGCAAGCTTCCACATACTAAATAATGCTGTTTTTTAAAGTGGTTACACCAGTTTATACACTCACTAGCAATTTACATAAACTCTGATCTTCCACATCCTAGTCTAGACTAGGTTCTGTCCGCCTTTATTTTATTGCTGATCTTGGGGTAGTTTTCATTTCCCAGATTACCTATAAGGTTGAGCACATTTACTGTTTAAGTGTTTATTGGCCATTTGGATTTCCTCTTTTCTGAAGTGCTCTTAAGTTTCTCACCTATTTTTTATAGGTGAGATGTTTTTTTCCTTACTGATTTGTAAGAGTGTAGTTCCAGACATGAGCCCTTTGTCAGTGATATGTCTTGAACATATCTTCTTATTCCCACAGTTGGCCTTTTCACTCTCCAATGAATAGATGTTCTTAATTTCGATGTAGTCCCATGTGGTCACCATTTTCAACTGTGCCCTTACCCTAAGATCAGGATGATATTCTTCTACACGGTCTTCCAAAAACTTTATATTTTTACCTTTTATATTTTGATTCTTGTGCATCTGGGGTTTTTGTGTGTGTGCACACATCCTGTGCGATGAGATGTCATTGTGAGCTAACTAAAATGATTTGGGGTCTCTCCAGAGATGTCTTCAGAGTCCTTATCATAAACTTTGCACTGTCCTCAGTGCTAGGAAATCTGGCTTTGAAAATGCCATGAAAAGACTAGTTTTTAGAAATAACACGTTTGTTGTAAGATATTACAACATGGAAGAAGTATCTCTAACAAAGTAGTCCCCTTTTACTGCCTGCCTACCTAACAATCATTTCCCAGAGGTAATTGCTGCTAACGTTTGGTGTGTACATTTCTAGACCTTTCTCCTACACACAGGTGAACATATATGGAACCCCAATGTCAGCTCCTTGCCATTTTCTCCATTTGTACTGCTTCAAAGTTGATCACATATCAACCGGGCCGCACTATCGAGCTCAGCTACTGGTTTCCATAAGAAATCCCCTTAGCATAAGCATTTCTTGATTAGTGAGGACTTTACTGACAATTGAGGGTCAAGAAGATATATTGTACTGTATGCTATTTCGTTGGCCCCCTTCTACCCAGTCGGGAGCTAATTTCTTTGTACCTCATTTTTCTCTAGCCTGGTGATCTCCTCTTTTCTCTCATGGTACTTATGACAATATATGATGATATGCCCAATACATATTTATGCATTTAATGCTTATCACCCCTCAAGACCAGGTATGAGCAAGCTGCAGCTCATGGACCAGAACCAGCCCACTGCCTGTTTTCACAGAGTTTTGCTGAATTACAGCCATGTATTGTGTATGGCTGCAGTCATGCTACAACAGTAGAGTTGAATAGTTGCAACAGAGACCATGTGGCCACACACTATCTAGCCCTTCACAAAAATAGTACGCCAATCCCTGTTCTAGACTATGGGCAACATGTATTTTCATCATCTTATAACCAGCATCCAGTACCAATGTCCGGCCCATTCAAAGATACCTGCCACTGAGAATTACCTACAGTCATCAATTTCAAGGATTAAAATATCTCCTTTAGTCCTTTTATTATTATTGTCAGTCATATGAAATGTTTGCTTTAACCAGTGGTAGGAACCATTCAACAAATGTATTGAAAAGCTCATTTATTATTGGTGCACTTGAGAAATTTCATGCACAGCACATCCCCAAAGACCAAATCCTATTGGTCCTATGTATGTCTTTTCTTGACCTCAATCTTTAAAGAAATGTTTTTATATACAAGGGAATTTAGCTAAATGCCATCTCCTGTTAAGTAATCAGTGTAAAACCTATGCACCAAATAAGTAAACAATTGGTTAGTATTAATCTTGGTAGTGTCGATATTTTTCACCCTCTCTACCAGATGACAAGCCATTCACTACGTACTGGACTTGAGAAACACACACTTTCTCTCCTTCTCCAGACGCGAGGTCATGCAACAGCCATGCTGCTGTCAGGTTTGGTTTGCAAGTAGCCCAGGAAGGTAGAACATCCGGGATCACACCGCTACATTCTGTTCCAAGATTGCCAATACTGTCCCTTCCCGTCTGGTATTTTGCACATTAATATTTTATCTCTTCCCCTAAATGATAATTTTCCCAGTAAGTATTAGTTTGTATCATTTTCTCTTTTCTCTTTCTTACAAAGGTATTATACAGTTCACAAGTTTTAGAAGTATAGCTTGATTAATTTTGATAATTGTATGTAATTGTAATTACCATTACCATCAGGATACAGAATGGTTCCCTTGCTCTAAAAAGTTCCTTTGTGTCAATGGAATATTATACAGCCATAAAAAGGAATGAGATCTTGCCATTTGCAACGATGTGGTTGGAACTGGAGGGTGTTATGCTGAGTGAAATAAGTCAATCAGAGAAAGACATGTATCATATGACTTCACTGATATGAGGAATTCTTAATCTCAGGAAACAAACTGAGGGTTGCTGGAGTGGTGGGGGGTGGGAGGGATGGGGTGGCTGGGTGACAGACATTGGGGAGCGTATGAGCTGCGGTGAGCGCTGTGAATTGTGTAAGACTGTTGAATCACAGATCTGTACTTCTGAAACAAATAATGCAACATATGTTAAGAAAAAAGCCAAAGAAGATAGCAGGAGGGGAAGAATGAAGGGGAGTAAGTCGGACAGGGAGACAAAAGTC
This sequence comes from Eumetopias jubatus, assembly GCF_037043125.1. Taxonomy (NCBI): domain Eukaryota; kingdom Metazoa; phylum Chordata; class Mammalia; order Carnivora; family Otariidae; genus Eumetopias; species Eumetopias jubatus. The sequence goes on along the minus strand of NW_028274808.1, from coordinate 191,230,401 downwards.
GGACAGGGAGACAAACCATGAGAGACGATGGACTCTGAAAAACAAACAGAGGGTTCTAGAGGGGAGGGGTGGGGGATGGGTTAGCCTGGTGATGGGTATTAAAGAGGGCACATATTGAATGGAGCACTGGGTATTATACGCAAACAATGAATCATGGAACACTACACCAAAAACTAATGATGTAATGTATGGTGATTAACATAACAATAAAAAATTTTTTTAAAAAAAGTTCCTTTGTGTCTGTTAGACTTGTCCCTCCCTCTGCCATACCTCTGGCCTCCAGCAACCACTGCTCTACTTTCTCTGACTATTGTTTTGCCTTTGCTGGAATTTCATGTAATTGGTACCTTACAGTACATAATAGTCTGCACTTGCCTCTTTTCACTTAGAATTATGTTTTTGAGATTGATCCATGTTGCTGCATATGTCATTCTCCTTTTATTGCAGATTAGTACTCCATGGTACATGATTTGTTTCCCCACTCATTGGGTGAGGGACATTTGGGTTTCTTCCAATTTTTGGCTATTATGAACAATGTCCACACATTTTTGTGAATATATATTTTCATTTCTCTCACATTGATACCTACGCAAAAGTGAAATTGCTCGGTCATATAATAAATGTAGGTAACTTTATAAGGTATTGCCGTATTATTTTCCTAAGTGCCTATACCATTTTGCATTCCATTAGCAATGTGTGAGAGCGTTCCTGCTGCTCTACATTCTCCCCAACCTTTGCATTGTTGATCGTTTTACTGGTTATTCTAGTGGATGTAAAGTAGTATCTATGTCATTATGGTTTTTTATTTGGGGTTTTTTTTTTTAAGATTTATTTATTTGAGAGAGAAAGAAAGAGAGAGTGCATGCAGGAGCGGGGGAAGAGACAGGGGGAGAGAATCTCAAGCAGATTCCCAGCCAAGCTAGGAGCCCAACGCAGGGCTGGCTTGATCTCAAGACCCATGAGACCATGACCTGAACCGAAACCAAGAGTCTAAAGCTTAACGGATTGAGCCACCCAGGCGTCCCTCTCGCTATGGTTTTAATTTGTGTTTTGTTGACCACTGGTGATGCTGAGCATCTTTTCATGTGCTTATTGGCCGTTCCAATATCTTCTTCTTTTGTGAAGTGTCTGTTCAAGTTCTTGTGTGTATAGTTTTTGGGTTTGTTTTTTTTTAAACCTGAGCTGTCTTATTATTGAGTGATGAGTGTTCTACATACATTCTGAATATAAGCCCTTTGTTGAACATATGCTGAGGAAAAATTTCCTCCCAGTCTGTGGCTTGCCTTCTTGTGTCCTTAACTATGTCTTTCAAAGGGCAACTATTTTTAATCTTAATAAAATCTGTTTTATCTTTTTTTTTCCTTAGCGTTTCTGTATTTGGTATTCTGTTCAAGAAATCTTTGCCTCATCCAGTGAGTATCACAAAGATTTTTACCCATGCTATCTTCTAGAGTTTAAGAGTTGTAGTTCTTACATTTAGGTATATGATCAATTTTAATATTTACGTAGGATGTCCCTGGTTAGTTTTTTTCCTACAGACATCCAGTTAGCCTAGTATTATTTGTTGGACTATCTTTTCCAATGGAATTACCCTGGCATCTTTACCAAATATGAAGGGTCTATTTTTGGACTCTCACTCTGATCCATTGATCTGTATGTCTGTCCTTACATCAATACCACACAGTCAGTTACTATTCAGCTTGCATTTACAAAAGAATAGCTGATAAAATTGCTTCTTACTTAACTGCTTCAGATTCTATAGTAGCCCTCGATCTACCTGAACACTTCCATCTCTTCAGTCTTTCAGAAGACAGAACAGGGAAAAGAATGTGCTATCTGAAGGCGTGGAAGGAAGGGGCAACACTTGGAATGTCAGTGACAGCATGCAATACTCAAGCAAGAGCCATGTCAGCAAAAGCTATTAAGATGACATATTGTTTGTCCACAATAGCCAAACTATGGAAAAAGCCAAGATGCTCACCAACAGATGAATGGTTAAAGAAGGTGTGGTATATATCTACAATGGAATATTATGCAGCCATCAAAAAAAAGAAACACGAAATCTTGCCATTTACAATGACGTGGATGGAACGAGAGGGTATTATGTTAAGCGAAATAAGTCAATCAGAGAAAGACATGCATCATATGATCTCACTGATATGAGGAATTCTTAATCTCAGGAAACAAACTGAGGGTTGCTGGAGTGGTGGGGGGTGGGAGGGATGGGGTGGCTGGGTGATAGGCATTGGGGAGGGTATGTGCTATGGTGAGCGCTGTGAATTGTGTAAGACTGTTGAATCACAGACCTGTCCCTCTGAAACAAATAATACATTGTATGTTTAAAAAAAAGGAAAAGATAGTAGGAAGAGGAAAATGAAGAGGGGGAAATCGGAGGGAGAGATGAACCATGAGAGACGATGGACTCTGAAAAACAAACTGAGGGTTCTAGAGGGGAGGGGGCTGGGGGGATGGGTTAGCCTGGTGAGGGGTATTAAAGAGGGCATGTACTACATGGAGCACTGGGTGTTATACACAAACAATGAATCATGGAACACTACATCAAAAACTAATGATGTAATGTATGGTGATTAACATAACATAATAAAATAAAATTTAAAAAAATACAAAAAAACCCCACTACATATTGCTGTCCATTACCGGGAAACAACAGCTGTGTGGGACACTGTATTCAGGGGTTAACAAAGCAGGACTTTCCAACCACTTCTGGAGTAAAGTTAAAACTCACTCCAGGCCACGTTAATCAAGCTCGCAGCATTTTTAGGAGAGTTTTGGCTTAAAGTTACACTGCAGTTTGATTTGAAAGCCTTTATCAAGCACTTAATAATGGATACTAAGATAGATAGACTGATAAATAGATAGGTAGGGGCATGAAAAGATGAATAAGACAAGTATTTACATATACCACTTCTTCTTTAACCACTCATCATCTATTGATGGACACTTAGGTTGCTTCCATATCTTGGCTATTATAAATAATGCTGCAATAAACATAGGGGCGCATATGTCTTTTTGAATTAGTATTTTCCTTTTCCTTAGGTAAATACTCAGTACTGGAATTACTGGATCATATGGTATTTCTATTTTTAATTTTCTGAGGAACCTCCACACTGTTTTCCACAGTGGTTGCACCAGTTTGCATTCCCACTGACAGCGTGTGAGGGTTCCTTTTTTCTCCACATCCTTACCAACACTTGTGATTTCTTGTCTTTTTTATTTTAGCCATTCTGACAGGTGTTATGGATGGACCTAGAGGGTATTGTGCTAAAGTGAAATAAATCAGACTGAGAAGGACAAATACCATATGACTTCACTTATATGTGGAATCTAAAGAAAGAAATGAATAAATGAACACAAAGCAGAATCAGACCTATAAATAAAGAGAACAATAAATAAAGAGAACAAACTGTTGGTTGCCAGGGGAGCTGGGGAGGAGGATGGGCAAAATGGGTGAAAGAGGGTGGGACATACAGGCTTCTAGTTTTGGAATGCGTTAGTCACAGGACGGAAAGGTACAGCATATGGAATATAGTCAGTGACATTTAATGGTGTTAGATGGTGACAAATGGTAACTACACTTGTGGTGAGCATAGCATAATGTATAGACTTGTCGAATCACTGTGTTGTACACCTGAAACTCAAGGAACATTGTGTGTCAACAATAGATAGATGATAGATAGATAGGAGACAAGGTGTTTACGGCCAGTTCTAGGAACAGACTGGTAATTTCAATACCATGGTAAATGAGATCTATATAATGGGCCACAAGACTGCAGAGTGAGGTAAGCAGCCCAATCTAATGACTGAAGGAATGGAAGGGATCAAAACTGAGATTAGGTCTGAAGAATTCGTAGGATTTAACCAAGAGAAAAGAAGTGAGATGGAGATTTCAGGGAGAGGGGGGAGTGAGCTAGAGTTCAAAACAGCCCACTTTGTGCTTCTCTGGGGTGCAAAGTATAAGACTGGGCAGAGCAGACAGTGAGGTTGAAGATCTAACTGGATCCTGAAGTTGCCAGATGATGGAGGTTTCCAAGATCTGGCTGCATGGCTACCTCCTCCAGCAAGCCTCCCATCAATTAGCTTTCTCTCCACCCTACATCCACTCAAGCTGGGATCTGCCATTTTCCCCCTCTTCTTGTCCTCACAAGTTTGCCTTAACTTAGTGGACACATCCTGGCCTGTGTCTGCATCACTACCAAGACCCATGTGGGAAGTGATGATGGCTGTATCCCCAGCATCCAAGACCGTGCTCAGATCCAGCAGAATGATGAAACATGCTTACCACATTATGTGGAGTTTATTGGAAATACAACCATTTAATAAATAGATGGTCACTTGGTATGTTCCAGAAAATTACCAGAACAGGTTTAAGGAAGGAGTTAGGCAGGTATTAGGAAGAACAGTTCAGAGACATGAATTCTAGCATGAGCACCACCCTCATTTGGCTATATGGGCCCACTCTCCCTTACTCACCTGAGATGGGAAAGAAAAACTGCGTTATGTTAGCACCTGGGCATCATACACCAAATAGCAGGACTATGGTAATAATATCAAGGTACAGATAGTAATATGGTGTCTCTGAATAAGCTCTACTACAATTCAAAAGACTATAATTCTTACAACTATGGACACAGCTTTAGTAATTGAAGCTTAAAGCTATACTTCTATGAATATATAAAACAACTCATTTGTCTGATTTGAAACTTTAAGTAAATTTTAATTAGAAATAATCAGACACCTGAGATTTTAGAAAATACACCTTTGAACGTCTTATCATGTTTTACAGTACATTTGAAAACTATTTTCTAAAGTTGAAGTCAGATGTTGCCCCTACCTGTTTATCCAATTACCCCTAAAGAGAGTACTTACCAAGTAAGGCATGGCATCAGTTGAGTTAGAAATTATTAGCAGTACAACTGTAATCATTTTCCAGAGAGAGAACCAATAGGATATATAGAGATATATAAGAGGAGATTTGTTATGGGAATTGGCTTCCGCGATGATGGAGATTGAGATATGCCACAATCTACTGCCTGCAAGGAGGAGAACCTACAAAGCCGATGTTATGATTCAGTCTTGAGTCCGAAGACCTGAGAGCCAGGAACCCCAGTGTCTGAGGGTATCTCTTCTACAGTGCAACTTTTCCTAATCTGAATCACATGCAACGGTGTACCTTGGGGAGGAGATTCAGTTTGCATTATGCAAGCTGCTATTGCTTAAAGCATGATTGGGCAGGGCAGCTCTGTCTGCAGGAAAACATTAGTTTACATGCAGCCCAGCTGCCTTGTTTGGTTGTCTCTTAGCTTCCCTAGACTATGCCAAGCTCTCATCCCCTCGGGGCCTTGACATCAGCCCTTCCCTCTGCCTGCAATGCTCTCCCTCTTGTCCCTTCATTGTCTTCAGATCTCAGCTCGCAGGAGGTCTCCTATGTCTGTGCATTCTGCAGTGAACCCCTCCTTCTCACCCCATCTCGGTGTCCTGTCTTGTTCCTTCCCAGCACATTGCATGCTGGAATCGGTGTATTGATCTGATTGCTTCCAGGGAGCTCAAGTCTGAAGTCTTGTGTCCATGTCGGGCACGATCACAGCCCCAACATTTAGAGCAGCTCCTGGCTCACGGCAGAAGTTGTGATAAACAATTGTTAAGTGAATAAATGCAGGTGATGAGGATGTGTAACAAGTGCTGGGGGTGATGGAAAAAGAGATTATTTTTTTAAAAACTACAAGGTATCAAATGCCAGATTTGTTTAGTCATGTTTAAGTTTTATAGCTATATATTTTTAGCTACAAAAACACTTTTATTATTAAAATTCCAACAAAGGAAAAAAAACCTTTTTACTGCAAGTCTGAAATGTTTTAGTACATTATTCCTCTTCCTATGAAAGTAATTATTTCCAAAATGCACCTTCTGATGGCGTGAGATTCAGTAAGAATGCCACATATTGCAGAAAGGAGGGTCATCCACATCAAGTCCCTTTAAAACGCTCCCTTCTTCTACACCAAATTAGAAAGTTCACTGGATTTTAGCTGTCACCTGAAAATAGGGATCAGGGTGCTCAAGGAGACTTGCTTCTTTTTTTTTTATTATTTTTTTATTTAAATTCAATTTAATTAATATATACTGTATTACTAGTTTCAGAGGTAGAGTTCAGTGATTCATCAGTTGCATATAACACCCAGTGCTCATTACATCACGTGCTCTCTTTAATACCTGCCACCCAGTTACTCCATCCCCTCACCTCCTTCCCCTCCAGTGACCCTCAGTTTGTTTCCTATGATTAAAAGTCTCCTATGGTTTGTCTCCGTCTCTGATTTCATCTTGTTTTATTTTTCCCTCTCTTCCCCTATGCTCCTTTGCCTTGTTTCTTAAATGCCACATTTGAGTGAGATCATATGATAATTGTCTTTCTCTGATAGACTTATTTCACTCAGCATAATACCTCTAGTTCTATCCACATCATTGCAAATGGCAAGATTTCATTTTTTGATGGCTGCATAATATTCCATCGTATATATATGCCACATCTTCTTTATCCATTCATCTGTTGATGGACATCCAGGCTCTTTCCACAGTTTGGCTATTGTGGACATTGCTGCTATAAACATTGGGGTGCACGTGTCCCTTCGGATCCCTACATTTGTATCTTTGTGGTAAATGCCCAGTAGTGCAATTGTTGGGTCGTAGGGTACTCTGTTTTTTCAAATTTTTGAGGAACCTCCACACTGTTTTCCAGAGTGGTTGCACCAGCTTGCATTCCCACCAACAGTGTAGGAGGGTTCCCCTTTCTCCGCATCCCCACCAACATCTGTCATTTCCTGACTTGTTAATTTTAGCCATTCTGACTGGTGTGAGGTTGTATCTGATTGTGGTTTTGATTTGTATTTCCCTGATGCCAGTCAAAAAATGGGCAGAAGACAAGGTGACTTGCTAGATATGAGTCCGTCTCCCCATAGTTCAGCAAATGCCACTTTGCACAATATCTGTGTCAGGAGAGGTGGTGTGCACATTCTCCACCTCAGACCACCAAGCTCTCTAGGTAAAACCCTTTGCGGAACTATTCTTGAACCAGGTTAATCCTTTTTCTAATTTGTTTGGGCAAGTGGGAGTGGGAGGGGAGTGGGGCACGTCTGGAGCAATTCAAAGGGCTATAGAGTTACCTCTTGTTTTTTATAGCTCTAGCCTCCATGCTTTCTCCAATAGATTCCATTTCGTGCTTTTGTGGACACCATGGTAAATGCTCTAGGGATACTGAAATAAATACTAGAGATTTGTCGTTTTCCTCTAAGCTCTCTGAGTAGGTAGGGGAAAACAGACCTCACAAAGCCTGGAAATGCAGCAGAAATAAATTCTTCTCTGTAATCACTGACAGAGTTCTCATATTCATGTAGCACTTATAAGTATATGGCTCTTGGGAACAAGGGATGTAATCATAACAGCTACTTTTAATGGAATGCCAGGAACTAAACCAGAAGGAGGAGGAGAAAGGGAATTGTTGAGTGATTATACACAAGGGTTTACATACACTACATTGTATGTTCCTGTAACAAGTAGGTTAGATAAATACTATTATTATTCTCACTTTGCATATGATAACACCAAGGCACAGAGAAATTGAGTTACCTACTCAGGGTCACACAGCTAATAAATGATGAATGTGGAGTTGTGAATGCAGATCAGTCTGACTCCAGGTGCCACGCTTCTAATTGCTACGCTGTATTTATACTCCCCACAAGATGAGGAAACAGTCTCAGAGGTGGAAAATAGATTGCACAAGACCACAAAACCCCTATGGCATGGAAATGATATCCAAATTCCAATCTGGAAACTAGACAGGAAGAAGAAAAAGGGAGATGTTTGGTGGTGACAGGCAAGTGTGCAAGACTGGATGTGACACTTAGGTCCAGTCAGTTCTAGTAACTTCTAGTAAGCGCAGCTTTTATCAGGGGTGTTATATGTGTCGGAAATCATGCTAGCTTTATAGGATTAGCTGAGTTAACCTTCACATTAACCTCCTGGGGAAGATAGTACTTTTACCCATTTTACAGATGAGAAAGCTGGTGTTTGGGGGTTTTAAGCACCTGTTCAAAGCCACACCGTTTATCCTTGATTCACTTCATTGGATTAGCCTTCAGATCCCTTGTCACAAATGAGATCCTTTGCTGAGGGTGGAAATTGAAATGGAAATCTCCAAAAGTGACAGTGGGATAAAATACCCAGAAGGGGGCCGGGCACATAGTAGGTACTCTGTAAGTGAATTCCATTAAACAAAGGAAACTCAAAACAGGCAATTTTCTCTTCAAAGTAGCTACAGAAGAGAAGGGAATGCCATTCAAACATCTGGGCTTGAAATACAAAATCCATCTGTGCTGAATAGTAATAGAAAGGCAATAAAGTTTCCACCAATATCTTCCAGCCCTTTGTCCTCCCGTCTTAGTCCCTCCTGGGGCTCCTCCCACTCGTCTGCCCCTTCCCAACCTCATTCTGTCTAAGGCTCAGTGCCACACACCCCATGGCGCCCTTCCTCCACTCTCTTCCCCTTCTTCCACCTTCCTTTGGGACATACCCCTTCTAGGGTTGCCTGTAAACATGATAATGATGGTGATATTAATCAACAGTTTGCACTTACTGAAATGCTTACTCTGTGAAAGGTACTAAGCTGAGCACTTTATATTCATTATGAAAAAAATCCTCATTCATGCATGAGGAGACCAAAAAACAGAGTTTAAGTAACTCGTACCACATCACACAGCTACAAAATGCTAGAGCTCATTTTGCAAAGGGGCTGACATAATAAATGAATTCATCAGAGGATCTTAATGGTTGATAGTAGCTTCCTTCAACCCTCTGTGAATACATTAAGTCAACAAATGATAATGACACTCTTCTTTGTGCCAGACACCAATTGATACTTTCACTCATTCAATTACTGAACACTCACATTTGAGTTAGGTTCTGGTTTGATCACCCACAATTGTAAATAGGGAAATTATTTCAATATAACATAAGTTGTGTTGCTTCATATATAATCTCTCTTAGGCAGCAGAAACTGGAATGTAAGCAGGAGTAGAATTATACCCTGCAATCGGGATGGAAAAAAACATTAGCTAGACTGCTATACAGGCAGAAATACTTTCAACTTTATTTTTACTTATTTAAGTTACACATTTTATTTTGAGATAATTACACACACACACACAAACACACACACACACACACACACACACACACACTTGAGAGAGCCCGTGTACCCAATTTCCACCAATGGCAACATCTTGCAGAACTAGAGTACAATATCACAACCAGGGTACTGACATTGACACAGTAATGATACACAACATTTTCATCACCACAAGGATTCTTTGCCCTGCTCTTTTATAGCTCAAACCATTTCCCTCTTGCCTCTGTCTCCTCAAGCCCTGGTAACCACTAATCTCTTCTCCATTTCTGTAATTGTGCCACTTCAAGAATGTTAGATAAACAGAATCATATAGTTTGTAACTTTTGGGGATTGGCTTTATTCACTCAGCATAATTCTTTGAAGATACATCCAAGTTGTTGCATGTATTAATAGTATGTTCCTTTTTATTGCTGAGTAGTATTACATAATATGGATGCACTGCAGTTTGTTTAAGCATTCACCCACAGAAGGTTATATAAGGGTTGCTTTCGTTTTTGTCTGTTACAAATAAAGATGCTATCAAAATTTGTGTTAAGGGTTTTGTATGAAAGTAAGTCTTCCTTTCTTGGGATAAAAGCCCAAGAGTATAATTGCTGGGTTATGTGATAGTTGTGTACTTGGGTTTTTGTTTTGTTTTGTTTTTTAACTGCCAAATTGTTTCCAGAGCAGCTACACATCATTTTACATTCCCCCCAGCAATATATAAATGATCCAGTTTCATTCACCCCATCTTCACCAGCATTTGGTCTTATAATTATTTTTTTATTTTAGCATTTTGATACATGTGCAAAAATATATCATTGTGGTTTTAATTTGCACTTCCCTAATGACCAATGTTGAACATATGTTCATGTTCTTATTTGTCATCATTCATCCTCTTTCATGAAATATCTCTTCATGCCATTTGCCCATTTTCTAATTGCATATTTTCTACTGTTGAATTTTGAGAGTTGTTTATATATTCTGCATACTAGCTCTTTACAAGCTATGTGGTTTGCAAATATTTTCATCCTCTTAGCAGGTTCTTTCACAGAGTGAAAGGTTTTAATTTTGATGAAGTCAAAGTTATCATTTTTTTTCTTTTATAGATTGTACTTTTGGTGTCTAGTCTAAAAACTCTTTGTCAAGCTCTAGATTCCAGAGATTTTTTTCCCCTGTGTTTTTGTTCTAAAAGTTTTATAGTTTTACATCTTACATTTAAGTGTGTGATCTATTTTTAGTTAATTTTTATATGAGGTATGAGGCTTAGGTCTAGGTTTATTTTCTTTTTTTGCTTGTAGATGTCTATTTGCTTCAGCACCATTTATTAGTAGACTATCCTTCCTCCACTGAATTGCTTTTACACCTTTGTCAAAAATCAGTTGGGCATATTTGTGTGGGTCTATTTCTGGGCTCTCTATTCTCTTCCACTGATCTGTGTGTCAATCCATCTGCCGATACCACATGTCTTGTTTACTATAGCTACATGATAAGTCTTGAAACCAGATAGATTCTTCCTACTTTATTCTCCTTTTTCAAAATTATTTGTAATTCTAATTCCTTTGTCTTTCCATATAAATTTTAGAATAATTTTGTCTATATCTACAAAACGTCTTAATGGGATTTTGAGAGGAACTGTTATGCACGTGTATAAATCTAAGAGAACCGACGTTTTACTATGTTGAGTCTTGTACTCCATAAACACAGTATGTTTCTCTATTTATCTCTTCTTTGGTGTCTTTCATTAGCATCTGGTAGTTTTCAGGATACAAGTCCTACATGGGTTTTATCAGATAAGTATTTCTCTTTTTAATGAGTAATTGTAAATGGAATTGTACTTTTTTTTTTTTTCAAGATAGGGAGAGAGGCAGGTAGGGCAGAGGGAGAGGCAGAGAGAGAATTTTAAGCAGGCTCCACACCCAGCACAGAGACTGACATGGGGCTTGATCTCACAACGCTGAGATCATGACTGAGCTGAAATTGAGAGTTGGAGGTTTAACCAACTGAGCCACCCAGGCACCCCCAGAATTATACTTTTAATTTTGGTGTTGATGTGTCGATTGCTAGTACATAGAAATAGAAGTGATCTTTGTGTATTTATTGTGTATCCTGTGACCTTGTTGAACTCACTTATTGGCTCCAAGTTTTTTGTAGCATATATGGGATTTTTCTACACAGACAGTTATGTCATCCACAGCTAGGGACAGTTTTAGTTCTTCCTTTCTGATATGTACACCTTTTGTTACCTTTTCTTGCCTTATTGCATTGGCTAAGGCTTCTAGCATTATGTCATACAAGAGTAGTGAGAAGGGACATATCAACATGATATGCTCTTGTCATACAAATACTCTTAATTCAGTGACATATGAAGACCACTATAAGGAAGTGATACATCTGCCTTATTCATGTAGAGAGAGCTTTCAATCAAAATGAGTTCGTTTGAAATTGTAGTAGATAGCTTATGGGATAGAATGAAGGCAGCGCAGGGTCACCACCTGGCAGTGACACTGTCGAGCACTACAAAGCTTCAGAGAGGAGACTCACAAGATGGTCATCAATGACTCCTCCAATTTTAAGTCAGGACATAAGTTTCTGTTAATAAAATGGAAACAGCCTCCCTCCTGACTTTAGGGGGTGATATGAGCAGTGCTTACTGAGACACACTCAAGTTTTTTGGAAGGAATGTGTTTCCAAATAGGCACCACTAACAAGAGTTTTCCTCAACCAAGAGGAAGGTCCACCATGCAATGGTAAAGGAAGAGAAGTTTCAAAACAGAGCTGCGGTTGTATGTCAGGGGGTGGGGTGGGGGGAGCTTTGTAGTCTGTATTTTCTGATAATATGTGCCAAAGTGAACAGAGATGCAATATGGAGAAATCCAAAACGGAATGTGACCCTTGGTTTCGGCTCTCCAGTGGCAGGACCTAAACAGAGCCTTTGTTCAGTATTTGGCACATTGTTCCCAAGACAGTAATGGTCCATTTGGGGAGACATATGACACCCTCAGGGAAACTGGACTTGGAAGAGGCAGAAGGACCAGCCCATGCAGGAGAAACAGTGATGGTGTGTTCTTTCACCCAGCTAGGCTGTTCCCTGCATACCAGGATGCTTCTACCAAACAAAGATCCTTTGGAAAAGAAAGAGCAGCTCCTTGCTGATCTTGGTTATGAGCAGACTCTTTTATGTGCAAGGTAGTTGTGAGAAATTGGCTCCTATTAAATGTCAGATGACTGTGTTGATTTGATTTTGTGTACTGGCATAATTTTATAACAAGTCAAATAAGTACCAAGAACAGTACATTTACTTGGAGCCAGAAAGCCTGGGAAAGAACCTCGGCTCTAATAATGATAACATCAGCTCTGCTCATCATCTAATAAAATCCTCACAGCACCTCTGTGAGGTCGGTGCTAATGTTAACTCCATTCCACAGTGTAAACTGAGGCACAGAGAGGTGGAATAATGTTCCTAAGTTTACAAACCTGGCAAGTGTCAGATCTGAGATTCTGACTCAAAGCCTTTCAGACCTCGTATCACTGTTTTACAAACTGAGGGGCCTCAGTGAATCCACTTACTCCTTCTGAAGGACAGTTTCCTAGTATTTTAAATATACCTAATAATGCTTCTAGGATTTAAGGGAGAAGCAAATGAATTTATTCAACAAGCACTTTTGGAGAACTGATTGTGTTCATTCAGTATACTGCATATCAATAAGAACTTTCCCAGAAAAACATGTGGTACATAGATGTGTTTATTTCGTTAGAGTGAATGTGTCATTCTTTGCCTGTCATAGCACACACCTCTCTCCCCTCAAAACAATCTTTCCACTCCCTCCAGCATCCCTCCATTTAAGGGAATTCATTTAAGGAATGGGTGTAGACTTGGTGGGAGGCAGGACCCACTTCCCACTATGGAGAGATCCTCTATCTCTGCACAGTATCTCCTACAACCACGCAGTAACAGGAGCATAACAAGCTGATCTACACGCACTATCCTTGGACAGTGAGTGGTCCTTATAATCACCGTGGCCCCAGCATGAAGACCAGGCTCTTCTGGCAGTTCTGCCCATTTCTCCAGAGTTCCTTTGGCCTTCATCCATTTCCCAGCCTCAGTCAATTCTGAGGGATCTTTGGAATCCCCTTTCAGTGATGGGGAACACCTCTCACTTGGATTACTGCAACAGCTCTTAACTGCCCTCCCAGCTTCTACCCTTGTTTGTCCTACTTTCCAGCCAGAATTTTAAATATAAATCAGATCAAGTCACTTTCCAGCTAACTACCATTTACTGGCCCCCAGCATGCTTGGAGGAAATTCCAAACCACTCCCCGTGCCCTTAAGGCTAGACCAATCTCGTTCCTGCCCACCCCGTGGCCTACCTTGCTATCACGCCCCTCCTGCACTCAGTTCCAGCTGCCTTGGTGAGTGTGTCCTCCTCAGGACCTCCATGTAATGTCCCATATGCCCAGCAGCCTTTGTCAAGTGGCTCACTCCTTGACTTCATTCAGGAGTGTGCTCAAATGGTCTCTTCAAAGGGGTTTTTCCCAACAACACTATTGAAAATAGCACTCTCACCTAACCACTTAACTCTCCTTTATTTTTCTTCATAGTATGTTTCATTGCTTAAAGTTCTATTCTTTCTTTCTCTCGTTGTTTTCCAGTTATAATCTGTTTCACCCCCTAGAACATAAGCTCTATAAGAGTATGGATCTTGTCTTGCTGTTTCTCTAGGGCTTACAGCTGTGCCTGGCATATATTGAGATCACACACACACATATGTAGATAGACATATAAAGATACTTTGATACATATACCAAATAATTGAGTGAAGTGATTATTATAATACTACTGTGGTCAAAGATTTAATATCGGTGATGATTAACTTTATGTGTCAATTTGACTGGGCCATGACATGCTCACATATTTGTGCAAACATTAATCTGGGTGTGTCTGTGAAGGTGTTTCTGGGTGAGATTAACATTTCCATCAGTATACTGAGTAAAGTCGATGGCCCTCCCTAGTGTGAGTGGGCCTCAGCCCATCCTTTGGATGCCTGAATAAAACAAAAGGTGGGGTAAGGGAGAGAATTCACTCTGCCTGATTGTTTTCAAGCTGGGACGTTGGGCTCCTGCACTCTGACGGGAGTTCATGCCGTCTGCTCTCCTGGTTCTCAGGACTTCTGACACCGACTGGAGCTACACTGCCTGTTCTGATGGGTCTCTAGTTTACACATGGCAGATCATGGGACACCTCGTCCTCCATAATCACATGGGGCAATCCTTTAATAACTCTCTCTCTCACACACACACACTCACGCGCGCGCGCGCACACACACACACACACACACACACACACACACACACCCTTCCTATTGATTCTATTTTCCTGGAGAAGCATTACTAAATACCACACCTTTGATGTTTTTGAAGACAATTACTTTGATTTTTAAAATTACTCATTATAAAAGTACCATTGTATAGAAATTTAGAAAGTTAAAAAGAAAATCTTGATAATCCCACTGTTCAAATCCAACTGTTATTCATATTTTGTTTCATTTCTTTTCAGTATGTTCCTATACATATAATTGTTGTTTTTCAAGATGTAATTACACTGTATATAACTTTATATCATTTTTATATTAAATTATAGGCATTTTTCATTGTTCGTTTAGTCTTCATAACCATCATTTTTAATACCTGCACAAGAGGGGAGTATATGTGCCATAATTGACTTAAATTCCCCCTGCTTGTTGCAAATCTAATTTGTTTCCATTTTTCATTATTACAGTAATAAACTCTGCCTGCATAAAGCATTTTCCATACTTAGAATTATTTCCTTAGGATATATTGTCAAAAGTGGGACAATTATATCAAAGTGTACAGATTTACTTAAGGCTCTTTTTATGAATTTCCAAATAGTTTTCTAGAAAGGTCCTTCCAATTTATGCTCTCCCCAGCAGAATATGAGAGTAGCCATCATACACACATTGACCAGCACTATGGGTCTAGGATATTTTTCAGTTTTATAATTAAATGAAATCATATAAAGCTATTTGAATTTGCATTTCTTCTTTTGTTAGTGGGTAATTGGGTCTTTTCTGATCTCTCCATTGTTATTAACTTTCATATATACTTGCCTGGGACACAATCAATTACCTATTATGGTTTTATATGTTTTAATATGTTTAGGCCTGGTCATACCAATACTTTTTCCTCATTATTCTTTTTGTTGTCTTTTCTGTTTACATTTCTAGATGAATTTGGGGATCATATTGTTAAATTGCTAAAAAAAAAATTCCCTTTGGTATTGTGACAGGACTTGTTTTAATAAGTGAAGTATTCCCATTAACATTCAGTAAAGTCTGTCCCAGGAGGAAGTTTCACCGCCGCATATACGAGGAGCGTCTTGCCTCAGCAAGTCTCAAGCATCATGGTCTCCCTTTCTGGCTTCCCCACTACAAGCAGAGGCTTTCTGCTCCAAGCGACACAACACCCAACAACGAGGTGGCCTGAACCACTGGCAATGACTTATCCCCTCACCAAGAGGAAATCCTCAGGCGGGGCATTTCTGGGTTAGCTCCTCAGCTCCACAATGTCTCCAAAGCTTTGTGCTTTCCCAGGTGGTCTATCCTCAGTGGGTCAGCCCTGTAGCTGCTGCAGCCTCAAATCAGGGAACCATGGCATCCTAGCACAGTCCAGACTCTCACTGGGCAATGGCTCCTTACTTCTGTTAAGGAGGGAGATCCTTCCCAGGAATGGTCCCGCCAACTTTCCCATACATCTCACTGGACAGGTTGACGTCACGTGACCATGCACTCTTCAATCAGTGGTTTATGGAAGGCATTGCCCTGATTGGTTTTGGCCACTCATCAGTCACGTGACAGGACTAGGGCACGGCTCGCTTCACTGAGCACTTAAGAGGGGAAACCTAAAAATAAAATAAGGGAGAGTGAGAGGCAGGAGGGAGGGCATTAGCTGTAGAGTAACAGTGACTACCACCCCAAGATTTGCTCAAACTCTACATTGGGAAACATAGATTATAGAGTTTAGCCTTGCTCAGGGGTGGATCCATGTTTTGTAGTTATGAATCTTATATTTGGGGGGGGACAGATATCCTATACAAAATTAAGTATGGAAAAATATTTATTTAAAATGAGAAAAAAATATGCAAATCATATATTTTAAAAATTTAATAAATTACCACAAATACTGCAAACACCACAAAATAATATATTTTAGTTATTTGGCCTACCCACCTAGAATAAACTTTAAATTGGTATAACCCACAATTCTGAAAAATATACAAAATTAGGTCAAACACAAAAGTAATTCAAAACATTTTATTGAACTACATAATAGTGTGCAATCAAATTAATGTTGTTTTACATACACTGACATATTGGTGTGCGTGTATAGAACTTTGGTCACTGGGATATTTGTGTCTTTAGAGGACTTCACTTCATCAACGGCAATTTTGAGTGCTGTTTCACCCGGAATGTCCAGCTTTCTTGTACATCAGATCTGTACATGCGAGAATGCCAAACACATGACTTCTTGGGGCAGTGTTTTCCCTGTTTGATACTCGTGGTAGCTTTCTACTCTTATTTAACAAGATATCAGAAACTTATGGCTTAAAACAACACCAATCATTATCTCATGATTTCTCCAGGTCCAAAGTCCAGGCACAGTGTAGCTGGATTCCCTGCTCAGGGTCTCACCAGGCAGGAAACAAGGTGTTAGCCAGAATGGCAACTCTCATCTGGAACTCAGGGTCCTCTTCCAAGCTTACTGGTTTCACTGGTTATTGACAGAATTCATTTTCTTGTGCCTAGAAGACTGAGCTCTAAGCCTGAGACCACTATCAGCATCAAGAGGCTGCGCACAGGTCCTTGCCTCGTGGCCCTAGTAGGAATTTCACAACATGGATGTTTGTTTTCTTCCAAGCTAGCTGGGGCACATCTCTATGACTTTCTTTTCTGCAGTCAGCCAGAAGAAAAACCTATGCTTTCAAAGGACTCATGTGATTAGGTTAGCCCCTCCACTTCTCCTTGGATAATCTCCATTTTAAAGTCAACTGATTTGGTAGTTTCACTGCACCTGCAAAATCCTGTGATAGCAATGCCTAGATTAGTGTTTGACTGACTAATTAGAGGACGGTGTCTGTAGACTAGGGCCAGGTTATAATTTTTTTAATATATATTTTGGGGCTCATCTTACAATTCTGTCTACAGAGGCATTATTTATTACACACTTATGCCTTAGAGATACAGTAATCCTGACATATTTTATAGTTCCATCCCCTTCAGGATTATAGTAGTACCTTATCATATATATATATTCCTAAATAGCTTCTATTTCACCTAGGCATTGATGGGTACTGAATTCTCTGTTAGTGATTTCACATGGCAAGACCGAAAGAATTTTCCAAAGATTAATTTCCGGGCTCTACACATTTCAACCTTTGTTTCTTCTTCACGACCTTTGTCTGTCTTCTGAAAAAAATTAAAAACAAAAAACATGTTCTCTGGTCAGATGAATTGAGTTTGGGTTGCATGTCAGATCTCCTCCAGCATACAGAGGCCCTCAGTTCCTCATCCACAGTTCCAAAACCTAGAAAGGTCTGAACCAACTCTTTACTTAACTCTGATGGTGGCAACACCCAACTTGAATTCAAGTGGGGCTACTTATAGTTGTTGTCATCTCAGCATCAATTTTCACATGTGTCTATGGGGCAGTATTAGGGATTGGATATTGGGAGGTGCTGCCCAGACTCTGCTAGGAGTTTTAGGGCATAGCTTTCTAAAAATTCTAAATTCCGGGGGGGGGGGGGGGGGGGAAAGGCTAAATACTATGACCGTAAGGATTTTAGTTAAGATAGTGCAGACAATTACTAAAGGCTATGAGACATCATACTGCAAGACTTTTTAACTGGCACATAAACGTGATTATTTGCTCAGGGAAAGATGTATTCCATCTCTCCTGACACCAACTGATGTACTGCAATTCCATTCTGGTACTACCCACCCAGAATCCGTGTGTACCCTGCCAGTTAAAGGCTCCATGGCTCCAAAAAGACTATCCTCGTTTCAGACACCAGCCACAAGTGAAGTCCCAGAGCCTCACACACTTCTGACCGAATGGCTACAATTTGGGTGTTTCCATAATCCCTTCTAATTTGGCAGTTTGCTAGGAAGACCTATAGAACTCAGGAAGGTGCGATACTTATAATTACAGTTTTATTATCAAAGATACAATTCAGGAACAGCCAAAGGAAGGGACACATGGCGCAAGGACTGAGAGAGTCCTGAATGCAGAGCTTCTGTGCCTCTTCCCCATGAAATCAGGACACATCACTCCCCCAGCACATTGATGTGTTCCCCAATCAGGAATCTCTAACTAGGAGCTCCTGAGTGGCTCAGTTGTTAAGCGTCTGCCTTTGGCTCGGGTCATGATCTCCGGGGTCCTGGGATCGAGCCCCGCATCGGGCTCCCTGCTCCGCGGGAAGCCGGCTTCTCCCTCTCCCACTCCCCCTGCTTGTGTTCCGTCTCTCGCTGTGTCTCTCTCTGTCAAATAAATAAAATCTTTAAAAAAGAAATTTAAAAAAAGGAAGCTCCAACAAGCGTCAGTGTCCAGATTTTTACTGAAACCCCATTCTGTAGACATGATTGATTAAATTGTTGGCCACATCATTAAACGCAATCTCCAGTCCCCTTCCCTTCTTCAGAGGTCAAGCTGGCTCAAAGTCTCAGCCCTCTAATCATGTGGTTAGTTTTTGTGGTGACCAGTTCCCATCCTGAAACTATCTAGTGGCCAACCATGAGTCATCTCATTAGCATAAATTCAGATGTCGTCCAAGGGACGCCTGAATAATGGACACTTCTATCACTTGGGAAATTACAAGGATTTCAGAAACTCTGTGCCAGGAACATTGGATAAAGGTCAGATCAATTAAGATACAACATCATCTCATGGATGTTAATATTCCTAGAATGTTCTTCCTTTGCCACTAGTAGGGCCACTGCCTAAGATCAGTGACCCAGTTTCTGACTCTTATTCTTCTGTTGATGGGACACCCAATAGAAAGAAAGGCTCTTAGGATGTCCCCATTGGGTTAGCGCATGGCTCCAATTCCTTTTCTGCCCCTATGTGGGGACCACGGAGAGTTATATTCAAATCATATTTATATTTTAGTGAAGACATAAATATACACACTTCTTTTTTTGGTCAAAATTATTGCTTCATATTTTATAATTATCATCCTGCTTTTGATTTGTATTTTCCTTACATTTTCAAACTAGCAATTGCTAGCTTAGAAAAATGGCACTGATTTATAAATATTTATCTTCTCTCTGGCCTCTTCACCCATAAACTCTTATTAGTTCTGAAAGCATTAAAATTGATTCATTTGGATTTCTGTAAATACTAAATTATAGCATCCTCACATAACAATATCCCTTCTTATACTTATAACACTTATATCTGGTCAAGGCCTTATTAGGCTGTCCAGGACATATAGAATACAATTAAATAGTGATTGGGATGCTAGGAGCTTGGAGCTTGGTTTTATTTTTGATTTCAATGCAGAAACTTCTGGAGTTTTATCATTACGCACAATATTGGCTATTTTGGAATATACTTTGTCATGCTAATAATGTAGACTTCAAGTTCTTACATATTTAGCATTTTTATTATTAGTGGATGTTAAATTTATTTATGGCCATTTAACATCATTAATGTTTGCATATTATTTATGTTAAGAAGATTAGTAACAATGTGTTTTATGTTTTTTGTATAAATGTACGACTTGGAATTATTATTCTAGAATCTGGGATCATCTGTAGCAGCTAATTCTATCATATAGATAAACTCTCAGTTAAAGAATCCCTCTAGATATTTTTACAGATACCTTTATTGCATAGGTTCTACCTAATTATTAGACTCAAGATTCTGATGCTTGCCATGGGCAGAGCCAGGTAAACTGCATGGTCGACTCTAGCACTTCGTAAACAATCAGTGAATATAATGTAATGTAACATCACCTAAACTGTCTTAGGAAACAAATGTTCTACTTTATCAGGGGTCAGGAAACCATGGCCCATTGGCCACAACTTACCCATTCACCACCTGGTTTTGTAAACACACTTTTATTGGAACACAGTCACTTATGCCGTATTCATTTACATACATACAATGGCTATTTTCACAGAATATGAAAAGTTCAGTAACTGGAACAGAGACTGTATGGCCCACATAGCCTAAGGTATTTATTATTTAGGGCTTACAGAAAAATTTGCCTATCCGTGTTCTAGATACAAAGCAGTATTCTGAGAAAAAAAGTGCGAAAGAGTTCTACCATCACATGAGCCCAGGAAGTGGCATATGTCTTCATGAAAATTTAAATTTTACTCAAACAAGAAAAAAATCTGGAGTTCTGCATAAGTATAAAAACATACAGATACATGAACAAGCTCACGCATGTATATCAACTTGATTTTACACCGTTATTTTACAAACTTTTTTTTGAGCTATAAATCCATTTTTCCTTGAAGAACTATGCCTATCAGGATACTAGCACCTGTGCATGCTTGATGAAAGACATTATTTCTTTCCTTATTATCTGCCATACACTCATTCATTTCGTCATCTCATCTCTCCCTCCCTTGATCTTCTAATCCGTTTTTTAAAGTACTTTTAGGGGTGCATAGATGGCTCAGTTGGCTGAAATCCGACTTGATTTCGGCTCAGGTGATGATCTCAGGGTTGGAAGGAGCCCTGAATCAGGTTCCACCCTCAACAGGGAATCTGCTTGAGATTCTCTCTCGCCCTCTGCCCCCACCCCGCCCGCTCACACATGTGTTCACGCTCTCTCTCGATCAAAAAAAAAAAAATCTTAAAAAAATACTTTTAACACTTTACCTCTTGTTCCTGCCTAATCCGTCTGCCTCAACAGTTAGTTGTAGTGACCATGGTTGCTGCTAGAGTCAGTTTCTATTCCTAACAATGATTATTAACTTACCTGCAATATTCCTGAGGCAGCTATATGAGAGGTTACAAGTACAAAGACATTTCTTGGGAGTCAGGCAAAGGAGGAGTGGTCCCACCCACACTTTGACCTTTGGCGAGTTCCTTGACTCCTATTAGCTGACTTTCTTCTTTGATGAACTAGGACTAAGAATACCTGCTTTACTGGATCAGGAGGATGACGTGGGCTAATGCTTGGGATGTCGCTGGCCTGGTTCCGGCAATACAGCAAATGCTTACCAAGGGTCAGTTTTCTTCTACAGAATTGCTGACACCATTGAGATATGGTTTTAGATGGAGGCTATCTGTGGGAGGCAACATACAGCAGGGGTTGAGAAAATAGATGTTAGAACCAGAGCTACGTGGTTTCAATTCCCAGGTCCCCCTTTTCCTACCTCTGTTACAAGTGAGTTTCTTAACCTCTCCTCCCACCCAGAAAATGAAGATAATCATGTGACTGTACAGGGTTCTGATGAGGACTTAGTGAGATTAGTATGAAAAATGCTTAATGCCCCATCAGTGAGAATTACTCTATGTATTAACATTATGGTTGTAGAGCCAGGAACAGTGAATTGGGGGGTCAAGGGATGCAGCTTCCTTGGGTCGCCACTAACTTCTTGTGTGTCCATGTCAGGTTACCTAACTTCTCTGAGCTATCTCATCATCTTTACATTGTGGGTTTGAGACAGACACTACTGCTAAATATTTTAGAGCATCTTATGGCCATAGCCTATTTTCACCCTCTTGGTTTCCCTCTGTAATCCTGCCAGTATATCTAAGTTTCTACAAAATAAGGCTTTACGATGACAATACACCTAAATCAGAATGACTTCTTTCCTTCAGCTCTGGTCTCTTCCATGTAGCCAAATCATTTCCGACGTCCACAAAGGGGGTCCTCGTTAGGTGCTGTTTTTATTAACAAACAAATGTTCCAACTTAATTGGCTTCTGGGCTAATGAATTTAATTTGACAAGGTAATTAACCAGTGCTCATGAAGTTTCTGAGTTATTCCTTGTACTTTCATCTTTGTTTGGCCTGCATTCACTGTTCTATGTGCTTGTGTCCCCAGGGTTTCCCAAGGGACTGAGGATCAGTGGGACAGACTCCCATCACTTGCCTCGAGGCCCCTCTTGAGTTCATAGTTGAGTTTATTCCTACGCTGGACTGAAGGTTTCCCTGGCTTCATGCCTAGCCTCCAGGGTAGCCACTGGCCCCTCCCATGGACTGAGCTTTTTGGGGGTCCTTTAAATGGCTTTGGCATGAATGGAAGCACTTTTGAGGCATGGGAATCTGGCCAACAAAAAGCACCAGGAAAGAGCAGATTTATCAATTGTAGAGGCAAGCCAGTGAGAGCAACTCCAGGTGAACTTTGCCTCCGGAGTGACTCTGACCTACCTTGTCACCACACCTGTTTGCCATCCTCAGAAAGCGTCAAAGTAAATTGATTGGTTTGGTTCACCTGGCCCAAGTGGAATGTCCCCTCCTGGAGTAGTAACGTGACACTGATTTGTGGCAAGGAAAGAATTCCATCCAGGAAGACTCAATGCAAGATTGGATCATTTTAGAAGGACAATTGTAATGTTTCATCCCCGCCAAGTCAATATTCTGAAAAATATGTGAATATGACTTCAGGTCAGATTTTTACTGTGTGAATTTTTCATTATTTTTTTTTCTCTTCCAAGTCCCTTTGGGTTAGAAGAAGAATGGGGGGAATCATTGTGGTGCGTGCAATTTACTCTGTCCTTTGTTTTCTTGTTTTCTGTTATTGTTATTATTTGAGGATAACAGTTCTAATTCTAAGAATTTATTATAGAGAAGTAATCATATAAATATTAACAATAATAATAATGATAATTAACAATTCTTGGGCCTTAGATTTGCCAAGGATTGTGCTAAGCACATTATCTCCCTCATTTATTCCATCTTTGCCACCATCCATTGGATTGCAGATTTGTGTCCCCCACGCCATTTTACAGAAGAAGAAATGAAGTTTGGGGAGGATAAGTACATTGCCAAGTTCGCACGCAAGGTAAAGGAAGTAAGAGCTTCTGGTCTACCTAACTCCTAATCACTTTGATACACTGTGATGCCTTTAATGGTATACTGAGTGTTGAAATAAAAATATAAAAATAAAGAAATAAAAAGAACTGGAAGGATATTTATACTAAACTGCTAAGAGTGTTTGACTCTAAGTGGTGAAATGGCTTTCACTTCCTTCTTATTTTCCAAATTTTCTGTTTCTAAATTTTTTTTTAAAGATTAATTTACTTGAGAGAGAGAGTTGGGGGGGAGAAGGGGTAGAGGAAGAGGGAGAGAGAGAATCTCAAGCAGACTCCCCACTGATCGGGGATCCCTACGTGGGGCCCAATCCCACCACCCTGAGATCATGACCTGAGCCAAAATCAAGAGTCAGACGCTCAATCGACTGAGACACCCAGGCGTCCCAATACTTTCCAAATTTTCTTAAACATTAATTTATATATCCCCCAACACTCTCACTCTCTCTTGCTCTCTCTTTAAATATTTCTCCCCAACTGCTCTTATTCCAGCAAATGGCTCCACCACTTACTCAAAAGAAAACAAGCAGCTAAGTGCTGCCCTAGGCGTCTTTATTTCTCTTGACCTCACAAGCCTCATCAATAAAATTATACCCCCAAATATCTCTGGTAGCCCCCCCTTCTCTCCACTCCCAGGGACACTGCCTCGTCTTTCTTGACTTCTCCCTGTGATCACCATATGGTAGCAAGAAAGATCTTCTGAAAATGTAAATGAGAATAAGGTTCTTCCCCTCTTAAAATCCTTACATGGCAAGGGGAATGGAATGCAAATAAAATCCATGCCCCTGTCCTAACCAAGCTCTGTATGTGTCATTGATTCCCTCACTAGGCTTGCTTCATCAAAGCTTTTCCCCAGGTCCTCAGACATTCTAGAACTTTCTCTCACATGCTATTGCACCTGCTCTTTCCAAGGCTAGGGCCCTCATGCACTGTCTTTTCTTGTTCATTCTTCATGTTTTGTTCAGATGCCTCTTCCTCAGAAAGGACTCCCTGGTCATCCTATCAAAAATGGGTTCCTTGTCCCATTATGTTCCCAAAGAACCATGCTGTTTTCTCCTTCAGAGCATTTTCCACTACTTGAAACCATTTTGTGTTTCAATTTCTTTTCTTGTTCATTATCTGCCTTCTTCCAAAAGATAGACACATCATGAGAGAAGGGACCATGCCTTTCTTATTCCATGCCTGGCACAGACCCTGGCTCCCAGCAGTGCTTGGTAATCACTAATAGCAGAACTGTATTGTGTTGGGGACACAAACTGCCCGTGAAGCAAGCTCAAACAATTTCAAACCATTACAAATTTACTCTTGAAACAAGGCCATGACTCTGTGGGAGTCAGGGACCAAGTGGACACCTGGGAGGCCTCCGACTTAACTTCTGTGTAGAATACATCATGTATTAAAGCATAACAAGTGAAAATGAGCCTATCTGAAGTTTGCATTATAATAAGTCACAATAGCAACTGCAGAATGGTTTACAATCTTGAGGGGCAAAAATTTTTTTTTTTTCAGAACAAAGTATTTGGCCACTGACATTGAACAGTATTATGAGGGCATAGTGGTAATAAAAAAAGGACTTCCAGTCGGTTTTAGTACTATGTTTAGGTTGTCTTCAGATAATGGACCTTCTCATTGCCTGAACCAGGATGAGCCCCTCCAGTTGCTGGGATGGATTGGGACTCACTGACCATGCACAACTTCTGCAACCTTTGGCAGCAGCTGTGCCTGTCCTGCTGTGGGTCCTGCTGAGATCACTGTGACTTGGACTTTCTCTTCTAGAAAGCAGATATACCTAACGGCTTCCTCATTGAGTTGTTGTGAGAATTAAATAAGAAGAGAGTACAATATTTTAAAATGCTTGGTAACAGCATATGCCATTATTAAGGGTAGAGATGATCTTGTTAGTCTTTTTTACGTTTAACAATAAAACAATGGTAAGAACTTCACTGACATTTGTAAAAATGATTACGATGAATCTCATATTTTTAGCCTGTCTCATTCCACGGATGGTCCTTAGGACCTCAGAAAGTGTTTCCTCTAAGGTGTGATAAAAGATCAGACGTTGTCCCCACCCAACCTTCCCCTAAATTGCCCTTCAGATAGGCCCTGTGGTTCTGGGATTGGGTCTTAGGCAATGAGACGAAAAGATTTTCATCTCAAGTTCTGGTCTGGAGAGGGCACCTACCACCTTTCCCATTGGATCTACTTTTGCCTTGCTTCAGCATTCTGCCGGAAAGGCGGGGTGGACAGAGCAGGGAGCTGAGGGCAACTAGACAGGAGTTCCAATCCCAGTACTCTTTCTTATGGGCTGTATGACTTTGGGCATTTTACTCAACATCTCTGAACTTAACTATTTTCGCCCACCAATGGAGGTAATACACCCCTTTTCATGGGATTAACATAAGAATCAAATAAAATAGCATTCCCTACCCAATGTAATGTCTAGTACACAGTAAGTGCCCAATAAATATTAATTTGTTGATGTCTTCTTTCAAGCCTCTTTGTGGGAAGAGAGTGGGAGAAGGAGGTAAGGAGGAGAAGAGAGACAGGTTCAAAAGACAAATCATTTGATGCCTGCAGAACACAGCAGGTTTCTTGGAAAAGCCATAAAGAGCAAGAAGCAGCACTCAGCCGAGGCTGCGTCCATGACCACCGGCTCAACCCTGCTGTTTGCGGATGGAGAATTCTGGAATGGCAAATATTAGACCAAGGCAAACGGGGCTTTTGTGAACTTCTTTTGGGCTGCTTTCTGAGCAGTGTCACTTTGTATGCCAGCTCTCCACCTCCGTCTGTTCCCTGGCCTCCGGAATGTGGCCCCCACGGTGGAGCCTGAATCGTTACCAGGGCAATGACGATGTCCTTGGCTCAGAGTGTGCTGATGTGGGCTTGAATGGCTGGTCAGGGCTTAATGACCAGGAACTCCTGATGTTCAAGGGCAGCGCTGGCATTAAGATGGTATGAAAACCGGCAACCCCATGGAGATTTGTTCGCTCCTTCCCCCCATTCAGGATTTCAATTTATTTTTATCTCCAAGGCATCCAGTTCAGGAGCCACAGGGCTTTTGATCATGATATTTGGCAGCAATATCTCTGACCCTGAACGATCCTGTTATGGACTGAATGTTTGTGTCCCCCTAAAATCCATATGTTGATGTCCTAACCCCCATGTGATGGTATTAGGAGGTGGGGCCTCTGGGAGGTAATTAGATTTAGATGAAGTCATGAGGATGGAGTCCCCATGATGGGATTGGTGCTCTTATAAGAAGAGATCAGAAAGCTTTCTCTTCCTCTCAGGGCCATGGGAGGATAAGCAAGGAAGCCAGCCTTTTGCAAGAAAGCTCTTTCCAGGAACTGGTTAGGCCAGCCCCTTGATCTTGGACTTTCCAGCCTCTGGAAGTGTGAGAAAATACATTTCTGTTGTTTAAGCCACCCCAAGGCATTTTCTTTTACAGCAGCCAGAGTTTAGACACCTCCATAGACATGTGTGTGTGTACTGGAGTCATATTTGCTTGCGTTCCAATCCCAGCTCGGCTGTCTCACTTCACTTCACCGAGCCTCAATTTCCTTGAAGAGTTAGAAGGGACAGAAAAGACAGAAAAGAGAGTATTCCACTTATCTCTTTACCGTATAATAGACCACCTCCAAACGTGGCTTAAGACAACCATTATTATTCAGAGAGTGGCCTCTCTCTTCAACCTCTGCTAACCATCTCTGTTCCCCACCGTCCACCAGACAAGGCGTCCCTTCACTTGGTTGGCATTTGGGCCTTCTCTCTGCTCTTGCTCTCTTTTCTAATTGCCAATGTCCCAAGTAGAATTCAGGAGCCACTGGGATGTCCTTCCCCTTTCTCTGAGGATAAGAGAGATTTGGGGGTAAGTCAGAATGTTCAAGCACATAGTACCATTGTCTGGAATCCACAGGCCTCCCAAACTGGGAAGCCAGCACCACTAACTACAGAGTACACATTCCCAGCTTTTGAACATTTTCCTTATGGCATTTATTACTTGTCTATGTTGCATACAAAATTACCACAACATCCCAGTTAAAAATAATACCCATTTATTATCTCTGGATTTTGTGGGTATGAAGTCCTTCAGCTCAGGTTATCACAAAACTGAAATCAGGGTGTTGACCATGCTGAGTTCTCATTTGGAGGCTCTGCTTCCAAGTTCATTCAGGTTCTTGGCAGAATTCAGTTCCTTGTGGCTATAGGACTGAGGTCCCCATTTTCTTATTGGTGTTAACCTAGTTTACTTGCATCACTTCCTGAACAATATTCCCACCAGTCATGGAGAGAGGTGCCAATCAGGAGAAAACACAGGGAGTTCCCATTGTATTAGCAATGCTTTATTCCTTTAACTGGGTATATGATGTTCATTATTAATTTTCATACATCTGTGTATATCTAAAATTATCATACATTTGTGTATATCTAAAATATCATAGAAAAATTTTTACCATGAAAAAATGTACCCACAGAGAGCTGTAACATTATATTAACCTATGTAGGCCTATTTTCTCTGCTGAACCAAAGAGCTAAACAGAAGAGGGCAGCTTACTTTGGTATCCACAGCCACACACATGGTGCTGATACAGAACTGCCTCTGAAGATCTATTTGTAGACGAAGTGTAGGTTGTCCTGGTAGTTTGTCAAGCTGATTTACCTTTTTCCTTCTCATTCTCCAAATTCCACCCAGGCATTAAACTGAGCTCAGCATCCCCCTTCCCTGACTCTTTCCTGAGCTTCTCACTGATGCATATAGTCCTCATTGGCCTCTCTATGAATGCCTATACTATTTGTAGTCTGTGCTATAAAAGAGGGACAGAAAAGAGAATAGATATTTCATGGAGCACTAAGCAGCAGACACAATTTTGTCTCATGTCATCCCACCAATGTTTCTGTGGGGTACATACTATCCTTGTGTTAGAGTTCATTCATGCCAAGATATATAGTAAGCATCTGCTATTGACCATGTGTCATAGAAAGCTCTGGAGATACAACAATGGAAGCAAAATAGAGGAAAATGTCCTTTCTTCAAGGAGTTTTGAGTCAAAATGGGAAAGTAGGAACCAGGCTCAGAGAGGTCTGTGATCTCTCAGCGAGCCAGACTCGGACCTCAGGACATGGTCTTCACACTAGGCAGCACGCTGGGTGTTTCTGCTTTGCTTCCTTTATTCTCACAACCCAATAGTGTAAGATTTACATATTACAAAGGAAGGAACTTGCCCTCTGAGCAACTCACACAGCTGGTGAGAGATTGTACCAGGTTGAGTAGTGCCCCCTAAAATGCCATATCCACCCTGAACCTCAGGTTCTGATAACCTCAGAACCTTATCTGGAAATAGGATCTTTGCAGATGTAGTGAAGCTGAGGTCATAACGGATTGGGGCGGGTCCTAAATCCAGTGCCGGCTGTCCTTATGAGAAGGCCATAGAAGGACACACAGGAGGAAGGCCATGCGGTGATTGCACTGAGGCAGAAGCAAGCTAAGATCACAAAGGACTGTGGCAAGCCCCGGAAGCCAGGAGGGAGGCCTGGACTGGCTGTCCTGCAGAGCCTCCCACGGTGACAACCCTACTGACACCTTGATCTCAGACTCCTGGCCTCCTGAACTATGAGGCAATAAATTGTTGTCTTAAGCCACCTGGTTTGCAGTAATCTGTTACGACATCCCTAGCAAACGAATACAGAGTTGGAGGCCGGAGTCAGGCCCATGTTTGACTCCAGAGTCCAGCCTCCACTGGCCTCTCTCTCCTCCCTTAGCAAGGCTGAGAGGAGAATGAGCTGAGCGGAGGGAAATGTGCCTTGCAAATTTCGATGTGTTCCTCAAAGGTTGTGGGCTTTTATCATGATTGTTTTAAGACACTCTGTTCCCAACATTATCTAAGAATTCAATAAAAATTCATTATTAAATAAAATGAGATACAGGACACAACCCCTTCTCCATTGTTAAATCAACTCTTTAAAGCAGTATTTCCAGAATTCCTCCAGCTATCACTCTGCTCCTGCTCTATTCAGAATAACAGCCTGGCTGCCCATGCCCAGGATGGTGTGAGAAAGCCCCCAAGTGATACCTGAAAACCAGCCCGTTCCCAGTAGTAATAAATCACCCTAGCTTGTGCCAGGCCCATATGGGTTGGGACAGACAGGGACATCCTGGACAAGCGAAAACTGTGTTATATATAAACTTGGTGTTGGATTTTGTTGTTTTCTTATCATCCCAACAACGACTTAAAAAGTCATCTTTGCATACAATCAGGTTATAAACAGAAAGGAAACAGAGTCTGCTCTCCTAAGAGGATTTTCTCTAGGACAGCAATGGGCTTTTGTCTTGTGTGATTGTCTGTGTCCCCTCCATTCCCACCAAGTCACCCGCACACATGCATGCGTGCACACACATATACATGCGCATGCATGCCAACACACGTCTGTCTATGCACCCATGCACACACACACACACATACACACACACACACACACACACACACACTCCCTGAAAGGAACCACATGCTCCGCATTTCCCCCAGACCTCATTCATTCCTCTCTGTCTTCATGGCCAGCCCTCCTTCTACTGACCTGTAAGAATGTTAACAATAAAAACTTTATTTGCATAATGTGGCTGCATGCCCTGCACTTTTCAATCCCCATGTTACAGTTGGATAAGATGAGGCACAGAAAGATTATACGAGGTGACCCAGCTCTTTTCCTGTTCTTGTGTTATCTCTATAATCCTTTTGTACTTGTGCTCGGCCTTCCTGAGATTTTAAGTTCCACCCTAAGTGGCTAACTCCGGGATTTCGGACTCCAGCCAGACTTTGTGATCTGGGCTCATACAAACAACTGCATAATTGCATCTTTACTTAGATGTCTCAGACCTCTCAAACACAAGGTGTTGGAAATAGAACTCCCTCCTCCCTCCCCCACACGTATGATAAACTGTTCCAAAGTGGTTACTACCCTCCCCCACCCCTTTGCCCTTCAGTAAATACACTACCATCCTTCCATGCAGTTGGTCAGTCCAAAAATCAAAGAATTTCTCATGATTTTTCCTTTCCCATCTCTCCCTCCCTGATCACACACAGCGGCAAGTCTCGTCATTTATAAAACCTTCCAAATATACCCCTAACTGGTCTACTACATTCTCCCATCTTCACACTTGTCCAGACCCACTAGGAGACAAGAGTCTCCTGACTGGTCTCCTTACTTACGCTCAGTCCAAAGGACCTTCCTAAAACCAAAATCTAGCCCAGAATTTCCCTGAATGACACTTAGTACCTCATGTAGTTGGGGAACAGGCCTTTCCAATTGGTCTTAGAAAACTGGCTAAGAAATGCTATTTTCAGAAACCCTGTGGCCACCAATTTGATAGCTTGGAAATAATGAATGATGGGGGGAAATGGATGAGCCTCGCCAGGTATTTACTTTGCATGCCCCCGGACACCAGGGCTGTGCCTGACCATCAGGTACCTACCTGCTCTACCATTAAGCCCTGGTCAGCTTGGGCTGACCTCATCACCCTGGCGACCACTCCACATTCTGCCATAGTGGCCACATTCCAGAGGTGGGAGGACAGGAGCAGAGCCCACAAAACAATGTCAGACCTAAGAGGTCATCCTGGGTTGTGGTAAAGGGATTGGACTTTATGCTTAAGCAGTGACACAGGTAAGGAGCCTGTGTAATCCTCCCTAGCTCAGATGAGCAGTTCACCATGGAGATTTGGTCCTGTAGGACGGCAGAACCACCATGTCCAAATCTCAACTTGAAGGGCAGGTTGGGGAGCAGGTATGGAAGGCAAGATCCTAGCATTCAAACAACAAACCGCTGGATGCAGAACATACTAGAATGGAGGTATGGAAAGATCCATTCCGTCTGCCTAAGAAGGATTCCTGGACAGAACCATGGAA
This sequence comes from Eumetopias jubatus, assembly GCF_037043125.1. Lineage (NCBI taxonomy): Eukaryota > Metazoa > Chordata > Mammalia > Carnivora > Otariidae > Eumetopias > Eumetopias jubatus. Next base: position 191,199,256 of record NW_028274808.1, on the reverse strand, counting down.
TCAACTACCAAGTCTTTCTCCAAGGCAGTCTTCAAAGAAACTTGAGAGCAAGCAAGGGAAAAAAGCCAGGGATAAAGTTGGAACCTGAGTTGGAGGGAAGAAATAAGGATGTGATTCAGTGGCTGGAAGAAGAAGGTTCTTCAAAGCTCTCCTTTCCGATCAGTGTGGCAAACACTGCGGCGCATCTTACACAGGCGAATTGCATGGCATAGGGGAGAGAATACCAGGCTGGAGTCCCAGCTCTGCCATTAATAGCTGGGACACATTGGGAGAGCCGCTTAGTCTCACTGAGCTCCAATAGCTTCACGTGGAATGTGATTAGTGGGGCTCTTTTTAGTAGTTAAATTGCCGTATTCTAACAACAACAACAACAACAACAACAAAAGGATTCTTGGAGAATTTGACATTTAAGCAATCTTTAAGGAGATCATGGGACAAAAAGAGGGATGATCTTTCAGTGCAGAGAACAGCCCATGTGGAAGGCACAAGAGCCAAGAGCATGAACACACTAGTGGAAACCAGGGCTCCAGATCTGGGGCCAGGGTATGGGTAGGTTTGGATGGGTGCCTAGAGCCTGAGAATCAAATTCAGTCCAGATCATTGGCAATGTTCTGAAAGAGTCAGGTTCGGAGTGGAGGGACACACATTTGGAGTGGGGATGCCACTGTGATAGGAGAGCAAATGGGCATTTAAGGGAAGGGGATGCCACAAAGGAAAACAGCTCGCAATCCGCTTCTGAGATTTCCTGTGGGCATCATGGGCTCTGCTCTGCAGCCCGCAGCACTCTACGCTTCCCCCTTCCGCAGCACAACGTGCCTTCACCGCACTACATTTATGTTCCTTGTTTCATGATGGCAGAATCGAGCTTTCTGTTTAGGAGACTCAGAACACAGACAAATTAAACGTTTTTAAAAACTGAAAAGCACCTGGAATCCAATCATCCAAAAATCCCTCAGTGAGCCATCTGGCGGATGCCCTTTGGGTATCTTTTCCTGTGCGTGCGTTTGTGTGTTTGTGTGTACAATCAAAATTGGGCTCATGGTATAGCTTGCTCTTTTCACTTCATAATCTCTGTATTGGGACTAATGCCCATGTCCACGCACCTCCATCTATAGCAGAGTGTGGACTGGCTGCCTGGTGTTCCACAGCATAATTTAGGGAACCACTCTGTGGACTTTGAATATTGAGCTGTTAATAACATTTCACTTTGATAAATAAACCACAGCGAGTACTCCTGTATTCATACATTTTCACATTTGTTTAAATATTTCTTTAGGATAAATCCCCAGAAATAATTTTTTTAATTAAAGATATTATGCACTTTTAAGGATTTAGAATATTCTGCCAAATTGTTCTTTGGAAAGTTTCTTTCTCTTGTGTGGTATCCGAAGGTGCCTGTTTCCCCACAACATGGCAAACATGGGATTATCATTCTTCTTTTTTCTCCTAACCTAATAGGCAAAGAATGGTATTTTACTATATTATTGTAGGTTTTGTTTCTCCCATTATTGATGAGATTAAACTTCTTAATATGTTTATTCATCATTTATGTTTTTTTCCTTTAGAAAATGACCAGTTAGTTCATTTTCTCTGCCCATCTTCCTTCCTTTCCTCCTTCCTTCTTTCTTTCTTTCCTTCCTTCCTTCCTTCCTTCCTTCCTTCTTCCTTCTTCCCTTCCTTCCAAGTAGGCTCCACACCTATTGTGGAGCCCAGTGCCGGGTTGGAACTCATGATCCTGATATCAAGAACTGAGCTGAGATCATGAGTTGGGCACTCAACCAACTGAGCTACCCAGACGCCCCCTGCCCATCTTTCCATTGGGGTATTTGCCTTTGTTTTTGAATGATATAAAATATTTTTATGAAGATAAGTTTTGTCATTTATATTGCAAAAATATTTCAATCCAGTTTGTCTTTGTCATTTTAACTTTGTTGATGCTATTTTAACCATTCAGAATCTGTTTCGTGTGATATAGCCATATTTAGCCTTCATTTCTTTTATGGCTTCTGCCTTTGGGGTCACGCTTTGAGAGTCTGTCCCCACCCTGTGATTACGTAAATGCAAACCAGATGTCAGCACAGTCACTCCAGCTGTGCCAGCTGCAGTCACGGGCACTGTCTGTAGGAAGATCAGCCCATTCACCACTTTCCATAATAAATCCACTCACACCAGTTGTTTTCTGGAGATTGAGGGAGGGCACACAGGTGGGGATTCATGAGGAAGGACACATCACCATTAAGTACAACCATCTCACCGTCCGTGTCTCTTTTAGCCAAATCTCCTTTCCATTTCTCTCTCTAGTGAGCACCAAAAGTTCTTTTATAATGCAGAGCAATTAATGAATCATCTTTTGATATGCAAGCCTTCCTTGAGGGTCTCGACCTGTAACCCAAGCTGCTGATCAAGCATTTCTTCTAAATAAATATTCTACTGCCTTCCAAAAGATTTTGATGAACACATATATTTCCAACTCATTACATAAATATGTTGCTCTATTTTCCTCTAGTGATTTATAGTTTTTTACCTAACATTTGAGTATTTCTGTTATTATTTGTGTGTGGACTATAAAACTGCAAGATGAGTATTAGAATTCTTGCCCTCCCTCATCCCCAGCAATGGACTGGGAGCTTTAGGAGGGTAGCAGGTGTGTTTGTTCCCTTTTGTATCTTCAGTTCTTTTCACAGCACCAGATGCATAGTAGGTGCTGAATAAATAAATATTAACTGAATGGGGAAGGTACAGGGAGACATTATTGAGGCCAGATTTGGAATTCCCCCAATTCAAATGAGGTTTGCCCTCTCCAAATGAAACTCAAGAACTTTCTCCGCTAGACTGATTGGAATTTTCCACCTTTGTTTAAAGTGCTCTGTACGGAAAGATTCATTTTAGCTGCCCCGGACCTCTTTTCCCTTCTTTTGGTAACTCCACCCTGACTTCCCTTTGAGAGGAGGGTGAACAGGGATGGGCATGTGACTTAAGCCAGACAATGATGGGTTTCCCAGGACTGGTGATGGAATTTTCAGGAAAGAGGTGCTCTCTTTGACTGAAGGGGCAGGTCAATGTACTAAACTGATAATAGTGTGGAGAGATGGTCTATAGTGACTGTCTTGGTCAACCTACAGAAATAAGCCAACACAGAGGAACGCAGAACTAAGAGATGAAGACAGATTTTTACAAAGATTATTTGAACAATGGCTCTAGTCTACATATTTCATTTATGAAAACAAACACATTTCTCTCTTGGCCAATTTGAGTTAGATTGTGGTCTCTTGCGTACCCACCCCCCAAATATTGCCCACAGTCTCAACTAAGACAGACTAATATATAACCCCTGTAATAGAGACAAGGGCTTATGACACAAAGATGTCAAAACCATTGACAATCTTGGTCATTGTTTCCCTGGTCTATCCCTGTGAGCTTCCTGGGGGTATGCTAGAATCCATAAATAAGCAACTTCTTGGAGTAGAGAATTAAGTAATATTGATTGAGCCTCCTACTATGCATCATGCATTGTGAACACATTTGTTATCTCTATTCTTTCCACCAGTTATGTAATATTACTCATAAGGAACTGAGGCTTTTACTAAGTCTTATCAAATGTACAGGCCACACAGGTGATAACTGAGCAGCAGTTGCAGGGTGGTTATGAGTGTGTTCTCTGGAGCTAGACCATTTACACCCTATGTCTAGTTCTGCTACCTATGCTCCGCAAGACCTTGGAGAAGTTACTTAAATTGTGTGTGCCTCACTTTTCTCATCCTTTTTTTTTTTTAAGATTTTATTTATTTATTTAATTGACACAGAGAGAGAGAGCAAGAGAGGGAGCACAAGCAGGGGGAGTGGGAGAGGGAGAAGCAGGCTTCCCACGGAGCAGGGAGCCTGATGCGGGGCTCGATTCCAGGACCCTGGGATCATGACCTGAGCCGAAGGCAGATGCTTAACGACTGAGCCACCCAGGCGCCCCAAACTTTCCTCATCCTTGAAAGATAATAATAATAGAACTGCTTTGTAGAATTGTTCAAAGGATTCAAGGAGATCGTATAAAGAACAGAGGCTGTCAATTAGTGAATGCTCAATAGGAAATTAACGATAATAGTTTCTTGGTATAAATAGGCTAGACTGGGCAATCAGAAGCCCGTAACACTATGAAAATCACAGTCACTGAGATACTCCATAAATAACCCTACAATCATTTTGATATAGTGTGACCAGGGCCCTGTTTTAGTTGTTTAAGTTGGATATCCAGCATACCCCCCTACTCCTTTATCGTCCTGACCACAGAACAGGAAAGATGTGAAGCTTAGGGTTCTGGTACGATATTTTCCTCAGAGTAGGGGAACATATCTGGTAGAGAATGTGTGTGTGTGTGTGTGTGTGTGTGTGTGTGTGTGTGTGTGTGTGTGAAAGAGAGGGAGAGAGGGAGACAGCGAGGACTGCTAACATTATTTGGGCCCTGAATCAACTCTTAGAAGGCAGCTTGGTTTTTGTGTTTCCCATTTATGGGAGCCAATAAATCTTACTTTTCCTCAAGCAAATTAGGTAGGACCTCTGTCAAACAGATATAGTCCCTTAAACTTTTAAAGGAGTTTGTAGATGAATAGTACCTTCCTCCAGTTCCTGATGAATTATATCTTTCAGCCAGAGCAGAAGACAGCTCACGTTCTTTCATTCATTCATTCATTCACTTTATAAATTCTTACTGAGGATCTACTCTGTGCCCACATGACTTAATTATTTCTGCACTAGCTATGACTTTAGTGTGGTAGTCTCACTTTGGTCACTGTGAATCCTTCTTTCCTTCTTTGGAAAATGGTGCCAAGTATCCCTAAATTCCCCTTGTTGTGGTGACCAAACAAGACTTTTAGTTTGAAAACTCTGAAGTGCTCTATACATACAGGATGATAGCTCTATGTTGTAGAAATCTGAGCAAGGAACAAGACTTCTACAGCATTATTAATGCTGATTTTATAGCTCTTTTGGGAAGCAGGTAGGATATAATGACTAGTTAAAATGTCTGTGGTAAATTAGACTTACCACAAGGATTCCATATATGAATTAGCACAGAGTGTCATGTGGTGGTAAACATGTAAGTCTGAAATTGCCTATCAATTATGTGAATTTTTTTCATAGACGTTCTAGAGTTTTGTAGGAATTCTTTCAAAGGCTAAGTAGAACAATAAAGTACATTTCTTGTCATTGCAAAATAAGGTGGAACATGGTAAGCAAAATAGTACATTTTAAAATGCCCTTTTTAAGCACTCAGTATGGGCTAAGCCCTGTGTTAAAAACTCTATAAGTTTTTCTCAATTAAATTTCACACTGCCCTGTAAATTTCCCTCATCTTATAGCTGAGGAAACTGAGGGAAGTTACAGATCCAGTCCCAAATCATAGCACTTGTAGATGAAGGGGCAAGTCTAGAGTAAGTTTGTTTTCTTTTCTTTTTTTTTTTTTTAAGATTCATTTATGTATTTGAGAGAAAGCGAGAAAGAGAGAGAGTGGGGGGGGGATGGGGGCAGAGGGAGAGGGAGAGAAATTCTCAAGCAGACCCCACGCTGAGCACAGAGTCCCATGCAGGGCTCAATCCCAGGACCCTGAGATGATGATCTGAGCTGAACCAAGAGCTGGACATTTAACCGACTGTGCCACCCAGGCGCCCCTAGATTAAATTTGGTTTTCTTAATAAATGTTCTTGGGAAACCTTTGTAGAAGGCTTAGCATCTGAAGTAGGTATTTTAGAATGGTAGAACTTGGACTTGGAAAGGAGTGGGAGGCAGGAGATGTAGTGTGAACAGCACAAAGAAAGGCACGGAGGTGAAGAGCAGGGTGCATGAGTGGGACACAGAATGCAAAACTGGGGAATAAGTTGTTTGAAAACAAGGGAAAATTAAGATTGAAAAAATATCTTAGGGACAGACCAGGGAAGGTTTTGAATGGCAGGGTCAAGAGTCTAAGCTTGTTTTCTAGGCAATGGAGAGAAATAGAAAGTTAAAGCCATGACATGGCATCGTCAAAATGCGACCCAAGGGGGCCACTCAGCCTGCCACGTGCACAACCGACCGAAGAGAATGATACTGGGCCAGAGACACTGAGTAGGACACTACCCCAGCACTGCAACAAGACAGATTTTGTGTCTACAAGTGAAATGTGAAGAGGAAATTTGATTGTCAACGCCAAGGAGATGTCTTTCTGATGGCCTATTTAAGACGTTTGGGTTTTGTTTGCTGGCTTTGTTTTTGCAGAAAATCAGCTCTCTGGCTGTAAAGTCTAGTAAAGCATGTGATTGCCTTTAAGATTTTGCAAACACACAGGAAGAGAAAAGGCTACCCTCCCTGCAGCTTCTTGAGATTTCCTCATCCAAAGACTCTCTCATCTTGCCAAGAATGTGCATGATTTGAGCCAGCTCATTCTGGCAATGTTCCCTTATTGCTCCTGGAGCCCCACCCCCAGCAGGGCTCTCACCGGAGCCCAAGTTCCATCCAAAAGTTAGAAAAACTGCCAACGCCTCTGAGACTCCTATATGATCCCAATCCCTCCCAGTTCAAGTTTGGCCTTCTGACTGAAAACTGAATATTTTGGACTTTGAAGAAAACATGCTCTGTTTCCTCTGATGGCATCTGCTGTGTGAAGGGAAATAGACTGGCCTTTGTTACTTTGTCCACCGTAGAAGGTTATGGGCAGTCCCCAAAGCTGGGGGCGGGGTTGGTGGCAGGAGGTAAGGTCTGGTCAGTTGACTTAGCATAAGGCCTGCATTGTCCTGGCGGCCTCTTGGAGAAACAAAACTTTTCAAGGAGCTGAGCTGCCCACGTGGGCTCAGAGCCTGGTGGGCCTGATTACCCCGCACTTTTTCATGAATGTTTTTCATCTTCTAGGATCTTCTTGGGCTTTGAACATAGCTATCACATTGATATGCAAGGTGGTGTCTTCCACACGTGGAATGTTTTGTGAAACAAAAGGCAAAGCAGAAGAACCTGGATAATCAAAGGCTGTGCGCGTAGGCAGCTAATTCGTAAAGCCAGGAACAAGGAAAAGTCACCATTGGCTACCAAGTGTTGATAAAAAACCTGCTCTGGGAAAGCCACTGGACTGGGCACAGACTGAATTTGCATCCAAGACCACCTGACCCTGAGCTCACATTCTCTCCACCAACCCCGTGTTTTGTTTCATGTACTTTTGTTCAGCAATAATGTTTTATCTTCAAATAAAATCTTACCTAGGGTGCAAATATGCAAACTCTATGTAAAACCGTAAGTGACATACTTGTATAAACAAAACTGATTTGTTTAAACTTATAATATAAAATTGAAAGACAGTGAAACCAATGAGTCATTTCTAATTAACACAAAAAAATTAAAGTCAAGGGCACAGACAACAGTCATAGTTCTCTGTGAGCTGCAGGATCTATTTTTTGAATTTTGTTTTTGTTGCACAGAATTGAACAAACGTCTTTTCTACCAGATACATAGCAGCAAAGGATTGGCAGTACCTAAATAGCTAATCTTAGAGTCTCAGCATGCTCATTCTTCAGATAAACTAGTCCAAATATTACTGAATTGAATTGCTATTAATTTTTAATTATGATTGCATTTTTTAATTTTTAATTTTATTTTATTTTGAACGAGCGAGAGAGAGTGGGTAGAGGGAGAGTAAGAATCTTTTTTTTTAAAGATTTTTAATTATTCATCAGAAAGTGAGAGAGTGCACACGCACACAAGCAGGGGGAGTGGCAAGCAGAGGGAGGAGCAGGCTCCCTGATGAGCAAGGAGCCCAGTGCAAGACTCACTTGATCCCAGGACCCTGAAATCATGACCTGAGCCAAAGGCAGACGCTTAACTGACTGAGCCACCCAGGTGTGCTGGAGAGAGAGAATCTTAAGCAGGCTCCACGCTCAGCACAGAGCCCAATTTGGGCCTCAATCTCATGACCCTGAGATTGTGACCTGAGCCAAAATCAAGAGTTAGATGCTTAACCAACTGAGCTACCCAGGAACCCCCACATTTTTTATCATAAACTTAAACATCCAAGTTGGATCAGTAGCCCTTAAAATGTATAGTTGTCTGAGAAATTGCCTATGTTGGTATTGTTGTCATGATGCCATGTCTTACCTTTCAATTTTCCTTGCCTAGTATATAATCATGTAAAGGTGTGGTGTATAATGTTTCCTATATATACAGTTTTACATGAGAGGACCAGATTGAACCTGAATTAAAAAGAAAAAGAAACAAACGAGAAACAGGAGACTTTTCAAATCAATGCTACATTGCAAAAGAGTTCTGATACACACATCAAAACACCAGGAAAGCTTTAATATAAGGCTTTCCCAAGGTGAGATAATCTAGCAGCTCAAAGTAACTCACTGATGGCTTCAGCTGAGTTAAAGTTTAATCTGTAAGGCATCCAAATGTGTGTTTTGTAGAGACAATTTAACAGGCATTTAAAAATGTGTAAGAAAAATAATTTAAAAATATTTTTGGAGATGGCGCGCCTGGGTTGCTCAGTCGGTTAAGCGTCTGCCTTAGGCTCAGGTCATGGTCCCAGGGTCCTGGGATGGAGCCCCACATCGGGCTCCCTGCTCAGTGGGGAGCCTGCTTCTCCTTCTCCCCCTGACCTTCCCCCTGCTTGTTCTCTCTCTCCCTCTCTCCCTCTCTCAAATAAATAAATAAAATCTTAAAAAAAAAATACTTCTGGAATTTCTAAAGCATTCTTTTAAGAAACTGCCCTCTACTCCCTAAGATTGCTCACATAATCCCCAAACTGATTTCAGACACAAGCCCAAGAAAGAACAGGAGGTTTAGACAAGCCTGTTGTAAGTGGGGCTCTGGGCACATGAGCATTTACTTAGTGATCAGTTCCTGAGCAATCATGTCACAATAGGAGTCATGTTGATGCACAGTTAAATGGACACGGTCTCTGGGGGTTTCAAGTCTGGAGTCAATAAGCAATTACTGAGCACCTACCACATGCTAGCTAGTGCTGTAGGGACCTTTAGAGATGTACCAGTAAACAGAAGAAAAAAAATGTCCCTCTGCTTGTGCTGTACAAATTCTATTTGGAAGAGCCAGTGCTTAAATTCTGGGAGGGCAGGTGTAAGGAGGAGATATTAGGAAATTCACACACATGTTCACACACACAAGCCCAATTGGGTAGAAAAACAACAAAGTAAGAGGCAGAGGGAGGTGCAGGGAAAATGAAAAGAGGATTTTGTTGCAGCAAATGGCTATGTAGCTACTTTAGGCTAAGCAGCTAGAGGCCTCTGGGAGAATGTGACGTTCAGTTTTTTACACATGAAATTTTTTAAGCACACACAATATAACAAATCACCATATACCCATCACACAGCTTCCATAGTTATCAACATTTTGGCAACCTCCTTTCTTTTATCTCACTTCTGCTTCCTAGACTTTTTGCTGTTGTTGGAGTATTTTGCCACAAATCCAAGACATCATGTCATTTCTCCCATAAACACGTCAGCATTTCTAACAAAAGAGGATGAAAACAGCAACAATAAAGTCACAGTATCATTAACACACCTTAAAGATGAGTAATTATTTCTTATTATTCGTACCAAGACTATAGTCAAATTTCCTCTTATTTTCTCCACCATGTCTTCTTAGAGTTGGTTGGGCCGAATCAGAGTAAGATACGGGATTTAAACTGAGATTCAGATGCAAGCAGGAGCCAGGTAAGAGAAGACACAGGGGAGCAGAAAGTGCCAAGGCCTGACTTGGGAGCCCATTTGGCATTTGTGGAACCAAGAGAAGGCCAGGGTAGCCCAGGCACAGTCCACCCAAACCCAACCTGCGGTGAAAAAATGTAGACGCTAAACTGGAAGCCATCAGTTGTTAGGGACAAAGGTCTGATTGGTATTACACATAGCTCAAGGTCAAAGTCAAGGAGCTTGGCATGGCTTATAAAGGGGTGTAAAAGTGCAGAGGAGGCAGACAACTTCATGAGCCTTGGAGAGGATAGAAATCAAGGGAAGACTTCCTGGAAACAGTCTTGAAATTGTACAGGGCCTGGAATTCAATTCTGCAACACTCTGTTTATGCAGAGAATCTCAATTCAACTCTTCTCGTGGTTCTGGCAAGTGAAGTAAATGAGTGGAGACCGTGGGTAAACAGGATGGCATGGTGGGGACTGGGGAGTACCGAGCAAAACATTCATGTCCCATCTGAAAGGGGCTGCCCACCCCTTAGGCACCAGCCAATTGTTGCCATGAAGATACGCTGTCTCAGTGTTGCAGTGTCTTTTGGTTGTTATGTTTTATAGCTGGAAATCCACAATTTTCTATAAAATATTCTGAATGTTTAAAACCTAGGCAACTACTGTAATTCTATGAAATTGTTCATTCATTTGAAGCCTCCTTGATCTGGCCTTTGCCTTACAATTTTTAGTTGCTGTATAAAATAGTGGTTAAGACCTTAGGCTGAGGCAGTTTGCCTAGTTTTAAATCCTGGCTCCATTTGCAACTATGTGGATGGAAGTAGAGGGTATTATGCTAAGTGAAATAAGTTAATCAGAGAAAGACAAGTATCATATGATCTCACTGATATGAGGAACTCTTAATCTTAATGAGGGTTACTGGAGTGGTGGGTGTGGGAGGGATGGGGTGGCTGGGTGATAGACATGGGAGGGTGTGTGCTATGGTGAGCGCTGTGAACTGTGTAAGACTGATGAATCACAGAGCTGTACCTCTGAAACAAATAATACATTATATGTTTAAAAAAAAAAGAAGAAGAAGATAGCATAAGGGAAAAATGAAGGGAAATCGGTGGGGGGAGATGAACCATGAGATACTATGGACTCTGAGAAACAAATTGAGGGTTTTAGAGGGGAGGGGGGTTGGGGGATGGGTTAGCCTGGTGATGGCTATTAAGGAGAGCATGTATTGAATGGGGCACTGGGTGTTATATGCAAACAATGAATCATGGAACACTACATCAAAAACTAATGATGTAATGAATGGTGACTAACATAACATAATAAAATAAAAATTTAAAATAAATAAATAAATAAATCCATCCTGGCTCCATCACTTCCTGGCTGTGTGACCTTGGGAAATGTCTTAACCTCTCTGAGCCTCAGCAAAATGAATAGTTGCTCTGGAGTACGTTGAACGGTGGCCCTCCAAAAGATATTCCATGTCCTAATCCTAATCCTTAGAACGTGTGAATGTAAGCTTATTTTGAAAAAGGGACTTTGCAAGTGTAATTAGATTAAGGATCTTGAGATGAGACCATCTGGAATTTTCTGAGTGGGCCCTAAATCTGATGATAGGTGTCCTTGTAAGAGACACGCAGAGGAGAGTGGATGTGAGTACAGAGGCAGAGATTGGCACCCAGCCACCAGCAGCTGGATGGGGTATGGAACAGATTCTCCCCTAGAGCCTGTGTAGAGAAATGGGTCCCCATCAACAGTTGAATTTCAGATTTCTGGCCTCTAGAACTGTGAAAAAAATTAATTTCTGTTGCTCCAAGTCACAAGTTTGTGGTCATTGTTATGGCAGCCACAGAAAACTAACACACCCTCCTTCATGGTGCCGTGAGAATGAAATCAGATGCCAGAACACAGGCTAGACTTAGCGAAGATTAACTCTTCCCCTTAACTAGTTCTTTTCTATGAGATGATATGAATGTCACCTACCTGGTTGGTTTTGAGCAGAGGAAAACTTACTGTGAAAATAAGAAAAATAAGAAACTTCTGCCTCAGTCCCCTCTTTTGCATGAACCCCTTATAAGATATTCCTCATTTCATCTGTTTCTGCAAGAATTGCAAAATTTGTATTCTTTTTCCCAGAGGTCTGCCAAACTGTGTAAGCCTCAGATCCCACAAGACCTGGGTCTGACCCTGGTTGTTGGTCATGAGGACTAAAACCTGGGCCCCTCGATCTATCACCAGGTAATATTTATCGTGCACTTACTATGTGGCAGACACCATGAAGCTGCGTTAACTCAGACCTGGAAGTGGAGGGAGAAAAACGTAAAGACTGGTTCTTCACATCGCCCTGACTTCCGCCCTGGCTCTGATGCTCCAAAACCCATATTTGTTTGTATCTTGCCTCATACCACCAAAGACATGAGGTGGCTCCCAAGAAACATTCAATATAACTGCAAATCTCAAAAATAAAAGTGGAGTCTGAAAGTACTGAATTGAGCAGGGGCTTTGTGGATGCAGTTACCTCTGTTCATCATCTATGAATGCAAGTAAGAAGTCCTAAAGCCAGGAAGGGCGAGGAGGGTCCTACACAGAGAGGAAGCCCTAGGACTGGGAAGACTGGCTGGTGCTCGGCAGCTGGGGCGTCACAGGGGCCACATGGTGGTCACTCGGCCAGTGAGGTGGTCAAGGGCAAGGATGCATGGGCTGCGGATACCTGCTGTGGAATTTGGACTTCACCTGTGGAACCCGGGAAGCATTCAAAGGTGGTGAGCATAGTGGTGACAGGACCCGATTCACTGACGGTGCAAGGGGACTCTCAAGACTTTACTTGTGTGATGTGGTTTCAGATCCTTGTAAGCCCCATTGTTCTTCTTTTATACCATCTCCTATATCTGGTTGTCTTACTTTTATGCCTCTCCCTACATCTGGTAACCCAGGGTGGTCACATGACCCAAACTAGGTGATCATTTCCTCTCTCAGGATGCTGAGTATTTAAGTTGGGACTCACAGATGTGGCAGGGATGGGTGGTGGTTAGAGTTGAGCTCTCTGGCAGTAGCCACGGGAGAGAGGCTCACCCGCTCTTACTTCCCAGGCTCTTGGGGCTACTCTGCTGTCTGTCTCTCTTGTGGCGTAATTGTTGATCCTCAATTCTGTGAGCTCATTGTGTGCTGAAGGGAGAACCCATTTCTGCTATTTGTCACCAACCCTCGGGCATATTTACTCCCAAACCTAACCCTTAATCTCTCCCTCCACACCTGGCTGATGACTTGACTCCATAGTCCATTAGTTGGTTTCAGGTTTTGTCACTCACTAATAAACAGTGGCTATAGGAAGAGAGGACTCGATTCTTAGAAGTCATTTACATGTTAGTGTGAATTAATGTTAACCCCTTATTGAAGAGGTATTTTGAAAATTGTAAAAAGACAATAGAGGAAAGCCTATTGACCAGATTTCAGAGTTTTATCTAATGTTAATACCATCTTCTTTATATCCTCCTGTCTTTTATTTCGCCTTTCCTGACAATCCCCTTTTCAACACTTCTGGCTATCTCTGAGAAATCCTAGAACCTGCTGATAGTCTCTGAGAGAAGGCTACATTTCAAATAACTCAGACCTTCCCATGCACAAGGTCATGTCTCTCACATGTTTCTACAGGTGGACATTTCCAAGTCTAGAAAGCCAGCTGTCACTCCCAAAAGTCAATTCCTTTGAAGGTTAGTGCTTACACAGAGCTAAATCCACTTCCTGCAAGGTTCACCCGTTGGCCCTAAGTTTTTCTTCTGAAATAGGTCTGAGCATAACCCACATTTAACCTTTTAAACATTTGAAAATAGCAATCAAAGGAGCTTAAAGATTTTCCTGAGCAAAATAGAGCTAGGTGTCACAAGGAATACTTCTTCATTTGTGGGTTAGCCCCCCCCCCATGCTGGATTATTTCTTTACCTTGTCATTGTCTCTTTGGAAATGTAAGGCTTAGAACTAGACACAGAATGAATTCCAGATAAGGTTTAATCAATGCAGAACAATGTAGGCTTAATCATTTCCTTTGATCTAGAACTTAAACTCCTAGTGATGTTGCCTATTTGGATAGTTTCTAAATAGTTTTGTTGCAAGCGTGGTTTATTCACACTAAAGGCAAGTATGGAATTAAGAATGTAAAGTAGATAGAAAGAAGTTATAAGAGACTCACATGCTATGCCAGGGTAATTTTGAATTTTACCAACAGATGATGGAAAGCATGATCTGTAGCTAAACTAGATCTTGAGTCCCCTAGATGCTTTATTCTCAAACAAAATTTGGAACCAAAATATAGGACTTCCCTTTTACCCTGACTGTGTCTTGCAATGGGGTCACCCCCTACAGGAGCTCTCCAATAGTAGGGGGCTGGATCAACAGTGGTGCTATCTTCGTCTGTCCCAGGAGATTCACATTTCTTATTTTTAAGCATAGCTATAGTCATTCATTCACTCATGCATTCAATCTTTTAATTAAAAAAAAAAAAGAACTTGAAATGGAGAGTCTTTCCTTTAGCCCTGTCCAATCTTATGATGCTGATTTCACCTTGGCTTTTGTCTCTCAAGGTCATTTTGAATTTTTATTCTGTCATTTATCCTATTTTCTCTCCCTCTCAGGTTTGTTTCACCTCAGATTTTCCCATAAGCTTTCCATGTTTTTCCCAAGGCAGAGAAGCCTGGCACAATTTAAGTACTTCAGAAATAAATAAATGTGGGAGAGGACATTGGACTCCCACCGGCCATGGAATTATGGGATTTGAACCAAGTTACCAAGATTTCAGGGAGCGGAGGGATCCCAGATGATAAGTGGGTTAACCTTGGGAAACGTGACTTCAAACAGAACTGCAAAGGCAGGCTGATTTGCACCCTCCTGCTAGGAGACCATTAACATGCTGAGGCCAGGGGGGCAAGAAGAAAGAGTCATAAATGTGGAGGCAGAGTGAATGGGCAATGAAATCGGATGCAGCGACTCGCAGGTCCCCCAACTCTGCTATTACTCTTAGTCTAGCAAAAAGCCTCTCTGCTTGCTCTCCTTCTGTGCTACAGGGAACAGAAAAGTCAGCATTCTCCCCATGCTGATGCCATTCATGGATTGAGAATGGCTTCCAGAGATCACTGCCCTGTTATCTTGTTATTGCCAGGCTGACCAGCCTAAGGTCATCCACTCTAAAACCAAAATCACTTTTGAGTTTTTAATGGTCTGATAAGACCTGCTGAGGAAATTCTTCAGACTAAGATATAGCATCCATCCACTGTGGAAGTGGAAACCGCTCTTGGGCCAATGCAGGGAGATTTGTTTGAGCCCTCATACCCTATTTTTATGCATCTTCTGTATGGGATTTCTGCATTGAATTTTACCTAAATAATGGTTTCTGCATTTTAAAAAGGACTTGAAAATACCTGTTCCTTGGTACTTTGGAAACTCAATCTATCTCCCATTTGTCTTTGGGTAGGAGAAGAGGGAGATAGATTATTTGAGAAGAATACTGACTCTGTCCATAGATATTCCCTCGTTTACCTGCAGGTAGATGTGGCATAGCCATGTGTACGTGTTAATTGCAAAAATAAAAAACCTTCCTCAAGCATACCTAACAAGGAGCCTTGAGTAAATTGCTTCAGGCTGGATCCAGGTGCTCAAAGGCTGTCGTGAAGTGGTTACTTTTCTTCTCACCCAGCTATGCTTTCTTAGTGTTGGATTCTTAATTTATTATGTTCATATGATCAATATTAAACTAATCATCTTGTTCAGAAGAATGCTGACTGGGCAACCTGGATCATATGTCCACACTTATGGGGAGGCTGATAGGTAGGGAAGGGGCAGTCTCTGAAAAGAAACAAAAAAATCTGTTACCAGAATAAAAGGAAAGAAGTATCAGTGGTCAAAATGATAAAGTGTATTTATCCAGTTAGAAAAGAACAGAGATCCCAGAAACTAAGGCAAACATATATATAATCCAACATAAGGATGGGGATGGCATGGCTGATCAGTGAGTAAATCAGTGGGAAGCTACTTAACAGTGTTGATTAAATGATTATTCATATTGGGAGGAAAAAAGAGTGAAATTGAATCACTATCTCACACCGTATACTACAAGTGAATTTCAGATGAATTAAGAACTGAATTACCAAAGTAAAAAATTTATGTAATACATTAAGGAATATCTTTCTCCACTTAGGGTAGGGAAAGATTTTTTTTTAAGACACAAAAGCACTAATTATAAGAGACTGACAATGTACATATAAATAAAAAATTCTATTGATCAAAAAGAGAAACATGAAGGAAAATGAAGAGTCAAACTGCAAACTGTAATATATACATATGCTACATTTAACCAACAAAGTATTAGTATCAAAATAAAAAATATCAAAATGTATAAAGAACTTTTACAATTCAATAACTGTATGATTAACAAACCAATAGGAAAATGGGCAAAATACAAGGAAATACATATTATAAACACAAAATATATGTAATTAATAAACTTATGATGGTAATCAGGAAAATGCCTCAAGGTCCTAATGAGATGTGATTATTTTTAATTTTTTTATTAACATATAATGTATTATTTGTTTCAGGGGTACAGGTCTGTGATTCATCAGTCTTACACAATTCACAGCGCTCACCATAACACATACCCTCCCCAATGTCCATCACACAGCCACCCGATCCCTCCCACCCCCGACCACTCCAGCAACCTTCAGTTTTTTCCTGAGATTAAGAGTCTCAGGGCGCCTGGGCGGCTCAGTTGGTTAAACCGCTGCCTTCAGCTCAGGTCATGATCCCAGGGTCCTGGGATCGAGCCCCACATCGGGCTCCCTGCTCATGCAGGAAGCCTGCTTCTCCCTCTGCCTGCTGCTCCCCCTACTTGTGCTCTCTCCCTCTCTCTCTCTCTCGCTATCTCTCTCTGTGTGTCAAATAAATAAATAAAATCTTTAAAAAAAAAAAACAAAAAACAAAAAACATTAAAAAAAAAAGAGTCTCTTATGGTTTGTCTCCCTCTCTGGTTTCATCTTGTTTCATTTTTCCCTCCCTTCCCCTATGATCTTCTTTCTTGTTTCTCGGATTCCTCATATCAGTGAGATCATATGATACTTGTCTTTCTCTGATTGACTTATTTCACCTAGCATAATACCCTCTAGTTCCATCCACGACATTGCAAATGGCAAGATTTCATTTTTTTGATGGCTGAGTAGTATTCCACTGTGTATATATGCCACATCTTCTTTATCCATTCATCTGTCAATGGACATCTGGGCTCTCTCCATAGTTTGGCTATTGTGGACATTGCTGCTATAAACATTGGGGTGCATGTGCCCCTTCAGATCACTGCTTTTGTATCTTTGGGGTAAATACCCAGTAGTGCAATTGCTGGGTCATTTGCTCTATTTTCAGCCTTTTGAGGAACCTCCACACTGTTCTTCAGAGTGGCTGCACCAGCTTGCATTACCAACAGTGTAGGAAGGTTCCCCTTTCTCCACATCCTCACCAACATCTGTCATTTCCTGACTTGTTAATTTTAGCCAATCTGCCTGGTGTGAGGTGGTATCTGATTGTGGTTTTGATTTGTATTTCCCTGATGCTGAGTGATGTTGAGTACTTTTCCATGTGTCTGTTGGCCATTTGGATGTCTTCTTTGGAAAAATGTCTGTTCATGTCTTCTGCCCATTTCTTGATTAGATTATTTGTTCTTTGGGTGTTGAGTTTGGTAAGTTCCTTATAGATTTTGGATACTAGCCCTTTATCTGATATGACATTTTAATCTGTCGGTTGTATTTTGGTTCTATTGACTGTTCTTTTTGCTGTGCAAAAGCTTTTTATCTTGATGAAGTCCCAATAGTTCATTTTTGCCCTTGCTTCCCTTGCCTTTGGCAATGTTTCTAGGAAGAAGTTGCCGTGGCTGAGGTCGAAGAGGTTGCTGCCTGTGTTCTCCTCAAGCATTTTGATGGATTCCTGTCTCATATTGAGGTCTTTCATCCATTTTGAGTCTATTTTTGTGTGTGGTGTAAGGAAATGGTCCAGTTTCATTCTTCTGCATGTGGCTGTCCAATTTTCCCATTTGTTGAAGAGACTGTCTTTTTTTCATTAAACATTCTTTCCTGCTTTGTTGAAGATTAGTTGACCATAGAGTTGAAGGTTCATTTCTGGGCTCTCTGTTCTGTTCCATTGATCTATGTGTCTGTTTTTGTGCCAGTACCATACTGTCTTGATGATTACAGCTTTGTAATAGAGCTTGAAGTCTGGCATTGTGATGTCAACAGCTTTGCTTTTCTTTCTCAACATTTCTCTGGCTATTTGGGGTCTTTTATGGTTCCATACAAATTTTAGGATTATTTGTTCCATGTCCTTGAAAAAAGTTGATGGTATTTTGATAGGGATTACATTAAATGTGTAGGTCACTCTAGGTAGCATAGACATTTTCACAATATTTGTTCTTTCAATCCATGAGCATGGAACGTTTTTTCATTTCTTTGTCTTTGTCTTCCTCAATTTCGTTCATGAATATTTTATAGTTTTCTGAGTACAGATTCTTTGCCTCTTTGGTTAGACTTATTCCTCGGTATCTTATGGTTTTGGGTGCAATTGTAAATGGTACCAACTCCTTAATTTTTCTTTCTTCTGTCTTGCTGTTGATGTATAGAAATGTAATTGATTCCTATGCATTGATTTTATATCCTGCCACTTTACTGAATTCCTGTATGACTTCTAGCAGTTTTGGAGTGGAGTCTTTTGGGTTTTCCACATAGAGTATCATATCATCTGCAAAAAGTGAGAGTTTCACTTCTTTGCCGATTCGGATGCCTTTTATTTCTTTTTGTTTTCTGATTGCTGTGGCTAGGACTTCTAATACTATGTTGAATAGCAGTGGTGATAGAGGACATCCCTGCCCATGTTCCTGACCTTAGGGGAAAAGCTCTCAGTTTTTCCCCATTGAGTATGATATTTGCCGTGTACTTTTTATAGATGGCTTTTATGATATTGAGGTATGCACCCTCTATCCCTACACTTTGAAGAGTTTTAATCAAGAAAGGATGCTGTACTTTGTCAAATGCTTTTTCTGCATCTATTGAGAGGATCATATGGTTCTTGTTCTTTCTTTTATTCATGTATTGTATCACACTGATTGATTTGCAGATGTTGAACCAACCTTGCAGCCCAGGGATAAATCCCACTTGGCTGTAGTGGATAATCCTTTTAATGTACTGTTGGATCCTACTGGCCAGTATTTAGTGAGAATTTTTGCATCCATGTTCATCAGGGATACTGGCCTGAAAGTCTCCTTTTTGATGGGGTCTTTGTCTAGTTTGGGGATCCAGATAAGGCTGGCCTCATAAAATGAGTTTGGAAGTTTTCCTTCCATTTCTATTTTTTGGAACAGTTTCAGAAGAATAAGTATTAATTCTTCTTTAAATGTTTGGTAGAATTCCCCAGGGAAGCCATCTGGCCCTGGGCTCTTGTTTTTGGGAGATTTTTGATGACTGCTTCAATTTCCTTCCTGGTTACAGGTCTGTTTGGGTTTTCTATTTCTTCCTGGTTCAGTTTTGGTAGTTTATACATCTCTAGGAATGCATCCATTTCTTCCAGATTGTCTAATTTGCTGGCATATAGTTACTTGTAATATGTTCCTGTAACTGTTTGTATTTCTTTGGTGTTGGTTGTGATCTCTCCTCCTTCATTCATGATTTTGTTGATCTGGGTCCTTTCTCTTTTCTTTTTGATAAGTCTGGCCAGGGGTTTATCAATCTTTTTAATTCTTTCAAAGAACCAGCTCCTAGTTTCCTTGATCTGTTCTACTGTTCTTTTGGTTTCTATTTCATTGATTTCTGCTATGATCTTTATTATTTCTCTTCTCCTGCTGGATTTAGGCTTTATTTGTTATTCTGTCTCTAGCTCCTTTAGGTGTAATGTTAGGTTGTATATTTGAGACCTTTCTTGTTTCTTGAGAAAGGCTTGTATTGCTATATACTTTCGTCTTAGGACTGCCTTTGCTGCATTCCAGAGATTTTGAACAATTGTGCTTTTATTTTCATTTGTTTCCATGAATTTTTTAAATTCTTCTTTAATTTCCTGGTTGACCCATTCATTCCTTAGTAGAATGCTCTTTAACCTCCATGTATTTGAGTTCTTTCCAACTTTCTTCTGGTGATTGAGTTCTGGTTTCAAAGCATTGTGGTCTGAAAATATGCAGAGAATGATCCCAATCTTTTGGTAGCATTTGAGACCTGATTTGTGACCCAGGAGGTGATATTTTCTGGAGAATGTTCCATGTGCACTAGAGAAGAATGTGTCTTCTGTTGCTTTGGGTTAGAAAGTTCTGAATATATCTGTGAAGTCCATCTGGTCCTGTGTGTCATTTAAAGCCTTTATTTCCTTGTTGATCTTTTGCTTAGATGATCTGTCCATTTCAGTGAGGGGGGTGTTAAAGTCCCCCACTATTATTGTATTGTTGTTGATGTGTTTCTTTGATTTTGTTATTAATTGGCTTGTATAATTGGCTGCTCCCATGTTAGGGGCACAGATATTTACAATTGTTAGATCTTCTTGTTGGATAGACCCTTTAAGTATGATGTAGTGTCCTTCTTCATCTCTTATTATAGTCTTTGGTTTAAAATCTAATTTGTCTGATATAAGGATTGCCACCCCAGCTTTCTTTTGATGTCCATTAGCATGGTAAATGGTTTTCCACCTCCTCATTTTAAATCTGGAGGTGTCTTTGGATCTAAAATGAGTCTCTTGCAGACAGCATGTTGATGGGTCTTGTTTTTTTATCCAATCTGATACCCTGTGTCTTTTGACTGGGGCATTTAGCCCATTTACATTCAGGGTAACTATTGAAAGATATGAATTTAGTGCCACTATATTGCCTGTAAGGTGACTGTTACTGTATATTGTCTTTGTTCCTTTCTGGTTTATGTTACTTTTAGGCACTCTCTTTGCTTAGAAACCCCTTTCAATATTTCTTGGAGGGCTGGTTTCGTGTTTGCAAATTCTTTTAGTTTTTGTTTGTCCTGGAAGCCTTTTATCTCTCCTTCTATTTTCAATGACAGCCTAGCTGGATATAGTATTCTTGGATGTGTATTTTTCTCATTTAGTGCTCTGAATATATCATGCTTGTCCTTTCTGGCCTGCCAGGTCTCTGCGGATAGGTCTGCTGCCAGTCTAATGTTTCTATCATTGTAGGTTACAGACCTCTTGTCCTGAACTGCTTTCAGGATTTTCTCTTTGTCTCTGAGACTCGTAAGCTTTACTCTTAGATGTCAGGGTGTTGACCTATTTTTATTGATTTTGAGGGGGGTTCTCTGTGCCTCCTGGATTTTGATGCCTGTTTCCTTCTGCAAATTAGGGAATTTCTCTGCTATAATTTGCTCCAATATACTTTCTACCCCTCTCTCTCTTTCTTCTTCTTCTGGGATCCCAATTATTCTAATGTTGTTTTGCTTTATGGCATCACTTATATCTCAAATTCTCCCCTCATAATCCAGTAGTTGTTTATCTCTCTTTTTCTCAGCTTCTTTATTCTCCATCACTCAGTCTTCTATATCACTAATTCTCTCTTCTGCCTCATTTATCCTAGCAGTTAGAGCCTCGATTTTTTATTGCACCTCATTAATAGCTTTTTTATTTCAACTTGGTTAGATTTTAGTTCTTTTATTTCTCCCGAAAGGGATTCTCTAGTATTTTCTATGCTTTTTTCAAGCCCAGCTAGTATCTTTATAATCGTTATTCTGAACTCCAGTTTGGACATCTTACTAATGTCTGTATTGATTAAGTCCCTGGCAGTAAGGACTGCCTCTTGTTCTTTTTCTTGAGGTGAGTTTTTCCATCTTGTCATATTGTCCAGAGGAGAATAGATAAATGAGAACAAAATGATAAAATGGTAACAACGACCCCAGAAAAATATACACTAAACAAATCAGAAGAGACCCAAAACCGGAGTGGGGGGGAAGAATATGATCAGGCTGGTGAATAGAACAGAGCCACAGTTTTTAGGTGTATTTTGGTGAGATGTGATTTTATGCTTATGTAATTGATGACATTTTCAAAGTTTGACAATAACAAATATTGATGAGAATGTGGAGCAAAAAGAATCCATCTATACTGCTGATGGGAATGTGACTAGAACCATTTTGGAAAAATAACTTGTTATTATGCTGTAAATTTGGGCATTCATCTATCTTAGGAAGGAGCACTTTCACTCCAAGGTGTAACCTTAAGTGAATCTCTTACTCATGTGTATCAGCAGCCATGACAAGATGCTCATAAAGGTGCTGGTTTTAATAGAAATCTAGAAAAAATCCAAATGCCTATTGACAGGAAAGTGGATAAATAACCGGTATTATATTTAAACAACAGAATATTGTATAGCAGTGGAAATAATTGGATGAGTTTACATAGAACGATATAGATAGATCTTAGCAACAAAATGTTTAGCGAAGACCACATACAGCATGACACCTTTTCAATACAGTTCAATAAGAATTGAAACCAAAAAAATGTCAGTTTTAGGCATACACATATATGTGATAAAACTGTGTTCATAAAAAAAAAACCAAAGAAATGACAAATACAAAATTTAGGACAGCTGTTAACTCAGGGTGAGAAGGACAGGAGAATGAACAGGCGAAAAGTAAATAAATGGGTGTAAAAAGTTCTAATTCTGCCACAGTCCTAGTTCAGGATCTGCCCTGTGGGCTCATGGGGGTTCATTATGCGGCCTGACTCCCACAGTATGTAATGAACTGAGGGTTCTCCTGTATCTAATTCTGTGTTCCAGAGATCTATTTGGTTTTTAAATGGTAAACAAATATATGCATGTGAATCTGAAGGCAAAGATCAGTACCAGAAAGATAAATTGGAACTTATTGGTAGATGGATGATATTTAAAGTCCTGGGAGAATCAAGGAGAGACCTGTGTGGTCATCACTGCTTAGAAACACAGCAGAGGGAGCTGAACCAACCTTAGAAGGTCTGGCCTCTGAGGAAGGAGGAAAACCAGTAGAGTGCAGTGTCATGGAACCTAAGAAAAGGAACGTATCTGAAGAAGAAGGCAGTGGTTAACTGTGTGAAGAGAAGTCAGGTCCAAGAACTGATGGTTGGATTTGGCAAGCTCAAGATCATGGGTGACCTTGAGGAGAGATGTTCCTGTGGAGTGGGAGAGACAAAACCTCTCTATCCTTGGTTCCACCACCTGGAGTCGGAGTCTTCTCCCTGGTGCCATCTCTGCTCCAGTCTCATCCCCCATCAGCCTGTCCTCACGTTGCCACCACACAGGCCCAACCATGAGTGTTCCTTACTTACATCTCTTGGTGCCATAGCTTTATGACAGGGCCTTCCCAGCCAAGCCCCAAACAAAGTTTCTTGCCCCATTCCCCACAGCCAGAACTTATGTGCTGTCTACTTCCATGTACATGACCACATAGGGCCCTTCCACAGCAGGCAGTTTCTCAGACTTTGCTTTTGGAATCATACAGTGTTCTCAGATTATTCCTGGCCCTCCTGTTCTTCTGCTCACCTGGCAGTATGTGCAACCCATTGAGAGATGCAGTCACCTTACTTCTGAGCCTGGCTATGCCGCTAATAAGCTTAGTGACACGGAAGAAAGCCCTTCCCTATTCTGGGTCCCAGTGTCTTAATTGCTAAAATGAGGGAGTCCGACCAGGTGGTTTTGAGAGCCCTTCCACCTGGAATATTCTCTAATTCTAGGGACAGTGGTGTAGATTTATATTCAGGACTCCTACCACCAAACTTGTAAAAAGAGAGGCTATTATCCTCTGCTAATTTGAAACTCATCTGGTCTTTGGCTGGTGGAGGGGTGAGGGGCACACGGTAAGAATCTTTATGTGGGATCCACCTTGTTGGATGGTCTTCCAGACCCAGGATCAGGACGGTGATGGAGCTGCATCATTTACCTCTGACAGGTAAATTGGCCATCATCCAGCATTGGCTGATGGACCCTCACTGAGGCCAACACGGCCAGTTCCTGGTTTCAAATACTTCTTTAGTTTGCCGAGTCTTTGGGGACTGAAGGATAATTTTATTTTAAAACATCATTATACGACAGGGAAAGTGTTCCTAGTTTTGAAATGTCCGGTGACGAATAGTTTTATTTTTATACCCACCATTTCCTTGCAAAAAAATTAAACAAATAAACAGATGCCTCCCTCTCTCCATCTCTCCCTCTCTCTTTTTCTGGCTTGGGTCCACAGACAATACAGTGCTTTCTGCACCATCTGCTGGCTCTGTAAAGGTAATTAACAAATGCTCACTATTCCCAGATGAAGCTGGTTTATAAAGGACAAGATCACACCAGGCAAACAGGAGAGGAACAAAATAAGACTATGGCAGGCATGCTAGGCGGCTGAGTCCCAGACACCACTGGAGTGTGTTCTTACAGCAGCTTGTCAAATTCTAACTCTTGAAAATGAATTCAAATGGATTTAAGTAAGGAAATGGAATATCACCCCTGATGGGAGGCCCTAAATAAGGATTGAGGACAATTTCAGGGTGTCCAGTATTTTTGTCTGTCAGATCTTATTTTCTGTCTTTATTTATGGTAATTTTTTTAAGAAGGAGAAATAAAAACAGATGTCAGTGAAAGCTCAAGATAGAATATCGTCTGGGACACTGAACTTCAGCTTTAGAGGAAGACAGATTCTGTTCCTCATTAATTATCTGACGTTCAACATGTAATTTTGCCCCTCTGAGACTTGGTCCCACATTTGCAAGCTGGGAAAAATAGAAATACCAAAAGTTTAGGGCTGTAACAATGAATGTGATAACAAATTCAGGTCAGAAGCCTTATACAGTGCCTGGCTAGCACTGTGCCTATTATAAATGGTTGTTGTTAAAATTTTCATTTTCAGGTGAGGATCTATGACAGATGGTCTAATCCACCCTCAGCTGCAGGGGATTAATAACCTTTCTAGCAAAACCCATATCCTAAAAGGGGCAGAAGCACTCTATGTAAAAGGAGAACTAGAGGGGTTGACCTTAACAGAGAAACTGAGTTTTATAAAAATGTGTTTTGGGCAGAAGATGCAACTACAGCCTATACATATTCAAAATACATAAAAACCAACAAAGGAAGTGCCCATTTAGACTGAGATTAAGGGTTGGAGTAGGAGATGTATGGAAATTTAAAAAGTGAAACAGAATTAAAAGATGTGTTGTAATAAGATGGGTCTGCAATTCAATTGCAGAAATAGAGAACTGCCTTCCTGGGAATGAGGAAGTTCTTACACAGCATGCTTAGAGTTAGATTGGACCAAATAAGAGATGGTCCTCACCAATCTTACAGAGGTTCTGAAAAGAGACAAGTGTGGTGATGATGATGATGATGGTGGTAATGGTGTTGATGAAGATGAAGAATGATGATGAAAATGGTGATGATGATGAAGATGGTGATGATGATGGTGGTGATGATGATGATGATGGTGAAGATGGTGATGGTGATGGTGATAATTGCTTCTTTGTTTTCTTGACCTCTGACTAGCCAAGTCAGAGGTCAAGAAATCTGTTTCTAGTTGCCCAGAGAAAAACACCCCCAGATAATGTTTCATGAGACTCCTGAGGCTGCTCAAGGCAAAGTCTGAAAGCTGGTGTTTTATTTCCCAATGGCAACAAAAGATGTCCCTAGTCAGTAAAATGATGACACCCACAGTCCACCGTCCCCTCCCTGATGACTGGAACTTGATATTTCTGGAGGGAAAGAGTCTTAATAAATATCAAATTCACCCACACTTGCCACTTGTGCCCAATCTCTTAAAATGTCAGTGTGCTGAGGGACACCTGGCTCACTGCCAGACTAGCCACCAACCAGCAGCCCAAACTGAAAGAACAAAAGACACCATTGCTTATTTAAGGAACTCTGTCTTCTTCCTACTTGACAGGCATCAATATTGACATTCTCCTTGGCGATAATGGGGAATTCAGGGCACAGTGACCTAAATGCATCCAGTTCTCCCTTTGAAATGCAACTTGGATTTCACCTCTTCCATGATGTGTTCCCCAAGGCCACGGCTAATCAGGGAGAGATGCATGTTCCTTCCCTTGTCCCACCTCATGCCAGGGGCATCCTGATATCATTGTTCATCAGGTCAACTTCCTCATAACAGAAGTAACAATTATAATGGACATTAAAAGGATGGGTTGATTAACTGGACATGTGATGGTTCAGAGAGGCTTCCTGTAGGAGGAAACCCTCAAGTTTGAGGCAAGAGTAGAGTTTTCCTAGAGGAAGGGGAGAATGGAATCCCAGCGTACAGACCCAAGGAAGACTTGATGGGCGGGGCCATACCCATTGTCCTGTTTGCTGGGCTGGAGTGTGCAGGGGGCCATTGAAAGGGTTTACAAGGTAAGATCAGAAAGGGTTTTGCATGGCACATCAATGTATTTAGGCCTTATCTTGTGGGCAAAGGAAGCAATTTAGAGCTTTAAATAGCAGTGACATGATTGTATCTGTGCTTAAAAGATTCACTCTGTGGCCATGGAGAGAATGGACTGGAAAGTGGCAAGGGAGACAAGGGTACTGGTTATGTAAATCACTTCTGAGAAATGATAAGGACCTGAATTAAAGCAGCCACATTACTCAGCCATTAGAAAGGATGAATACCCAACTTTTACATCCACATGGATGGGACTGGAGGAGATGATGCTAAGTGAAATAAGTCAAGCAGAGAAAGTCACTTATCATATGGTTTCACTTATTTGTGGAACATGAGGAATAGCAGGGAGGACATTAGGAGAAGGAAGGGAAAAATGAAGAGGGGGAAAATCAGAGGGAGAGATGAGCCATGAGAGACTACGGACTCTGAGAAACAAACCGAGGGTTCTAGAGGGGAGGGGGTGGGGGGATGGGTTGGCCCGGTGATGGGTGTTAAGGAGGACACATACTGCATGGAGTACTAGGTGTTATAAACCAACAATGAATCATGGAACACTACATCAAAAACTAATGATGTATTGTATGGTAACTAACATAATAAAATTAAATTAAAAAAATAAAGTAGTCATGTGGATGGAGAGAAGGAAAGAGGTGTGAGAAGACGGGGCATTTGCTCATTATAAGGCTAGTTGGCAGAAGAAAGGTTTCTAGGCTCAGGCCATGCTAACATTCTGACTGTGCCATTTAGTACCTGTGTGACCTTGGGTACATTTCTCCTGATGAGCTTTGGTTTTAAAATCTCTGAGACAAGGTTGTTCTAAAGATTAAATAAAATAACAAAGATAAGGAAACTAGCCAGTACCTGGAATATAGAAAGTGCTCACACAGCGGTGCCATAGTACTAGTAACAATGAGAGAGGAATCTCAGATGATGTCCAAGTTGCCCATCACCATATTTGCTCATCTGGAATTCCTCTATTAACAAGAGAGACACCTAAGGACAGACTTTTCTCATTCCCTTCTGCATGCCCCGTGCTTACTTTAATGCCATACACGTTTCTTGAATTGAACTTCATTATTGAGTTTAATGGAGTCTACTTCGGGGTCTACAAGCAGGAGGAAGAAAGTATCAAGGTGGCGAAGTCAGTGCTTAGAGAATGATTTTGCACTTTTCACAAACACAAGCTCACTTGATACAACAGACCAAGTTAGGGAAGATGGTGCTCTATTCTCCCGATTTTACAAAAGTGAACTGACATTCTGAGGTCTGAGACCGTTGTATGAAGTGGCCTTCCTGAGTAGCTGCAATGTTGGGAGAGGTACTTTGAATCTAAGGATGCGGCCTCTGAGTCAGGCGTCTCCTGGCCCAGCAGCACTCTGCAGCTCTGGGCCTTCAAAAAGGAGGCAGTAGATTCTTTCACAGTTTTCTTGTGGGTATCACTTCCCTCCCAGCTGGGCCTGGCTGCTGTTTGCAGAGCATCCCGATGCTGAAATTTGAGCTGGAAATCCTACCAACAGCAGCAGTGGACACAAGACAAAAGCTGGGCATTTCTCAAGCACAGAGAGGAAAGCGTGGCCAGAATATGACACTGTCGAGATCTTCCACTGTAAATGGACTACAATACAATCTAGGCCCCTTTTCCATAGCTGTTGTCAGCTTTCTTCCCTGTCCGCATCCTTGAAAGGGCATTCTAGTATGTATGGCAACAAGTTCAAGATCCATGGCATTGGAGAACTCCCCTGGCCCCGCTTGCCCTTTCTTCCCCTCCTTACCTGCTCTCCCACCATTGCTCCTGTAGCCAGAATCCGGAGAGCCTTGGGCTTTCCTGCTGCGGAGACTTTGCCTGTGCCTGCAATGTCTAACTCTGAGGCCAGGTAAAGTTGAATTCAAGCCCAAGCTCTGTGATTTATTAGCTGCATGACCTTAGGCAGGTTGGCACCACTTCCTCGAGCCTCAGTCTGTTCATCTTTATGAAGGACATAACAATCCCTTCCTTGCAGACTTGTGCAGAGTGTTAGGTAAGCGAGCACAGGCCAGGCACACACGAGTACCAAGTGCTCAGTACGTACGATTGACTTACATCCTCTGAAGTCCCTTCAAGACCAGCCTCCCCCATGTCCCCGATCATCACACAAAGCAATCTCCCTCCCCTCTGCCTCCTAGAAAAATAAAAACAGTCAAGATTTATTAAGCATTTACAAGGAGCCCAGTACTATGGACATGGATCATCTCAGCTGATATGCCCCACGACCTTATGAAGTAAGCATCCTATTACCTGCATATTATGGTCTTAGAAACTAAGACGAAGCAAGACTCATTCACTTACTAGAATCAGACAACTAGGTGGGAGAGGGTGGATTCTTGTCTAGGCATTCTGATTCAGGGCCCAAACTCTTAACTGCTATGCTATGCTAGGTCTGAGGTGTCTATGTCCTAAAGTGACATGCCTCTGAGACGTACCCTAGAGTGCCCCATACTATGTGTTCACCTCAGCAGGTGCTTCCAGAGGCCCTATTCTGCACCAGCAGTGAGCACAGAGAACAAATATGAATAAGGCAAGGTCCAGTTGTAAGAAGATCAGAGTCTCTTGAGAGGGATACAGGCCCACAAACCAATGCCATTCAATGTTGCAGGTGTGGTAGCTGAGCTTGGGTGCAAACGTGGTCAAGTGTCAACTCAAGGGCCAAGTGTCAACGCGGTCACACTTCTTCCCATCTGATGCCCTTCTCAAGAATTGACATCTCTGGATTGTCCCTTACCTTTCGGCTCCTTTTTTCCTTCTTCCCTCCTTCCTTTGCAGGGGAGGAGGTTGTCTTACAATCTCGGGCGGCTATAATAAAATACCATAGACTGAGTGCTTAAACAACAGACATTTATTTCTCACGGTTTTGGAGGCTGGGAGCACAAGATCAAGGTGTCTGCAGATTCTGTTCCTGGTGAGGGTTCTCTTCCAGGCTCAAGGACAGTCACCTTCTCCCTGTGTCCTCACATGGCAGAGAGAGGAAGCTCTGATCTAACTGTTCTCCTCCTTCTAAAATTACTAAGTGCAACATGGGGCCCACGTTCATGACCTCATCTAAGCCTAGTTCCTGCCCTAAGGCCCCCACCTCCAAATACAATCACACTGGGGGTTAGGGCATCAACATATGAATTTGGGGGGTGGGATGGGCACAGAACCATTCAGTCCACAAAGAGGTCTTTAATATAACTGAGTTATTGGACCAGATCCTGCTGGTATAGTAGCACAGTGAGTTTATACAGACAAGAATCTAGCAAGGGAGAAAGCTCTTAGTGTTGTGGATGCTTTGCTATGAAGAATCTGAAGGGCCTGACGCTCGGAGGATCCAGCATCACTGCTCCAGGCTAGAGAAAGTCAGCAGGCAGGGAAGATCAAGGTTCTGAGGCGTCCCTCTGGGCTGTAAGGACAGAGGCCATGAAGAAGGAGAAGAGGGAGGGTCCATGGCAGGGAGGGACACCCAGCATCCCTTCCAGCTCGATCACACAGAGCAAGACAGATAAATAAGAAAGTGAAGGTACGTTCCTTCTGTACCCCAATCGAGACTCCTCATTGAGTGTGACCAGCAGCAACTTTCTTTTCTGGAATCAGCCCAGATGCTCATCCTGACTCCATGAGCACAAGTAAAGAGAGCGAGAACCCCTTCTCCTCGAAGTCAGGAACCCTGCTTTGCTTTGGGCAGAGTCAGGGCTCCCTGCAGCTTTTGTACCCGCACCCTTTACAAATCTGTGACTGCTCATTCACAACCATGAACCCAGCTCATGCCTTCTCTAATGCCCTTCTGCTTCCCCTCTCTGGTGGTCCACATGTAACTGCTGCAGCCCCAGCTCTCCACTCTCCACCGAGCCTTTCCCTCCACCCACACCAAAGGGTCACCACACCTCTCCCTGCTCTCTCCTGTCTCCTCCCTACAGTTCCCAAGTTTTAGTCTTTATGATTCGTACTCTTGACTCTATGTGTTTTTCCCTTTGGGCACGGTGGTGCTCCAAGCTTTGGAGCACATTGGGCATCTTCACTGGGTGGGATGGGGAAAAGATCTTGGGTCTGGTGTCAGAAAATCTTCCATTTTGGTCCCAGCTCATCAGCTCATTTACTGGCAGGGGGATTTTGGCAAGTGTCAATGCTGACTCCAGGCTCCCTCCCATCAGAGCCACTCTGGTTACCATTGCACTCACCATCTCCTGATAAACAAGCCAAAGTGTGACATCGACACAGTTTGGCCGGTGCAGGGGCCCCATCTAGGCCTTTGCTCACAAGAGAGGGAGAGGGAAGGCGTGCAGCTCTGGGGACTCCAAGCCCTCTGGGCTCCTTCGCAATGTAGTTAGGGAAACAAGGGCTCCCTTCAGGCTGCACACTTCTCCCAAGGTCCTTGAGCCTCCTCCTTACTTCTCAGATCCTCCTTAGGCCAAGTGGCCCTTGTACTGGTCATACAAAAAGTTGGGATCAAAGAGGCTGATGACTCACGCAAGGTCACCAGAGAATAGGGTGTCCATCTTTATGGGGATTCTACTCCCTAGAACTTGGGTCTGTTCTTCCCAGCCCTACTACTTATCTACTAATTAAGAGTCTGCCTACTGAAGCAATATTTATGAAGCTCTGTCTGCATGCAAAGAGCTGTGGAAACGTGCTCACAGGCAAAGTCCTCTATGATGTTTCCACAAACAAGGTGACAGATGACAACTGACCAGCCCTGAGCAGTGCCAGAGGCTGTACAGACCTTGGAAGCCAGCAAGGCTGAATGGAAAAGTTGGGTGTGAGCAATCTGAGGAGGAGAAGGAGGACCAAAATCTACACAGTGGAGAACCCGGAGGAGGAACATTTTTGCAGTAGCCTGCCAAATAAGGGACGTGCGGCCTTGGCAGGTGTCAGCCTGGCTACCAAATGCCTTTTTAGGGTCATCGTCCACCTCAGCCCCTGGCAATCAGGGCCCCAGGGGTCCATGTCACTCCTGGAACATGTTGGGCTGATTCCCGCCTCCCTGATTTTGTGAACATCATTCCCTGCACTGGAACTGTCCTTTGCTTTTGTGTCTACTGGAAGAAGAGAAAATGGTCTTGAGTCTCTCCTCAGAGGAGGCCTTTGCAGGCTTCTGTAGGCAAAGATGACTGTTCTTTCTTCATGGCCCTTCTGAACTGCAGTGAGAGCAACAATGGGCTCTTGAGGGCTGTGTGTGTGTGTGTGTGTGTGTGTGTGTGTGTGTGTGTGAAATACATATGTGAAATATATAGTGATCAGTAGTTAGATAGATAAAGCCCTCATTCCATTCTTAGAGCAACTCTGCATTATTCTCCCTGTTTTACTGCTGAGCCTCCTAAAGAGATGGCTGGAGAGTTTAAGTAACTTGCCCAACAGGACTTAGCTCCTATGTTCGGACTGAAACTCAAACTACCGCCTCCTCTCTCAGACACTCAGAAATGCTTTCTGCATTGTGACGCCTATGCCATCTGACGCATTTACCTAACCCACCTCCCCTTCTAGCAGGGCCTGGGGCAGAAATTCAAAGCACAGCTGTTGCCTGGAATTGACTTCAAGAGAGCTGGGAAGGAGAAGGCTTCAGAGAGGAAGCTCGGGCCACGGACAGGTGCTTCAGAACAAGCCATGGGGTTAGTTAGGTGAGCAGGTGCCAGTTAGCAGAGGAAGCTCCAGCCTAGGATAAGGAGCTTTAATTTGATAAGACATTTGGGAGCCATTCATCGCGGATCTCGGAAAAAGGCAGTGACAAGCCCCTAACGACACTCGAGAGCTTTTGAAACCTTTAACTGCTGCCCACAATTTTGCTATTTCTGTGCAGAAGTGATGCGACATGGGAGCAGCTCCGGGTTGCCCTATGCCCCGGGCCACACTGCCCACAGCAAGGTCACGGTGACAGCACCGCCCCTCCCCTGTGTGCAGAGGGAGAACACCGCCCAGGAGCCTGGGTCACCGCTGAACCAGATCAAGGCCCTCCAGCACCCCCACCCCTTACATGGCTCTTGGGATGGAAGGAGCCTGCAGCGACCCTCGGACACCCCCACCACGTCGGGACCAGCAGTCACCATCACTGTTGGTCATCCTGCAACTTCTAGCTCCCCCCGGCCGCCCTCCGCCATGTCCCACTTTTGAACCCTTGCTGGTCTCTGCCGAGAGAGCGCATTCATGACTTCCCAGAATTTCAATTGCCCGGGAACGGGACGCTTCCCTCCCATCCCCTTCACCCCTTTAAAACAGCACCGGGAAGGACCAGTGTGGGCAGAGAGGAAGGCAGCTGTGAAATCCTGCTCATAGGGAAGTCATGATAGGCTGTTTTGTGTTCTTTTATCTCTCCAAGCTTGGGGTCCCTTCCCTTCTTCCATCTGGCACAAAGCCACCAGGAGACCAGTGGCTGGGGCTGGCCTTCCGGAGCCAGTGAGCACCAACAGCAGAACAGAGTCCAGACACACAGGACAATGGCCTCTTCAAGCCACAGAAAGCTGCTCAGTGTTTTATTGTTTGCATGTGATGCAGCTTCGTGAACACACACAAACACTCCCATTTTTACCAGCCCCGTGACGGTGACTTAATTACTTCTGAAGATGCGGGGCCTGACTCAAACGGCAAACCTCCATCCCTGCCCCCAAGGGACAAAAACAAAACAAGACCGCACATATGAAAAGGAAAAGCCAACCATTGTGCAAGTGCGGGATAGAAACCCGAAGTGGGCACAGGTGCATTAATTACACTTGATGGCATGTTGGTTTATGACTACGGTCACTTGCGCGTGCTGATCTGGCCCAGCATCTGTGCTGAAGGATGGCTTTGGTATTCCGAGCTGCAAGATGAATACTGGCCAGATGGTGACTTCACGAGGACATAATTCACGTAGCATTTTCCTGCCCCAACACAGATTTCTGTGAAGGAATCCTGAATGCCATGCTGAACAAAACAGAACAAGAAAAATCAACCCCCGAGGAAACACAGCCGCAGTCGAAGATTAATGGTCTCGACAGGGACTCTGACGGGAGCCCAAATGGTAGTCAGATCCCAAACTCCAAGCAGCAAGTCTTGCCAACGCATCTCCCTGTTACCTGCAGAGCAGCCTGGCCTCATCCTCGGGCATCTCCAGGGCACAGGAGAGGGGCGGCGAGGGGAGCGGTGAGGAAGAGGCACAGCCCCAGGCAACAGGCCATAGGAAACTGGGCCACTTACCTTTTCTTTCTTTTCTTTTTTTTTTTTAATTAACTTTGTGTAGTGACAGGCCTCATCAGCACCTCCTTGCTAGGTAATTTGATTTTGATGGTGGCCAAGTGAAGAATGTGCTTTTGGCTACAGCAGCAGGGACTGGTTCTGCGGGGAACTCTAAGGGAAAACAGGAAGAAGAACAAATCTCTCTTATTGGAAACTTTAAAAAAAAAAAAAAAGGAAGCAGCAGCAGCCTTGGTATTACTGGGCCACAAGCTAGCAAGCAAAATAGCCCAGTTGCAAGTTGGTTTAGAAAAACTCTTGCTCTCTGAGGAGTTAGAACTCCTTGTATCTGACCCACAAGGAATTAGAAAAGTAGGCGTCACACACCTGTCAGGGGCATTTTAAGTGCGGTAAGCCTGTCTGGAATCTGTGCAATTTCTACAACCTACACACTTCAGGCCTGAACCACAAAAATAAGGACGTGCAGACTGAAGGTCACTCGGCTTCAAAACAAGGTCAGCCCAAGACAGTTCGGAAGCAAATATAACCTGGGTGAAGTATGTGGCTTGGGTGGCCTCTGCCCACAGACCTTCCATGTCGTAATGATGTGTGGGCCACAAGACAGGACGAGCCCTCACCTCGTTCAGCACCTAAAGCCAGCCCAGGAAACCATGTTACTATGCTGTGTTTTTATTGGTTGTTGTCAAGGAACACATCTGTTAAAAAAGTACATGATAGTAATAACACCGACGGAGGCCATTTCTTGCACATGCACTAGGTGTGAGACCCACTGTTGCACATGAACCCATCAGCCTCCCGCCAGATGCACCTGTTGAGCGTGGGCCCTAGAGTCAGGCAGCCTGCTCTGCCACTTGCCACTGTGTGACCTCACACACGTGGCTTGCCCTGAGAGTCCGCATCCTCAGAGGTCCAACAGGCATATGCCAAGCGCTCACAAAAGATCAGCGACTATTATCGTGTGGAGCTGTGGAAGTGAAACAGAAAGTCTCTAAGCTTCTGCCGAAGGCACATCTCCCTTCAGCGGCAAAAACACGATGGGAACACAGGCCCTCCTGGCCTGCTGCTGCCTGCTCCCTTCTGCCGATGCTAAATCAGGGCAAACAGCCCCCGTGGCAACAGGCCCCTCTCTCCTGGCATGATTCCGCAGGCCAGGCTTCGGCAAACAGCCCGCTGCGCCCATAAAAAACCTCTATTGTTCCTTCGGAAGGCTTTTTGATCCCCCCACATAAAATGCTCTTTGCAGCACCCCCCTCCCCCAAGAACAAAAACAGCTCTGGGGGGGGTCGCTGGCTCTTCCTGTGAGGAGTCTGGGGGGGAGGGGGCTGGTCAGGGTGACTCAGCAGAAAAGGGCCTCCTGCTCAGCGCCCGCCCACCCTGCTGGCCAGAACAGGAAAGCCTCTGTGAGGAAAACAGAAAAAGACATAGCTCAGGTCCCCAGGTGGCCACAAACTGTCTTTTGTCTGTAGGGACTTCAGACAGGAATGGCCCATGCTGACCTTCCAGCTGGCGGAACAGGCCAGGCCTGGCTGGGAGAGGCTGGAACCTCCCTGGAATTCTTCTAGTCCACACTCTGCCGCACGGCCACACCCCACAGGCCCTGCCCGGAGCCCTTATAGGTATTAACTCCTTTCATCTCCTAGGTATGAGCTGTCTATCATTATTCTCATCTGAAGACGGGGAAGCGAAAGCACAGAGAGACCAAATACCTTGCTCAGAGTTACACAGCCAGGAGGTGGGGGAGCCGGGTTCGAGGCCAAAAGTCTAGCTTCTACAGGGTTGCACACAGCGGCCCAGGTCTCTGTCCTGCTGGCTGTGGGTGAGTTCCCTCCCTCTGCTCCGCTGTGTCTGGGGAAGCTCAGAGCTGGAGACCAGCATTCCATGGTTTCTTGAACATTTTCCCCCATCCCCACACCACCTGCCCTGCCACAGGCCTCACTCTCTCTTCCCTGGATGCTGTCACCACCTCCTAACCTGCCCTTCGTTCACCCAGGCTCCCTGCCCTGGCCATCCTTGCCTCACAGTTGATAATCTAGCAACATGTTTTGCCTGGAGGGCCCGCACGCATGGCGCTGGCCCTCCCCTCTCTTGGCTAGCGCCATCCCTACAGCCAGAATGCGTTTCTTCCCCTGCCTCTCCGTTGTTGACTAATAGGACTCACCTTGGACCACCTGTAGGAATCTGTCCCTCCCTCCTCGGGCTGGATGAAATGGCGGGTTGAAGCTCACGTACCATCCATCCAGAGCATGTTTCTAATGCTGCACTCAAAGGAAGAGAGCTTGTCTATGACTTTGCAGAAACCCCATCAGGCACCATTCCCGACATACAGCAGGTGCTCAATGAATGCTTAGTCCATAAAATGAGCAGTGGGTGGCCCCATCACTGAATCAAAGCGCTACACCTGCACGGATCAATAGAGGCTGCCTATGGGTGGCTGAGGATTTCCAGTCCTCGATCCTCTGGGTCCCTGGTAGGATGGCACTCACTTCCTGGCTCCGTGAGGCTGGGAGGGCCCTGTGGTCAGTTCTGGCCAACAAGTTGTGAACAGAGTGAGATATGTCCGTTCCGGGCTGAACATTCAGTTACAGGGACAAGACCCTCAGAGCGTGGTGAACAGCCCCTTGGAGATGGTGGCTGTTCTATCAGCCTGAGTCGCCTGGCCGCTTCGAGAAGCAGAGCCCTATGATAAACATGTCATTCGAGCAAGAGAAACATCTTTGCTGTTCAAAGCCCCTGAATTATTTTCAGTGAAACCTACCTTATTCTGAGGAAGGTAAACTTGAATCTGTTTTTAATTTATATAAATGTTATTCTGGGCAATTGCCTAGAGTGGCCTTTCAAGTACAAGGTTGGCTGCAAACACCTAATAGTAATTATAGTAAACAGAGCAAGAACTCGCCAAGTTTAATGAGTGATTTAGAAACAAGTGGTCATGCACCTTCTGTGTGTTTCTAATCAGTACATTTACGTACCAGTGCACTCTCAATGCTTTATTTCTTTTGCGCCTCACCACAAACCTGGAAAAGACACAGCATGCGTCATCCGCTCCCCTTATTATGAAAAACTGTGGCTCAGAGTTGTTATCCAGCCAAGATCACAGAGCAAGAAAGGTGTGGCTGGAATCAGAAGCTGGGATTTTTGACTCCAGGATAGGACTCTTCGTTTTGGAACAAACCTCCAAACACGTGAGGTCCTTAAATCCTATGAGCTGAGAATTCAAATTGGAGCCAATATAAAGAATAATCAGATGCTAAATCATTTGTAGAGGGCTTTAACAGCCTTCTGTCTCTAAATCACACCCAAAGAGTGGTAGTTATTGTTGTTGTTATATGTATTATAATTATTGCCATTTTTATAGCAAATAGCTGACAAATATCAAAATGATGAATACCACAAGATTAATAACTGACGTTTAGTTATGGTGATGGGTGGTGGGTGGCCTCGGCCCACACTGTTGGGGCCTGAACCAGAGGACAGATGCTGGTAACTGGAGAAAACGTCTACGAATTCAAATCTGGTGTCCAGTTAGCCCTGGTCTGGGCCACTCATGTCCAATCATCGGCTTTTATCTGGGGTCACCCAAGTTCACAGTAAGGTAGTGGTCCTGAGAGCAACTTCTTTGACCTTGGCCACAGCAACTTCTTGCAAGACACGTCTCAAAGGCAAGGGAAAGGAAAGCAAAAATTAACTATTGGGACTTCATCAAGATAAAAAGCTTCTGCACAGCAAAGGAAACAATCAACAAAACTAAAAGGCAACTGACAGAATGGGAGAAAATATTTGCAAATGACATATCAGATAAAGGGCTAGTATCCAAAATCTATAAAGAACTCACCAAACTCAACATCCCCCCCCAAAAAATTATCCAGTTAAGAAATGGGCAGAAGACATGAATAGACACTTTTCCAAAGAAGACATCCAGATGGCTAACAGACACATAGATGCTCAGCATCACTCACCATCAGGGAAATACAAATCAAAACCACAATGAGATACCACCTCATGCGAGTCAGAATGGCTAAAATTAACAACTCAGGAACAACGGATGTTGGTGAGGATGCAGAGAAAGGGGAACACTCCTACACTGTTGGTGGGAATGCAAAAGTGTGTGCAGCCACTCTGGAAAACAGTATGGAGGTTCCTCAAGAAGCTGAAAATAGAACTACCCTGTGACCCAGCAATTGCACTACTATTTATCCAAAGAGTACAAAAGTGTTGATTCAAAGGGGCACCTTCACCCCAATGTTTATAGCAGCACTATCAACAATAGCCAAATTATGAAAAGAGTCCAAATGTCCATCAACTGATGAATGGATAAAAAAGATGTGGTATGTACACACACACACACACACACACACACACACACACACACACACACAAATTATATGGAATATTACTTGGTAATTAAAAAGAATGATATCTTGCCATTTGCAACAATGTGGATGGAACTAGAGTGTATTATGCTAAGTGAAATAAGTCAGAGAAAGACAAATAGATGATTTCACTCACTTGTGGAATTTAAGAAATAAAACAGATGAACATAGGGGAAGGGAAAGAAAAATAAAATAAGATAAAAACAGAGAGGGAGGCAAACCTCTTAAATATAGAGAACAAACCAATGGTTGCTGGAGAGGAGGTGGGGGGGGGATGGGCTAACTGGGTGATGGGCATTAAGGTGGGCTCTTGTTGGGATGACCACTGAGTGTTATATGTAAGTGAGGAATCACTAAATTCTACTCCTGAAACCAATACTATACGTTAACTAACTTGGATTTAAATTTTTAAAAAGGTAGTGGTCCTGAGAGCTCCACCCTCAGACCAAAGAGCTTTAGGAAGGTGTCTGGCACTGACTTCAAATGAGACCTAATTCTTTTTTTTTTTTTTAGTTTTTATTTAATTATTTATTTTTAATAATTTCTATTGTTATGTTAATCACCATACATTACATCATTAGTTTTTGATGTAGTGTTCCATGATTCATTGTTTGTGCATAACACCCAGTGCTCCACGCAGAATGTGCCCTCTTTAATACCCGTCACCAGGCTAACCCATCCCCCCACCCCCCTCCCCTCTAGAACCCTGTTTGTTTTTCAGAGTCCATCGAGACCTAATTCTAATTGGGATGGGAAGGCATTCAGAACCATGGTCCTTGAGCAAATGTTTCTTTGTCCACTGCCCCCTTTGGTGTCAAGGTACCTTATGGTTTTCCTTCACCTTCACCCCTCCAGGTTCACCACTGTTCTTGTTTCTTCTTGTCCACATATAAGTCACTTACTAGATTTGCTCCTCTGTATCTTCCAATGGTAGGCTTCATGTCTGCTGTGGCTTACAGCTTCTATTGGTAACATGATCCACAACAAGAAGCCTACTTCTTCCACCTTTACCATTCCACCCTGCCAGGATAGCTCTTCTGATTTGCTCATGCCAAGAACATAATTTGGCAATGTCACTGGGGACATTGCACAGGAAAATTTTTGTAAGAAAATAAGAGGTCTGTTTTAGAGTTTTAACTTTATAAAATCACCCTGTTCTTCCTCCCTCCTTCTCTCTCTCTTCCTCTCCGTCCCATTCTCTCTCTCTAATTCCAAATGGCAGTTGTAATAATACAAGCATTGACTTCCACTGTAGGGTTGGGTGTTTGGAGGAAGCTCTGTTCTTGGCTTTGTCCCACCTTGCCTTTTATCACTATTTCAATGGTAAGACTTCAAGAACAGACTTAGAATCAAAGAATGTGGGTTAAGGGAAAAGAGCCAGTGTGACCCCCGATCTTGCCTTGCACTTGGTGTCTGACTGGCCAGACTTCCAAGTTCTCATGCTTATTGTCTGCCCTGGTCTACCAGAGCTGGGGTTCCCCACTGGGATTTAAAGCACAAGCACCATAATGATAATCTGCCCAGCGTGTCCTCTCTATTAAGCCTCCTGAGAGGCCTTTGGTGACAGTAAACACCTGGTTGCAATTTAAAGACTAGGCAACCTAGTCATCCCTTTCCCTTCTTCTCAGGAATAATTAACATCTTCAGTTACCACTTCTAAAATGAGTCTGACGTCTTTATCTTCAGATTGGAGTGCTTGCTAGATTGGAGTGCTTCACTCTTTGCTGCCAAGATAATCTAAGAGCTAGAGTAGAGCTCGGGCTAGAGCTACAGGTAGAGAGAGAGCACACACAGTGTTGGCCATTGTGCCATGCACATTCTACACCTCATCTTAGCTCATCCTCACAACCATCAGGTAAGGCAACTGAGGCCTAAAAGAGTTTAAATAACCTGCCCAAAGTGACATGATGACCTGGGAGATGGGGATCCCACCTGCACACTAGGAGTGGTGGAATGGATAGAACCTTGTGGTCAGCCTTCAGGACCCATAGTCTTGAGGCCCCCCTCCACTGTAAGCCCTTTAGACCTACCTACTATCTCACCATCCCTACACACTCAACCAGCCAAATGTCCACCTGAGTCCTCCTAAGTGCTTCCCTTTAGAGACCTTCGTTGTCATCATGCAGGCTGCCCAACCAGGTTTCACATCCTGCCCTCATTCTCAGCTCCTCTCTCCTTGCCCACAACCCCTGCTGAGTCACTGAAGCTTGTTGTTTCTTCCTTTGTGTGGTTCTTCACGCTCTCCTCTTCCTTTTTGGTCTCACTGCCACCCCCAAGTCCAGTCCTTCATGAAGTCATGTCTTAAGTACTATGATTGCTTCCCAATTTGTTCTCCTGATTCCTCCCTTCATCATACATTTGTAACTTGTCAATCTCCCCCAGAACATTACTCTGCACACATTGGCTCCTCCATGCTGAAAATCTCCAGGAGGCTCCTTTAATAAAGGTCATCATCTCCTTCCTCAGCATCTCTGATGTTATGTATCTCAACTTCTCTAGTAGAAGCTTCATCCCCTACCAAGCTGGTTGTTTCTACAACTTTCTTCAGCTTT
Organism: Eumetopias jubatus; assembly: GCF_037043125.1. Lineage (NCBI taxonomy): Eukaryota > Metazoa > Chordata > Mammalia > Carnivora > Otariidae > Eumetopias > Eumetopias jubatus. Next base: position 191,159,105 of record NW_028274808.1, on the reverse strand, counting down.
CCACATATATTGTGTTTCCCACACCATTTCCCATTGAATTTCCTCTGCAGTGAATGGCCTTTATCTTTTTTTCCCTTTGCCAGTGCTTGAGTCTTCCTTTTAGGGCGATCTTAGGTATAATACCCTTCAGGGAGCATTCCCCGTGTGTTCCAACCTTTCCAGATTGTTACCACTTTAGGAGTCCTATAATAGTGTCTGGAGCACACATTGGGTTTTAAGCCATGAGTGCCTTAGCCATCCATTGTGAGGGTATCTGGTCTCTGCTACTAGCACCAGAGGACAGTAATAGCTAACATGCATTGACTATGACCAAACATCTCTAATTTTCCAGGACAATTTTAAGTCAAAATATTTTGCTCGTCATAAGATCATAAGCCCTGATTCTAGTTTCAGAAAATAGAGTAGATGAAGATCATATATCTCACTTGTATTGCCAGTGCCGTAGCTCAAGGGTGTGTAAGGCTGGTCAAGTCAGAGCGGGTCTCTCTTTAGCTATATGACCATACACAAGTCTCCTTCCTCCTCTTGGTGTGTTATTTAAAATGGTGAAATTGGGTTAGATGAGTGGTTGTCAAAGTATAAGCCTTGGAATTCCTAGAGTTCTAGAGACCTTTCAAGACTGTCATGGAAAGAGAGGGGTGGAAAGGAAGGAAACCCAAGCCGGTGGGACCTCCCATTTTCTGAGTCCTCATACCTCTGCTGAAAGGCTCCTCTTGGATCCATTTCCTATGGCTGTGTTCCTGTCCACAGTACATTAAAACACTGTCTATGGTTTTTAAAATATTTGAAAATTTCTGGACTAGATAATTATGTCTACAGTCTCTTCCAGGTTTTCCATTGTTTATCTGTTAATTAGGATGAAGGAGAGTAATGGCTAACATGTACAGAATCCCTCTTACGTGACAGCACTGTGCTTACTGCACATATTCAAGTTATTCCCATTCAACAGGAGAGGATAAAGTCTTGCATTAAGATCACATGGTCATGAATAAACTTGAGATGTGAGTTGAAGTCTGTGATTTAACCATTCACTGCTTTTTTTTTTTTTTTTTGAGTTGTCTAGGGAGAGAAGTTAGGAGCTGGGACACACCCACACTTTGCCTGCTTTGCGATAAGAAGACAGAGCAAATGACAAAGCCAAGTGTAGCATGTGAAGAGCTGTTTGGTGAAGGTGGGTCAGCCAGTCAACCTTCATCTCCTCTAGGAATAAAAACCTTGGGTAGGGGTGTCTGTACTCTCTAGGGCTGGCTGGTGGATGTTCTTATCTCTCCAACTCTATTGTTTGGAGTCTGGAGGAACACTGGGCTTGCAGGGGTTTAAAGAGACCTGATCTTCTGATGGTTTCACATTTCTGGCAATACCACGGACCCCTCTAGTAAATCATAACCTGGCTCAGAACTCAGGGTGTTGAACTGAGCTCAAAAGAACCTTCCTTAAACCAGCCTGCAAACCAAGATACACAGAGCAGGTGTTTCTAGTCAATGAATATCTTATACACAACGATGCAAACCCAAGACAAAGGGACACCAGAGTGCCTTAAATAGGAAAGATGAACAAAGGAAGCTGGCAATTCCAGTCAGAGAGAACTGGTTATCATCTGAGAGTGGTTCCAAGACAAACAAGATTTAACCACAGCCAGACCACTTGCCCACCAACCTCTATCATTAGGAGCTGCTGTGAGTTCCTTACATCCGGGGTTGCCCAGATTACTGAGGGGGGCTGGCCCAGCCATGCAATCAAACCCATCAAACGATTTCCCCTCAGCTAACAGGGGTTCTCTGTGGACTGTGGCCTGACTGGAAACCAGATTAGAGTTTAGCAAAAGCTGCTCTTGGGAGGCCGATTTTCCAGGAGCCACGGGGTAATTTCGCTCAGAATTTGTGAGCCTGATTTTAAAACTGTTGATATTGTCATGGAAATTATCACTGCCCTTGATTCCAATCAATTGGGTGTTTTTTTTTTTTTTCTTTCTTAAACTAGGGCAGAGGAATTGAATGAAGGGGGAAATTAGGCCTTTCACGGAGGAAAAAAAATACAATAGAGCATTTCAGAGGATGAATACAGTAAATTATAAAGCTTTAAAAAAAATAACATTTCTCTCCAGTTCTTTTCAATTTCCCACCTCCTGCTCATCCTTCAAGACATCTCCCCTTCTCCCCACAACACACTCACAGCAGCGTTAGGTTGGGTACCTTTTGTTGAACTACCTCCAGACGTGGGAGTGGTGTGATAATGAGAGCTCCCAAGCTGGGTTCTGGAGGACAGTTAATAACTCTTTGTTGGCCGGTGTTCATCCCACCTTTCTTCCGAAGCTTTTGATGGCCTAAAATAAGGCTCTACTAAATAAGTATAACAGATGTTCTTAACTTTTATTTTTCTGAGTAGAAAATTCATTTTCGTTTTCAAAGTCAAACGAGGAGTGGTCCTTCTGTGTCTTAAAAAAAAAAAAGTTCTCTAATGGCTTCCTAAGAATAAAGCAGTGATTTAAAAAAAAAAAATCACAGACCTGTACCCCTGAAACAAATAATACATTATATGTTAATAATAAAAAAAAAGAAAAAAGAAAAAGAAAGAGAGAAAGGCAAAGAAGGGAGGGAAGGAAAGAAGGGAGGGAGGAAGGAAGGAAGGGAGGAGGGAAGTAGGAAAGATGGTAGAAAAGGAGGGAAGAAGGAGAACAGAATGCAAAAATAAAGCCAAGATTAAAGTCATTCACTGTGGAATGAAACTACCAACACAGATTTCCCCCACAATATGTGCAGTTTGCAAAAGAATATAGAAAAATAGATGTGGCCCCATCTTCTGGCAGTGTGAAGTAATAGCGGTAGCAATCAGGTTGATTTTTCACAGGTCTTTTGTTTTATTTGTATTTTAAGGTACTCCTCAAAGTTTGTCTTTCCTCAAGGTAATTGTCATCAGAAGGTAAGTATTGGCTTATCAATCTTTCTATTCCCCAAAACAAACAACAACAACAACAAAAAAAAAAAAAAACAGGGGAGAGCTGAGTAGCTATCAAAGAATCTCTGGGATCCCACACGGAAGGAAGATCATCACTCACCTGTCTCCGTGGATCAGCCTGGCTTCTGGGCTAGGAGCCTGCGCATGCGTAATTGCCTTCTATGCCCCAAAGCAGACAACACCCTTTGGATTAATTGACTGAAACAGAAAAACACCATGGATCTGAATGTTCTAGAAAGATATTTTGTCAGCCGCTACTGGCGACAGCCTCCACCCTGCAGCCCCAGTATATAGCTGGACGGTTCTTCGGTTCTCCAAGTATGACGGGGAACACGCACACACACAAATCACACCTGCTTCCTAGCAGCGGTTAATTCTTCCCCAAGACAAAGGTTCAAAGAGTGGAGACCTGCCCAGGATTCCTTCGTGACCAAGAATTCCGTGAAGTGTTTGTGTGGGGCAGCGAGGACTGGGGGACAGGCAGTGGCAACAGGAAGATGCTTGTCTGTTCCCTGAGATAAAATAAACAGAAGTGTGAGTATCAGCTGGTTGAGTCTGAGGGTTGGACAAGCCCATCCGCTTGTTTTTTCTTCCCCTGAGGGGGTCTTCGGGCATGCCTGGCCATAGGCCTTGTAAGGGGTTGGACTACCAGGGCCTTCCCAGCTGAGTGGATCCGGATGAAGAGCTGTGCTGAAAGCATCTTCCCCCTCTTTCCCTCCTGCCTCACCTGTCCGCCAGTCACACAGGAAGGCTCCCAACCTCCCATGGAAATGGCAGTGTGGCTAGAGAATAGATAATAGCCACATTGTGAAACCTGAAACAAGAGTCAGGGGTCAGGATATTAAATACCCACCTAGATTATAAAACCAAGGAACCGCGTCAAATTGCATCTCAAACCAGAGACTAAAACCAAGAGCACCCACAGGTGACATCTTGCAACAATGATGACCTCCATCCCTCTAGAGCGTGCTGGCGCCGGCTGGCCCTGTCTCCACCACTTAGTCCTGCTCCGAGGGAGACTGGAGAACACCACTGAGGATTAGCTTCAACATAATCCTGATATTGGCAACAACAATAATCATAACAGAAATAAATGGTTGATACTGTGCTCTTACCATATGCCAGGTACAAGGTGAGGCACTTGGCATGAATTATCTCCTTTAACATTTACAACAAAACTGTGAAGCAGGTATACTTATTATCCCCTTTTGATAGATGAGAAAAGGGAAGATTAGTGAGTGCAAGGATACGTGAAAGATCATGCTGTTACTTTGTGTGTGTGCATTCACGAGGTCGCAGATTTTACTGAGCTCCCACTATGTCAGCCCGTATTGAAGGTACTAGAGATACAGCAGTGGACAGAATGTCAGTAGGTTCTTGCCCTCGTGGAACACTCATTGGACAGATGATAAAAAGATAAATAGGTCATGTTGTGAACTGAATCGTGCCCCCCCAAAATTTGTATGAAGCCCTGAGCTTAATGTGACTATATTTGGAAATAGGAAATGTGACTAAATATTAGAAATTTCCAAATATTTGGAAAATGTGACTATTTATGGAGGTCAGTAAGCTTAAATGAGGTCACAGTGTAGGGTCTTAATCTGATAGGATTGATGGCTTTATAAAAGGAGGAAAATCTCTCTCTCCCTCCCTCTCTCTCTCCCTTCCCCTCTCCCTGTCTTCCCCTCCCTCCCCCTCCCTCCTTCCCTCTCTCTCCCTCTCTCTCTCTTCCTCTCTCTCTCTCCCTCTCTCTCCCTCTTCCTCATCCCCAGCTCAGAGAAAACGTCGTGTGAGGAATGAAGAAACCAGAGAGCCAACTACAAACCAGGAGCATAACTCTCACCAGACATCAAACCCTCTCAGACCTTGATCAGGAACTAGTTTTCAGAAATATGAACATCTGAAATATGAAATATGTTGCTTAAGCCACCCCATCTATGGTATTGTGTTACAGCAACCCAAGCTGACTAATACATGTCATATGTCAAGTGGTGATAAGTACTATGGAGATGGCTATTTTATATTTCAGCACAAGGAGGAGTTATTTCATGTAGCCATTAGGTATTTCCTTTCTGATAAGGAGACTTTAGGGAAGAAGTGTGAAAAAGTGGAGAAGCAAACTAAGTGGGCACCTGGAGAAGGAGTGATGCAGACAGAAAGCACCCACGTGAGAGAGTAGGAGATTTCTGAGGAAGAGCTAGGGCACCATGACTGAAGCAGGAGAAAGCGGAGGGGAGGGGTGGGACCCGGCTGGGGAACAATGAGCAGGAATTCCCACCCAGGCAGCCTGCTCTGACGCAGTTCAGCCAGCAGAGGTAACTGACTTCCTTTAATTATCTCCATTTGCCTAGGAAATCTCTGCTTCCATAGTTCTTTTGAATCACTCATTTAAAGAGTGTCTCTTGAATATAGTGGAGAGTTGGGTTTTGCTTTACAAGGCAATTTGAAAGAATTTCCTTTTAATAGGTGAGTTAAGTTCATTCACATTTATGGATACGATTAAGATGTTCAGTCTCAATTTTGTCTTATTTCCTTATATTATTTTTTATTGTTTGTTTTATTCCAGTATAGTTGACATACAGTGTTATATTAGTTTCAGGTGTACAATATAGTGAGTCAACAGTTCTACACATCACCCAGTGCTCATCACAGCAAGTGTGCTAGTTAATTCCCATCCCCCATTTCCCCCATCCCCCACTCACCTCCTGCCTGGTAACCAGCAGTGTGTTCTCTATAGGTGTCTGGTTCTTGGTTTGCTTCTCTCTCTCTCTCTCTCTCTCTCTTTTATTTCCTTTGCTTGTTTATTTTGTTTCTTAAATTCCATATATGACTGAAATAATACTATATTTGTCTTTCTCTGACTGACTTATTTCTCTTAGCATTATACTCTCTAGCTCCATCCGTATTGTTGCAAATGGCAACAATGAACAAGATTTCATTCTTTTTTAAGACTGAATAATATTCCACAGCTTCTTTATCCATTCATCTGTCAGTGAACATTTGGGCTGCTTCCATATCTTGGCTACTGTAGATAATGCTGCTATAAACATAGGGATGCTTGTATCCCTTTGAATTAGTGTTCTTATGTTTTTTTAGATAAATACCCAATAATGCAATTGCTGGATCATAGGGTAGTTCTATATTTAACTTTTTGAGGAACCTCCATGCTGTTTTCCACAGTGCTTGCCCCAGCTTGCATTCCCACCAACAGTGTATGAGCGTTCCCCTTTCTCCACATCCTTGCCAACACTTGTTGTTTCTTGTTTTTATTACCTTATATTATTATATATACACATTTATATGTATATATATTACATTAATTTACTATGTTTCCTTCTCTATTTGGTGTATTATCCTTTTTTCTTTCAGTAGTTACAAAAAGTTTCATTTTTATTCTAATAGTTCTTTTGGTTTTAATACTTTTTATAGTTCTACCAAATTTCTATTTTCCTACTCCACTATCTTCTATGTCAGTTTTAAAAGGTATCCTCTTACATCTAAAACAGTTATCCTACTTTCCACGACCTCTCTTCTCTCCCTATTTAAACATTTTTTTTATTTTTAACTTTTTATTTCAAAATAATTATAGATTCACAAGAAGTTGCAAAGACATCATGGAGAAGTCTGATATTCCCCCAGTTTCCCTTTGTAGTTGCAACTTATGGAATGACAGGACAATATCAAAGTTAACATTGGCATGATGTGTATATGGTTGCACGTCATTACTCCCGTATGAGCATTTGTGTAACCACCACTGCAATCCCGATACAGGACTATTCCTTATCACAAAGATCCCTCGTGTTGCCCCTTGGAGATAGACCCACTCCCATCCCTTCCCAATCCCTGAATCCATCCGTCCTCCATCTATAGTTAGTCATTGTGAGAACATCATCTTTAATTATGGATATATGTTAAAGCTTACGTCTGCCATATATATATATTTTTGGCTTGTTCCCTCTGTTTAATTATCTTTTCTTTTTCCTGCCTTACCATAGATCCCTCAAATTTTTTTTTAGGATTTCATTTTGATTTATCTAAGTGCTAGCATGATTTGGTACACTTTTCCAACTCAGGGTCTTTGCTCTTTTTGTGCCCTCTGACTGAAATATGCTTTCCCCAGCTTTGGGCAGAAGTTTTTGACTATATCTCTTTGTATAGCTTTTTGATGGTTGCACTAGGTGTTACATTATAGGCACATGAACTTATCCCAGGCTGCTGGTGATGACACTGTATCAGTTTGAGTGAAGTGTAGAAAACCTCCCTCCCAGTTAAGTCTCTTTGCCTTCCCCATTTATGATAAAATTGTCTTATGTCTTTCTATATATACATATCTCCTGTATCCATTGAGCACCACATCACACAACTACAAAAACTCAAGAAGACCAGAAAAGTCTGTTGGGCTGCTCTTCTGCTTTTTCATTGAATTTCTTGGTAAGAATTTCCATCAGCAGAAATCTCCAAAGTAGAAATCATGCTTTGAGTCTCATTTTCTAATTTTTTTACAGTAGTTTTGTATGATTGTGGTCTACTTTTCTGGATTCTTATTTCTTTTGTGATCAGAGTTCTTTGTTTAAAAGCTCCCTTAATTTAAGTCGGTTCTCCCCCCTTCTGGGCAGTTTCTGTTCCGGATGATTTTGGTGATGGTGGGGTGGAAAAAGGAAGGCTTATTTCTCTTGGCGAGTTCTTAATCTTTCCTACTTACTTCCTTCACTGATTTGTCTTTAAGGAACACCAGCCCTTCTCCATGTATCTGTGTCTTCCCCAGAAGAAGTGCTTTGCAAATTGTGCCCTTTCATTCTCTTACCCATTCAAAACCTGTATTCAGTGCTCTGAACTTCCAAGTTGCAGCCTGGGGAGTTTGGGTTTTTTGTTTTGTTTTGGGTTGGGTTTTTTTGTTTGTTTGTTTGTTTGCATTTAATGCTGGAATTTCTATTTCTAGGGTTATTTTGTTTATGCTTTATATTGGTTCTCTGCTATTTTCTACATTTCTCTTAAGCCTCTTCTTTTCTACTCCTCACCCACAGGCAGGGCCTCTGTTGGGATTCTCCTCTCCTCTGCTTATGGGGAAATTAAAGGCCAAGGGGCCTTGTATCCTAGTAATGCCGAAGGCACGATCGTGTGTACTTTTAGCTGCTCTCCCTGTTGTTTCTATGTGTTTCCCTTTGGGGAGGGTGTGGGGAAGTTTTGAAATCAAGAAGCGTCTACTGTTCTCTAAATCCAGAAGTCTCCTTTGCCTGGCTTTATTTAACATACTCTGCAGAGAAACTACTCCTACCTAGCTCTACCCCTTGGTCAGTTGCAGATTTGGTAAGACCATGTGCCCCCAAAGCCCTGGTTGCCCATTTCTTCTTATTGTTTTTATATTCCCCACAAAGATGTAATGTTTTCAATGATTTTGTCTACCAGGAAAGAAAATCTTATTGACTAAGTAATAATTTCTTTATTGATTCACTTATAGACAATAATATCCCATCTGACAACAGTATTAGCACAGAGTTAATAAAATAACCACCAAGCAAAGAGGCATTTCATGAAACCAGAGCTAAACTCCTCGTGGTAGATGTCTGGTATTCATTAAAGTTATTCGATATAGAAAATAGCTTGTGAATGCTAGTTATTGCCTTTCTAAGTGTCTGAAGGATCAGTGGTCCCTGGGTTAGGAATTATTGCCCCACCCATTCAATCTCATTTAATCAGCAAACATTTACAGATGACTAGGACTGTAAAGAGGAAGGATTCTACCTGAGCTCAAGGAGAAGATCTTTATGGACAGGAGGAGACAGATAAGCATAAACACTTTACAGGGTTATAACCACCTTAATAAATGCTTTTTTATGGTGGAGAACAAGGATCAGTTGGCTTGGGTAAGTCAGAAAAAGCTTCAAGAAGGATATGTCTAAACCAGGTCTTAAGAGGATGAGTAAGAAAGTTTATAAAATCAGCTTATTTCAGGAATCAGTGCCTTTCAAAACTGCCTTCCAAAAACAGTGAGAAACACAAGTTAAAACCCACCTCCACACCTTTGTTCCTCAAACGCGTGCACACACACACCAAACTCAAGAAAAAATAGGATACATTCTGTTCTTTTATAAAAAAGGGGGGGGTGATGGTATTAACTATGGGAAAATATCAGAATCATCTAAAGAACTTTTTTGTTTTCAAAACACCCAAATAAGAAGGCTTCTGTTCATAATCTTGCATCACCTTCAGTGTGAAGCGAGACTGGGGCATTCACTGGCTCCAGCGTTTACATAACATTAACCCCTAGTGTGGAGAAAATTGATAGAGCCCTATCTACCACCCTAGATTTCCTCAAGGCACAGAAGATTTCTCTCCACAGAATTAGAAGACTCTCTATAGAATGCAAAGCCACATCAGTCACATCTTTGAGTGTTTCCAGGGTAAGATATGGGAAACCTTCAGTTTTCAAAGAAGTTCATGTCCTTCATGTCAGGGGGAAGGGCTATCTCCCACAGCCCCGTGTAAGGCAATTCCAGTCAATAATACCATCTGAGTGTGCTCAGAAAAATGGCAGGCCACCTCTCCTGGTGCTTCTTTCTTCCAAGAAAATAGAAACCCATTGAGTTGGTTGTTAGTTCATTCCATTGTGTTTGATCAAAAGGAACAGAGAGTCCTTTGAGAAACTTCTCTTAGGTGGAAGGGCCGGCTGACTGTCATTCATTATCTACCCCTGCCCAGTGGCACCTAATTGTATCCTGGCTAAAAGCTGTAGAACTTTATGAGTCAATCTTCCAGTTTGGCAGGACAGCCCCAGTACGATGATGAGCAGTGTGTGGGCACATATTCCAGGAAGATGCTTTGTATTTTAAACTCAGGAGCCTGTACTTCAGCTTCTCAGGTTTAAGTGCCCTGTATGTTAAGGTGGATGGGGGTAGGTCAGAGACAAGTTAAGTGTCAGGGAGTGCTCCCCTTCTCACAACCTGGACTTTTTGTTGGGGACATGCTTATAGCTAAAGCCTTTCTTTCTAAACCACCCCAGGACTTTTTGAAGAAACATAAAAAGACATCTGCTGCTTCTCTCTCATTTTAAATCTTAAATCTGGCAGGGTTATAAATGTTATAAGAGAGAGACCAAAAAAAAAAAAAAAAAGACAGGAATGAACAACCATCCATTTATTGAGCATTTACTGTGAGCTGGCTACTGGATGAAGAGCTGGGGGAATATCAATGATGAGACAGGGTCCTTTTCTTCGTCAAGCTCCCTGCCTATGGGGAGAGAAAGAAAAAGACACAGCTGGATTATACATAATTCAGAATTACTTCAGAGCTTCAGACAGAAATGTGGGTACCCTAAAATCAAGCATGATTTACAAGGCACTCTGCCTCCCTCTCCAACTTCACCTCAAAAGACTCTCTGGCTCACTTTTTACTTTTTTCATATTTATCTCCTACTTGTTGCTCCAAATCGCTAAATACTCTACCAACTCAGGACCTTTGCATTTGCCATGGCCTCTGCCTGAAACCCTCTTCCCCAGCTTCTGGGAAGTCTGCCTCATTTACATCCTTTGGCTTAAATGTCTCCTCCTCAGAGAGACCTAGGTTGGGGTCTTTTCAGATTCAGACTACACACTTTACTTTTACCATTCTAATTCTCACCCAAAAACTTTTTACACTGTCAGAGAAAAACAGAGCCAGACTCTTGTTAAGTCAACAATACAGATTTTATTTAGGCTACTGCAGTAGGGGAGAGAGACTCCAGTATAGATGGGGCTCAACTCCAACTAAGACAAGGTGACCGAGGTGGTAGAGGGAGAACAGAGAAGGAACAAAAGGGGGCTTTGGGGAAGCATAAGGTGGGGGCAGCACTGGGAGGCTACGGAGAAATGGAAAATTACAGAAGGGGAGTAAGTAGAGAATGAATGAAATTGTGTGGCAATGCAAGTTGCAGCAATGTACACTGTGCAGGTTGGAAGCATCGTGTTCTCTTGAACAAAGATTCAGCCCAAGGGATGGATGGGGTTACCTTTAGGGAGATGACTTAGTGCAGGTAGAAACCAGGCTAAAATTTGGTCAAATCTCTTAGCACAGTGTTCAGGAAAGTCCTTTGTGCCAAGGTGGGGGTGGGATGTCACAGTTCCCAACTCACATGTTTATGGGTAGTTTTTTCTTTTCTAATGAATATCAAGAGTTAATTGGTATCTACCACTTCTTCCAAAAATAAGACAAAACCTAATCAAATTTTAAATTCCCACATTTTCTTGGTCTTCTTTCATATACCATGTCAAGATCATCTGAGATTTATTTATCAGATATTTTAATAATTAAAACATTTTTATTCTTTGTTATATATGTTACTGTTTTTGTTCCCTCTTTTTCTCTTTTACCCCACATCTTCCTCTAAATTCATTTTGGTTTGTTTTGCCAGATACATTTTCTAGTAATTGTTTCAGTTAGAGTTTAAGGATGGTAAAATATCCAAGTCAGTGAAATGTGTCTAATTTGTCTTTCCATTTGAATTGAACAATAGTTTAGCTGGGTATAGAATGCTGATGATACTGTTATATTTTCTTCTTGCTTCCAGTGTTGTGAATTAGAAGACTTCTGCCAATATGATTATTATTCTTTTGTAGAATAGCACTTTCTCCGCCTTGCCTAGGTTTTTGGATTTCCTCTTTATTTTTGGTGGTCTGAATTTTTCTACAATATTTCTCAATGTGGATCATTTTATATTCCTCCTGCCCAATCCCTAAGAGTCTCTTTTAATTTGAAAACTCATGTCTTCCTCAAATTGGATATATTTTGTCTATAATTTTTTTACTACTTTTTTTCTGTCTATTCTGTGTTCTTTTCTTCCAGAATCCCTCTTAAAACATCTGATTTCTTCTAGTTTCTTAATTTTTCTTTTGTGTTTTCATTTTTGCCATTTTACTTGGTGTTCTGGGAAAATTTGTCAACAAGGTCTTCCAGCTGCAAGTTTTCTTCTCAGTTCTGTACATTCTGCCTCAGTACATCTACTAAATATTCCTTTTATTTCAACAACTTTCTGCATCCAAGATCTTTAGCTGAGTTTCTTTATTTGAATGCAATGTCCTCTCCTGTCTCTCTATATTTGCTATATTTATTTGGTCCCTTTAGTTCTCAGAACTTGTGTTTATTGAGTTTGCTGACTCTCTTTTATTAGATTGACTTTTTTTTTTTTAGATTGACTTTCTTAAATGTTAGATGAGTCTTGGTTTTGTACTGATCTTTGTATTTTTGATTCTCTGTTTGCCTATTTGAGAGCTAGATTATACTGTCTGTTGCCAGTGATGATAAAACAAAGGTAGAATGTATTGCTGGGATGGTTATTATCTAGTCTTCTGGTCTGGAGACTCCTCTTTTCCCTTGAGTATTAGCAGCCACTCAGGGGGCTATTTTCCCTCTCAGGTCTAATGTCTCCATGTACTGCTTCTGCCTAGGGACAGACCCTTCTGCCACTGCCCTCACAAGTGTGGTGTGTGTGGTGGTGGGGAAGGGGAGGGGGCAAGCCATCTGGTCTCTCCTACTATGGTATTGTAGAAGTCACCTTGACTGCCAACAGTTCCCTAGAGCTCACTCCTGCTCCAGCATTCAATCCTCAGCATTTAGACAGAGTATCTGAAGCCACTCCCAATAGGGAGCAGGTCCCCTCCTGAGTGGTTAGGCTTCATCAATTATTCACATTCCATCTGCTTCAAGCCTTTCAGGAATTCCTTATAATTGCTGGTCTATGAAGAGTACTCTTTCTTGGTTTACAGCACTATTATGGTTAATTTTATTCTATGTATTTAGGGTGGAAAAAGGACATTGAAGCATATGCTCAGTTTATCATCTTAATAGCATCTCTTGTATTTAATTTGCAAATTTGTCTTTGATTCATAGCTATACAAGAACTATAAGCATAAGGTTATATATCTAATTTATTTGTACACATTTAAGTAATAGTATAATTAAAATAATTGAACATGGGGAAATCACTATTTTTAAAATATTCTTGGAAATGGTGTCTATATGTTATCCCTATTTGAGAAACATTGTTCTGCATTTTTATTTTTATTTTTTTAAGATTCTATTTATTTATTTGAGAGAGAGCATGAGCAGGGGGAGGGGCAGAGGGACAAGGAGACTTCCCACTGAATGGGATGTTCAACACAAGGCTCAGTCCCAGGACCCTGAGATCATGACCTGAGCTGAAATCAAGAGTAAACACTTGACTGAGCCATGCAGGCACCCCTGTTTTGGGTTTTTAATTGAGAACTTACTTCATCTAGCCTTGACTCAAAAATTACAGAGGGAGAGACTAAATACTTCTCCTGTCATGAAACTTTATTGATAGAAGCAACACAAGTACTATGATTATCTGGAAAACCCCCTGCCTATATTTTGGTCCTGCCAACATGTTAGCCAAGCAGAACAGGTGGAAGGAGGGGAAAGAAAGCTGAGACATAAATGACAGGGTTTATGCAATATTTTTAATATGCCAACTAATATTCAAACATTACATTGATTTCTCCTGACAATAACCTAGATGGTTTGATGTTACTATTTTGGGTATTATCTCCATTTTACAAATGCAATAAACAGAGATTCAGAGAAGTCAAGGGACCTGCCCAAGAGCCCACAATTACTCTTGACTACATGAAGCCAATTTTTTTTTTTAAGATTTTATTTGACAGAGAGAGACGCAGCAAGAGAGGGAACACAAGCAGGGGGAGTGGGAGAGGGAGAAGCAGGCTTCCCACAGAGCAGGGAGCCCGATGCGGGGCTCGATCCCAGGACCCTGGGACCATGACCTGAGCCGAAGGCAGACGCTTAACAACTGAGCCACACAGGCGCCCCCATGAAGCCAATTCTTTATAAGGTATATCAGTCAGTGTTCCAGCAGGACACGGATGGCACACTGGACTTAGGATAATTTAAGGAAGGTTTAATAAAGGGACTACTTACAAAAGTGTGGCAGGCTATAAAGGACCACCAGGCTTGTGAGAGGGGAGCAGTTACCACCATCATCTCAATGGAACAAGGGGAGGAAATGTTTAGTATACAGTCCCCTCAACTTTTGACAGTCTTGTGGAACCCAAAGACCCCAACTCAAGATAATGTCTTTAAATGAATTTAGTAAAATACTTACAAAAGAAACTGATTGTATTAAAACATGATGAATAAACTATTTAAATAAAATAAGTTTGTGATGTATTAATATAAATGTTTCTTTATTAGTGCATTACCTAACAAGATCTGGCAGTGAGTCCAATATAGACTGCAATTTCAAAGTAGTGATGAACATAAAAGATATTTAGACATATCTGTACCTTCTGTAAAGTGATATGAACAAAAGCCATGACAGCAACCATAGGCATTGCTAATGCCTTTATGATGTGTTGCCTAATTTGATAATTGAAGGAAATGGTAAATTTTGGACAGAGGTTAGTGAATATAAAGATGTATTTTTATTTTCTTTATTAAAGTTCACAGACCTCATGAACTCTATCCACAGACTCTTGGTTGTTAACACAGAAGGAGAAAGTCATGCAAGAAGGCCATCTTAAAAAGAACAGTGACCTCTGATAGAAGGACCACAGCCACACAGCTGGCCAGGGAAACACCACTGGTAGGGAACTGGGAAATAAATCCCCTAATGTCCTTCTCTCCCTTCTATTTGATCTCATTCAAACTCTTCACAATAATGTAATCCATATAGATTTGTTTCCCAGGACAGAAAACTGGGTGAAGAAAGCTGGAGAATAAATCCAGGAGCAAGCTGAAAACATCCAGCCTTCAAAATTCTTCTAATCTGCATATTTTTATCCCTCATCCACATGCTACCTACCTCTTTGCTCTATATAGTTGCAACTGACTTATTTTAGTTCTAGAAAGCACTCAATTCCTTCCAACTTCAAGAAGCACCCACCCCCACCACCAGAGGAAAATTTTGCCTGACCACCATCCATATCCAATTATGCATTTTCATTGAATATGTTAATTCTCACTCAATAAAATAAGTGTATAATTTATATAAGCATTTGTTTAATATTTTATATCAATGGGAATTATATTTGGTTGCATGTAACAGAAATCCAAAACCAAAAACAGTAGTTCAAGCATATCAAGAGTTTTGTTTTTATTACATAATGAGAAGTCCAGAAGTAGGCAGGACAGTGGTAACTGGTAGTTGTCGATAAAGGTCCTAGATCTTTTTATTTCTGCTCCAAAATCCTTAGCATGTGGCTTTGATTCTTGAAGTTGCCTTATGGTTACAAAATGGCTGCTGGAGCCCCAGCCAGTGTACACTGAGGTGGGAAGAAGGGAGAGGGCAAGGAGGAAAAATTTATTTCATATGTTTAGCGCTGAAGAAGCCACATAAGAAAGAGTATGCAGGATGTTTGAAGAGTGCCATTGGAATTGACTCTGTGGAAGGAGGTGGAAGGAACTAGAAAATGCAAGAAGTGGAACCTCAGTGCAGGTCCAACAACAGCCTTGGCTGATTCCTTGAAGAGTTCCCCAGAGAAAAAGGCTCTTCCGAGTTGTCCTTATCAGTCTGAGATGACCAGACTGATATTCCATCATCAATCACTGTTGTGACCACTCTGGGAAGGCCATGACCTTGGGCAAGGCAGCTCTCCTCAGTTGAGGCCAACCCTGAAAGGGATGAGAGCTGAAGGCTGTCCAATCCCAGCACTAGTGGACATTGGGGCAACAAGCCCTTCACAGAAGGAAGATCTGGATGCTCCTCCCAGTGCTCACTACACAATACCCCACAACTTCTGTTAACATTTCCTTGGCCAGATCTAGTCGTGTAGTCATCCCTTCTGCACAGGAAACTGGGAAATATTCATTCATCATATTGTTCAACACTAACAAATCAGAGTTCTGTTAACAAGGAAAAGGAGGAATTATATGTTGGAAAGGCATCTGAAAGTTGATGCCATATCTGGTCCTGTACTAGATGGTGACTCTCAAATGCAAAGAATGGGTTTGAATTCCATTAATGAGCAAGCACACTGCCTGGGCGATGGTAGACACCTAATAAGTGTCTGACAAAAAAATGAATGAATGAACGAATCAGAATTAGAGAGCATGAATTCAAAACCCATGTTTTGCTCTCTAAAAGAAATGAGGCTAGGCCATTTTTATTCTCAGATGTACTCAGATGTTAACAACCAAGATGTACTCAGATGAGAGACACTGAAGGATGAAGAAGATTCTATTAGTTAGCCAGGGCTACCTTAACAAAGTACCACAGATTTGGTCCTTAAACAGCAGAAACTTATTCTGGAGGTTGGAAGTCTGAGATGAAAGTGTCAGTTAGATTGGTTTCTTCTGAGGCTTCTCTCCTTGGTTTGTTGATGGCCAGCTTCATCCTGTGTCTTCTCATGGTCTTCTTTCTTTGTCCAAATTTCCTCTTCTTATAAGGACACCACTCAGATTGGATTAGGACCACCCTAATGACCTTATTTGAACATAATTACCTCTTTAAAGACCCTGTATCCAAATTCAGTCACATTCTGAGGTACTGGAGGTTAGGATTTCAACATACGAATTTTGAGGGAGCACCATTCAACCAGTAACAGAGAGGATGCTGTGATGAAAATGGGAGTCCTCCTGTTTCATCAGAAATCCCCACCCCCATAATTTATCTCCTAGGCATCTTGATGATTTTTTTATCTGCTTCAAGAAAGTCCTATCCCTGCAGCATCCCATCAGGCACCAGTCTGAAATTCTTTGCCCAGAGCCCAGACAGGACCATGGCTTTTCTCAGAACTATGCCCTATTACAGTGTTCTTCATACTGACTGTACTGATTGCATTAATCAATCACTGTATAATGTCTCTTTTTTTTGAAGGAACTATAATTTAAATTGTTCTTGATATTCATTGGTCTACCATATGTCAGGGTTAAGAGCCGAGCCTCTCAAATTAAACAGATGTAGCTTTGAATCTCAACTTTTATACTTCTCAGTGGACAGCTGTCAAATTCCCTCAGCTTCTTCATTTTAATTACAATTATGATTATATATAAACATATATACCTATGTATGTAAATATATACATTTCATGTATATTATATAAGACATATTTTATAAGTTTTATAAGATATATTGTTTCCATATTACATATAAATATAAATATATATTATATATATAAATGTAGTCATAATTATAGTTCCTACATCATGGATTATTGTGGATAATAAATGAAGTAACCCATTTAAAAACTACATAGATGAGAATTGTTATTTGAAAATGCTTTGAATGTGTACTTTGTGCTAAGCAACAGGGATGTAGAAATAAAGGCAGATTTCCTATCCCAAAGATCTCTATCATTTACAAGGGAAATAGCCAAATCATTGTGAGAAGTGCTATGAGAGAGGTAAGAATAAGCTACCAGGAGAATGCAAAAGGTGAACACTCACATGAATTCAGAAGTCTCCCTGGAACAGACAACCTTTTCTCTGAGCCTTAAAAGAAGAGAGTGAAAGAGATTGAAGAACTTTGGAGGCACAAGGAACAGTGTATGCAAATCCATGCAGGCATGAGGACCTGCCCTTTGCAGGGAATCAAAACTGGTCTGCATGCTGAGAAGTTAAAGCGTGGGGGGAGATGAAACCAGAGGTGGAGAGTGAAGGGGAGCAAGTCTTGAATTTCTACAGTGGGCTGGGTCTGCCTTCAAAGGGAATGATTCATGTGGGAAACTAGGTCAGAGCTGTTTCTGAAGAGGGCGAGGATTAATGGTGATCTATGTGTTACTGTTCTTGTAAAAAAAAAATTTAATAGTATGACTGTCTTTCTGTAGGTCTGATGCATGCTCCCAGCTTGGTCTTTCATTTAATCGCCTGCAAAAGACACGAGCACCAACATGATCTGCCTCCACCTTGTTTGTGAGTCATGATGGGAATTCTGAGTAAAGTCCCTGTCACTACGAAACCTTACCTAAGATTAGGCATCAGGAGAAACTGCTGGTGCCAACACCCTTTGTCCACTATATCTTCCCTCCTTTTTGTCTTGTTTTCTCTCTTTTTTCTTCCCCTATTTTTTCATCTTACCTTTCAGTCATCCCTTGGACCTTCTCAAAAGCCTTTCGTTAGCCTTTGCAATGTAACTTTGAAACTAACAAAGGTTTCCTACTGTTCATGAGAAGCTGAGAGTCATAATCAAGACTTTCATTAAGCAGCTTCTGTGTGTTAATTTTGCAACTGTCATTGCCATTTTTTTTATAGATGAGGAAGCTGGCCTTCAGAAATATCAAATGCTTTGCTCTCCAATATCCATGTTCACCTTTTCCTTATTAGACAACTTTATCTTTCCCAGCCCACTGGCATCTAGGTGGGTCACACGACTAGTTCTTGCCAATGGAATGCAGCGGCAACAATGCATCACCTCCAGCCCAAGGTGTTAGATGGTGTAGGCCTTCTCTATACTTTTGCTTTTTCTTCATCACTTCCCAGGATTCAGTGGAGGACTTCAGGACTCTTGGAGAAGGCAAAGAAGTCCATGAAGAAAGGACACTGATACCCAAATGACTGTGCGTAGCAAAGAACCCCAACCTCATCAATCTTCCTTAATCCACCACCAGACTACATTGGACCATGACATGAGCAAGCAATAAAATTTTACTCTTTTATGCCACTGAGATTTGGGGATTGTTTGTTACAACGATTAGCTGACATTGACTAATACATAGATGGGGAAAGATTTGTGTCAATCAACTAATATTTGTGTAACACCTTCTATGAAAAGGTAGCAGCAGTGCACTTCAAAGAATTATATAATAACTTCCAAGTGAGTGGTATAGAGAATGTATAGATGATTAGGGCTTGGAGAAATGGCTGCCCACAGGATTCCCAAAATAGGAGAATTTTGAAGTAGGTAGAACTTGAATGGTGCTTTCAACCATGCACAAGGCAAAGGTTTTTATAGTGACCAAGACCCTGACTCTGAAGCCAGAGATACCAGGTTCAGTTCTAGACTTACTCTTTACTAAATGAATGACTTTGTGGACTCTGAGCCTCAATTTTCCCATCTGTAAAATAGGGCAAATAATACCTTTCTTTCAAGATTATTGGTTATTATGAGGATTAAATGAAATAATGAGTGTCAAGTAAACATAACAGGCCCTTGGTAAATGATCATGATTATCACTATTACCAATGTTATAAATATAAGGGCAACTTTAGTTTCTCACTGGCTTAGACATAACTAAATTAAATAGTTACCTTGGCCATAAGTATTTTTTTCTCACTCTTGGATAGTGGCATAGATGAATCTGCTTCAATTTGTTCTTATTTTCTCTAAGAATAATCAAAGTCTGAATCTGAAGTTTATTACTCAAAAGATTCCACGTACTTTGGGCCTCACCTAATTCCTCCTTCTTACCTTAGACCAACAGTTTATTTCATTAAAAAAAAAAAACCATTCTCGGGGCGCCTGGGTGGCTCAATCATTAAGCGTCTGCCTTCAGCTCAGGTCATGATCCCAGCATCCTGGGATTGAGCCCCTCATCAGTCTCCTTGCTTAGTGGGAAGGCTGCTTCTCCCTCTCCTGCTCCCCCTGCTTGTGTTCCCTCTCTCGCTGTCTCTCTCTCTCCATCAAATAAATACATAAAATCTTTAAAAAAATAAAAATTTAAAAATAAATAAATAAAATAAAATAAACCATTCTTTCAAGAGCAAGCTTGGCCAAGAATGTAGCTGTGTCTTCTTGCATGTACATTTTATTCAAATTAGTGTTTTATTCTGTCATTTAGGCTTATAAGATAATACAGCTGACTAGGACTTTGGAGGGTGTCAGATCCAACCTACCACTTTACATTTACAGAGGAAGAAACTGAGGCCCAAAAATCAGTGGGCCACAAATGTCAATATTCATGTTTTTTCTCTCCCCTTCCCCTAAACTTTAGGGACTCTAGAAACTTAACTAAATGGTCTAAGTCTCACCCACAAAGTTCAATACAGCCTCCACTGATCAAATTATGTGGGAAATAAGGTAATATAGCCTATCAAATTTTCTGATTAAGTGAATTAACAGAGAACATGTTACATATGTATATATGTATTTTTTTTTCCTAAAATACACTAGTTCCTCTTTCTTGACTTAGCTAAGACAGTCTGGTGAGCAGAATCAAATGTCTTTTTGGTCAGCAGTGAAAGGGACATCTTGTTCACTTTTCAAATGAAAAAGAAGTTTTTATAATTGTCATGCAGTGTAACCTTTACAGATAACTTTTACAATTGTCATCATTTCCTCCATGATATAGATGAGAAAACTAAAGCCCACAGCTCTTGGATGACTTCCTTTAGATCATAGAACTTGTAGTAGAAACAATGACACAGACATCAAGCTCAGTTGCTTCCTTTCTGGGCTCATAGACCACATTTCCCAGGTGCCCTTGCAGGTGGGTTTGACACAGGATGGGGTTCTGGATAATAGAATGCAAGTGGATCATAGAATGTCACTCCTTGGCCTGGTTCATGAACATCTCCCACATGTCTCCTCCATGCTCTTTTCCCTTTTCAGGTGGTTAGAATGGCAATGACTCCCAGTATGAAGCTGGAAGCCATGAACTGAAGATGATGAAACCAGAAATGGAAAGGAACATGGGTCCTTGAATTACTGCATGGCACACAGCCACCCACTGATAAGTATAGTCATGTTGGACTGTCAATAATGAGAAATAATCTATTATGTTTGATCCATTATGTATTTGGGGGTTTGTTTGTTAAAACAGCTAGTGTTTCCTTAATCAACATATAGCTTGACAATTGCAGAATCAGAAATACCTGCCGTAGGCAAGGTGCTAAGGTAGTGGTAAAGATATGAACATGTTTCTATCTTTTTTTTATTCCACCTACAACTGAAATCATATGGTATAAGTTTTTCTCAGTCTGACTTACTTCACTTAGCATAATACCCTCTACATTCATCCATGTTGACATGATCTCATCCTTTTTAAAAAAAAAGATTTTATTTATTTATTTAAGAGAGAGAGAGAGCAGGAGAAGGGGCAAAGAAAAAGAATCTCAAGCAGACTCTGCTCTGAGCACAGACCCCCATGTGGGGCTCAATCTCATGACCCTGAGACCATGACCTGAGCTGAAACTGAGTTGGATGCTTAATCGACTGAACCACCTAGGTGCCCTGATTGCATCCTTTTTTATGGTTGTGTAGGATTCCATTGTATAGATACCACATCTTCCTTATCCAGTCTTCTGTTGATGGACATGTCATAGGGGTTTGGGCAAAATGGGTGAAGGGGGTTGGGAGACACAGGCTTCCAGTTATGGGATGAATAAGCCATGGAACTAAAAGGCACAGCACAAGGAATACAGTCAATGATATTATAATAGTTATGTATGGGGACAGATGGTGGCTACACTTGTGAATATAGCGTAATGTATAAACGTGTTGAATCACTATGTTGCACACCTGAAACTAATGTAACATTGTGCATCAACTCTACCCAATTAAAAAAAAAACAAAAATAAAAAAAGTTATGCATATGAATGAAAACAGTTTGGGAACTTGAGTTAAAAAAAAGATATGAACATGAATGAAAACAGTTTGGGAACTTGAGAAGCTTTACAACTCAAGGGAACCTGAGATATGGGCAGAAATCATGTGATACAACATACAAATGAAAATATATGTGCACAGAAAAATATACATGAAAAGACATAGGAATTAAGACAAATAAGTAGTGCTCTTGTGCAGTGAGGGACAACTTTCAGGAGGAGGACAGGGTCTTTGGACTGGGAGGATGGGTAGCATGCAGAAACAGAATTCTCATCGGGAAATAAAGGAATGAAAACAAGGAAAAGCATAGCACAGCAAGTTGTTCAGTGGGATGGAGACGACATATATGAACAAATTCAATGGTAAGAAAGAGCATCATCGTGAAAGATGCTAAATGCCAGACTAATGACTTGAAGGATCATTTATGTGTTTGGCTAAGGGCTGTCAACAAAACCTGTTGACTGAAAATTCTCAAGTGAATAGCCAGTCATGCCTTCAGAGTTTAATAACTGTTTATGGGGATGGTTTATCACCCTTGGAGCTCACATCACAGAGAGTTTTCGTTTCTGAGAGCTGGTTCCCTAAGACTTAAGTAGACAAAAAAGATCAGAGATTGTTTGGTGGGGGGAAAGAAGGGAGAGGGGAGAAAAAGCATCCAGAAGCAGTCCACCTTGGCCAGGATCCAGACTACGAACGAGGGTGAAGATAAAATGATCAAAAGAGCTTTTAGATCCTGTTCCATTTAGGCTTTGCTCAGAGGAAGTATGTTGAGAGCTTTTTTCCTCCTAGAAATACATATATATGGAAATAACAAGGTTGGCATTGGATGTCATGACAGAGAAGACCATGCTGGGGAAACTGTGTGCTTTGAAATCAGGTCACTTAGAAAAAAAATCCTGCAAAGTAAAAGCTTAAACGAAGCTAGCAATTTAGGTACTTTTCACAGTCTGACTTATTGGTTCTTCTTCTACTAAAAACTAGGAAAGGCACTTTCTGGGTACATATCCCTTTAAAGTTCATTTGAGGGTCTCTTTCATTATTTTTATAGTGCACACATGGATCTCAAGCTGTAAGTGTCCTTTTTATCACTGTAGCTAGAAGCAAAAAAAAGCCATCCAGCTGCTCAGTCTGTTTGTGCCAAATCGGGTCTTTTCTGAACACAATTCTCACCCTTCAAGATATCCCAGATGTACAGAAGGGTCAAGCAGAAAGAGATGGTGACAACTCTGAATTTTAACTTTTTAAAAAGATGTATCAGTTTGGTATTAGATCCTTCTTGGCTGGGGAAAACAGGTATCCTCATCCCCCAAGTCATGTTAAATTTCCCTATAGGGATGTCAATCCAACGTGTCCATTGTTCCAAAGAACAGGCACTGAAAGATGGCAGAGGAGTAGGGGACCCTATTCCAACTGGTCCCCGGAATTGAGCTGGATATCTACCAGTCCAATCTGAACACCCAAAAAATCAGCCTGAGATGTAAGAAGATAGATCTGGATCTCTATAAACAGAATATCACAGGTGGTTGGTTTCAAGGTACAAAGCGGGGAACCATGATTCCACAGGCAGATATCAGAGGATAAAAGGCAGGGGGTGGGAGCCACCAGTAGGGATCCTACACCGCCAGTGAATGATAGCCTCCCGAGCTGGGGACGGGGCACAGACTCGCAGACCAGTAGCAGCGGGGAAAGAACTTTAGGGCAGCCCCCCAGACGAAACCTGGAGCGGAGGGGCCGAGCATGCAAACTGGAGGTGGCTGGCAGTTTTAGAAGCACAAAGGGCAGAGACATGCCCTGGCCTGGAGGTGAGGACTGGGAGCACTGCTGAGGGGCGCACAACCCAGGACGCTGCAGTTTATAGCAGCACAGACATAAATGGAGATACTGTGGACAGGAGAGCTCACTGAAGGACAGACTACGGTCTCTCTGCTCTGAAGCAGAGGGTTGGAAACAGTCTCTTCTTCTCTGACACTCGGAAGAGATGTGGAAAGCCGCCAGAGAACAAAAGGCCCCCCAAACCGGTTTCCACTGAGCCCATCCCCCTGCCACAGGGGGCAGGGCAACTCTGCCCAAACAGGGTTGCCTGAGTAACAGCGCAGCAGGCCCCTCCCTCAGAAGGCAGGCTGGGAAAACAAGAGGCCAGCAACCCTAAGGTCCCTAGAAAACAGGTGCATCTTGCTTGGGTTGTGGTCAATAATTTGGACACTATACATTCCCTCAACCACCCCTCAACAGAATGACTAGGAGGAGGAGCCCCCAAAATAAGAAAGACTCAGAGACTATGACTTATGTGACAGATTTACAAATGGATTCAGATATAACCAAGATGTCGGAGATGGAATTCAGACTAGCAGTTGTGAAGACAATAGCTAGAATGGAGAAATCAATTAACAGCAACATAGAGTCTCTAAGGGCAGAAATGAAAGCAGAATTAGCAGAACTTAAAAATGCTATCAATGAGATCCAATCTAATCTAGATACTCTAACAGCCAGGGTAAGCAAGGCAGAAGAACGAATTAGTGACCTAGAAGACCAATTAATAGATAAAAGGGGAAAAGAGGAGGCCAGGGAAAAACAACTCAGAATCCATGAAAATAGAATTAGAGAAATAAGTGACACCATGAAACATTCCAGTGTCAGAATTATTGGAATCCCTGAGGGGGTGGAGAGAGAGAGAAGACTAGAAGATATATTTGAGCAAATCGTAGCTGAGAACTTCCCTAATCTGGGGAATGAAACAAACATTCGTGTCCTAGAGGCAAAGAAGACCCCTCCCACGATCAAGGAAAACAGGCCAACACCCCCGGCATGTAGTAGTAAAACTCGCAAATCTTACAACCAAGGAAACCATCTTAAGGGCAGTTAGGGGGAAGAGATTCCTTATGTACAGAGGGAGGAACATCAGAATAATGTCAGACCTATCCACAGAGACCTGGCAAGCCAGAAAGGACTGGCAAGACATAGTCAGGGTACTAAATGAGAAGACCATGCAGCCATGGATACTTTATTTGGCAAGGCTGTCATTTAGAATGGATGGAGAGATGCAAAGCTTCCAAGATTGGCAAAAACTGAAAGAACATGTGACAACTAAGCCGGCCCTGCAAGAAATATTAAGGAGGGTTCTATAAAAGGAGAAAGACCCCAAGAGTGATATACAACAGAAATTTACAGGGACAATCTATAAAAGCAAGGTCAACCCAGGCAACATGATGACAATTAATTCATATCTTTCAATAATTACTCTCAACGAGAACAGCATAAATGCTCCCATAAAATGGCACAGGGTTGCAGATTGGATAAAAATACAGGACCCATCCATATGCTGTCAACAAGAGACTCATTTTGAACCTAAAGATACATCCAGACTGAAAGTGAAGGGATGGAGATCCATCTTCCATGCCAACGGACCTCAAAAGAAAGCTGGGGTAGCAATTCTTATATCAAACAAATTAGATTTTAAACTAAAGACTGTAGTTAGAGACACAGAAGGACACTATATCATTCTTAAAGGGTTTATCCAACAAGAAGATCTAACAACTGTAAATACCTATGCCCCCAACATGAGAGCGGCCATCTACATAAGCCAACTGTTAACCAAAATAAAGAGTCATATTGATAATGATATGTTAATTGTAGACCTCAATACTCCACTCTCAGCAATAGACAGATCATCGAAGCAGAAAATCAACAAAAAAACAAGAGCTTTGAATGACACACTGGACCAGAAGGACCTCATAAATATATACAGAACATTCTACCCTAAAACTACAGAATATTCATTCTTCTCGAGCACACATGGAACTTTCTCCAGAATAGACCACACGTTGGGTCACAAATCAGGTATCAATCAATACCAAAAGATTGAGATTATTTCCTGCACATTCTCAGATCATAATGCTTTAAAACTGGAACTCAATCACAAGAAAAAATTTGGAAGAAATTCAAACACTTGGAAGCTAAAGACCACTCTGCTCAAAAATGTTTGGATCAACCAGGAAATCAAAGAAGAACTTAAACATTTCACAGAAACCAATTAGAATGAAAACACATTGGTCCAAAACCTATGGGATACTGCAAAGGTGGTCCTAAGGGGAAATATATAGCCATCCAAGCCTCACTCAAAAAAATAGAAAAATCCCAAATTCACCATCTAACTCTACACCTTAAAGAACTAGAGAAAAAGCAACAAACGATGCCTAAGCCATGCATTAGAAAAGAAACAATTAAGATTAGAGCAGAGATAAATGAATTAGAAACCACAACCACAGTAGATCAGATCAACGAAACTAGAAGCTGATTCTTTGAAAGAATTAATAAGATCGATAAACAACTAGCCAGACTTATCCGAAAGAAAAGAGAAAGGACCCAAATTAATAAAATTATGAATTAAAGGGGAGAGATCACGACTAACACCATGGAAATAGAAACAATTATTAGAAATTATTATCAACAACTATATGCCAATAAGCCGAGCAACCTGGATGAAATGGTTGCCTTCCTGGAAACCTATAAACTCCCAAGACTGAAACAGGAAGAAATTGACAATCTGAATAGGCCAATAACCAGTAACGAGATTAAAGCAGTGATCAAAAACCTCCCAAAAAAACAAGAGTCCAGGGCCTCATGGATTCCCTGGGGAATTCTACCAAACATTCAAAGAAGAAATAATACCTACTCTCCTGAAGCTGTTTCAAAAAATAGAAACAGAAGGAAAGCTTCCAGACTCATTCTATGAGGCCAGCATTACCTTAATCCCCAAACCAAGCAAAGACCCCATCAAAAAGGAGAATTTCAGAGCGATATCCCTGATGAATATGGATTCCAAAATCCTCAAGAAAATCCTAGCTAATAGGATCCAACAATACATTAAAAGGATCATCCACCACGACCAAGTGGGATTTATCCCCAGGATGCAAGGGTGGTTCAACATTTGCAAATCGATCAATGTGATAGAACACATTAATAAGAGGAGAGAGAAGAACCATATGGTCCTCTCAATTGATGCAGAAAAAGCATTTGACAAAATACAGCATCCTTTCTTGATTAAAACTCTTCAGAGTGTAGGGATAGAGGGAACATTCTTCAAGTTCATAAAATCCATCTGTGAAAAACCCACAGCAAATATCATCCTCAATGGGGAAAAGCTGAAAACCTTTCCCTTAAGATCAGGAACACGTCAAGGATGCCCACTCTCACCACTATTGTTCAACATAGTACTAGAAGTCCTAGCAACAGCAATCAGACAACAAAAAGAAATAAAAGGTATTCAAATTGGCAAAGAAGAAGTCAAACTCTCTCTTTTCGCAGATGACATGATATTTTATGTAGAAAACCCAAAAGACTCCACCCCCAAATTACTAGAACTCATACAGCAATTCAGTAACGTGGCAGGATACAAAATCAATGCACAGAAATCAGTTGCTTTCTTATACACTAACAATGCAACTGTAGAAAGAGAAATTAGAGAAACAATTCCATTTACAATAGCACCAAAAATCATAAGATACCTCAGAATAAACCTAACCAAAGAGGTAAAGGATCTATACTCTAGGAACTACAGAACATTCATGAAAGAAATTGAAAAAGACACAAAAAGATGAAAAAACTTTCCATGCTCATGGATCGAAAGAATAAACATCGTTAAAGTGTCTATGCTGCCCAGAGCAATCTATACCTTCAATGCCATCCTGGTCAAAATTCCAATGATATTTTTCAAAGTGCTGGAACAAACAATCCTGAAATTTGTATGGAATCAGAAAAGACCCTGAATCGCCAAGGAAAAGTTGAAAAAGCAAAACAAAGCTGGAGGCATCACGTTGCCAGATTTCAAGCTATATTACAAAGCAGTGATCACCAAGACAGCATGATGCTGGCACAAAAACAGACATATAGACTAATGGCACAGAATAGAGAGCCCAGATATGGACCCTCAACTCCATGGTCAAATAATCTACAAAGCAGGAAAAAATATGCAATGGAAAAAAGACAGTCTCTTCAATAAATGGTGCTGGGAAATTTGGACAGCCACATACAGAAGAATGAAACTCGACCATTCTCTAACACTATACACAAAGATAAACTCAAAATGGATGAAAGACCTCAATGTGAGACAGGAATCCGTCAAAATCCTGGAGAACATAGGCAGTAACCTCTTTGACATCGGCCACAGCAACTTCTTTCAAGATTCATCTCCAAAGGCTAGTGAAACAAAAGAAAAATTAACTTTTGGGACTTTATCAAGATAAAAATCTTCTGCACCGCAAAGGAAACAGTCAACAAAACAAAGAGGCAACCCACAGAATGGGAGAAGATATTTGCAAATGACACTATAGATAAAGGGCTGGTATCCAAGATCTATAAAGAACTTCTCAAACTCAACACCCAAAAAACAAATAATCAAGTCAAAAAATAGGCAGAAGACATGAACAGACACTTCTCCAAAGAAGACATACAAATGGCTAACAGACACATGAAAAAATGTTCATCATCATTAGCCATCAGGGAAATTCAAATCAAAACCACATTGAGATGCCACCTTACACCAGTTAGAATGGCAAAAATTGACAAGACAAGAAACAACAAATGTTGAAGAGCATGTGGAGAAAGGGGAACCCTCTTACACTGTTGGTGGGAATGCAAGTTGGTACAGCCACTTTGGAAAACAGTGTGGAGGTGCCTCAGAAAATTAAAAATAGAGCTACCCTATGACCCAGCAATTGCACTCCTGGGTATTTACCCCAAAGACGCAGATGTAGTGAAAAGAAGGGCCATATGCACCCCAACGTTCATAGCAGCAATGTCCGCAATAGCCAAACTGTGGAAAGAGCCGAGATGCCCTTCAACAGATGAGTGGGTAAAGAAGATGTGGTCCATATATACAATGGAATATTACTCAGCCATCAGAAAGGATGAATACCCAACTTTTATATAAACATGGATGGGACTGGAGGAGATTACGCTCAGTGAAATAAGTCAAGCAGAGAAAGTCAATTATCCTATGGTTTCACTTATTTGTGGAACATCAGGAATAGCAGGGAGGACATTAGGAGAAGGAAGGGAAAAATGAAGGGGGGAGAATCGGAGCGAGAGATGAACCATGAGAGTCTATGGACTCTGAGAAACAAACTGAGGGTTTTAGAGGGGAGGGGGGAGGGGGGATGGGTTAGCCTGGTGATGGGTATTAAGGAGGGTACCTACTGCATGGAGCACTGGGTGTTATACGAAAACAATGAATCATGGAACACTGCATCAAAAACTGGTGATGTATTGTATGGTAACTAACATAACATAATAAAATAAAATAAAAAATAAAAAACAGAACAGGCACTGGTAATCACATCATGTTTATGTAGAGGGGAGAGAAGGAAAAAGAACACCTAACAGTTATTTCACATATCCTACATCCCACGTGCTTTATATTTATTATTTAACCATCAAAAACACCCTCTAATAGAAGAATCCTTTCTCCCAACTTCTAGAGAATAGGAAACCAGCATTTAGTGAACTTAAGGGACTTGATCAAAGTCATATAATTGTATAGAATAGAGACAAAAGCAAGTTTGTCCTGGCTTGAGCATTCATGCCATTGAGTTGCTTATGACCGAAAATGCAATCCAAATGTAGAGCTTTCATGAAATGCCCTAAGAAGATAAACCAACCATAGATACGAAAGTGTTCCATAGCATAGTGTCAATCATCCATAAATATTGAGTAAAACTAATGCAAAGTCATACTCAAATGAGATTATTTTGAGTGCGTCCAGGAAAGTTTAGATTCACTGAGATTTGAGCCTGCTCATTTACAGATATGATTAATTTGTAAATGGCATCATTACAGTATGAATATTACAGTATGGAATACTATAATATTTTGCTGTGAAAGCTACTGTCATGCTCTTTTCTTAATGCATTTACTTCAAAAGATACTCTTCCAAGCTCATTGCCTTTAAGTCTAAATAATCCTAATTAAATATGATTCTTGACAGATTTATGCACAAAGCTGGTCCCTCTTGGATTCACTCACATATACATTCACCCAGTGCTTACTGAATACCTCCCAGGTTTTAGGATCAAGATGCTAAAGCTTGTTTTCCAGAAATTTACAGTCTTGTGGGAGAAAAACACAATCGTGAAATAGCAGAGCAAGTGCTATGATAGAGATTCTGTGCAAGGCATGGGATCAGGAAAGGGGCACATACGTCACTAGGGAGAGGCGTCATAGAAATGGTGACACCAAGCAAACAAGCCTCTGAAGGAGAAGGAGGAGACAGCGAGGTGGACAGGCTAAGTGGGGTGTCACGGGTCAAGACAAAAATGTGTTCAAAGGCTCAGGGAAGTGACAGAACGTGTGGGGTCTTATCTAGTTTATTGGAGAGTGGCAGGAGATCAAGCTGGACAAGTAAACAGGAGACAGACCAAGAGGGTGAGCTTCGAATGCCTTGGGGTCCACTAGACACGTTAAAATTTTCTTTCTTTTTTCTACATTTTAGAGATTACATATTTAAGCTTTGCTTTCTCTTTCAAAGCACTGTCTTGTTACTCACTTTATGACCATGTGGGCTCCTTCTGACATGGGTCATTACCAGGGAATCAGATCTTTACTTGCTCAATCCTCCGTCACATGGTTTTGCAAGAGAGGGTCTCCAGTCCCTCTCACAGAATAGACACAACAACGAAGGTTGGAGGCCCTACTTTTCTCCTAAATCCTTCATAATAAAGGCCTTTCATCAAATGCTAAAGAAATGCCAGCATTCAGAAAGTACTTGGTGACTTCTTGAGGGTAGCGAGATGCTATATGCAAAGTACCATGGCAGATGGCTAAGGGGCATCGAAAACAGCATCCTTCTTGAGAAACACTAGAAAACCAGGTCATCGCCACCTCACACAGTCCTGTCAGAAGCCAAGAATTAAGGCTGGACACATTGTCAGGGTCATTTCAGATCCTAGAATCCTGCTTCTCTGAGGATATTGTTAATAAAAATAGCACCTTTTTGTGAGACCTGCACAACTTTCAGAGCACGCTCACCTCTGACCTCCTTAGAGCAGCTGAGGGGTGAGGCAGAACTCGGAGGGCCAAGGGTGCTCCCACCCAGACCTCGTGGTAAGATGACATTTTAAATGGACATGGGAGATACCAAACAACACATGATCCATCTCTCTGTGTTTGATACCGAAGGATGGTTTCATAGAGAGCAGAGCTGGCCTCCACATTTCTATGCTTAAAATTTAAGAATATTCCAAGAATATCCTATTATTCTTGTGTAATCTATCATTTATAAAAACACTTAAAGCTATTTAGATTTTTAGCTTGTTTCTACCATGGAGAAAGGTGTTTTAAATTTTGCCATTTTCCCCAATATACCTTAAATTTTCCTTTTATTTGCACTAAACTTAGCTTTTTGTAAATGCAAGCAGTATTCCATAATTAATGTGATATCACTATTAACAAAGAGAATGTGTTTCAGAGACATACTCATTTGAGAGAAACATAATAATCAGAGATAGAAACTTGGAGGAACTTTCCAGAAAACAGTAGATAGAACGGGGAATTAGAAATCATACAATGTGTGTGAGCTAGGGGAAGAAAAGAGGGCAGGGCTTAGGTAAAGGTATCCTTTCCCAAAGTGAATTCTGTGGAACCAACTCTGCTACCTGTTTCTCAGAAGAAAATTGAGCTCTTATGATCAAATAAGTTGAATATATCACTTCTGAGGGTATACATACTAGCCTAATAAAGTCTCTGAGAAGTCCTGCAGTAGAGAAATTTGCAAAACTTTATTTAATTCAGAGTTTTGCTAAATTTTTTTTTAACACAGATACTTATTTTTCCCTTATATAGCTCTGCACTTGGGTTCCATAAAATATACTTTGAGAAATGCTGCTTTGAAGTTAAGGAAAATGAGAGAGGCTGACCTACATTTTTGGCAGAAAAGGAGACCTACCAACACTCTTATCAAATACAAAAAGGTATTTTGCAATGTCCTTCTCAGAAGGCCTTTTAAAAATAAGCACGGTGAGGTATTTGGGGAGAGGTGTACTGACTCCTGCAACTCACCTTGAAATGTATTAAAAACAAGCTGAAATGATGGATGGACAGAGGGATAGACAGTGACAAAGTACAAAGTAAGCATAATAAAATGTTAATTGTAGAATCTAGGTGGCAGGTACATTCATTAGTCAATGCAATTCTTTTTTTTTTTTTTTTTTACTTTTCTGCATGTTTGAAAAATTTTTAGGTAAAATGTTGAGAAGAAAAAGAATACATATGCAGTATGTATCAACACCTGCAAGAAGTATGGCTTAGAAGGAGGTAGAAAGATTTGTTGAGTTTTCAACTTTCCACTATAGTTCCCATCTATTGGCCACATACCAAGGACTATACAGGACGGTTTACATGCACATATTATCTCATTTAATATTCAAAGCAAATGAAAAGGAAGTTTGGGGATCTCCATTTTAATGATGACACAAGTAAGACCTCATGGGTAACTAAGACTCATGACAAAATTCAAGCCATGTTTTTCATGCCCCGTGTATGAGGTGCCCAAATTATCATTCCCTTTTCCTTCTTCCCATCTCCTGGTTCACTCAGGAAAACAGAGCAATGCTGGGGGGAATTTCCGCCTCCCTCCAGGCTCCTATCCCTCCCTACTCTTTAGCCTTATGCTATAGTTGAGTTATTTCATAGCTCAGTGGCAGGGAGAAGCAGAAAAGTAGAGGTGAACTCTCTACCCTAGAAAGAGTCAAGATTTCCTGCAAGGAGGGGGGCAAAAAACAGGAAGAAGAGGCAAAGATATGAGGCCATGGGGTACATGTGTGGATCGTGGTAGAGGACAAGGAGATGAGGGAGGAAGAGAAAAAGATTTCAGGGCAGTTTGGGGAGGTAGGTGAGAGCAAAAGAAATGAGAGGGAGGGATTTCAAAACATGCTGTGATGAGATTCTCTTTAATATTCTTTGAGAGGCATGGAATAGATTGTGGTTACTTTTATGTCTTTGTTTTCTAGATTGTATTTCTTTGTGATATTTCTTTAAAAAAAAAGATTTATTTATCTATTTGAGAGAGAGAGAGAGTATGAGTAAGAGGGGCAGAGGGAGAGAGAGAGAGAGAATCTCAAGAAGACTCCACACCCAGCACAGAGCCAGCACAGGGCTTGGTCTCATGACCCTGAGATTACAACCTGAGCTGAAATGAAGAGTCAGGGGCTTAACCAACTGCACCACCCAGGCACCCCACCTGTGATATTTCTTTTAAAAAATGTGTATAGGAAGATCGTTGTTGCTGTATCAACCTCAGAGGAGGCATACCGCACATTGACCTATTACATCAGCGATACGTGACTTCTTCATCACGGGGTGGGGAATCGCAGGAATCGATCCTGGGAGGGGTGAGTGTTGGCAAAGCACAGGCAAGAAGATGGGACAGACAGCCTCCTCTTCATATAATTTGTGGACTCAGGTAAGTTAGCTAACCACTCAGCGCCATCATTCCAGTCAAGTCGTCTTAACTGTGGAGATCTTTGGCTAATTTTTCCTGGTGTTCCTAGAGTCAACATAAATGTCAGCCTACTGAAGTGTTACTTGAAATAGGTAATTAAAACCTCTAGTACCGGGGAACAGAGGCCTGACTTTAGCCACCAAACAAGATTGGTCTTGGGCTTGCTTTCTGGATCCTTCAGCCCTGTAGCCCCCCAAAATTGAAAGACTCTTAGTCTTTAGCCCAGCCGTTGAAAGCCCATGATGTTAGGTCTTTATATTGAGCCAGGAATTTAAAACTGTATGCTTAATATTGTCCTTCCTTAAACTATCCACTTCCATCCGAAGCAACTGCTCACTCACATGGTCTTAGAATTTCTTAGTCCCGGGCGCCTGGGTGGCTCAGTCAGTTAAGCATCTGCCTTCGGCTCAGGTCATGATCCCGAGGTCCTGGAATCAAGTCCCCCATCAGGTTCCCTGCTTAGCAGGAAGTCTGCTTCTCTCTCTCTCTCTGCTGCTCTCTCTCCCTTTCTCTCTCTCTATCAAATAAATAAATAAAATCTTTTAAAAAAAAAAAGAATTTCTTAGTCCAGGTTCTATGGCACTACCAATGAGGTCCAACACCTCACCTTCACGGGTTACTTTATTACCATTGACCATGTGTGATAACTGGATGAATTGTTTTGCCACTGGTCCAGTCAGCGGAGTCCCAGCCCTGGAGCTGGATTTTCACTCTCCATGACCCTAACCAGGCCAAATAAGCAAACCTCATTTCATCCATTTCCAAGAGCCTACTGCTGCAACCATGCCACTTCTGGTCCTGATGAATGCAACATCAGAGTTCTTTACCACAAACAATTATACTGGATAATCTAAGTGGAAAACAAATTTATCAAAAGCATATTGGTTGATAGTGGGGAGGCTGTGCCTGCGTGGGCAGGAGGTACAATGGGAAATCTCTGTACCTTCTGCTCAATTTTCCTATGAACCTAAAACTACTCTAAAAAAGGTAGTCTAAAAAAAAAAAGCACTTTGGATAACAGAGGCTTTCTAGAGAAGTCAGGGAACCAGATTTGGAGGCTACACAAGAAAAATGCAAGCCTCAGTACTGGTCCCCAAGTTGCCATTGCCTCTGGATGGACACTGGATGCTGCTCCTAGAAACTCTACTACGCCACCTCCATAAGCCAGTCGTGGTTGTTGTTAGTGTCACTGTCTCTACTAATGGCCAGAGGGAGTTAAATATGGTCCCTGATTTTGAAGGCCATTAGCTTCCCATTCAAAGTCAGGGGACAGTTCTGAATGAGGGAACCTAAGTCATTTGTTGTCTTAGAATGGTTTCCCCAGAAGTAGACTCTGAGCTAAAGATTAGTATGCAAGTAATGTAATTAAGAAGAGCTTAATAATATATGTTCTAATATGAGAAAATACAGTATATGATATAATAATAAATAATCTCATACAGATTTAATTCTTGCATTTGGGAGTCCGTAGAGTGGAGTAGAAAACTGAAATTAGAACATCTTCAGTTTAGATGTGACACTAACTGGCTATATTTAAGTAGGGTAGCCAGAGAGAAAAAAAAGAAAGAAAGAAAGAAAAAAATGCAGACCACCAGTTAAAGTTGTATTTCAGATAAATAACAAGTTATTTCGTAGTGTTAAGTATATTCCAAATATTGCATGGGACATATATGTCCTAAAAGTTGTTCATCGTTTATTGGACATTTAAATTTAACAGGGCTTTCTGTAATTTGTTTGCTAAATCTGGCAACCCTGTATTTGAGTCACTTAACTTCTCTGATCTGATTTCCTGTCTGCGAAATGGTCTCCTCTCCCATTAGACCACAGGAGGCTCTCAGTGAACAGCTGTGACTTCAGATTTTCTAAGACAGTTTACTCCTAATGCAGCAGAATAGGAGACAAGGTATCTTGAAAATAAGAGGTAAGGTGTTTTTATATTTTCTTCCTTTTGTGAAACCTGATCCAGACAAATTGTTCCTTTTCAGAGGGAAGCCCGAAAGACGTGAGCCGCATTGTCTGCGTTACAGCTGACTGCTTCCCCAGCTGGTCAGCACACATTATTCCCGGGGCTCAGCCAGGCTCCCGGCTTGCAGCAAGCAGCTGATGGCAAGATTGGGCTGCTCGGTCCCTACATTCTTCCCAACAGCTCCTCTTCCCCTTGCCTCTTCTGTTCATGATGTTAAAGAAGAAGAAGAAGAAGTCACAACCTCCACTATTATTGAGCAGCTGTTTCTCTGGGACTAATCTCTCGCTATAGGGAAACCCACAAAAAGTGAGGCTGAGACGATGTTGCACATAATAACCACAGAACTCTGACTTTTTCAGTCAGAGAATAATTTGTTAGGCTTATTAGTTTTCAAATGTTTTGGTTCTATCATTTCTAGGGATCTTTGGAAGAAAGGGAGAGGCAATATTATGTGCTCGATCTGTGATCTTGAAATCCAACTCCTCACAGCGGAGCTTGTGAAATGCGTTCTGCAGACTCTCACTTAGTCATCCTGGTAACTGGAGGCAGGGCGCGGTACAGTGTGCACCTGCCCCCAAAGCAGCCTTGATTCGCTGCAGCCTGGAGCTGACCCGTCAAGGTCGAGTGGCTGCCTTTGGCAGAGCTGGGAGCAGAGCTGGGAGCAGAGCCTGCCTCTCCAGTCCTGTGAGTGGCCTTTCCCCACAGCTCGCTGCCGCCCCCAGGGA
The DNA here is from genome assembly GCF_037043125.1 of Eumetopias jubatus. Lineage (NCBI taxonomy): Eukaryota > Metazoa > Chordata > Mammalia > Carnivora > Otariidae > Eumetopias > Eumetopias jubatus. Next base: position 191,123,481 of record NW_028274808.1, on the reverse strand, counting down.
TACAAGACACCGAGGAAGTCTGTGTCTCCATGTTCTGATCTGTTCCGGTCTTGGTCTGGGTCTTCTCCCCAGGGCTCCTACGTGTTAGGGTGAGCGGCTGGGCTTGGTGTAAAAATATGGCTCAGATCTCCCAAGGAAGTTAAACTCAAGCTTTTGGAAGGAGCCTTGCACAGGCGTTAGTAACTTACTGTGGGTGTTGACTCCTAAATTCTATTTTCATCGGTCCATGTGTCAATGAATTATTGAGCCACGTCTCAATTTGGATCACCCAGAATCGACCCAAAGGCAAGGATATGCATGAAAAGGAGCGCTTGGCTCTCCTACTGAGGGGCGCACCATTGACTGACGGCCCCAGGCTCTGCCCTTCTGGATCCACCTCCTCGTCAGTGGGAGGCCACGCTTCTTGTGGGCTAGCGACTGAACACGGTGGGGTTCTACACCGTCCCTTTGCTGTGTGACACGGGATTCTTCAACTGACTGACTTTCGCTCAAGGACTTTCCATCTGCATGGTCAGAACCGTCTCAGAACTGCACTACAGGCCGGGAATCTTCCTAGCCAGACCTCCTTCCTCCCTCTTCCTCCCAGGGGCCGGGGGGCTCTGTATCTCCACCTGAAGATTCCCCCTGACTACTCTGATCCTCCTCTTTTTCCAGTACGGCATCTCCCCTCAGTAACGTGCTTGTTCCTTTGAACCCGTCTTCACATTTCCTCGGAGGAGGAGGAGGGCCTCAGCACGGAGGCCGTCCCAGGAAGCACGGAGACCGACCCGGGAGGAGAGTCAGGGAAGAGGGGAGGACATAGCGGGTGTTGACACAGCTACCACTGTGGGCAACCGAAGGAGGCTCGGCCCTGCCCAGAACCTTCCAGAAACCTGCGTGCAGCTCACTTCAGAATTAGATCTCCAAGGGGCAAGAAGCCTAGAATATGTATTCACAGCTCTCCCCTCCCTGAATGGGGGGGTCCCTAGAATATGTATTCACAGCTCTCCCCTCCCTGAATGGGGGGGTCCCTCCAGGGACATTAACTGTCTTGCAGTTAGTACTTCCAGATGCCTGCGTTGACTCTCAGGGGTGACTCTGGGACTGGGCCAAGCAATCCAGTTCCAGAGCCCAAGTTCTCAATCACTAAACTGTGCTCCTTACACTTGTTACATTTGAAAGCTTGAGTTTCCCATCCAAGTACTAACCAGGCCCGACCCTGCTTAGCTTCCGGAGATCATTGAAACCAACATGGTATCCATCAGTTACTTTTTTTCTCCGCCCATATTAGGAACAATTTGGCAATAAATCTCTTTCTTACTAAAATGTTCCATATTGGTAGGGTGGAAAATCTATCCAGCTAGCTGTTAGAAGGCCCAGCTACTTGCCAGCTGTGTGAGCTTAGGTGGAAGACTTAACCTCTCTGTGCTTCAATTTCTTTATTGATCAAAAGCAGATGGTAGTCACAGAATTACTTTGAGGACCTTTGGCATCCATGTATGTGAAGGAGCTTTATAAACTGTAAAGTGCTATCCAAATGGAATGGATTATGTTTCTTGAATAACCTCAGACTTTCTCACTACTTCCCTGCCCTGCTCTCTTTCTGAAACAAATGCATACATTGTCTTGTCTGGCCTTCCCCTGCCCCCACCCCTGCTGTGTTATAGGAGACCTCCTCTGATTACAAAACTGGTTTCACAATCTCTCCAGTACAGGATGTTTCGTTCTAGTCCAACATAGCTTAGATAACACAGCTTTAAGAGTTTGCAATTCATCCTTCATTGATCAATGTTCTTGACTGTTACACGCTTGCCTGAACCCTGTTGTAACGCCAGAGGCTTAAGAACAATGAATGGTTTCATGTCTCTCTCATGTCACTTAGGCAGCTATTTCTTAACCCCCTCTTCCTAAGGAGGTCCTTAAATTCTACTTCATCATTCCCCTCCTTGAGACTCTGCTGAAAGCGAAGACCTCTCTCCTTAGGAAAAAATAAAAGTGAAAACATATCAGCCTGTATACACACACACACACACAGACACACACACACACACACACACACACACACACACACATTAGGTACAATTTTGCAGGGATTTACAGCCGCCCTGAAACCCACAGACTGCAGCTCTGGGGTAAAATGTCTGGTGTCTTCTGTCAGCTGGATGGAGTTTTTTAAATATTGGTTATATGTGAAGTGTCTAACAATGATGCTCATCCACAGCAAGTGCTCAGTAAATATGGGAAGAAACACATTCTCCAGAAACAGTACAAAGACCCGGGAAATGTTCAGAAAGAGAGAGAGAGACAGAGGCTGGGCAGCTTAAAACAGAGATTTTACAAGAAGGAGGTTTGTTTTCGACACTGGAAGAGGTTGGTGTTGGTTCTCCCTCTGCTGGTCCGTGGTTAACACACACTCTTTGTTTTGATTCCAGTGCGTGTTGGTGTGGTCCTGGGAGAAGCTCACAGAGACAAAGGTGGGAGATGGGGAGTTAGGGGGCTCATGGGTTAGTTCTGAGACAGGGAACATACCCGAAAAGCTAAGGACAAGGCAGGCAATGTGTCTGTCCCTTTGCTTCTCTGCCTTTGCTTATAAGTAGTAACTTTGCATTTGCGGAGTAAATCCTTTCTGGGCATCTGCTATATGCAGAGGCATCATGATAGAACATGAAGAAGGCACAGCCATACCCACAAATGCTGGGTCTCATCATCAAAGGTTTGCCTTTACTTTCTGACTTACAGTTTCAGTTGAACTCAGAGGGCACAGGTTTACACTGCATGGGGGAATGGTGAAGAGCAAGGGCTTTGAGCTTCTGACTCAGCTCTGCCCTTACTAGTGGAATGATTGCTCCACTGGAGCTTGAGCAATCTGAGCCTCAGTCTGCTCAACTATAAAATGGGGCTTAATCGTAGTTCCTACCTCATAGCATTGTTATGAGGATTAAATAGTATGTTGGATGTGTAGTGGAAGGTCTAGCAATAAAAAAAACTTAATAAGTGGTAGCTATTAGCATTATTTTTATTCTAATATAGGAATAGAATTTTATAGCTTTGTAATAGAGCTTGAAGTGGAGGCAGAGGCTCATAGGGGAAGACAGGAAAAAATGAAACAAGAAGAAACCAGAGGGGGAGACAAACCATAAGAGACTCTTAATCTCAGGAAACAAACGGAGGGTTGCTGGAGTGGAGGGGGATGGGAGGGATGGGGTGGCTGGGTGATAGACGTTGGGGAGGGTATGTGCTATGGTGTGTGCTGTGAATTGTGTAAGACTGATGAATCACAGACCTGTACCCCTGAAACAAATAATACATTATATGTTAATTTTAAAAAAATAGTATTTTAGGGACTCCTGGGTGGCTCAGTCAGTTAAGCGTCTGACTCTTGATCTTGGCTCAGGTCATGATCTCAGGGTTGTGAGATCAAGCCCTCCATTGAGCTCTGTGCGGAGTGTGGAGCCTGCTTAAGATTCTCTCTCTCCCTCTCCCTCTGCACGCCCCCCTGCTTGTGCTCTCTCTCTTAAAAAAATAGTATTTTAAAAGTCTTTATTTTTTAAAAGATTTTATTTATTTATGAGAGAGAGAGCACAAGCAGGGGGAGCAGCAGGCAGAGGGAGAAGCAAGCTCCCTGCTGAGCAAGGAGCCCAATGCAGGACTCGATCCCTGGACCCTGGGATCATGACCTGAGCCAAAGGCAGATGTTTAACCAACTGAGCCACCCAGGCATCCCAGAAGTCTTCATTATTTTTATAATTCCACAATAATACTTGTTATGTGAGGTCAAACCACTTCAGTCAGTTTTGACCTACAAAGCTAGCAAATGTTCATATGGTTCAGCCTAACAGAAGAACTGGAAAACTCAGATTGAAAAACAGAAATTATTCATAGCACCACCATCCAGAGATACACACTTGGGTGTATCCTTCGGTCCTCTTGTACATATGTAAATAAATAATGCTGATTGCAAGTAGGGGTGCAATCCTGATCAGAGCAGGTTTTTTAAAAGCTCAATCTGACTAGTGAAGGGTCAAAGTGCCTCCAGGGGGCACCACAGTAATGGGCGGAGCGTGTAGGCAGTGGCCCGGGTGGTGGGGTGGGGGGGCACTGCTAACATCCACTCCACAGGAGGGAGGCTCCCGGCTGCTCTGTTTCTGTAGGAGTCTTCCAAAGCAGTGGCCAGGCTGTCCGCCTGACCCTCCACTTGTCCCCTCCCAAGGTCAGAGTGCTGACTCAGCAGGTACCCTTGGCCCTGGCCAGTGAGGGATGTGGCCTTGACAAGTGATTTCATCAGCTCCTTAAGATGAGATGAGTTGTTGCTTTGACTTTATAATTTCCCAACCACTTTGGCTAACCAGGGTTTCTGCTAGAGCACAACTACTTACTAGAGTAAAACTGTGGTAGACTTAAACCCACCATCTCCTTTTATTGTGCCAAGCTTTTTGCCAGTATCAACAACTCCTCACTATTTTTAGAATTGGGGACATAGCTGTCTGGCTGTGCACAGCGTGGCAGGGTTTAGCAAAGCATATCGAGAGTTCCTGAAGTGTACTGCTGCTCCTGCTCAGGGAGCAGAGGGAGTGGATCCAGAAGGGTCTGCTCTCTGTCTTCTGGCCCTGGGCTGATGAAACTCACACCCCTCCAATGTAGATGCAAGTTAACAACTGTGCTGTCATTTCCCATAGACGTTCGCTTGATTCCCACCGCCCCAAGCTGATGAGAGTGAGCACCCTGCACAAGAGCCCTGGATCACCACATCAAAAACTAATGATGTATTGTCTGGTGACTAACATAACATAATTTAAAAAAAAAAAAAAAAAGAGCCCTGAGCCCTAATTCTGATCCTGCTGCTCACTGAGACCATGACATGAAGCAAGTCATTCACCCTCCCTGGCCTGTGGTTTCCCAAAGGAAAAACGGAGGGCTTTCAGTTGGGTAATCTCTGAGTTTCCTTCTATTACAATTTTCAAGATCTCTCTATACCTAATGGGAATCCTTTCTCTTCCTGTTCAGTAAGTCTATGAACTAGGAAGTGATAAGGATCCAAAGGTCCAAGGAAGAATCAGAAACTATGGGAGTTTAATTTGTTCTTTAAGAACACTATTGAGAGAATGAAGTGGCAAGCAAGATTGCAATGCATATATCTGACAAAGGACATATACCCAACATATATAAAGAACTCCTACAAATCAATGAGCAAAAAGACAAACCAACAGAAAAAAAAAATTAACTAAAAGGGATTTACAAATAGTTGATACATTTATGGAAAGGTACTCAACTTTATTAGTCCTCAAGGAAATACAAATTAAAACCACAAAGAGATACTCCTACACATGCACCAGAATAGCTGACGTTAAAGACACCAGGGAAGCCAAGAGTTGAAGAGGTTGTGGAGCAACTGAGATTCTGTACACTACAGAGAGGAGTATAAAGTGGTACAACATTTTGGAAAATTATCTGGCATTATCTATGAAAGCTGAACATATATATAATTTATGACCCAGTAATTTCCTTCCTTAGGAGTAAACTCAACAGAATGCATATATGTTTCTCTCAAAAGACTTGTGCAAGAAAGCAGCACTTTCCAAAGGAGCCTAAAACTGGAAACCACCCAAATTTCCATCAAAAGAAAGAATGGGTAATGAAGAATGGATAAATAAATGTGGTATATTTATACAATGGAATTCTAAACTGCAGTGAGAATGAACACACTACTGCTAAACATAACTTGGATGAATTTCAAAATGTAATGTTGAGCAAAAGAAACCAAAAACAAAAGAATACACACTGTATTATTTCATTTACCTAAATAGGCAAAACTAACCTCTGCTACTAGAGTCAGGGTGGTGGTTTCCCTTGGGGGTAGGTAATGACTGGAAAGGGATACAAGGAGCTTCTGAGATGCTGGTAATGTTCTGTTTCTTAATCTGAGGATTAATTACAGAGATGTGGTCAGTTTATGAAAGTTCAGAGCGCTATGCACTTGCAATATATATCATTTTGTGGGTGTGTATGATACATTGACAAAAAGTTTTTAAATAAAAAAATAAGAGTTATACATTTCATTATATTTTTGGAACCTTTCCCTAACACCACCACCAGAGGCTTTTTTTAAAAACTATTCTAGTTTCTGTTGATCATCCTCTTTCCCAAACTTACTCGGTGCCATATAATTCAGCATTCAATAATGTGCTCTTTTTTTTCATGGTTCTCTGATTATTTCACTTGCTTTAATCTTGACCTGCCAACTGCATTATGAATTCTAGAACATGGAAGTTATGCTTTTGACTTTCGGACTCAGGCAGAAAGTAAAGAATATCAAACTTGCCAATCCATTTCTCAGATGCCATTATTAATGGGCCATGCCATACCACTGTCCTCAACCCTGGCTTTTTCTATACTTCTCCGGTGTTTGTAACCCTGTCAGTTTAGCCTACCCTGAACTTCCCATTTGTAATATGTGCATAATAACCTGCCCCTTTTTCTCTGGATCACTCTGGCTTCACTGCTTCAATTCTGCGCAAATTCAGCAGCTGATCCATGCTGGATATTGTGAGATGTCCCAGGCATGTTGAGATCATGAGACTGAGTCTCCAGCCCCAAGAGCTCCGTGGATGGCTAGGGAAGACAGACTCAGAAATGGAAAATGTCTTGATTCATAAAGAGGGCAGGTACCCAGCCTAGCCACAGGTGACTCAGAGAAGGCTTCTAGAGGAGGGAGTCATCTTAGAATTGAGTCCCGAAGAATGAGTAGAATGTGGCCAGGTGAAGAGGGTAGAAAGTCCTTTCAGGGAGAAGAAACAGTGAGTAAGATCACAGAATCATGAAACAGCAGAGTGTCTGTGTATATGAGTGTGCATGTGCATGCATATGTGTATGTGTATGTGAGGAGTTGGGGATGTGGGGTGGGGTTTTTACAGCCAGTTGTGAGTATCTCTGGATTCTAAATGGGGGGTCAGGGAAGGCAAAAAGTTAGCAGTGACAGGATATGAAGCTGAAGAGTTAGGTAGGAGCTGATTAAGGGGCTTTAAATGCTAAGCTGAAATGCTCTGGCCTCGTAATATACAACAGGGGTTAACACACTGTAGCTGGGCGCCAAATCTGACTTTCTGCTTATTTTTTAAATAAAATTTTATTGGAATACAACCACATCCATTCCTTTATGTATTGTCTTTGTGTGTGATGTAAGAGAAGGGTCAAGTTTCATTCTTCTGTATATAGCTGTCCAGTTTTCCCAGCACCGTTTATTGAAGAGACTGTCTTTTTTCCATTGGACATTCTTTCCCACTTTGTTGGAGATCAGTTGACCATAGAGATGAGCGTCCATATCTGGGCTCTCTCTTCTGTTCCATTGATCTATGTGTCTGCTACTGTCTATGGCCACTGTTGCACACCAATGGCAAAGCTGAACAGTTGCTACAGAGACCATACAGCTCAGGCCTTGATGACCCCCATGTAGAAGATGATGAGCCACGGAGGGGTTCTAAGCAGAGAGAGGGTGTGATAGGAAGGTCACCCCAACAGAGCCTTGGTCCATGCTGTGGAATGGAGACAACTTAATTTGCTTAAATGCTACAGAAGCATCATGGAAGACCTTCTTGAATCTGGTACTGTATTTCCTGAGCACAGGACTCTACTGAGGTCTTCTCCATACCTGTGACAAATGACAGACTCAAGGTACATGATCATGCATGCAATTCCATTGACATGGAATCCACCACGCTTGGGCTACTGGTACTTCACCAACATGTAGGTTTAGGTCAGGAAACTGAAAGCACTACACTTTTTTCCCCTTTTGAGTTCAGAAACCAATCATTGGAAAATCCTAGCAGTCAAACAGAAATGAAAATACTATCTTTATTGTTAGTACCCTTAAGTTAGACAGACTTATCACCTCACAGACCCTGGCTGGGCTGACCAACTTCAGGGCTCTCCCTATGAAGACTTGTTCCTGAATATTTGCTTCTGCAAAGAAGCAGTAACAGAGAAAGACAGAGAGAGACAGACTGTGCTCCTTCTCCAAGCACACCAATCAGATAAGTCACTTCTCCCTCCTTGGAGAGGGAATGCGGTGAGAGACTAGGAATGACACTCTAACAGAGCTCCCTCCATGTGGAAGCATGAAGGCAGAGGAAAGATGCTGTTCCATCACCAACACTCTGGTGTTATTTTTCCACTGAAGAACTATGTCTTTCAGTGATGTGCTGATGTTAGACTCTCATAGGATGATCTCTTCTGGGGCATTGGGTCAGACTATGCCCTGAGGTCCTTGCTGTCACTAGTCCTAGGAAGATGCAGATACTGACAAGAGAAACAGGGCCAGGCACAAGTCTCAGAGTAGGCGAGGATTGGTTTGGCCCATAGCCAAGTGCAAAGGTGCTGGAGTGTCTGTGGGGGTCAGGCCACCAGACATGAAAGGAAGTGACCTGAGAAGAGACGCTAGGGAAACACTGAGCCAGTTGGGAAGAGTTAGAAGTTATAACCTCTCCCCACCCTCCATGCACAGCCCTTCCACAGCCCTATCTCTGAAACTTCAGTGCAATCCTATTCCACCACCTAATCCTAGTGGTTTGTCCTGTGACTCAGGTGGAGTAGCAAAAGGAAGAATAATGCCAAAGTCCTCTGAGGCTACAATGGTGGAAAGAGTAATACCTACTAGCAACCACTGTTTCCAGAAGACAGGCCATCCCATTAGCCATTAGAAGCAAAGAAAGTAGCGTGGTGGGACAACAGGAAGCTGGGAGCAGAAGAACCCGGGACTCATGTCTCTGAGCATGCAAGTCTCCCTGTACCACTCAGATAGAGCCAGGGACACTTTGAGAAAAGCTGCCTCCCAGGAATCACATCAGTGGGACTCAAACCGTCAAAATGTGGGCATGAAGGTAAATGAGGTGTTATTTTGAAGTCACAGGCAACACATGCAAAACACTTAGCCCATTTGCCAGCTCATAATAAGCAATAACTTCTCAACAAACAGGTCCTCTTGTCATTTCTATTGTTGTGTTATCACTATCATTACATCTTGGCTTTCATTTCCCTGGGGTGACTGATGGATAGGTCACTGTGGCTTCAGAGCTAGTTGGGGATCCCCAGCCAGGCAGTGGACAAGGATTTGTGGAGAGGGAGCATTCCAGGTTGCGCTTTAAGGACAGTAGGGATTTGACTTTGTAGAGAAAAAGCAGGAGCTCTACAAAATGTGGGTCAAGGCCGCCAGAAGCCGGGCTGTCTGGGGGGAGGCTTGGCAATAGCCACTGCTTGCAAAGGCTCTGGGGACCTGGGATTCAGGAGAGGGGGAAAAGAAGCAGGAAGTTTATACAAGATGATTTTGTAGAAGATCAAACCTGACATATTTGTAGGACCTGTATAAAAAAATGCAAAACAACCATCTCTTTTAAGAACCACCTTTGAAATTGCAATAAATTCTCCCTGACAGAAATTCAGTCAAGTCCAGCATGTAATCTCCTGCTGTCAAGAAGAGTAATGCCAAGTGGTATATGTTCCTCTACTATGAAAAATCAATCAATCAATCAATCAATCAATCAATCAGAGGTTGCTGGCGTGGAAAGATGGAAGTTAATTTGCCAAAGCTGTTTTTCAAGGCTCTGCTTGTTCACTTTGTGGAATCTCCTTTTTATTAGCCTTGTGAAAAATGAATCCCTTTGGGGAGGCCCTTTTTGGCCTGTTCTTTTTAGCACCATATCTCCCACAAAGTAAGAGTGAGAGGATCTGGAATTACATACATTGGGGCTTCAACGCTCACTCCACCAGTTGTTATTAACTATATGGTCTTGAGCAAGCTGCTTTCCAAATCCAAGCCTCCATCACCTCACCTGGAAAGAGGAGTCAGAGTGGTACCCACTTTACAAGCCTTACTATGAGGAACAGGTGAAATAAGGCATGTTAAGTGTTTACACTACAAGTTGGCATTCAGTACCTGCTCAATAAATGTGAGCTACTATTGTCATCGTCATCACCATCATCATCTTCTTCTTCATTGTTGTTGTTATTCTCTGCCATCTCCAAGTGCATCACTTTTATCCCCAGTGTGTCTTCCTACTTCAATGTCAGCGCCTTAAGGAGCTAAAGTCATGTTTTGGGGTTCATCGTGGAGAGTTAATCTGAGATGGAAAAACCAAATGGGTTTTAATCAGCTTTTCCCCCTCTGCTATTTTATCCTGAGCACTTCTGCTGTGTGTGTGTGTGTGTGTGTGTGTGTGTGTGTGTGTGTGTGTGTGTGCTGTGCCCTCATTTTATTTTAAAAAGTCTATTCTAATCAACAAATATCCATGGAGAGCTACTATGGACAAAAATATCCCAAATATCTACCAATTTTTTTAGAGAAGGAGAGAGAGAGGGAGACAGGAGGGAAGGAGGGAGCGAGAGAATCTCAAGCAGGCTCTATGCCCAGTGCAGAGTCAGACGGAAGGCTCTGTCTCACAACACTGAGATCATGTCCTGAGCCAAAATCAAGAATCGGACTCTTAACCAACTGGGCCACCCAGATGTCCCCCAAATATCTACCAATTTTAAAGAGACAATAATCTTTCTAGTCTGCATATCTTCTTCCACCAGCTGCTCATTTATCTGGTCATCTTCACAGCCAAACTCCACACACACAAAAAATACCTTTCAGTTGCAGTCATCTCTTATCCCTGCTCCTTTTCTTTACCTTGTGATCAGGCTTGTTTTCCCACCATCACTGAAGCAAACGCTCATCAAACCCAGCAGTGACCTCTGTGTTGCCAAATTCACTGGCCATACCTCCCTCCAGTGGCACTTGACTTCACAGCAGCATTCAGTGGAGCTGACCCTGACTTGGCATAAAACACCGGTTTCTTCTGGGGTCCATGTGCTCCAGCTCTTCCTACCATAGATTTAGCTGTGTCTTTTCAGTGTTTCTTTGCTGATTTCTTCCCAGTCACTTGAAATGCTCCAGGGCATTTCCAAAGCCTCCTTCCCTTCTCTATCTATACTCTCCCTACATGAGCTCATCTGGTCCAATGGCTGTACAATTCTGAACTCCAAATTTCATCTAAATATTTAACTTCTCCTGATACACACATTAACTCCTATTAAATGTCATCTCTTCTTGGGTATATTTTGTTCTTTAGTATGCCAAAGGAGAAATTTAACCATGTCACACCCTTATTTAAAATCCACCAAAGGTCTTCAAGATTTGGCCCCACTTCACTCTCCAAGCCTCATCTCTCAACATATTCAGACCCTTCTTACCCCCAATACTCACCCTACGCCCTATGATCAATGGAGTACCTCCAAAAGATTGAGCTATTTTAAAACTTCCTGCACATTTTTCTCATGTGTTTCCCTTTTCATAGTACATGGTTTTTCCCCCTTCTTTATCAATATCCTACTGATTCATAAAGACACAACTTAGGCATTATTTGGCCATCTAGCCAGCCTCAAGTGCCCCTCCTTCAACTCCCATGGTATCTTGGTTACCTACCTATATTTTGGTTTCTTTTTACCTACCCATCTTACTCAGTTAAGGCTGATATAACTGATACCACAAACCAAGCACTTTAAACAACAGATATTTATTTGTCAGAGTTCTGGAGGCTGGAAGTTCAAGATCAAGCTGCCAGCAGATCCGGTGTCTGATGAGAACCCTCTTTCTGGTTAGCAGTCTGCCATGATCTTGTTGGGTCCTCACATGGCTGAGAGAGAGAAGAGAAGCAAGCTCTTTCATATTTCTTCTTATAAGGGCACTAATCCCATCAGGAAGAGCTCCACCATCATGACCTAATTATATCCCAAAGGTTCCATCTCCCAATATCATCACATTGGGAATTAGGGCTTCAACATATGAATGGGAGGGAGGAGGACACAAACATTCAGTCCGTAGTACGATCTGTTTCCCTTTCCAGGATGTAGCATCTCAAGAGTAAGATCTGTGTCCTTCAAGCACATAGTCCCACCACCTGGCATAGTGTCTTCAAACAACAGCATCTGTACCAGCCACAACACTTAGCATTGACTGAGAGCTTAAAATGTATCAGGCATTGAACTAAGTGTTAAGAGGAATGCTACTGTTAGGGAGACAGTTTCTTCCTCATTCTTGGGTTCCTTCCCTATGGATAGTGCTTCTATCCTTCCCTCCCCAGGGAAAACAGAATGATTTTTCTGATCGGAGAGTTTAGAAGGAAAATTTGGGCATGTGTAGTTTAGCTCCATCTTTTTTGGTTTCTTGTAGGAGAGCTTTTGCAATGAGTTGCAATGAGCATTTATTTGCCTCTCCATGCCAAAACTGCCCTGTAACTGAAGGGATCAGTCTTCCTTATCTTGGAGGGTCGTTCTATGAACCCTATTTTTTCTTGATTTTCCAATATCATCTTTGTCAGTTTTTTTAAGTCATATATTGGCCTCTGTCTAATGACTCATAATGATTTCTCATTTGGTTCAGAGCCCAGCTAGGGGACATGGAGGCTATTTACTGGGGACTCACTCAAAGAATCCAACAGTTACGAAGTCTTCAATACTATTATGCCAAAAATAGGTTCTCAATAAACGTTGGTTGAACTCAAAGAAAATGAAGTCTAATATATGGATGAGTCAAGACAGGGTAGGTTATGCTTTGGCAACAAATTAACTATGAAGTCATACACACACTAGTTCATTTCTTGCTCATGGCACATGTCTGATACAGCTTGGTGAGAGACTTTTCCCCAGAGACTTTCAAGAACCCAATCTTATGGAATCACCATCGTGTTATGATTATGTCATCTTAGCATGTGACTTCAGGGCCTCTCGGCAACAACAACAACAAAAAGGAGTGTTTGGATACTGCTTCTACCTGGAAGTGACATTTTCATTCACAACCAAGTCATATGGCTGTGTTCCAACTACAAGGAAGACTGGCAAGTGTAGCAGAGCACACGGGATATGCAACAAGCCTGATTGTGCCACAGGGCACTTGACTGTCATGGAGCACAGTGTTTGGAGAGATGGAACTCTCGAATGGACTTGACGGTGAATAGAACTGCACATTGTGTGCAATGAGGCTGACAGGCAGATCAGAAATGATGCACAGTAACGGCCAGGCAGGTGGAACTGGAGGCTCCCTGACTCGCTTCTCAAACTAAAAGCTCGGCTTCCTTATATTTATAAAATGAAGAAAATATTTCCTGCTTCATAGGGTGTTATGAAGATTAAACCAGATAAAATAAAGAGTGCCAAGCACAGTGCCCCCAAATTACTCCTCAGAACAAAGGAAGCCCTATTTTCAAGGGCTTACAAGATCTCTCATATTACAGGAGTCCTTCTCATTCTTTTATTTGGAACAAAGCAGAACTATTTGTCAAGATACATTAGCCTGCCATGTACTCAATTAATGCTGATTTTCAAAGTGATGGAAATCACCTGACAGCACTGGATTTTTAAAAGGACGAAAAGGAATTTGACAGACTTAGTCATTATTTCCGGGGAGGAGGTATGATTTTCCAGATGGAAGCACAAGTTAAGCAACCGTATTAAAGATGACTTTAAAAACACATGTGAATAAAAAGAAAGACCAATGCATGCTATAACATGGATGAATCTTGAAGACATTATCTAAGTGAATGAAGCTAGTCACAAAGAAACATATTGTATAACTACATGTATATGAAATGTCCAAAATATGCGAATCCAGAGGGAGAAAGCAGACTGTTGTTTGTCTAGGGCTAGGGCCTTGGGGAGGATGGCTCCTGGGTATGGAGCTTCCTTTTGGGGTGAGGAAATGTGCTAACAAATGTGCTACAGTTGATTGTGGTCACGGTTTCACAACCCTGTGAATATACTAAAACCATTGAATGGTGAACTTTAAATGGATGAATTCTATAGCATGCAAACTGTATCTCAATAAAGTTGTTATAAAGAAAACTTTGTAAGTTGTTACCATGTAAATATTATGCATGACGAATGAAAGGAAACCTGTGCAAATGGGTATTGTTTGCTTGGAACAAAATTTACAATGACAGCATCATGGATCCAAAAAGCTTTGAGTCCCCAATAACTGAGATGGGAATGGGGTCAAAGTGTTCTGGACATCTTTCTTATATGACTCCCAAAGTGGATTTAGACATGACCAAAAATCAACCTCAAAGAAGCGTGTGGAGGGTTGAATAGAGTTGTTTCATGAAATGTGATAGAAGAAAAAAATCGTAACCAATATATCATTTTATATGATATTGTTTATATTATCTAATATTATGTATATATGAGTAATATATGTGTATGTGTGTGTATATATATATATAGTGACTAAATTAATAATGTTGTAAGTAGACATTTGGCCATGTCATCAACATCCTTAACATTTATTTAATCAGATTGGCCACATAGTTGAGGGGATCTCCGTATTAGAAAAATGGAGTTTCAAGCAAGGATCCTGAAGTTCCATAGAATGAGGGAGCGCCCTTACTGCATTGGAGAATCTTGCCAGTTTTATTGGCTGCACCATTCTCCACATCATGAGATTCAGGCACACCCAGGTTCAAGCCTGACTTGAAGGTGCAGACTGCCTAGACCAGTGAATGACATAAGTAGACACTATTAAAGCCAGTTGCGAAGAGTATTACACATATGAATATTTCTCCTAAGGTATTCAACCACTCAGTGTTGGAATTGTTCAAATGAGGACTGGATGATCAAACATCTGCCAATAATTCTGTCTGTAGGCCTATGTTCTTAAATTGCAGATTGCAACATCTTAGTGAGACATGAAATCAATTTAGTGGGTACCCAACCAGCACTGACATATTTTGTGTCATATATTTTATATCATCTATAACTGATCAGAATACAATAGAAGAAATCATAATCTAAGTGAACCGTTGATATATACTACATATGATAGGGTATCATTTCTTGAAAACTTTTCAGAAATGTATGTGGGCCCATGTGCACGTGCTTGGTTGCCGTGTAAGATTCATTTCTTATATGATTTGCAGCTTAAAAATCTCTGAAACACACTATGATAGAAGAAATTCCTGCACTGGGTGGTAAGCTGGATATGATAGCCCCTAAGTTTCCATCTAACTCTTGATGGATTATGCCAGAACCCTCAGCACCAAAGAAGAAAAAATGTCAGGCTCTTCCAGGACCGAGGAGATAGTGGGACACCCCGCATTGCCAAAACACACATGGCAGAAACAAGCCCCCCAACCATGTAGTAATTACAAACACATTGTATGACAGTGTTCATCAGCTCCAGCGAGAAGTCACCGGAGAAGCAAAATCCAGAAACTCTTCCATTGTTGTAACAGGAAAATATTTCAGTGGTGTAAGTCACAAAATGAATGAATCCAAATGGCAAGGTTATTTAAATTTCTAGACAGAGGAGGCTTGTAATCAATAAATTTCTTACCCTTGGTTCCTGCTAGCGGCCCTCATTTGTGTTAATAAAATTCTCAGTAGTAGGTCCCTTACCACTGATCCTATTTTCAATAATGCGTTGGTGCCAACTCTGTAACTATAGTGCAGCATTACAATTGAAGACATGAGGACAATCTGACCACAGAACACTGGAACACCTCTTAAAAATTCCAAAACAAGTTTTAAAAAATGAATTAGGGTTCTTTCCTCTTAAATGATGGAGTGTCACCACTTGGCAAGACGCTCTGTGAGCATATGTTATTATAAACATATTTAACTTTTTTGGAGTAAAGCAACTGAAGCTGGAACAATCTGGTGAAATCATTAACTCTGCAAATGTTCAGCTCACAAAAGCAATAGTCCAATTTCAAAATAAGTTAATATTTGCTGAGCACAAACTATGTAACAGGCATTCGCGGTAAGTGCTATAGGTTGACTGAGAAATCCATCTGACATAGTTTCTGCTATGTGAGTCTCAAGGACATACAATTTAATACATGGAAATGGGATCTACCCAAATAACAAGAACAGAGGGAGGCCACGGTAAGTATTAATCTTTTCTGGGTCAAAAAGCTTTTCAGATGCAATGAAAGCCACAGACTCTCTCACCAGAAAAATGCACATATGTGCACATGCACACATATACACATGCTGATGTGTTTGCTTGCAATTTGCTTCTATGTGTGGATTGGGGGTTTTGAATACTTCATTTAAGAGAAGTTCAGTGAAAATCCTATGGAAGAGTAAAGAATAAATTCACAACAGCAGCTCTCTTATCTGACCTCCTCTTCACCAATTTACTGGCTTAACTGGTGTCCTTTACTTCTTTTTTATTTTTTTAAAGATTTTATTTATTTATTTGACAGAGAGAGAGAGAGAGCACAAGTAGAGGGAGCCACTAGCAGAGGGAGAAGCAGGCTCCCTGCTGTGCAGAGAACCTGATGTGGGGCTCGACCCCAGGACCTTGGGATCATGACCTAAGCCAAACGCAAATGCTTAACCTACTGAGCCACCCAGGTGTCCCTATTTCCTTTTAAAAGACACTAACTAATGCTGAGGTATGCTAAATATTCTCCCTCCATATAGGCTACTCTCCATATGTATTTCTGTTCCTGTCATTCAGGGCTACAAAGGGTGGGTGGTGTTTGCTCCTGTCTTAGCTCAGACTGTCATAACAAAATACCACAGACTGAGTGATTAAACAAGAGACATTTATTTTCTCACAGTTCTGGAGGTTCAAAGTCCAACATTAAAGTCCTCAACCATTCAGTTTCTGGCTTGTAGGCAGCCGCCATCTTGCCCTGTATCCATGTGACCTTGTCTTTGTGAGCATGTGGACAGCAAGATGGAGAGCTCTGTGATGTGTCTTCTTGTAGGACACTAGTCCTATCAGATCAAGTCCCCACCTTTATGACCTCATTTAACTTTACTTCCTTAGAGGACCACCTTCAAATAAAGTAATTCTGGGGGGTCAGGGCCTCCACATATGAATTTGGGGGTGAGGGGACCCAAACATTCAGTCCATAACAGCTCCCAAACCTGATTTACACTAGAAAGTATATAATTTGCTTAATAGAATGTAAATCAAGGTAAAACAAGTACCAGCTCTATAATAGGCAGAACGATAGCTCCCAAAAATGTGCTCACCCTAATCCCCACAACCTATGAAAATGTTAGGTTACATGACAAGAGAGAATTAAATTTGTGGATGGAATTGAGTTGCTAATCAACTGGCTGTAAAATACAGAGATTATCCTGCATTGTCCTGTGGATGTGATGTAATGACAGGAGTCCTTAAAAGGCTGTCAGAAATTAGAGATCCAGAGAAAGGGTGGCATGAGAAAGAATTGACCTGACTTCCCCTTAAAGATGGAGGACAGGGGCCATAAACCGAGGAAGCTGACAGCAAAGAAATATATTCTCCCCTAGACCCTCCAGAAAGTAATGCAGCCCTGCCTTGATTTTACCCGAGTGAGAGCAGTGTAGGACTCCCGACCTACAGAACTACAGCGTAATAAATTTGTGTTATTTTAAACCATTAACTTTGTGGTAATTTGTTATACCAACAATAGAAAATAGAAAAAATGGAAAATAGAAACAAGCCCCAAGATTTTTTTTTTTATCATAAGAACTGGGGTATGGGGCGCCTGGGTGGCTCAGTCATTAAACGTCTGCCTTCCACTCAGGTCATGATTCTAGGGTCCTGGGATCGAGCCCTGCATTGGGCTCCCTGCTCAGTGGGAAACCTGTTTCTCCCTCTCCCACTCCCCCTGCTTGTGTTCCTGCTCTCTCTGTGTCTCTCTCTGTCAAATAAATAAATAAAAGTCTTTAAAAAAAAAAAAAGAACTGGGGTAATGCTTTGGGAAGACTTGATAGCACTTGCTGACATACCAGGCACAAGATGGACCCATTTGAAAACATTGGTGAAAAGAAAAGAAGGTAGGAGCAATATTTGGTGACCGGATGGCTGCATACATTTAAAAACTATGGGAAGACACTTAGCCAAAGATTCAAGAAACATGCTAACTCCCAATCCTAATATAATAAAAATTGATGAAAACTACATAAAAAGAGAAGATATCAAAAAATGGATTTAAAATATGTATTGTTTTCAGCTGACTCTCACCAGAAACAATAGAAGCCAAAAGATAGTAGTGTAATGTCTTCAAAGTGCTAGAGAAAACTTGTACTCCTATACCCAGGGAAAGTATCCTTCAAAAACAAAGATGAAGTAAAAGCACAGACAACAATGGAGGGAAGTTGTCACCAACAGACAGAAACAAAACAAAACAAAAAAAGCAAACAAGAAAAGAGAAAGAAAATGGTCCTATCTAGATAGTAGCTCAAAAATATATGGGAGGAAAAATAATTAGCATGTACAAACCTAAATGAATATTGACTACATTAAATAAAAATGTTTATGTGGTTTGAGCTATAGAGAAAATTTAAATAACCAATAACAGATGCACCAGGAAAAGGTAAACACAGTTAAAGGGCTCCATCATCCTTGCACGTACTGGGACATGATAAAAGCAATTATTCCTATTGGGCTTCAGTAGATGATGAAAACATATCACAGAGCTTAGAGTGACCAATAAAACAATACATCAGTAGTTTATTGCATTTTTTAGCAAGATGAATTATTTATGGTTTATATAACAATTATAATATGTAAATTATAATACAGTAAGTAAATTAGAATAACATGCTGATAGAAGGGAACATTAGGATTTTTTTAAGTCAATAAAAAAGAAAAAATGTGGTGAAA
This sequence comes from Eumetopias jubatus, assembly GCF_037043125.1. Taxonomy (NCBI): domain Eukaryota; kingdom Metazoa; phylum Chordata; class Mammalia; order Carnivora; family Otariidae; genus Eumetopias; species Eumetopias jubatus. The sequence continues at coordinate 191,104,871 of NW_028274808.1, read as the reverse complement.
AAAGTATTTAGAAAGAAAGGATTGGTTCCAAAGAGGCAAGAAAGAACATTTCTATGGTGAGCGCTGTGAATTGTGTAAGACTAATGAATCACAGACCTGTACCTCTGAAACAAATAATACATTATATGTTAAAAAGAAGAAGAAGAAGAAGAAGAAGAAGAAGAAGAAGAAGAAGAAGAAGAAGAAGAAGAAGAAGAAGCAGGAAGGGAAGAATGAAGGGGGGAAATCGGAGGGGGAGACAAACCATGAGAGACTATGGACTCTGAGAAACAAACTGAGCGTTCTAGAGGGGAGGGGGATGGGGGAATGGGTTAGCCTGGTGATGGGTATTAAGGAGGGTACGTACTGCATGGAGCACTGGGTGTTATCTGCAAACAATGAATCATGGATCACTACATCAAAAACTAATGATGTAATGTATGGTGATTAACATAACAATAAAATAAAATTTAAAAAAAAGAAAGAAAGAACATTACAGAGTGATGGGAATACTCTGTGTCTGGAACAGAGTAGTTCTTACTTAGCTATACACATTTGTCAAAACTCATTCAACTATACACTTATAAAGAGTGAGTTTTTATTGTATGAAATTACACCTCAGTAAATTGGATTTAAAAAAAAATAGCTGTTATGATCCAGTGGACTTTAAGGCAAGAAATGTTCCTAAAACAGAAACGGGTTATTTCATGAGATAAAAGTTTTATTTCACCAGGAAGATGTAGTATTTGTAAGCAACATGTAGCTAACAATATGGCCTCAAGACTTCTAAAGCAGTAATAATGAAAAGAGCTATACAGAATAATATGCAAGCCCACCATCAAAAAGGTAGACATTAATACAACTCTCTCAGTAATTGATAGAACAAGTAGGCAGAAACAGTACAAATATAAAAGATTTGACATCGTGGTGAACACATTCAGCCTAATTTTCTTACATAGAACACTGCTTCTAACAACTGGAAGTGTATACATGTGGAGTATTTACTAATATTTTAAAAGAAGGCAAGTCTAAAAAATTTTCAAAGATTGAAATCATACAAAATATATTCTGACCTAGCAGAATTAAGTTGGTAATTTACAGTGAAAAGATAGCTGGAAATCAACCTTATATTTGGAAATTTAAAAATGTTCTTCTGAACAACTCATAAGTAAAAGAAGAAATCAAAATAAAAATTTTAAATATCTTCAAGGGAATGATAATAAAAATATAATATATTGACATTTCTAGAATGGAGAGAAGTTGTGATTAGAAGGTAATTTTTGGTCTATTAGAAAAAGATAACAGGTTTAAAAATCAGTGATCTCAGCATCAACCTCAAGAAGTTCTTTTTTTAAAAAGTCAATTAAATCCAAAGAAGAGAATAGCAAAGATAAGAGCAGAAATCAATCAAATAGAAAACAAGCATACAACGGAAAGAATCAACAATGTCCTAAGACTAACGCAACTGATAAACCCCTGGCAAGAATGGTCAGACAAAAAAAGAGAAGGTTAAATAAGCAGCAAAGTAAATGAAAAGGGGACAAAAATAGAAAATTTTGGGAAAAAAAAGGTAACATCACTGTTTACCTGGGGTTGAAGATATGAGATGCTACTGCCCAGCAAGGGGCTCAGGGAAAGTTTCCACATCTTGTTTGTTGTCATACTCTCCTGGGTCCACTCATTTGTCAAAGTTCATTGAATTACACACTTAAAAGTCATTCACCCTATAGTCTATGATTTACACCCGATAATGTCTACTTTAAGGAAAAAGAGTAACTGTTAGAAAGGAAGGGGAGACCTGCCGTTATTCAAAGATCCGATTGCAAATGTAGAGAAACCAGAGGAACTACACATAGGCTGTGGAATTCATAAATTTATACAGCAAGATTGCTGGATTCATGGTCAACGTAACAAAATCGGTCACATTTCTAATTACCAACAACAATCAGAAAATGAAATGCAAGAGAAGATACTGTTTACATAACATTACTGCATATTCCATGGCATCACTGTCAATGAAATTTACACAGTCACTGTAAAATATCTATTGAATACTGATATTAGTTTCTAAGTAGAATTATGATGGATTGTTGTAATCATGGGCAGGAACTGTGTTGAGCTGGGAAAGGCCCCACATCCAGGAACTGGAAGTAAGAGGAGGATGATTAAAACAGATCAATAAGTGACGATATAAGTGGGTTATTTAGAGACATAGAGATAGATACAGAATAGTGACTTTATTCTTGAACTATGGGCATGCATAGTTTTGACAAAAATAAAATAGCTTTCAGGGCGCCTGGGTGGCTCAGTTGGTTAAGCGACTGCCTTCGGCTCAGGTCATGATCCTGGAGTCCCGGGATCGAGTCCCGCATCGGGCTCCCTGCTCAGCAGGGAGTCTGCTTCTCCCTCTGACCCTCTTCCCTCTTGTGCCATCTATCTCTCATTCTCTCTCTCTCAAATAAATAAATAAAATCTTAAAAAAATAAAATAAATAAAATAAAATAAAATAAAATAAAATAGCTTTCAAATGAGAACGTGCACTTTGGAATCAGACAGCCCTGAGTCTACAATCTGTCTTCTGCATTTCTAGCCATGTAACCTTGGAATCATATAACCTCCCCAAGGCTTCGATTTTTTCATCTGTAAAATGAGAATAATAATATCTACTTCATAGGGTTGTCATGGAGATTAAAGCAGGTAAAAGTACACTCATGGGCAACAAAATGCTTAAAACCAAAACTGATTGCCGCCCCCTCCAAAAAATTTGGTCACGGCCAATTCTTCTTCCAAGAGGCAGACAGGGAAAAGTGAGGACATGGAGGAACACAGCTTAGGTCCGCGGCAGGAAACGTCTCTATCCAGGACAGCTCCTGCTAGAGAGGGGCAGAACTCCCTGTGTACAGAATGGGATGTGAGCCTTTTCATTTGAATCCCCAAAGACAGCCTGTCTCTGCTGACATTTGGGTCCAAAACAAGAGCTGAGCCAGAAAAAATTACACGGAATTTTCTTCAAACATCATGTTTGAAGAATCTCCAAAAGCCTGCCATTTTTCTCTGTTTTCTGAGCCCACCTGGTGAGAGCTGGGGTGGCTTGGGTCCAAGTTCCGTCAAGTGGCTCACTGATGGGATGTGAGCCTCCAGTCAGAACAATATCTCCAGAAATAAACTAAGAGGAGGAAAGGTCAATTTTCTTGGAGGGAACTGAGGGTCAAAGTCAAGAAAGCTGGGTTTAAAAAGGAAATTCAACCCGAGGGCAAGAAACACAGGCTCCAGGCTGGAGTCGGGAGCTATGTTATCTCCATCACCCACCGTTGTTTCCTGCTTCTATAGATCCGTTCCTCAGCCTGGTATTCCTTCTTTCTCCAAAACCCATCTTACAATTTGATTGGTTCTGCTGTTTCTTTTCTTTTTTTAATTTTTTTATTTTGAGAGAGAGAGAGCATGCAAAGGAAGGAAAGAGGGGGAAAGAGAATCTTAAGCAGTCTCCATGCTCAGTGTGAAGCCCTACATGGGGCTCAGCCTCATGACCCTGAGATCATGACCTGAGCCGAAATCGAGAACTGGAGGCTTAACTGACTGAGCTACCCAGGCACCCATTTCTGCTGTTTTTTTAAATGACTTTGTATCCATTGGCTTAACATTTGCATGCCACATTTTTCCAGTTGCATACTAATGTGATATTTGTCAGGGAAGTTGAAATGAACAGAAAATATTCTTTGTGACCAGTCTAATATACTCTTCCAGATTATCTCTACCTTTTCATTGTCTTTAAACTACTTTAAACTTTACTTTACTACTCTGTGAATCACAGAAAATTGATACTGCAAATTAGTCTTATCCAGAGGAATGCAAATGAATCATGTCCAGTGGAATGCAATTGATTATTGCCCTGTGGATCATAACCAGTTTTCATCTGTCAAGAAAATTTATTTCAGCAGCTCTGACTGCCTCACAATAGACAGTTCAGAATGTTTATTGGTTGAATGAATGACATTGAAGCTTAAAACATAAGCCATAAGAACTCACCAATTAAAGTTTATAACTCTTACAGGTAAGATGGGATTGGTAGAGTTCCATGCATCCTTCAGCTGCTAAGGAACACTGTCCACAATGCCTCCAGGTCCTTCTACCTCCTCCATCAACCGCCCACTACTGCTGTCTGCTCTGAGTCTGCCATGAGAACACTCTCTCTTACTGCTTCTTTTTCTCCAGTCTTTGAGAGACCTTGCCTCGATGAGATCTTTGATCCCCCGTGTTGATCAAAGGCAGCAGGCAATCTGGAAGGAAAGCCGCAGAGTTACAAGAGGGATATCTCTCTGTAAGATACTACACAACAATTACAGAGAGAGATTCAGAGACAGAGATAGGGAGGAGGCAGACTGATGTAGAGCTTATCCAAGATGTGCAAAGTTTAAAAAAAAATCAATTGCAGGAGCGCCTGGGTGACCAGTTGGTTAAGAGTCTGCCTTTGGACAAACTGAGGGTTGCTGGAGTGGTGGGGGGTGGGAGGGATGGGGTGGCTGGGTGATAGACATTGGGGAGGGTATGTGCTATGGTGAGCGCTGTGAATGGTGTAAGACTGATGAATCACAGACCTGTAACTCTGAAACAAATACATTATATGTTAAAAAAAGAAGAAGAAGAAGATAGCAGGAAGGGAAGAATGAAGAGCAGGGAAATCAGAGGGGGAGACGAACCACGAGAGTCTATGAACTCTGAGAAACAAACTGAGCATTCTAGAGGGGAGGGGGGTGGGGGATGGGTTAGCCTGGTGATGGGTATTAAGGAGGGCACGTACTGCATGGAGCACTGGGTGTTATACGCAAACAATGAATTATGGAACACTACATCAAAAACTAATGATGTAATGTATGGTGATTAACATAACATAATTAAAAAAAAAAGAGAAGAGTCTGCCTTCAGCTCAGGTCATGATCCTGGGGTTCTGGGATCAAGCCCCACGTTGGGCTCCCTGCTTATTGGGGAGTCTGCTTCTCTCTCTCTCCCTCTGCCCCTCCCCTCCCCTCATGCTCTCTCTCTCTCTCTCTTGCTTTCTATCTCAAATAAATAAATAAAATCTTTAAAAAATCAGTTGCAGAACAACATGTTAGTACCATCTATTTTCACTAAAACAAACACAGCCACACACACACACACACACACACACACACACACACACACACACACACCGGTATATTCATTAAATAAAATGAGCATAATATGCAGAACCTCTGAGAAAAGGTTGGGATTACGGAAAATGTTTTCTTTATAGGCCATGTGTTTCTGTAATGTTTCAATTGTATTTACAATAATCACATATTACAGTTGTAGTAATAAAAATAAGAACAATATAAGATATAAAAGAAAAGAAGAAAGCAGCTGATTCTGCAAATAGGAGCCCCCCAGATGCAGACCCAGGGCAGTTTTCCTGAGTATATGATGTAGCAAATATTAGCCTTTATTGTAGATTATTATTCTCAATCAGAACCAAGTGTGAACAGAAATGGGGTCAGCATGTTACCTTCAAACACAAAACACAACAAAATTTTCCTCATAATGGCTTTCATAGTACTTTCCAATAGAAATACACCTGGAGAAAAATGGACAAAGTCCATCAATCAGAAGTTTTCACTATTTGATGGATTGTTCATAGCTTAGAGGGAGCATAACACCGGGAATAATGCATCAGATAAAGTCTTCTTAATCACTTATGAATCGAATATTTTATAATTTTATATAAATATTAATGATTAATGAGCTTGCTTTTCAAACTTTTTGTTAAGCATCTAATGGGTGCCTGGCATTCTATTTTCTTTCACATGCCCACTTAATCAAGTGTTGATTAATCTTATTTAATAGATATTCTTTCCTCTTTCACTAGATGAGAAAACGGAGGTTCAGAGTGGTTAGGAAACTTGCCAAAAGACCAGTGGCAGAGGTGACCTTATTACCAGCCACAGTGATGTCAGGTAAAATGGGAAACGTGTGTATAAGTGAAATAGAATGTTCCAGCCAGAAGAACCACAGTGATAATCAAACACAAGTCTCTCTTTGCATGGAGGACTCACCTTGGACAATTGGCCCAGAGTTTCCAGGCAGTTTGGATCTGACACTTCCCTACACTTTTTGGGAATAGGGTTTACAAACAAAATTCAGAGGGTCCCTGACGTCCATGCATGGACTCCCTAGGAAACATTCCTGGAGTTCTGGGCCTGAGAAATATCTTAGGTCCCTAGGAGCTCTGAGCCCATTCCAATCATTATAAACTCATGAAGAGTAATATTTGAGCAGAGATGACCTGCTCCAAAATAGTGAAAATAAGGTACCTCATGGTACTGACTTAACTGAAATAGTCCTCATTTCATATATTCTAGCCATTTGACCCTGAAAATTCATACTTCTGGATTTGAAAGATGTGGTCAGCACACTGATAGTTTAATCTCAATACCCCAGGGATGGAGGTGCCTGCCCACTGGCGTGTTTTTTTTACCTTAGAACTAAACAAACCTCCGGAACTGTGGAGCTCTGGCTATATTTTTATGTCACCACCAGGGGGCAGCAAAGTGCAAATAACGCCTCTAACTGCACTGGGTCTCCAAAGCTGGGCCCGGTTTGGGAGGAGAATGTGGTGCTCATTCCGCCTGTGTTTCTCAGGTTTAAAATAATGGTAATGTAATCATATTAGTCCTGCTCTGGAAACTGTCAGAACTGATTCATTTCAGATGAAAATATACTGCCTATTCACATCTGCATCCAAATCAGTCTTTTTGGGATTCAGGTTCTGCTCATTAAGGCATTTGCTCATCTAACCTGTTAATCAGAACCTACTGTCCACCAGGCACTGCCCTGGGACCGGAGCCGTCTGTTATGGAAGCGGACCTTGGACAACCTCACCACCTTCCCGGGGCGGCTTTCCCTGCCACGTTCCCTTCCTTTTCAATTTCTCTGAAGCATATTCTCATTTTATCTTGTTTTTGTTTGTCTACCCTACTCTTCACGAGTTGAAATTTTATTTGTTCTGTTTATTGGTGGACCCCAGCTCTTAGTACAGTGCCCCCACATAGCGAGGGTTCAAAAATATATGTAGAATGAAACAAAATAAAGCTATTGACGCATGCTGCAATAGAGATGGGCACATACAACTTTGTCTGAACTAGAGATGGTTAAATTCCTCCCTCACATGATGCTCCAATTTCCATCCCCACCAGCAGCGGGTGAGAGTGAGACCCCAGAGGAATAATATTTGATATTAGCATTCCAAGGAATTTGGGACATCACCTGTTCTCTCCTTCCACAAGAGAGAGACTTGAGGTCAAAGTGGAGGAGAGTTTGCCCAAGGCTACACTGGTCTTCAATGGTTGAGTCAGGTTCTAGGTGGGGACTTTTCACCCCGGCCCACCTTCTGCCTACCTGACTTTTTCTTTTTCCTTAAACATCACCTCCCAGTCTAACAAACTGCATATGTGAACAACCCGATCTGCAGAATATGTATTTGGCAATTGGAAGAGACAAGATTCGGGCATCTGCTTCCTGGATCCCCAAACAAGCACTCTTGGAGGCACCTCTGATCAGCCTCTCAGCATGAGACCCAGTACTTACTTCCTAGTGCCTACACTGCTCTAGGTCCTTCAGAAATATCCAGTCATTTGTTCCTCAACAATCCTGCGTATGTGCTGCTATTATCCCCTTCTTTCTGATGAGAAAATATAATAATGGCATCCACTGTGCTGACATGGTGCTTAGCATGGATTTGGGATCATTTTAAGGGTTCCGTGGTTTAGTTCATTTAGTTCCCTTAACGGCGTTTGTGGTAAGTACCAATGCTGTTCCCTATTATTGATGTGTACGCTGAGGTCCAAGCCACTCTGCTGGGAAATAGCAAAGCCGCCCTGTTTCAATGCTGTGCTCTGCTTCCTTGCAGAGAGTAGAGGCTCAGGACAGTGGAGTGCACTGACATCATCTGAATCCACTCCTGTGAATGGGTTGTTTTGTTTTTGTTTTTGTTATGTTGTTGTTGTTGTTTTTCATGGTATTAATCTACAGGTTTGGATCAGAAAAGCCTTTTGTTAGAAAGTCACAGGTCTGAAACTCAGCAGAAAAGAGGAGGTCATTACCAAGTAAAACCTGCCCAGGCTGCAAACAGTATTTCCTCCCTGGATCTATTCTCCTCTAATTTGGTGTCATCTGCCAAGATCTTTCTGGGATGCTGCAGCTGCTCATACAAAGCTCTTTAAAGGATTGCATTCACTGGCCAAGGGATGGGCTGGGCTTTCTGTGTCCATCCTTCAATCTGGGCATCCAGATGCTGGCTCTGCCGTGGGCATGGGGGACTCCCTAGAGCTTGGCCACTCCAGTCTAAACTGGACAGTGAACTGAAGTCACCTCATAGATACTTGGAAGTGGTGTTTGTGGGAACAGAGCTGGTTCGCTCTGTTATGCTGTCAAACTAATCTGGCTCCAAGCCCCTTTGAAAGTCATCAGGAGAACACAGTCTAAAATGATGGACAGGAAGTCGATCTTTTGCTGGCTGGAGGTGTTCCTGCTGATGGAACTTTTACATCTGGTATGACATAAATGAGCAGAAAAGGTTTGGCTTACTGACGCTATCCTTAGTTGGTCTCTGAATGTCTGGCTGGAGTTCTGACCTCTGGAACTGGAACATACTGATCAATCTCAGAGCCTCTTTGTGGTGCATAAAACAAGGTGATCAACAAAGGCTTTGGAGTCCGATGGACTGGGAATGCTTCACCACACACTAGGGATGTGAATCTGGGCAAGTAACTTTGCCTTTCTGAGCTTCAGTGTCCTCTCTGTACAATGGGGGTCACAACAAAGCCTTTTTCATGGGGTTGTTGTCAATATCAAGAACTTAATGTATACGCTCAATAAATGGGCACGTGGGGTTAGAAAGCAATAAAGGAATAGGTCTGAGCCTGGCACCACCTTCTTCTAGCTGGGCAGCCTCAGACTGATCACTTCCCCACTCATGGGCTTGAATTTAGCCTGTGTGAAGGAGGACACTGAAACATGATCCTCTCTCGGGGCTCTGAGCACTCTGCAGTGGTGTTCCCCAAAGATGACCACTCTGTCCCCCACAGCCTGCACTGATTTTCTAGAGTTCCCAGGGGATCACAGGTAGACCATGGGGTCTCCACTGCCAATCTCCAGAAGGAAGACAGTAATTTTTGAACATCTATTAAGTACCAGCCTCTGATTCAGACACTGCTCCTTCATTCTCCCACTTGAACCTCTCAGTAACGCTTGATGCGGACACCAGTATCACAAAAGAGGAAACAGGCTTAGACAGTTTACAGGATCTTCCCAAAGTCACACTAATGGAGAGCGGCACAAGCTCCACTTCTACTCATGTCCACCTGTGTCCCAAACCCCACAGCCCCTAGATAATCTCAAGACATTGGAAAAATGAAAATTATCCTTCTCTAAAGGTCAGGAACCTCTATAAAAAACTGAAAACAAGTATTCTTACTGATAATAGTCACTTTTCCAACTCCGTTGTGAATGCTTAAATGGGAAGTCAATAAAAAGGGTATTTCCCATCCTTTTATGATGGGTTAATTTACAAGTTAATTTAGCCATATTGGTCTTGCAGAGTATTAAATTATTTAGGAAAAAACCCCATGGTAAGCAATTCAAAATAGTCTTGGAATTCTCCCCACACACAAACCTATGGGTTTGAGGTTTCCCATATTTTAGTTATTTACTTGTTTATGTATTTATGTAGGGGGTCCCATATTTTGGCAGATCAAGCCAGCTATAGTAGTATTGGCCAGGTCACTACGCATGGCAGAAGAAAAGGCAGATATTGATCACAGCAAAAAAACCACAGAGGACAAAATGAACCAGTTTTTTCCTTGGTTTCTCCTCTATTATATTTTCGATGATATCTCCTAAAGAAATGACCAAAAACAACTAGGAAACAACTTAATGTTTCTCTCATTTCACCTGCCCTGGGCAGCATCTGATGGGATGAAGAGAATGGAACCATTGAAATGCACATGGCTGTTGGCCAATCAGGCAAAGCGTTTCCTATCTCAAGGTTTGGATGGAATGTAGCTGGCCTGCTGCACAGCGCAGAAACTTATCTGTTCTTTCCTAATTGTTAAGTTCCTCTCTTAAAATCCTCCTCCAAGGGAAAACTTTTAATTTAGAAGGTCATAAGTTGGAGCCTCTGCCAAAAACAGCACAGACTGGGAGAACTGACAATAATTTTGCCACAGTAATAATTGGTCACCACAGCTGATGGGGATAACTTCTTCTTTTCCCCCTTCCTAAGATGCTTTTTTTCTGTTTGGGTCATTTTGGTGGTAGCAGCATGTACCAGATTATTAGACATCAAAGCTAATCTGTTTCCTTCTCTGAAAGAAGCTCCCTCAATCTTGAACACACACACACACACACACACACACACACACACACACACACACCTCATTGAAAAGATTATTTAGGGGAAATATTTCTGCCTAAACATATACTTCTTGGTAGAATTCTGTTTTAGAATTGGTCAGATTTCTCCTATGAGAAGCACCAGCTTGGACACTCAGGGAGGCTGGTTTGGAGCCTCAAAATCTGGGGCAAGTAGATGTATTGTATTAGTCAAGGGAGACCAACTGCTGTAACAGACAGCCCCCAGATCGCAGTAGCTTGACACGATGAAGGTTTACTTCCTGTTCAAGTCAGATTCCAGTGAAAATCAGCAGGTAGGGGCTCCCTGTTCCATTCGAGAACCTGCTCCTTCATCCAGTGACTCTGCTATCATTTAGGGACTCAAACTCCTTCATTTATGGGCTCCAATATCCCTGAGGGCTTTAGAATCTGCCACTGGATACCCTGCCTCCAGACAGCAAACAAAAGGAGAGAGAGCAGAAGTGAGTGTGAGAAATTTTAGGGACTAGGCCTTTTAGTGACCCACATCTCTGGTGCCCACATTCCGCTGGTTGCTACTGGTTAGTCCCATCTAACTGCAAAGGAGTCTGGGAAATGCAGTCTGGCTCTGTGCCCAAGAGAAAATGGAAATAGGAGTTGACAAACCCCTAGCAGTTTCCTTATGACCAAATGTGCTGAGCAACTACTGTGACATCTGGAGCATGTGACAGTTTCTCAAGACAGGTTTATTATGGTTTTTTGTTTTGAGGACATTTAGATTTTCTAAGTACTTTACTCAAAAATTATTGCCCTTTCATATAGGGGTTAAGGAAATGTGAGTTTGGGATGAAGTTAAGGTCAGGAAGACGATGAGGCTGAAAGAGAGAGATCTACTGGTCACATAACTTGGAGATTTTGTTAAGACTTGCTATCTAGGTGGCATCTCAAGGGACCTGTTGGGGATGCCATTTCCTGAAGCACATACAGGCAGTTTGAATGCAAACTTCACAGATGGCAATTATCAAAGGCCGGTTCCAGAGAAGCCAAAGCCACTCCTGGTTCCAAGGAGAAAATATGGAGCCAGGAACAGAAAATTTAGTCAAAAGGGGTTAAGAGCCAGGAAAATATGGACTCAAAATAGGATTGAAGGCAGGGACAGGAGAAGCCAAGAAATTCTGCCACAAACATTTATTTCCTCCATTCTCTGAATGTCCACTGAGGACTTCCAATGTGTCAGTTCCCATGTTGGAGAATACAACGGTGAGGAAAACTCAGTCCCTGCCTCCAGGGAATCCAAGATTCACTTTGGGTGGACGCTGGCCTCATGGAGCATGGGTGGGCTTGTCTGCCCTAAAGCCCAGGGTCACTGGGAGAGGCAGGGCTCTTCCTGAAGAGATCTGGCAAAAAGGCAGCTTTAACTGCTACCAAGATGGCTTCACACACTCAAAACCAAAGACCCTTCTCCTGATGTCATTTCCATCCTCCCAAGAAATTCTAAAGTCACCCCCCCCCCCAGCCAGCCCACCCCATGGAAATGTTGAGTCAAGAAATTTTAGAGCTGAAAGGGGTCTTATAAATGACTCAATCTGGCCTGTTTTTCTGCAGAGGAAAGGAAATCCGTGACGTGTCCAGTCCCTGTGGACCGTACGCAGGCAAGCCCCTCAGACTCACTGTCACAGCCAGGTCACGCAGTCAGCCCCATTCCCTTGATGTGTGATCTATGCGGCATGGAAATGATCTATTGAACTCCTACTCATGAGACCCACACACTTTCCTAAGGATTGACCCTCCTATCTCTGATGTCTTTTCCTTGAAACATGTCCCTGTGCTTCACTCAGGTTTCCCATGGTCATGGTTCTCCTCTCTGGGGCTCTATGGAATGTGTATGATCTTTCCTCCATTTTAGTTTCTCAAACAACTACTGCATCTGTTAGTGTCTCCGCAAGACGGAGGCAGCACACCTGGATGAAGGCATTGAGAAAAGTTTGGTAAAAGACAGACCTATTTCCAAAGGCTTGGCTGGAGTAAAATGAGACAAATGTGCAGTGCGTTAACCAGAGCTCGCCACAGAGGGGAGCCATTACCACCTCTACGACCAAAGGGGCTGGCCAGGGAATGGTTACCTCCAGGACAGAGCCAAAAAGACTAAAGCTGTGGCTTTGGGTAGAAGGGTTTGACCAACAGACTTGGAGCTGCCTGGGAAGGAACAGAGGGAGGAAAACAGACCTCCCTCTTCTCCTGCCTGCACCTCCCAATGGAGAACCTGATCAGATGTCAGAGGTCAAGGGAACCTATGGATGAAGTCAATGAATGTCAGTTTCCCAGCTCCAGAACAGGGTGAAGAAGAGCGGGGTAGGTATGCAGGGGCAAATGTGGTGTACCTAACCCTCCCTCCATTGCCAGACACTCCACTATCACTGAATGAGGAGGAACTGAGAAAACGGTCTTGGTCCTTGACTTCACAGAATTTATGGGCCAGTCAGGGAGAGAGAAAATAACCAAGTCCATGCACTAATGAACTTTGCTAAGTGTACAAAGGGAAGAGTAGACCGCACTTCCAAAGGTCTTTCTGTGGATTTAACATTTAAGCTGAGGCCCAAATAATGAGAAGGAGCCAGTTGGGTAATCAGTGAGAGTGTGAACGAAGGTCTTTGACACATGGCAGCTCCTCAGACATTTGATTCCTTAGACTTAATTTGAATTTCTATGAAATATATAGGTTTTATTTCTTAGGTTGCCCCCAGACGTGTTTAGGCACATGGAAAGAATAGTGGCCGGGGAGTAAGGAGACCTGTTTCACCAGCCCTACCTCTGGCCCTCATTGTCCAAAGACTTTGCCTTGGGCCCCGGGTCTCTCTTTGCCCCCATGTTTTATCTATAAAATAAAGATGTCGGCTTTTTGGCCTCCAGAGTCCCTTTCAGTTCTAAAATCCAGCATTGGTCATGGATTTTATTCATCTTTTTAAAGATGCTTTTCAACACTTTTCAAATTCTATTTTCTGCTAAGCGAATGCCCAAGAGCAAGTTAAATTTTCTTTAGATCTTCAGATGAATGGCGGTTGAATGAGATCTGTGCTGAACACAAGCTGAACTCCGTGCACAGTTCTACGGGAATTAAATAATATTCTTTGGTATTTGGCCAAAGGAAAAACACAAAGTCATAAAACTAAGGAAAGAGGCTCTGGTTATGGACTTTGGTTTTTAGGAAGTATATTTTATAGGATCAGAGAGTATCTAAGTCATCTCTCTGACCCCCTCCCCCCCCACCTTCCAAAGCTCAGTTCCCCCTACAGCAACCCCACCCTGCTTACACACTCCAGGGACAAACACTGAGGAAGACCATGATTTCACTGGTCAACTCTGGCTTCACTGAATGTCCCCTTACATCAACTTGAAATCTGTCCCCAAGATGTTCCCTCAGATTCCCCATCATTTTGCTTTGGGTCCTATGGAATTGGATGCCTTTCAGAAACTCTAATTGCCTTGTTCCATCTTCCCTCCAGATTTTCAAACACTCCATTCTGTCATCCTGGAACACTGTTCTCTTCCGCTCAAAAAAAATTCCCAGCTTCTCCCTCCAAAGAGGGATACTTCAGGTCGCAGCTGAAACATCTTTTCCATGAGGCAGTCCCTCTGCACTCTCTAAATTAATCAGATTCCTTCTTGTCATTCAAGCTGTGTGGCAGTCTCTCACAAGCTTTGTTTTATTACCTGTCTGCACCCAGGACTCACCGCTCAGGAAGAACCCGGACCATGTTTGCCGCTCTATGCTGGCACCTTGAGCAATGAGGGACATCTGGATCATCTCCTCTGGAATGAGGGATTTTGAGAAGACCTGGGTTTTACTAACAATTTTGGAGTCCCACTGACCAGAGTTAGAATGAGGAACACCTCACTACAGAGGTTTAGATAAATTACCTACCACCTACACAGGGTATATCTGGATGTCTGTCTCCCATGGGTGAGAACACTTTAAACAGTGTGGTGAAAAACAAAGTCTCTGTTCTGGTGGAGTCTGAATTATTTTCTATTTGTCACACGTTGTAAATAATGATATATTGATGCGTCAAAAGAGCAAGTTTCCAAATCATGTCCACGGTGAATCCTATTTCTGCAAGAAAAGGCTTATCCATACGCATACATACACAGAGAAGGTCACAACTTCGGTGGATCTATAGTGGTGGGATATAGAAATGTTTAGAATCTCATCATAAAGTCGAAATAGTATAAATCCATCAGAACTTGAAAGAAAACTGTCAGGATTCAAAAAACTTGAAATCTAGAGGCCTAGGCAAGTGTTCATCTATGTTTGTGCGACATCTGGGGCCCCTTGGCTACTAGTGAGAAATCCTGACCATCCTGGGGTCCATATCGCTGTGTGCACTGGCCTTATGTGAGGGACTTCGGGGATCTGTTAGTCTAAATTGACTCTTGCTTTGTTTTTGTTTTCATAGCCTCAAATAGTGTCAACCAAACTTTCACTGGGCAGTGACACAGAATGGGAAAACCTGTCTAAAAATCAACAACTTTGGAACTAAATGTTAGAAACAATTAAGTGTTATGAAGAAGGCCTTAATATTGCCTGAAATAATATGAAGTATGAATTTTAAAGTTAGAAATGCATGAAATGGGGCAAGAATTTGTCAAAATATAACCAGGTAAGGATAACGGAAACCTTGAGGGAAAAAAAATCCACCAAAACTTTGTTACAGGATACGCATCACAAAGGTGTCCTTCCACTTATGGGTTATAGATTCATGTGTTGCAAAAACACATTCCCCTCTACTTTATATTAAATTCCTATAAAAGAATCAACTTCACAGTTTGTTTGAATCAGGTGAGTTCTTTTGGAATCCATCCCTGAAATCAAATGGAATTATACAGATAAAATCTGGAGTGATATACATTAAAACATTAAATGTGGGGCTTTGGGGGGTTGAAATTATAAATGGTTTGTATTTTCTTTAAATTTATATTTTTCCTAGTTTTTAAAAATTAATATTCATTGACTCTAAATAAGTAAATGGAGTGTTGCATAATCTGTTTTTAAGAAAGAATTAATGCCAGAGGCAGTAGACCGTTGAAGCCAGCAGCATCTGCACCGTTTGGAATATTCCCTTCATGCCAATGTGTCATGGCTTGACACAGCACAGATGTGCCCCAGCACCTTCCTGTTGGAGGGAATCTCATCACCACCAAGAGTAGTTGGCTCCTGAGGATACATGTTTTGATTACGTACATCATGGAATGGAGACAAGAAAAAGAGAAAGGATGGGAGGGGAAGATAACCACTCCCCAATGTCTTTGGGTTGTTTTGAAGCCTAAGAAGCTATGAACTGGTATGAGTCTAAAGTCCCAGAATATTTGAGAAGACATTTGTATTACTTCATCTAAAACAGAGGTTCCCTAAGTTTTTTTTTTTTTTTTTAATCTGAGACAAATCTGTAACTAAAGCTTCTACTTCAATGTCCATCTCTAAGGTTAGGGTCTGGATTATCCTCCTGTCTGAGTATCCCTGGATAGTTCTCCTATCTGGGAGACCCAGTAGAACCAACTGCCAGAACATATCTAGTTCTGGAAAGGAAGGTGGCCCTCTAGGAACTTTCTGGGAATGAAGAAGAAAGAGGGAGGACAGTCTTACACAATTCACAGACCTGTACCTCTGAAACAAATAGTACATTATATGTTTTAAAAAAAAAAAGAAGAAGAAGAAGAAGATAGCAGGAAGGGAAAAATGAAGGAGGTGAATCGGACGGGGAGACGAACCAGGAGAGACGATGGACTCTGAGAAACAAACTGAGGGTTCTAGAGGGGAGGGGGGTGGGGGGATGGGTTAGCCTGGTGATGGGTATTAAAGAGGGCACGTTCTGCATGGAGCACTGGGTGTTATACACAAACAATGAATCATGGAACAGTACATCAAAAACTAATGATGTAATGTATGGTGATTAACATAACATAATAATAATAATAAAAAAGAAAACAACAATATGGACCAGAAATACATAAACTGTCAGAATGCTAAAAAAAAAAAAAAGAAGAAGAAGAACAGAAAAAGAAAGAGGGAGGAAAAACAAACCCTCTTAGGAGCAGATAGGTGTGTTGGGCATATGATTTTGCCTACACAACCATTTCTCAAAATATTCTTCACTCATTCTTTTTTTTAAAGACTTTACTTAAATTCAAGTTAGTTAACATATATATATATTTTTTTAAAGATTTTATTTATTTATTTGAGAGAGAGAGCACATGAGAGGGGGGAGGGTCAGAGGGAGAAGCAGACTCCCTGCCGAGCAGGGAGTCCGATGCAGGACTCGATCCAGGGACTCCAGGATCATGACCTGAGCCGAAGGCAGTCGCTTAACCAACTGAGCCACCCAGGTGCCCAAGTTAGTTAGCATATATTGTATTATTAGTTCAGGGGTAGAATTTAGTGATTCATCACTCAGTCTTATCACTAACTCCAGAGATGAGCAGCTGAACAGGCCAATCAGAGAGCCTTCCACTTCCTGGGCCCAGTGGCTGGCATAGGGATGGACATCTGAACTAGGCCAAGGCAATCAATCACTCCCCAGGTCTTTTGCTGAAATTATCTGAAAAGAGATTCCCTCTTTTCCCTGGGATCATGGTCTGAGAAGATAATACAATTCCAGAGCTGCTCTGAGCCCTCTTAGCCTCCTCAGGAAGAGAAACAACACAAAAGAAATGAGAGACAGGCCTCCAAGCATCATTTGAGCACTCAGTCCAGCCCCAGGGGCCAGGTGCACCCCTTGAACTGCCCAGTTGCTGGACACAACAACTTTCATTTTTGATAAAAGTTATTTTAGTTAACTTTGAATGGTAGAAGGGAATGCTTGCAAAGGGGACATTACTGAGCCATAGAATAGGTCTAGGAGTGAATTCTTTGAATAAAAAAGGAAAACTTCTTAGGACTCAGAATAACTCATTCTTCTAGTTGTCAGAATTCTGGGGCTATATATTTGCTACCTGGTTTGACATATGCCAGCTAACGAAGCCTTCTTGGTTTCTGATATTAATAAGTGCCATATTTTGAGCACCCATTATGTACCAGGCATTGTATTAGGCACTATGTTTACATTATCTCTAACTTCACCATGACCTTCAAGGCTCATATTACCTCTGTTTTATAAATGGGGTAACTGAAGTGAAGCAGGGTGAAAAAAACCCACCCAAAGTCTCCCTCCCAGCTAGGGACTGGCAATGCTAGTATGTGGACACAACAGTGACTGGTCCTACTCTACATGAGTTTCCATCATGGCACATTGCCACTTGTTGGCCAGGATCCCCAGGCTATCTTCCTCTCCAAAGGCCTATAGGATCTTCACCTCCTTCTAATCAGTGTGCCTGGACAAGGAGTGATTGATGTCAGGGTCATGGGCTGCTGTCCCCAGTCTAACTTTGTTCAGAACTCCACCAACTTCTTCAGTTTCCCTGATATTGACCACTACCCTGTACCAAAATCCATGTGCCAAGTATTTCTTAGAAACCCCTGTGTGATCCATTTAAGTTTCTAGAACTGTTTTGATCAGCCATCACCTAAGAAGTAAGCTTCCCTAAGCACTTGTTGATGGTCTTTATTTTGATCTGTCCTCCTCAGTCCATTTAGCCCTCCCAATTCTATTCTGCTTCCCTCCTTGATACTGACTTGAATAGGTCATTTGCCAATTCCTGTGATTCTTTCTCTTTTTTTGAAGTGGGGCTTGTTCCACTCCCCCAGCACTGACTAGCTCCTCTTAAGCCATCCTGGGGGAACACTCTTCTCTCATTGATTCAGACCCATGGCCTTTCTACTCCAGCCCAGCCCCACAGATGGTCATTATCCTGGACTTGCTCTTACAGGATCCATAAGCAGCAGCCGGGCAACTGAATCCGAATTCCCATAGGAAAATGGCATGAAGAGATTGGCAGGTGTGTTAGTCTAGGTCCCCTGAGAAGCAGACAATAAGACAGGATTAAACGTGCTGGGATTTTTTTTGGAGAAATGCCCGTGTAAGAGAAAACAGAGAGAGAGCCAGGCAAGACTGGGAGGAGAGTCTAAATGAAGGAGAGAGGCAGACAAGGTTAGGTGGAAGTATCATAGACTGTCCACCATCAAGTCAAAAGAGGACTCAGCAAAGGCATCAGCAAGGCCTTGAGATAAAGTTTCCTCTCAGAGAAGTGCCTAAATCTCAATATCTCCACCATGCTCAGCCTTCAGCAAGAGTTAGCCATGGGAGGCACAGCCTGGGCATGAACATGACAGTGGATTTCAAAGCCCACCAAGTGGGCTCTCACTGAACTCTGCTGTCAGTGGTTGAAGGTCTGGAGGCATATTCTCACGGTCCCCAAAGCAGGAAGCTCTGAACCTGATGGAAAAATTGTCATGGTGGAGTCCATTTATGTAAATGGAGGGCCTACATGTATGTATGTAAATATGTATATCCAAGACCAACATGTATGGAGCGTCTATATGCCAGGTGCTATGCTAAGTGTAAAAATCAAGGCCAATTTTCTAAACTAGGCTACACAAAATATTTTTTTTTGAGCTGGGTGGTCATGGAAATTCTCATCAGCCTCCTGAAAAAATGTGGGTTACTCCAAAGCCACTAGGATTTGCCTCTGATTCTTTAGACTCTGTGAAAGCCAGTCCTGTTGGGGAGTCCAGAATGTGGGAAACTTCACTGTATATGTACTACAGAGTCATACAGAAAGGCAGCTTGCATTGTGATACAGTGGTTTTCCAACTTTTCCAGGTGGCTCAGAAGTTCCCTAGAAAGTGATTCATCAGCACCCCTGGGAGTCAAGAAGAAGCCCATTTGGTGGGATTTCAGACCTATCAATATCACATCAACCAGAACAGCTGTCCACTTAGTATTTCATGCCCTGGAATCATGAGTAGGATCTATTTATTTAAAAAAGCATGGCACTTACAGAATTTTAAAGTCAATTTGCAATGGAATCAGATTCTCATTCATTTCCCCTTCCCCACATCCTAGCACAGTGCATCACATATAGAGAGACTTATCAAATGTTTTGTAATAAATTAGTGTATGAACAAGTGGGTGAATGAATGGAGCTAGCCCATGTAAATTCATTCTCAGAATGGCTCTTTTAAATAGATATTATTGTCCCCATTTTACTGATCACAACTTGATGTTCTCAGAGAGTACATTGACTGGTCATGGTTAAGAGATTGCTCAGTGGGAGCACTGAAATTCAAATCCAGATCATTTGAGCCCAAACCTACAGACCTTTGTACTGCATCCCTCTGCAGGAACTGTGTTCTGGGGCCTTCTTTAAAATCCCCCTTCTACCTCTGAAGTTTCTATCTATAGAGAGTCCAAGCCTCTAACGTTTCCAGTTTATCACTGTTTCTATGGGCTATTGGCAACAACTACTCTTTATTCCCGGTTGTCCATGAGCTTAAAAAATAGTACGTACTCTGCTTATTTCTACATCCCTCAGAAGGCTTTGGAATGCTCAGAGATTATATGCTCTCACGGAGCAGATGAATTGCAGTCCTGGGACAAGAACTTCAGCTCATTGGTTCTCTTGAGAATGTGCACCATCCCCAGAATAGAATTATTAAATTGTGGGCTGCTGACAATGATGTAAGAGATTGTTTAGTGAGTAGGTGGGTTTGTTTTTTAGTTTGTTTGTTTGTTTGCTATGGTTCTTCCAGAAAATAGATCTTCTTAGTACTTGAAATTTTAGATTGTGTCTTTGATGTGAAATTTACATGGAAGGAAAACTTTAAACAATTGGACTAGCTTGGAACATTGAAAGTAACAGAAAATAGCTACTCTCCTTGGGGGCCAGATGCTGTGCTAGCTCTCCATGAAAATTATTTCATTTAATCATCCAACAGCCCTAACAGTAGTTACAATTAATATTGTAATTACAATGGCTTTATAGATAAGGAAACTGGGTCTCAGATGGTAAGTTGGCAAAAGAAATGCAGCTGGTTAAGTTAGGAAGTTGACCTGCAAATCTTAATGGAACACAATTAAAACACAAATGCAGGTATTAAGGGCAGGGTTCTGTTTTAATTCTGGTTATATTTTATAAATGATAAGAAACAGGGAAGTTGTATTTTTAAATTTTTCATGGATTAATTAGATTCTGACTCTTAATAGCAATAAGGATATTAGGCAATATGTTATATCATTGGATTACAGGACAGTTTTTAAAGGTTAATCTTGGAAACCTTATTAGAGTCCCTGACTTCCCAGTTTCTGAAAGCCTTTTCTCTATTAAATCCATCCCACTTGCTGACATGATAAATGATTATACTTTCATGAGCCTGAATTCCCACATTCGTTTCAGTTCTACTAAATCCACATGATTCTTTGCCATCCTTGCAAATATTCTTGAAAAATGTCTGTTCATGGACTATAATAACAAAAACATCACCCTTAAGATACACTGATGGCAGAATATCTCATCTGCAGAGCTCAATTCCTCATTAATGTCTTTTCCAAAACCAGTTATTACTAATGCTTCCTTGAGTTACTCCAAAAAGAGCTCACTATATTCTGCCTCGTGTGTTAATATATATTTACTTTAGTGTGACCCTCCATTAGGACTTTAAAAAATTATTTAGGTAAATAAATAATTTTATTTATTTAAGCTCCATGCAGAGAAAAAAGCAAGACATCCCATTAGGGATTCCTTCAATCCAAGGTACAAGAGGGACTCCTATGGAACATAACTCCCATTAAAGATGAACATGTATTTTTGAAATTTACAAAGTACCCAAAGATAACATCTGTTAAAGAGCCAGTAGACTCAGAAATAGGATAATTCTTATCTAAACAACTCATAATAATGGAGTAATATGAAAGGGACTTTAAAATAAGGAAAGCATGTTTAAATAGTCAAGTAAAGAAATAAGGGAATAAGATAAAGCAGAACTTTTTAAATAAAATATCACGTAGATTTTAAAATGAACCAAAAAAAAAAAATCTAGAACTGAAGCATTACATTAGATAAAATAAAAACTCTTAAATAGTGGACTAGACACAGTCAAAGAAAGAATAAGGAACCTGCAAAATAGATCTGAGAAAATCAACCAGAAAGTAGCATGAAGATATAAGGAGATGGAAAATATGAAAGTGAAATTAAGGCTTATGAAATAGAGAAGCACAGGACTGAACAGATATCTAAGAGTTTCAGCAATCTAGAAGGGAGAGAACAAAGAGAAATACTGAAAGAAAATTAGAATATTTTCCAACCACAACAACAACAAAAAGAATTGAGTTCTCCAGACCAAAAAAAAAAAAAAAGCATACTCTTGAGCAGCCTAAATGTAAATAGACTCACTAATCACACAATCAATATTTAAATGATATAACATCAAGGAAAACTGGGAAATCTTAGATTTGTGAAACAGAATGGTCAAGTGACCTTCAAACACATCTCTTCAGAAACAACAGATAACAAAATACTCAAATCATCGTGCTGAAGTGCTGAAAGCGACGAAAAACTCCCCTAATCTAGCCTTTATTCAAGAATAGGAGTAATATTAATACATTCTCAAATTTAGATGTTCACTGAAAAACTCATAAAAGGGTATAATTCAGTGCATCAGTTATGAATGCTTTCTACTGCAATTTTAGAAAACTTAACTAACTGTAAATGATGCAAACAGGTAATCTTTCTCCTCTAAGAAGTCCAGGATTAAACAGCTATTGATTCACTTATTATTCATTTACTCAATAAATGCTTACTGGGCACCCACTTTACATCTCCCTATGTGCCTACCACGTAAAGCTTACAATCAATGCTGACCATCCAATTTATAATTGAAACTTACTCCTAACTTTGCGTTCCCATGTCCCTTACCTTGTCTTCCTTTTTCTTTTTTTCACGGCATCGATTTCTTCCTATATTATCATTATGTCTATTAATTAGTGTCTATCTCTGTCTGCTGAATTACAGTCTTGGGGACTGTATATATGAGGAGATATATATATATATATATGTGTAGTTAAGCAAATAGCATAAATAAGCTTTTGGGTAGACAGAAAATAAACAAATAATCGAGTAAAATCTGATGTGGTATCAGAAGTAGTCTCTCTGAGATTCCTTTGGTCCTTCCCTTATGTTCATCAGCTCATGGTGACAAAATGGTGTCTTCAGGCCTAGATATCAGGCTTCCATTCAAGGTAGGAAAAAAGAGGGAATCAGTGTAGATTCTTCAAATTTCAACTATCTCTCAAAGAAGTACAAGGAAGTTAGGAAATCAACTATTTCACTTTTACAGCCTTTTTAATGGAGGTAGCCATAGAAAATGGGGTTGAGTTTGGAACCTGGGTGAGCCAAGCTATGTCAACCACATTCAGTAAGACAGGACTGGGACCTAAGAGGAAAGAAATGATAAAAAAAAAAATAATAATAGAAATATATCTTTAAAAGAAAAGAAAAACAGAGGTTTTGTTTTGTTTTGTTTTGTTTCGTATCTCAAAGGTCATTGTTTATCACTAATTGACAGTCTGAAGGAGATGATGAATGGAAGGAAGGAGCCTGAGGAGGAACAAAACAGAGAGCAG
Organism: Eumetopias jubatus; assembly: GCF_037043125.1. Classification (NCBI taxonomy): domain Eukaryota; kingdom Metazoa; phylum Chordata; class Mammalia; order Carnivora; family Otariidae; genus Eumetopias; species Eumetopias jubatus. Next base: position 191,081,958 of record NW_028274808.1, on the reverse strand, counting down.
ATTGCCATCTATGATATCATGGTCTGTCTCAGACGTCTGGAAAAGTGTTTTTTCCTCAAACCTCTTTTCCCCCCGAACTTGAATTCACTCAGAATAGACCGAGTCCCTTAATTACCAATAGGCAGAGGAATCCTTCCTCCCACTTCTATATAAAATTGTTTCCTTGGTGTTATCGGCATAATCGTCTTAAGACAAGATAAGAAAAAACTAGTGGTTGAGATGGAAGACAGGACACCATTTGGGCAGACAGCTGGAGTTGACACCATACTCCTCTGGGTTGCCGAGAGACCGTGGGATGTGCTCTGACTTCATTTGCAAGTGAAGAGCCTGCAACTGTCCATTGGATTTTACTTTTAGTGGCTCTTTGGAAATCTACTTAGAAGGATATATACACTACTGGTCCCTCATACACGGGGGGACCCAAGGATGGGACTAGGTAATGTCACAATGAATAAACACGTCTTGTAAAATGTTACTTCCTTAACAGCACTTACTATAACTCGGACTGTAAAAGAAAGGAGCTTGAAATGTCTCCTGCCAAGAGGAAAATGATGTTGGATTGATGTTTGGAGGCTTTAATTTGGACCCAGTCCCTGCTCAAAACCCTTCTCTGTCTCCACCTCAAAGTGTTCTCCCTGACTTAGGGCCGTGGCTCTGTGACCTGATTCTGACCACACCAGGGAAGGACATAAAGGGGACTCGGGGGGGCAGGGAGAGAAAAGGTCTGCATCCAACTTAGGATGGATCTATCTGAAGGCAAGTCACGTCAAGACTAAAAATGCATGGACCAGAGAAACTCACATCAAAGGCAGACTGTGAGAAGGTGGAGCCAGGACCTATTTGGACTGCCTGTGGGGCATCAGCCTTATGGCCAGAGCCACACCCACCTGGCACTAGCAGTCTCTGTTGCCATCCCTTTGAAAGAGTGGGTGTGAGTAATTTCCCAAACAGCCCTATTTTTCTTACCAAGTCATTAAATGAGGACATGCCCTGTGGCCTCAGACACTGGATTCTCTTTGAGTGAGAGAAGATCATCCTCCAGTGGGAATTCCAGATGCCCTGCGATTCCATGAAGAGTCTGCTCTTTCTCAAAGGTGTTTTTGGCATCTGGGTCTGTCTGCTCTGCCATGCTTTCTTTTCAGGCAGAGTTTGCTGCTGTTTTCCTACCAAATCCAAGGAACAGGCATTCCTTTCCAGGAACACCCCCTTCAAAGCAGGGAGAGGAGACATTTATAGCACTGGTGAAAGGGGCAAGACACTGGAATAAGCTAGACCTGATTTTGAAGCCTAATTTCTGAGTTTCTTCATCCTTGAGGAAGATGCCTGCCCACCCTGCAGTGCTACTATGAGGACTACAAATAATGTATGGAGTGATCTCAGCATCGTGCCTATAAGGACCAGGTGTTTAGTAAATGACTCCTGTGTATTCTGATGCTTGTTTTACTGGGCTGTACTCTTTTCTGTTACCTCACCAGCTTTATGCACACGTGTGCATGCACGCACGCACACACACACACACACACCTGAATATTCAGGTCCCGTTGGGAAGACAAGTTAGGGAAGTACTGTGTATATATCAGCTATGTTGATCCCGAGCTGTTTCCAGGTTTTATGCTACAGAAAACGGAGTATGGATGAAAATGTAGTTCTAAACCATACTAAAAGCAGCTGGGCCCTGTGTAAAATGTTCATTTGTTTCATCATAGCGGGAAGAATAATGGACTAGGAGTCTGGCTTTATGGACTTGGTTCCGTCAACATCATGTATGATATTCATGTCAAGAACATACAGTACAGTGGGCATCAACCAAAGACTCTGCATGCCTCACCTCACCTAAGGGGAAAGGAGTGTGAACACACAGGGCCTTTCCCCACCTCTCTGGCCCTCTCCTCTGGGGAAAAAGAAAAAAGTCCCTAAAGTGTGGTATTGAGAGAAATAGCCACAGCTCTATGCCCCACCTCCATTAATGGGCACATTACTTCCTGATGCTAGATTTGGGGAGCTTACAAGGGAGCACTTTGCCTCTTTCTGAGAGGTAAATTGTTCGGAGACTCCACCTGGGACAAGGACAGAGGTCAATGAGGACATTTTAAGAAGCCCATGTGGTCACAGCCATACCATATTTCTTCAATTCAGCCTTAAGTTAGTAAGACCGATGTTTTGATCATGACCTCTGTGATCCTTGCAGCTGTCTTTCAAGGGGTTCCAGACACTGGAGATCACAGGGGGTGTTATTTAATGGGCCTCCTAAACCCCATCTTAATACATGAAAGATCTGAAGCTCAGTGAAGTTAAGTAACTTGCCCAGGGCTGTCAAGACAGCAGGTGGCAAAGGTGAAGTTGAACCCAGACCCTTTGACTTCAAAGCCTGTGTTCTGTCTTCCATGCTACACTGTCACCCCAGAAAACAAATGCCCATCCTTGAGTTAACTTCAACCACCAATTTTCTTTTCACAGCACAGGTTAGGGAACTTTCCCCTCTTACTCTCAGTTTTCTCATCAGCAAAATCAAGAGCTTAAACAAAACACCAAGAAAGTTCCTCCAGATCAAAGATTTTTCTTCAGTTCATATTAATCCTCCCTCCATATCTTCAGTGCTACAACTCCACAGGTTTTAAACTTCTGAAAATAGGGGCACCTGGGTGGTTCAGTCAGTTAAGTGTCTGCCTTTGGCTCAGGTCATGATCAAAACATCAGTCTTACTACCATCCCAGGACCCTTACCACCCAGGGTCCTGGGATGGAGACCCACAGTGACCCACATCTGGCTCCCTGCTCAGCAGGGAGTCTGCTTCTCCCTCTGCCCCCCCATGCACTTGCCCTCTCTCTCTCCCTCAAATAAATAAATAAAATCTTTAAAAAAATACTCTGAAAATAGAAGAAATTAGGTTTTATAAATTTAATTATAGTGAAATGTATAAATCTATGAATGTATAGATTAATTATTTTTAAAAATGAAAATAAAAGCAGAGCTGGTCTGGTTAAGGTGACAGGTGAGAACGTGTAGTCAAATGCTACATCTCATCAGATTTTGAGACATCTCAGCACAAATCTGGAGCACCTTGAAACTGAGCCAGAAATTCACTGACATTTAATAGGAATAACATGAGCTTTGGGGCCAGAAGACCTGGGTTTGAGTCTCAGCTACTCCATTTATGAGCTGTGCATTTTGGACAAGTCATCTAACCTTCCTGAGCCTTGGATTGTTATCTGTAAATTAGGAGTCTTACTATCCTCAGGGTGGCTATGACACAAATTATTTTGGGAAATGTCAAACTGCACACGTTAGTCATTAGTATCAATAAGGTAGTATATTATTTTTATCATTGATAGAACATAGTTTTCTATGAAAATTACCAGGGAATGCCATCTTAGACATGGTATCCTAGAGACTCAAACAAGCTTTGTGGAACATCAACAACTTGGGCAAATTAGGGTTAAAGAAAAGTGGGAGCAAAGAGGTTGATCCCTAGAGTGATGTTGACACAGCCTCTCCCTGGGGTTGAGCTGTCAGCAGGGCAGGAGTAGACCTGCAACCTCTCAGGGTCTCACTAAAGATCTCCCTGCAATTGTTTAACACATGTGTTTTCAATGTCATGCAACTTTGTGCTGTGATTTGAAAATTTTGTGTGGGGCAAAGAGCTGAATTTAAAGATGGAATGTTGAGATATTAGTCACTCCTTTTCCTTCTACTGACTTTAGTAGATTGGACATAGTTTTCCTAGTGAACTTCTCAGTACCCTTTAGGAAGTGCACCTCCTGTATGACACTTACCTTTTCAAAGAGGGCCAATCATGTTCGCTTCCCTTTGTCTATCGCAACTTGTATTCTCATATCTACGGTGGATTCTCATTTTTCCCAGGAGCTATTCTCTATAAAGTCACCACAAACATGAATCTGGCAAGTACCAAACCATCACTTTTAGGACCAATTAGGAGTTAGGTTCCTGCAAACCTCTGGTCACCATATTTTGGTCAACTGATCAATACACAACCTTGTTTCATGTATGTTTCTATTTAAAGATATCTTCTCTAATATATTTTGTTGGTTCATTAACACTGAATTCATGGCCAATATCACAGTAACTCATACTTGAAAAAAGCCTGCCTAACGTGTATTTTTCCAAAAGGCACAGCACATTCCAAGTGTTCTTGTACTTGGGAATACTACACTGCACTTCAGCATTGAGGGCCATTTTAAGTAGCAAAATCACCACAAAAGGAACAAAAATGCAAAAGCCATGACACTAATCAGACCGTGGAACTAACACTTGTTTGTAGTATGAGAACTGAAACAAGAAGGCAGAGCAACTTCTTGTCCAACCTTAGCTGGCAATGTGTGTCAGGCAACCCAACATTTTCCCTGCTCTCTGCAAATCTGCAAATGACTTGGAAAATGACATGATCTGGGGACTACAAGTAAATTTTAGCAAGTAGATGCATTTGCAAACATAGAATCCACAAATAATGAGGATTTGCTGTAGCTCTCTACTGTATAGCTGTTAGGAATTAAATAACCCAAACTAAGTAAAATGTGTAAAACTTCAAATAGGACTATTTTGCAGAACTTTTTATACATCTGTACTTCTAGCCCCAAACTTACTTCTAAGTGCTAAATACATATCCATGTGCTTAGCACAAAGGCAATTCAAACTTAACAAATCCAAAGCTGAATTTACCTGCTTTCTCCCTAAAACTTGTGTTTTCTCCTTTTATTTTGCAATTTGGATCTCTTTTCTCTAGGAAGCCTCAGTGTCCAGTCATGGAGGTTCTGGATGTTCAGCTTTAAGGGAGATTATCAGAGCATTTTCCTCAACAAGGTGGCTCCCCTGCCTAAAAGGATTTGTGACTTCCTGTCAAAGGAATGAAATTTCTCCTGTAGAGTAGTTCATATTTCCTGAATGCTTACTCAGAGGGAAGTCCTCTTCTAAGCACTTTACTTCTATTAGCTTACTTGATCTTGACAAGGACCCCATGAGAGAGGTACAACTATTATTTCCATTCTACGGATGAAAAAGTTGAGGCATGGAAAGCCTAAGTACTTTGCCCAAAGTCTTACAGCAAGTAAGGAGTAGAGCCAGGATTTGAACCCTAGTAGCCTGACTACAAAGAATGAACTATTAACCACTCTATTACACCACCTCAATTTTGTTAAATGTAAGCAATTTTGACAGTCATCTGCTTCAGTGTCTTCAAGAATGCTATATGGCCTGCAAATAATAATCATAATTATAATAATGTTAATGAAAATAGCCCCTGGACAGAAATTTAGGACTTTTCCTGATCTTGTGATAAATTTTATTTCCTGATTTAGCTTTCTTTGCTCCCCTCATGAATGTTGCCCTCCTAATACCAAAGATTGCTATCTTTTCTTCACTGCATTTCTACACTCCTGCCTCTTTTTTGCTTTTATACATACAGTCCCCTCCACCTAGAATGCTTAACCTTCAAATGTGTAGGATCTAGTCCCATCTATGTGGACAACACATCATAACATTGTTAGCAGAAGAGCTCAACACAACAGTCAGAGGTCATGTTTATTTAGTGGCAAAAGTCATAAAAAGCTTTTTGCATGGGGATAAATTCTCAAAGCAGAAGCCATCACAGCATATTCCTAGTTGGAAGAACAGCATCCCACGCCTTGATAGGGATGTTCATGCTGTACGTGTCACAGGGTTCTGCTGTTCTCACTGGGTGCTGGTTGGAGGGCAAGACTCACTACTCTCCCATTCTTCCTGTTACTGGACCCCGGGAAGTATGCCTGCCTGTTAAGAAATGAAAATGTGCAAAGTAGGGTGTCTGGGTGGCTCAGTTGGTTAAGTGACTGCCTTCAGCTCAGGTCATGATCCTGGAGTTCCGGGATTGAGTCCCGCGTTAGGCTCCCTGCTCAGCAGGGAGTCTGCTTCTCCCTATGACCCTCCCCCGTCTCATGTGCTCTCTCTCTCTTTCTCAAATAAATAAAGTCTTTAGGAAAAAAAAAAAAAAAGAAAATGTGCAAAGTAACCCCAGTGTATCCCTTAGTGTTTTCTGCAAAACTGGTTAGTTAGGGACCAAGTCTTGCCTATTCTTGGGTATTTGAACATTAGAAGAGCTCAGGCATCCCTGAATGCTGCTTTCTCTGTCTTCACTGTCCTTTTATCTGGGTGGTGCTTGCTCTGAATTTGAATTTGTTTGAAAACCTCTTGACCCCATATCCAGTTCCCCACAACATATTTTAAAGACAATCTTAAACAACATATTTTAAAGACAACACTTGATCTTCCAACAGGACTTTCTTTCCCCAAAGACTCTAAGTCATAAACTTGGAGTCAGATGAGGGTTTTGTTTTCCTTCATATGAACTCCAAAATAATGCTCCTTATAATATACCCATATTCCATATGTGGGGAGGGCAGCCACTTCCTGTGTGCTTCACAAGGCATTGCACTAAGAAATATTTCAAGTACACAATCTCATGTAAACCTCATATCAATCCTAAGAGTACGAAAATTATATTTTCATTTCACAGACAAGAAAGCAGAGGCTTGAGGAAGGCAAAAACACATTCAAGTCCACATAGGTAGCAAATGGCAAAGCCAGAAATTTTACCTATCACATTAAATAACAATATTTAAGTAACTCTTAGGTCCTAGGTACAGTTCTAGAATACTGAGAATACAATGAGGGCATAGTCAGGCAACCTCTCTGCTTTCATGGAAGAGATAAATATTAGTCAAATAACCATAAAATCCAATGTACAGTTGTAAACTGTGTATAGCATTTGAGCCTCACCTCATCTGAAAGGTCAAAAGGCTCTTTCTTTGGGGTCAGTTGATTCTACAGCAATCTGAACAATGATTAGGGGCTGACTGGGGGAAGAACAGCATGGTGATAGTGGCAATCGAAGTGTACTGTTTTGAGAAATATTTAGGAGACAAAATCTTGGAATTTGCTGAATGAATATAAAACTGTCAAGAATGACCCTAGATTTCTAGTAATCTGGAAAGACTCTGCTGCCGTTCATTGAGAGCAAGACAGTGGAAGGAGCTTAGGTCAGAGGCAGAAGAGAAATGATGAGTTTGACTTTGGACATGATGAGCACAAGACACCTTTGAGTCACCCTAGTGGAGAGGTTGAGTGGAGAGTTGGAAATGGAGCCTTGACTGATATGAATGTGTAAGCCACCAATCTATGGATGATGAAATGGAAGCCATGAAGTTCTTTAAGGAGAGACTTAGGAAATGATCTATGATGGAGTTTAATGAGCTCCAATTTGTAAGGGACAGGAAGAAGAGTTTAGCCTGCAAAGAATATTGAAAGCAAATAATGTATTGTATCATTAAAAACAAAAGGAAGAGATTGTTTCAAGAATATAGAATTCTGATGCCAAGTGAGATTATAGTTGAAAAATATCCTTTGGGTTTAAGAGGACATTGGTAATTTAGCAAGAGCCCTCTGGTGGGTGATGATGGTCCAAGCCAGATGACATGGTCTGATCAAGAAACTGAAACAGTGGTTCTAAATGACTGGTTTGAGAAGTGTCCCTAGGAAGGAAAGATAGCAACAGGACTGCAACTGGAGGGGATGTCTAATAACAGTGGCCATGACCTTCATCACTTCACTATTTCACCTCCCCCCATAAAACAATGAAGGCATTCCATTTTGTATTGTTTGATTTTTCTTCCTCTTGCAGATACTCAATAATAAACTGTGTTCTTCATCATTTTGTGTAACCAAACAATTGAGTTTAAGCCACAGTCTGACACACAGCAGAACCTCAAGAATTATTTGTTGAAGGAGAGACAGAAGGAAAGAAGGAAGGAAGAAAGGAAAAAAGACAAGACAGAGGGAGGGAGGGAAGGGGAGGGGGGAAAGAGGAAAGATTGAGGAGCTCGGTACACAAATCTCTTTATTGTGGAAGGTGAGGGAACGATGAGACAGTCGATTGTCAAAAAGAAACATCAGACAACTAACAGCATAAAATGCCTAATTCACACTGTACTCATAACAGTTTCTTCTCTCTACTGAGGGAAAAAAAATCTTTTGGGGAAAAAAATACCCCCAAACTAATATTTTCATGAATAATTATTTTTATGGTTATACCATATAAAGTAAATTTCACAGAACTAATTTGGGGTTGACCAGCATTTTAAAAATTACTTAAGGCAGTCAGAAAGAATTTTACATCAAAGCCAAGTTCTTGAAAAGGTGTTAAGGCAATTTATGTCTATCACTGAAACATACCACTGTCATAAGGGTCCTGAAGGGCTTGGTTTCTGAACATAATGACAATTCTCTGCTCCTTCGGGTTTTCTCCTGACACTTATGCCCTGATGCCATTTGAGTAACAGATCATCATCTGTGTGTTGGGAAGGTTGACTCACTCTGCAAAATGTTACTAGAGTGAGCTTGCCTGGTTTTGAACTTGCACCCTTTAGTTCATTGTTTCCAGAAATATGAGTCTTTGCACACAAACAATAGCACACCACAGCCAAGTCTCATTTTTGGCTCTGTCTTTCTGAGCCCAAACATCATACCTTTGTTTATGCAGAGCTTTTAAAAATATCCTCATGTTACTGTGTTGACTTAGCTAAAAACATAAATTATATTCCTTGTGTTTCAACAACACTTAAATTAGGAAAGCATTGTCCAGTGGACAAAATTGTATTCACTGTTTGGTCAGATGATTTAGAGGAGATTAAAGTCATTTTAGGATGTTTCAGTGCCTAACTTCCAGAGAAGAGAAATTTGTCAGACTTACTGTCCCAGCAACTTCGTAAGAACTGCTGCATTCAAGATAAATTCCCTTCAGGAGATTGATTCGCTAAGATGTCAATATATAGCTTGTCATTTATTGATTGCCTGAGAAAAATACAACGCAAATTACCTATCCAATTGTTTTTGCTTTAAGGCAGTATGCAGTAAAGAGACACTCGGTTTAGTGAGGGGATTAAGGAGGAACCAACCAGCCCACTTTAATAAGAGCTTGTGAATTTCATGTTCTGCCTCTGACTGCTTCACACAGTGTTTCACAAACTATTGTCAATACTTTTGGTCCTTCACCTCTCACATCACATCTGAGTTTCAGATTTTAAACCCCCTCAAATGTGGCAATGGAAACTGATTCTTCAGTCTTGACTTTCCTTTTTCCCACCAAATCAGCAACTTAGAGTAGATTCTTAACTCAGTCGATCTCTGGTCACTCCAGGAATTTCCACCGCGCCCCCTACATCCTGGATCCACATCTGTCCAAACTGGAGTGAATGACCTTCCCACCAGCCTTTCTGAAAACCTCATTTCATGGAAATCATGCTATGGATGCTGTGAGGACTAAGAAAGGTACAGAGAGAAAGATGTCTGGCCAATTGCTCAGCACCTAGTAAGTGTTTTGAGGAATGTCTCTTTCAATTGCAAGTGACAGACATCTAATTCAAACCGTGTTAATAAAAGGTGGAATAGATTTTGTATGGTTCTCATAACCAAGCATCAGTCCAAGGGTGGGTTCTTTGGATGGCTTCAAGCCAGTCTGGGCTGATGAAGTCAGTACTCAAGAGAAGAAGCCAAGGTTGTGCCTTCAGTTCTTTGTGACTCTTCTTGGCTTAATTTCAACAACATTCTCTTCACATGGGTAATATGACGGCCACACACAGCCTTGGACTCACAGCCTCCCAGATTACTAATGTTAGTGGAAGGAGGACTTCTCTTTCTTAATGCCCATATACAAATCACAATAAAGACCCCAATTGGCCCTGATTGGCTTATATGTCCATATATATATAATCATCTCTGAACCAATCATTGTAACCAGGGAAACCTAGTACTCTGATTGACTAGCATGAAACAGATTAGCATGGGAATAGAAGATATCATATCAGACCATGGAGTGTGACTAGCATGAAACAGATTAGCATGGAATAGAAGATATCATATCAGACCATGGAGTGGGGAAGAGTGATTTCCAAAAGGAGGATTTACTTTACCTAAAAGGGAGAATGAATACACCACAGGCAAAAACCATAGGCAAAATCCCACCTCCCTGAATAGGTGAATGAAGCCACTAATTGAAAATATTTCTCTCCTCCCTCCCTGCTCCCTAAATACTGTAAACTCCATCTGTCAGAGTGAGTTAAAGCAAATGTATGGACCATGAGCCAATACCCACAGACTAAACATAATACCCAGTGCAAGATTTGCTGGTAGATTATCTTGCAATTTTCCAAGCAGCTATATACAATTTTTTCAGTGAATTGAGTAAATACAAGAGAAGGTTGTGTTTAGCCAGAGAAGTGATAGGGTGGGGGTTTTTTTTCTTTTTTTCAATATTTGAAAAGTCATGACATGTAATAGTCTTGGCCCACAATCTTATGGAAATGCACGTAACAGTTCCCTTCCTCTCATAAGCAATTTCCTTCCTGACAGGCTCAAGTGGATGAGTGATTGCATCTGTGCTGTCTTCTTGAGGATCTGAGTGAAAAGTGTCTTGGAATCAGTACTGCTATCTTAGAATGTTGTCTGCTCTGATCGATTATAAAGACTTAAATTCCGTCTCTGATATAAGCCTTTACCGAAAAATGTAAGGCTCCTTAATCTACAATTCATACCATGGATCAAAGTATAACTAGCTGAGTGGACAGAGGGATTATCCAATGTATTACAAGTAACTCTCAAAAAGTTACATAGACAATTGGGAAAGCAATGTGACTGAGTCCCAAAATGGGTGGCTGGGTCTTCCCTGGTGGAGAATGATTGACAATGCTAATGGAAAAAGGCATCCATGGGGATGATGAGTGGTAGTCCAGAGAACTCAGTTAACACTCAACTTTTCACAGCTGGTGTGTGATGAAAATGAAGATCGAACCATACCTTCTGTGGCCACTGGAGCATGTCACCCAGGAACACACACATAGGTGTGCTGTGTAGGAAGGGAACACCACACCAATAGGAGTGATGACACATCTCATTCCCTGAGATGCGTGTTCCAATGGGGCCCCAAAACCATTCCCAAAATGAAAAGTCAGATGGAACACTGGAGAGGGGAGTGTGGGTCTTATGTTGTTCATAACTTTATCATTGATGAAAAGTCGCAGATTAATTTTCTCATGATGCATTTGTGCCCCAGCAGCTCATTGGCATTAGCCTAACTTTACTGAGATGGAAAAATGGGGCTCAGGAAACCAGCCCAGGCTGTCAGCTATAATTGATGGCTTAGAAAGGATTCTGTATTATCCAGGTGACTGTTGTAATTGAATAAAAAGTGAGAGGCAGAGATGGTGTCATTTGGGGCCTTGAATATCCTTCAGTAAGTGAACCCCAAACAACAGATTGAGCTAGACAGGATTAAAGATCTCAAGATAATTTAAACACATAAAATAATGTAACAGTAATGATTCAGTGCCTAGAAAAAGTCCGTACACCTAGTAGGTAGTTTGTGAATGTTTGTCATTTAAATGAGGGAATCTCAACCTTTTTTTTTATATCATACAGTGTCCCAGAATCACAACATATTTTTGAGTTTAAACAAATTGGGCTCTGACAACATTCGTATGGAGTATCAAAAAGGGTCTATGAAATCCTTTCCTCTTGATAGTTGAGGAATCTGAGATATGAAGAAGTTAAATGATTTGAAGATAACATTTCATAAATTCTGGATGAGGTAAAGAGAAAACATATCTTGAACTTCCTGCTTCCCCTCCAGAGAATAATCCCATTCTCTCACTGTTTCCGTCAGCTTGCTGTCTGAAGTCACTGCAGTATAACAATGCTAGTAAGAACGTTGATTTTTCAACAGTGATCGGGAGCAGATTTGTCTCTTGGCCCATTTAGAGATGGTGCCGAGAGGAGCTTCCTTTCTCTTCTCTCAAAGATGCTAAATGCCCTCCTATGTGTTCACTGGAGATTGTTGCATCTCTGATGAAAGTCCTACTGAATTGGCAACTTAGAGTGGATTCCTGGCTCAGCCAGATACTCTGGGGAAATGCCTTAGCCCACCAGCCTAGTCCAGGAACATCCACCTCCCCCTCCTGTCCCAACCTGGAGAATAGGGTCAAATAGAGATGACTCAAGGGAAAGAGTCAAGAGCTCCCAGATGATCATGACCTCAGCCCCCACGTCCCCAAGCCCACCTTCTGCAGGTGAGCAAAAGGAGTCTGCAGAGGGGGGGAAAGTGAAGCAACCTTGCACCCCAGCTGAAATCATGTCCAGAACATGCAGACTCACCAGGGACCCTAAGTGTCTCTGGATTCACAGAGAGTCCTTCTAGGGAGAGGGTGGACCTTCCATCATGGAGCTGCTTTCCTTGGGCTGCATGCTTTGTGAGATCAAACAAGCCACTCTCCCTCATCTGTATTTGGGATGGACTGGACATCCAGATTAACTGAATGGAAGCAATGTGTTTAGTTCTTGAGAGAAAACACTCAGAAAAACGGAAAAGAAAAGGAGTCAGGAGGCAAGGGGGTCTTTTTCATTGTTATAGCAACACTAAACTAACTGCCTGTTGAGTAATTTCCTTTATTATGGCTAGTGCAATAATTGAGTAGTTGGTCTCATGCTAAATAATCATTACACCTTGGAAATTTAAAAAACTCTAGACAAAATTGACATTTTCAAAATCCCTTGGTTCAAATACATATTAGCTGCATGAGCTTGAGCAAATGAATTCAGAGTCTGGATTTCTTCATCTGAAATGAGAGCTTTCAGATTTCCTAGGATTATTTGAGGATTAAACGAAATCAGGTATGTATCAGGCCTAACACGATGCTTTATAAAGTTTCCAGGAGAAGCTGATTGCATTTCTCTTCCATGTGCAACCAAATTCTTTTTCCTCTGACCCGGTCTTGGGAGAGATGTGCTCCTGACAACACTCCCCAACCATTGTGTGATGAAACCAAGTCAGTCTTTCTCTAGTCCTACTTTCTTTCTTCATTATGAGAGGACGGCCTTGGGCCATCTCTGAGATTCCTGTGGGCTGTGCCATGTTTTGATTTTCCCCAGAAAAGATGCATCCCATGGCAAGGCCCCCAGAATTTTCTCTTCTTTCCTGCTTCTATTCCTCTTCCTCCACGTGTGAGGTATGGCCATAGTTTTCTAATGCCTGTGGCCAAGATGCCTCCTCTTTTATCTAAAAGCCATAAGAAAAAGCCAGACAACACTTTTTCACTGTATGCCCCCACAGGAACTCCAGCTGAAGCTGAGAAAGGGTCCTGGACTTCAGCTTCCACATCAGTGAATCTTTAGTCCAAGGGAACTAGGGAATAAGGGGGAAGCTATATTGTTATCAAACCAAGTGTAGTAAGCTACCCACCCATTATTTCATATATATTTCATAACAAGAATTTTTTTTCTATAAAGTATTTGGGACCATAGACCAGAACTGCAACCTTTCTGCTGTGCAACTTTGAGCAAGTTACCTAGCCTATCTGTGCCTCTGTGTCTGCATCTATAAAATAGGCACCGTAAGAGAACTTGCCTCATAGAGTTGTGGTCAAGATTAAAAAGATAGATATAGGGGTACCTGGATTGTTCAGTCGGTTAAGCGTCTGACTCTTGATTTCAGCTCAGGTCATGATCTCAGGGTTGTGAGATCAAGCCCTGCTTCAGGATCCACACTCAGTGCCCCCTCTTAAGATTCTCTCTCTCCATCTCCCTCTGCCCCTCCCCACTCAAGCTCACTCTCTCTCCTTCTAATAATAATACAATAAAATACTTCAAAAACATTATAGATGTAAAGTATTTCAGTAACACCTGGCATATGAACATATGCTCACTGCTGTTTGCTATTCTTTGTGTTTTTATTGTTCTGTGCCAGAGTCTTTGCTATTGACCAGCCATCAGCTATAAAACAGCTACAACTCTTACCCATAAAGAATTTGCAGCCTCACAAGACAGACCTGCATGCAGCTAACCTCAGTATGTGGTCAATCTGCCAGTTCATTCTAGAGTTCTCCCCATGTACCAAGCATTCTGGGGTGTTCTGGACACAAAGATGGACATGCCATGGTCCCTAATTATATGAAGTCAGGGGAGTCACAGGGAGGCCCATGTGGACTTGGTCTGCCTTAATTTGAATCTAAAATACCAGTTACTAGCTATGTGTGTGATCTGGAGCAAGTTTCTTAATCTCTGCAACCTTTCATTTTCTTATCTGCATTGACTGAGCTTTACATGAGATGCTATGTGTGAAGCCCTGACACAGAACACAGCCCAAGTAGACCCAAGCAGCTCCTGCTGGGTACTTACAGCAAAGTGTGGAAAATACCACAAGGCAGTAGACCCCAGGTACCATGGAGGCCTAGAGAAGGGACACCTAACTCAGACAGTGATGAGAAGAGGTGGCAGTGAAGCTTTCTGAAGAAGGGGGTCCTTGGGGTGACTGGCGAAGAACAAGCCAGGGTTGACTTGGTATGGCATTGTAGAACATTCCACATAGAGAAAAAACAAGATCCAAAAATGTACTGCAGCATTTTCTCACCATGAAGGTACCTGCAGGATAAAACAGCTTCCCTGCCAGTTCAGGTCAAAGGAAGTTGAATCTTGAAGTTTAAAAACTTTATCTTGAGTTAATGGCCCATGCAGGACCAGTCTAGTTCAAACTGCAGAGCCAAATCACCCAGATTTGTTTATCATACTGAAACTTAATGGGGATGATGGGAGGTCTTCCCTGGAGTGTCATCAGCCCTTGCCACCTGCATTCCATGTGAAGTTTGACATGGAATAGAGACCTAGCTTGGCAAAGCTAGTTTTGAGTGGTTCATAGTCGAGTTAGACCATATCCTGCTGTGCAGCTCTCAGAAGAATGAAGTTGGCATTAGCTAGGACACACAGCATGAGGGAGGTCAGCACATCTCCACTTAAGAGATTAGCAAAGGTAGAAATTCTGGCAGCCTCCCCAGGCCCAGGAATATCATAAGGGCAGACTATAATGCTGACAGCAGTTACATTTTGCAGACATCCACTGCAGAGGAAAGGCTGTTATTCAACAACATGCCTAGGACACCTTTGAAAACAGAAAATAACTTTCTTGCAACAAATGACTCCAGAAACAAAATCACCCCACCTTCCAGATTCCTAACCCCTGCAGCTTTAAACTAGAAGTCACACACAGGGAAGATACTTGGGGATGCCAGTGGGTGTACAAGCCTGTGCCGCCCCCCAGGGGCTGACTGGACAAACTCAAGAAAATATGGAGAAGAAGGTGAAAACAATGACCAATGTAGGAATGCTCTTCTTCTGCCCTTTTCTCGGCTTTAAGAATGTCTCTGTTGAGATAAAAAGATGTGATTTGCATCCACACAAGAGTTTTGTTGTGTTTTGTTTCTTTGAGCACTGTTTGTTTGTCCGTTTTTTAAGCCACACCTCCTCTCACTGGTCCCTTGGTAAATCCAGCTGCAGGGTATGAAGTAGCCCAGGAAAACCCAAAGGTGGCAGCTGCTTTCCTTGGGAGTAGCTCCATACAGATGAAAACCATCAGTCTCTGTTATACATGAATTTATAGAGGAAAATGTTAGGATATGCAGTTTTCATACAAACGTTTGTCTCTACAGGGGCAGATTTTTGCTAGCTCCTCATCCTCCATCTAACTTGCAAATGTTGCAATTATCCCAGACTCAGTCTTGCTCTTTCCCTTCTCTCCCCAGACAAAATCATCCATCTCTGTGGCTTTCACAGATCCATGCTTTTCATTTCCATACTAGTCAGCAAGGGTTGGGCTATACTGCAAAAACCATCAATACCCCCAACTCTGAGGCTTAAAACAACAAAGGCTTATTTATCTTTCACACAAAGAATACTGGGGGTCTGGATGTCTCTCTGTGTTGGCTATCCTTTACATGATGTTCAACATGTCTCCTCTGTGTCAGAGCTTCCATGGTAAGAGAAAACTGGGTGCTTGAATCTTGCATAGGCAATTAGTTGATTTGCCTGAAAGTAACATGTAGCACTTTCACTCACATTTGATTTGTCAAATCAAACCATGTGGTCCTCCATCATGACTGCCTTTCCATCCTCACCTCATACCACTCACCCCTCTCTCACTTCTGTCACATCAGACTCTGAAGACCTCCAAAAAGGGCTGCATCTCCCCCTCCTCTGAGGACTTCCCAAAGTGTGGTTGACTATTGCTGAACTTGTCCACCAGTAATTTACACCTCCCTGTCCTCACTCCCTCAAGCCCCTGTCACATTGACTTTGAGCTTGGCAGTGTGATTCACTGTGGTCACTAGACAATAAAAAATGTGAGATAAGCAGATACTTGCTCAACAAATCTTTCTCTTTCTGCTCTTTGGAACCCTGAGTCTACCACGCAGAGAAGCCCTCACTAGCCAACTGGAGGAAGAGACAGCATTGAAGCAGAGATGAGGCATCTCATTTGAGGACCTCTAGACCAAACATTCTGCCAACCACTAAATATATGAATGGAGCCATCCTAGACACTCCAGCCCCAGCCAAGAAGCCAGCTGAGCATAGAGAGATCAGCCAAGCCAGCCCTGGAGCAGAAAACCACCCAGCCGACCCAAAGAATTGTGAGAAATAATACATGTTTGCTGTTTATGGCTGGTTTGTTATGCAGCAAATGCTAACTGACACATAAAAACTATCCTGTTGAGAAGGTTCTTTCTTTTTACTGTACTGGCTCCCTTCTTATCTTTCAAGCCTCAGGTAAAATGGCAATATTTAGATCCTAATTATAATGACAGATTTATTTACACAAAATCATCAGCATTTATACTTGACTTATAACTTCTGATTGGCTGGGGCCAATGGTTTTTATTAAACTCTTTCTATTGGTCTAGGCAACAATATCTATTATACCCACAGCACTATTTATATCTCCACTACCTTTATGTAGTGAAGCCAATGCCATTCCTATATTTTGACCTAAAACTTCTCATTTTATCCCCCATCTGCAATGTCAACAGATCTTCCCAAGATATTCTATGTAACTAAATAAATGTTTCTAGATATCTACTACATGATCAGTCAGGCACCGAGCACTTACAGATGAGTAAACCACAGTCCCTACACTTGACAGCTTACAGTAATAAGAGCAAACAATACATGAATAAAGGAAATGCAGAAAGCAGGATGCTTGTAACAGCAGAAACATGGGGAGGGGCAGAGCTAGCACAGAGATAGGAAAACCGTCTCAGGTGAAGAAAGGGGGAGGCAAAGCAGCATCCATTGAATAATGCCTCTTGGAGTTTATTCTTGGAGTTGCATTTTAAAAGATAAGAGGTGGACAAAGCAGGGGAAAGCATTCCAGGCTGAGAAAAAGACCATGTGTAAATTAAAAAAGTGAAAACCCCAGGGTGTGGGTAACAAAGGTGGGGATAGACTATGGGCAGTTGTGTGTTCCTGGAAGGTAAGGTGCAGGGGGAAGCAGGAGGGAATGAGTCTTGCTGAGCAGACAGGGGCCAGATAATGGCAGACTTTGCATGCCATCCCAAGGAATCTGGATGTTCTTATGTCTTCTTCCACTTCCCTTTATCACATGGATTATTGCCCTGGAAATGAGTAAGTGAGTCATCTGTATCTCACCCATCTCCACTCAATCTGCACCACCTCTGACACGAAGGGCTTTTATCTGCCTTTAGGATAACAATTTCCTGCTTTCTGAACCTGTTCTTTCTCTTCCTCTTCCACTCAACACCTTCCCTCCCCGTGCCTCCACCAGCAGATCCCCACCCCCACATCACACACAGTCTCTCCTGTCATTATTGGTTTCATCGCTAATTCTCCCCTTTCTCCTCTCCTCTTACATCATCCTATATCACAAATGGAATGACTTGTAGAGGAGAGAACACATTCCAAGCAGAGGACAAGGTGTGACTGAAGGTGAGAACCAGCAGGTCTTAGGGGCAGGAGGGAGGACAGAGCAAGAAGTGATCCCAACAAGGATGTATGTGTTGGGCTGGAGTCAAAGGTTCATGTTTTGGGGAGGGGGGCAGCAGGTGTTTGGGGAGCAGTGAGTGAGAAAGGAAGGCTGTGGTCCAACAGTGGTGGGCCAGAGTTACAGGCTGAGATGTCTAGGTTTCCAGTCTGAAGGCAGCAGGGAGCTTCTGCAGACTTTACTAAATCATTCTGTGTGATACTGGGTGGAAGGGAGAGGAGTCATACGCTGCCTTGGCATAAATTGCATGACACTGGAATAAAGAAAATGTTATCCAGAACAAACATGAGAGGAAGGGACCAGAAAGAATGGAAGAGTAACCATGCAATGTAAGGAAGGGCAGTCACACTCTGGTTACGTGTCAACTATCATGTGTTATGTATCAAGTAATATGATAAGCTCTTTACATGTGTTCTCTTGCTTCACTTCATTAGTCCTCCCCATAGCCATGTGATTTAATGCTATTGCCTCCTATTTAATAGATCAGAGATTGAGAGATTTAGGGAACTGAGCAAGGTCACATAGCTGGTGAGGGATGGAACTGGGGCTCAAGTCCACAGTTGCTCTACAGCACTTGGGACACTAGCAAAAGAACACTTCCAGGCCCCTTGACAGGAAAGCCTGACACCTAAGAGCTTCACACAGCCCTCATTTAGATGGTCTCTTCCTCTTCCATCTGTTCAAATAGAAATATGTGTTTGGTTAGCCTCCCATCTGTGATTTCATGTCAAAATGTATTTTATTTTCCACATCCCCTTCTTTTGAATTCCAATCTCTATCTTTGTCTTTAGTTTTCAATTTTAGACCATAGAGGCCTCCTTTGCCAAGGCCCCCTCTCTCCTTCTGCACTTTGGTTATTATGATTTACAGCTGGGGCCCAGCTGTAAATCCTCTCCACACGTGAGGAGAGGACAGATGCCTCTCTTCTTGAAGGAGCCCATTAAAAACCAGTTATCGAGCCAAAAGCAGTTACATCCCTCCCATGATGCTCTCTCTCCCTCACACCTGCAACCACTTTCTCATCTTGTCCTCCAGGAATCCCCTGTCCTCCCCTCCATCCACACTGGGCCAGTTCTGGTGCTCACCCTCTTTCCGGACAGTTCTCTTTGCCCTGCTGCCCTGGGTCTCTCAATCATGTTCTGGCCATGAATGTCCAAGCTCTTCACTTTTTCCAGGCTCAGATGTCCCTGCTTCTTCTCACACCTGGATCTGTACAATCTCTTCCCAATTGCCCTGCCTTATTGATGCTTCATGTGTTGTTACTCAATGAGGTTGACAGAATAATGGCTCCCCAAAGATGTTTACAACCTAATCTCCAATACCGGTGAATGTGTTATCTTCCAGGTTAAAAGGGACTTTGCAAATGTTATTAAATTAAGGACCTTGAGATGGGAAGATTATCCAGGGTTTTCTGAGTTGCCCAATGTGATCACAGGGAATGTTACAAATGGAAGAAGGAGACAGTAAGGGAGGTAAGAGCGGTACAGTGTGGGAAGGACTCCAAATGCTGCCGCTGGTTCTGAAGATGGGGAAAGCAGGCCACAAGCCGAGGAAGGTGGACAGCCTCTAGGAAATGGATTCTCCTCTAGAGGCTCCAGAACGGAATGCAGGCCTGCTGACACTTTGACTTTAGTCCAGTGAGATCTGTGTTGGACTGCTACACTATGGAACTATAGAACAACAAATTTGTATTGTTTAAGCCACAAAATTTGTAGTTATGTGTGTAACAGCCACTATAGAAAACTGATACACTCCCTCACTGAGTCTTTTTAGAGATTAAAAACTGGAGCCTGGATCAACTGAAATTACTCCAGAAAGGGGAATTTGGGGTCTTCTCTGATTAACTGAAGGTTGACCTAAAAACCCTTTTTGCCAGAAGCCATTCAATAGTCTTGAAATACTGTTTCTCCAGCTCAGTGAGCCAAGTGTACTCTATATGCTCACTACTCAGTATGGTCCATGGGCCGGCAGCCTTAGCAGCACCCAGCAGACTAGGAAATAAAAGTGACAAGGGGCCAACTGGCTCAGAATCTGCATTTTAACAAGATGTGCAGATGATTCAGATGCACTTCAAGTTTGAAATGCCCTGCTCTCCACGATTACAAATTATACTAACATATTTGTGTTGATTGCATTCTTGCAGCCAGTCACCATCTGTTTACTTAGACTTCCTCAAGTTGAGAGCTGGACAGCAACTTGAAGATCACTTCATCTGGTGGCTTTCAAACATATTCACCAGAAGAACTTAATTTTAAAAGAAATCTTTCCAATCAGGGGAAGGATATGCGGCCACAGAACCCTACCTGCCTCCATCCCTCTACCACCAGCCCAAGAGTCACTTGGGTGGATCTCTTTGGAACCTGAAGGGGTTCACCTCACACAGCTTGAAAAACAGATTTTAAGCTAATTCTCTCTTAATATGTATGGGAAAATGAAGACTTGAAGAAGAGAAGAGACTTGCCAAGAGTCATAGGTACAATTATGAAGCTGCAAAGGTGGGCTTGGAAAGCCTAGAACCTTCTCAACATGATAGACTTGTTAATGATCTTGACTGCACCCAAGGAGGGAGGGTCTATTTCCATCGCTGTTGTGATTATGGTCTCCATGTTAGAGATGAGGAACCTAAGGGCAAAGGTGTAGGCAATGGGCAATTAAGGATGGGGGCAGATCTTCCTGACTCCAAAGCCCCAGTTCTTTCTTTTAAGCCTTACTTCTCTGGTAGGCTTGCTAGAAAACAAGTGGACTGTCTCAGAGAAGTAGAAGTCCTTAGATCTTCTGAAGACCCTTTATTAAGTGTAGATGCTTCTTATTGTATTTATTTTACTATCAGTAAATTTTTTAATGTATGCCTCCCCAGCTCTGGGTGCATTTCTGCATCCTCAGGGCTTAGCACAGCAATCAGCAGTACACAGTAAAGGTTGACTGAATAAGTTCATACTAATGATAACCAACGGTTATTGCAAGTTCACTGTACCCGAAACACTGTTCATTTCATCTTTTCTGGCCTCGTTTTCCTGCTTTGTAAAATAATGATTAATGGACAGATAGATGGTTGGGTGGATGAGATGGACGGATGGATCAACTGTGGGGTGGATGGATGGATGGATGGATGGATGGATGGATGGATGGATGGAGAAATGGGCAAACAGATATTAGGATAGATCATTGGCTGCTCAGATAAAGGGGAAGTATACCTTAATGTCTAGAAGATTTTTCACCAAAATATTGAATCTGGTTGCAATTCCCCTCCTTTATGAAACTGCAAACACAATTAGCAGAGTACAAAAGCTAGAAATGCTCTTTGGATGGTCTTGATTCAACCATTCTGAGAATTAAGGGATTCTTGTGCAGAAAGTGCTTTAAAAATACAGTTAGGAGGAAGTTTTATGAAAAAATAACAACTGAATTGCTGGATTCTCTCACAGTATATGCATGCTTCTCTTTCAGGGCTTTTAAAAGGTTTTTTTTTTTAAGTTCAATTTTGCAGGTTTTTAAAAAATTTATTATTTAATTAACACTTCCTCACAATAGCACTAAATAAGTAGATTACAAGGATAATATTTTATTCATCCCTTTATTTCTACTGTGAAGCATAGAATTTGAAATATATTGTTTCAATAAATACCAAATAAATGAACGAATGAATGAATTTGATTGCTATCAGAAGACATTTGAACACTGAGAGTTTATAAATTTTTCATTTTTTCAACAAATGCTAATAAAAGCCTGCTATTCCCAAGGACCTGTTGAGGTCACCCTGAGGGATGCAAAGTGAATGCAACACTTTGAAGCAGACATAACTTCACCGTGGTTGCATGTGAGGAAACTATGAGAAATCAGGTCACTGCACAAATGTGTCCACTCATGCAACAAATATCTATTGACCACCAACAATGTACCAGTAAGCTGTACCTTGCCCATGCCAAGGATTTTAGATGTCATGCGAGGGACCATGTTTAGTCATTGAAGGGCTTTGCACAGTGGGCTGAAATCAGAGCAGAGCTGCAAAAAGAAATGGAAGGACGATATGCTGCTATAAAATTGAAAAATAGCTAAATACTTTCTCCCATAAATGCTTAGCTGTGCTTGTCTCTGTCAAGTTCTGGTTTCTTTTTTAAATCTCAAAGATAAGAACTTTGTATAGAATTCCCACATGGTGATAGAGGACATGAACTCTGGAGTCAGGCAGACCTGATTTTACATCTTGGCTATGCTTTTCATCAAGAGCGTGATCTTGGGTGAGTACGAATCCCTCTGGGCTTCAGTGGCCACATACGAAAAATGAGAGAAATAATAATAGCACTGGTACAGAGTTATAGTGATAGCTAAATGAAGTAATAAATGCAAAACATTTAGCTCTATGCATGGCATATAGTAACCACTCAGTAAATACCTGATAACCAGAGCACAGCAGACAAGGGGGTGGATGGAGCTAGCCAATGATTGAGCACCTGATGTCGGACAAGTCCTCCATTCTATGTTTAAGCCTGCATTTATTCAATGAGCTTCATGAAGCCTCTACTAGGAGCTATTCTAAGGATTCTGGACACAGCAGTGAAGAGAACAGAACAAGAACAAAAGTCCTTACCCTCAGGGAACTCCCATTCTAGCAGCATGCTTCATCCTCATAGTGTGCCTATTTCTTTACCTGTGAGACGGTAGTTAAGAGCCGAACTGTCCTCACACAGTCTTGAGGAAAATTCAATTATTAAATGTGAAGTGCTTCAAACGGCACCTAGCACAGCGTAGAGGCATATGGAAGGCCCTGCTATTATAAATAATAGTTTTTGTTCTTCTTACTGTCTTTATTACTTTTGTAGGGAATCATGACCTACCTCCTGTACCTCCGGCACCAGCTGCAAAGCGAACTTGTAGGGACTATTACCTGTGTTTTATAAAGAAGCCAAGTAGTCTTATTAAAATAACACAGTTATTAAAGGCAGAGCCAGAACTTAAGCAAAATCTGTCTCCAAACCCAATACAAACATTCTCCAGCTTCCTCTCCACCCGCCCTTGAGAAAAATTTATTTTATATACACTGACTAGTATAAACAATTATATCATATGCTTCTTTTTCCAGAGTCATTTAAGCTCTTAATAAATGGGTTTTCTTGATTTTGCAGTGATGGATGAGAGAATTAGCAGCACTTTTGGAATTTCTACTCCCAGGCTGACCTCATTAGCCTTAATTTATAGACCAGGCAGGACAGACAACATTATGTCCTGTAAACCAAGGAAGGAAGCCCTTATAGGTTGGGGCAGCTTGCTTTGATTATCCATTTGGGGCCATGGAAACCCATACAGTAGTGCTTTTTATTAAGTGTTTTAATACAAACCAGTGAGACAACTTTGGAGTTCTAAAATGCAGGCAGCCGTGGGTTTTTTTGAAAAGTGACTTTTAAAAGTCTGCAAATTTGTTGTTCTTTCTTCCAGTAATGGATATTCTAGACCCTTTCTCTAAAGACATTTTGAAATCCTCTTTAATCTACAGATTAACACCTAGTTGGAAATTACATTCTTTCTCTGATAAAAGGGAGAAATAAGACAAAGATCAATATTGTGTGTGGCAGTGTTTCTCAAAGAGCTAAGTTCAAAGTTAAAGCTGAAAACTTCAGGGGCAAAATATGCAAAGTATACGAGAGGGAAGTTGAAAGATAAAGAAGAAAAAAAATGGGTTAATAAGAATCTTTGCCAGGGCAGGAAATCAACCTAGACATATTTTATTTAAGCTTTTTGACTTTCTGTTTGGGTTGAATTCCAATGGCTTTGAACTTTTTTCAAAAACATCGAAAAATATTTCTTCCAGAGGAAAAGCTCAGTGTGAACACAGGAATTCAATGAGATCCATTAATTATTTCAGCTCCTGAAGTCCTTGGTAAAGTGTCTAGATTCTTCTGGCGAATGAGACTTTCCTGCTGCTTAGAATGTACCTGAGATGCTCGTTAAAATGACAGGTTCCCTAATCATATCAGAATCCTACAGAATTAGAAGCCCAGGTGCAAGAGTGGGGTGCAGGAGGAGTTCATAGTTTCAACAAGGCCACGGGTGACTCTGAAGCAGGTCAGAACACTCCCATTCCAACCTTTCCTCACTGGTGTAGTGGCCCATTTTGTGGATGAGAAAACTGAGAACCAGAGAAGGGAAGTAACTCACCTCTGAATTATTTTTTTATTATGGTAAAATAGACCTAACATAAAATTTACTATTTTAGTCATTTCTAAGTGTGCAGTCCTGTGACATTAAGTACATTTACCTTGTTGTACAACTGACGCCACCATCCATCTCCAGGACTCTTATCATCCCAAAATGAAACTGCATACCCATTCAACACCACCTCTCCATCCCCCACCCCCCAGCTCCTCACAACCATTACTCTACTTTCAGTCTCTGTGAAATTGACTATTCCAAGCACCACGCATAAGTGGAATCATACAATATTTACGTTTTTGTGTCTGGCTTCTTTCACTTAACATATCTTCAACATTCATCCATGTGGTAGCATATTTCCAAATTTCATTCCTTTTTTAAAGTTGAATAATATTCTATTGTATGTATATACCACATTTTGTTTATCCAGTCATCCACCAATGGACATTGAATTTTTATTTTTCACCATCTTGGACCAAAGACATGACATTTCACTTAAAAATCTTCCTTCCTTTTCCTGCACCCCCTTCCAGGGTTATTGGATTTAACAAACAAAAATACAGAATGCCCAGTTGAATTTCAGGTTAAATAAAAATAGGTATAGATTTTTAGTGTAAGTATGTTCTATGCAATATTTGAGGCACATGTATGCTAAAAAATTATCCATTGTTTATCTGAAATTCAAATTTAACTGTGTGTCTTGGATTTTATCTGGCAGCTCTACAGCCCACATTCAGTAAAACCACAAGGAGATTCCTATCTACTTGGAATCTTGAGTTGCCAGAATTCTTGTTTGAACCTTATCTTAATCAAGATTAGTGTAAAGCAAATAAAAACACAGTATAAGCAAGCAATGTTTGTCCACTTCTCAGGATTGAAAGCTTTGTACCCTTGCCTTGGTCTTGCAAACACCATCTCAACTTTCTAGATAAGGAAACTGAGGCTTGCATATGAGGATTCCCTAAACTCATACAGGTGATAAAAATCAAGGGTTTGGCTCAAATCCAACACTCCCAGATTTCAAATCCAATCTTTATTTTTTTTAATATTTCACTTTAAGAATAGAAATAGGATAGACGATGGGGGGGAACAGATACCCTCATTCATTGCTGGAGGGGATGCAAAACGACACAGTTCCCGGAGGGGATTTTGCAATACCTAACAAGCAACCCAAGTAGAGAGCATTTCTCCATCAACCCAGCAAACCCATACCTGGAAATTCACCCAAACATACACTTCCAACAGCATGAAAACACACATGTACATGGCCTTATTGTTTTATTGGCAATTAAAAATATTGGAAACTACTTAAGTGCCCAAATATAGATGTGGGGTGAATAAACTGTAACATATACACACAATGGAGTACTATGAACCTGAAAAAAGACAGGAAGCTTTAGGATTGATGTGAAGTGATCTCCAGGAAATAATGTCAAATGATGAAAGCAATGTGCACAAAGTCTATCTTTTGTGTAAAAAAGAAGAGGAAGTAACAAACAAATGTGTATCTGCCTATCTTTGCAGAAAACCACAGGAAGTATCAAAGCAAAGAAAGTTGAAGTTGAGGGAGGGAAAACAAGGTGGAGGGAGTCCAAGAGTGAATGTCACTTCTCTGAGTAGACCACTGACATAGATTTGACCTTAAGAAGCAAGTTTATTTCTATGTCTTTAAAAAATAATTCTAAATCAGCAAGGATGGGATGGAGGAAAGAAAACCTAGAACACAATACACACTAAAGTAAATAAACCCAAAAGTATTTAAAACAAACGCAAAAACTATACTGACAGAGGGTGGATAACTAATATGAGTAACGATGATCCAGTATGTCACTGTGTACCCTTAGTCTTGAGTGGGCCTGGAGACTGGGGGACAACCGACTTCTGCTTAGTGGGTGTGCTTTCCCCAGTGGTGTGGGTGAAGCAATTTTAAAACTACTTTAAGAGGGGTGCCTGGGTGGCTCAGTCAGGTAAGTGTCTGCCCCCTGATTTCTTCGGCTCAGGTCATGATCTCAGGGTCATGAGATCAAGCCCTGCATCAGGCTCGGCTCTAAGCATGGAGTCTGCTTAAGATTCTCTCTCCCTCTCCCTGTGCCCCCGCCCTACTTGTGTGCTCTCTCACTCTCTAAAAAAATAAATAAAAATAAAACTACTTTAAGATGTATAAGAGGACTGAACAAATGAGTAATGTGCCATTGCTGTTGTGGGGACCCAGGGTTTTCACTAAGGAAGAAGGGAAATTTAAATATAGAATGGGGGATGGCCAGAACAACCACTGGACTGGAGTTAGAGGTTCCAGTCAGGGCACACTCATGATTCCCAAAACATACGTGCATGTGCACACACATGTGTATGTGCATGTGTATTCATGTGTATGTGTGTCCATGGCGTGCGAGAGACAGAGATCTGATTTTTTAATTTACAGGCTTGCTGTGAGCCCATTGCTAATACAACTGTTATTAAAATTAAGTTATATAAGCTTAAAATTAATTACATTAAAAATAAAGGTAATAGATACAAAACTCATAACATCCTCCTTATTTTACTACATTTTACTATTGTCTATGTGCCTGATATTAGTTGAATTATTGTACCTGTTCTCAACACCATGTTCAGTAACATCACCTGAGGGTAGCTTAAAATCGGCCATAGTGGGAGGATTTACACCATGGAAATCCATAAATGCTACAAAGCAAGGTCTTGCTTGTTTGTGGATCTGGTTGTTAAACACATACCAGCATATGATGTTTGTATACACATATATAAGTATGCATACATTCTCTAGTTTTTTTCTTATTATTGCAATGTTAAGACTGCACATCTAAGAACTGGTGCAATATGGTGTTTGCTCACTTCCCCTTTATGGTCTACCTCTGTCTTTCAGAACATCCATTCCGTGAGAGCAAAGCCTTGTTTATTTTTTTTTATTTTTTATTTTTTATTAACATATAATGTATTATTTGTTTCAGGGGTACAGGTCTGAGATTCAACAGTCTTACACAGTTCACAGCGCTCACCGTAGCACATACCCTCCTCAATGTCCATCACCCAGCCACCCCATCCCTCCCAAACCCCTCCACTCCAGCAACCCTCAGTTTGATTCCTGAGATTAAGAGTCTCTTATGGTTTGTCTCCCTCTCTGGTTTCGTCTTGTTTCATTTTTCCCTCCCTTCTGCTATAATCCTCTGTCTTGTTTCTCAAATTCCTCATATCGGTGAGATAATATGATAATTGTCATTCTCTGATTGACTTATTTCGCTAGCACAAAACCCTCTAGTTTCATCCATGTTGTTGCAAATGGCAAGATTTCATTTTTTTTTCTTGATGAATGGATAAAGAAGATGTGGTATATATATATACACAATGGAATATTATTCAGCCATCAAAACCTTGTTTATTTTATGTATTGCTATATGTAGTGTCTAGGACACAGCCTGCCACAAGGAGAGTAGTTGATAACTTTTTGCCAATTGAGTGAAAAATGACTAATCATTCTCATTTAAAAATTCTAAGGCGTCTCTGATTTGTCATTGTTATATCATGATGAGCCTACCAAAGATCACAAGATTCCAACCACATTTGAGATTAAGAGACATTCTCTCCAGCAGTATAAATAGAATGGCACATGAATTCATTGACTTCCACACACAGGCTAGTGTCTCCCAAACTCTCTCTCCACCACTGCCCAGAAAACTAGGGCCCAAGAGGCTGTTGTGATCACTGCCAAATCCCCAGGTCCTAGAACAGTGCCTGCCATATAATTGTCCCTTGATTAATGAAAATGGGATCTCTTCTGGCTGTTCTCAAGAATGAACTTAAGGGGCACCGGGGTGACTCAGTTGGTTAAGTGTCTGCCTTTGGCTCCCGGTCATGATCCTGGGATCCTGGGATCAGGCCCCGTGTTGGGCTCCCTGCTCAGGGGGGAGTCTTCTTCTTCCTCTGCCTGCTGCGCCCTCCGCCCACCCCACTCATGGTTTTTTTCTCTCTCTCTCTCTCAAATAGATAAATAAAATCTTGTTTTAAAAAAAAATGAACTTAAAGCCTCTCCCTTTTGGATCAACACTTAAACACACAGCCACCGTTCCTTAATCAACATACATGTGACTTCAGATAAGGGAAGTTATTCTTAGGGGAAAAAAAAGTTGGGAGCCCAACTATTCAAATCCAGTGAATAATACTTTTGAAACCAAAGAGGTTATTCACTGAAAGCAAAAAAAAAAAAAAAATGTTCAAAGGGTAAGTCACCTTGGAGAGCCAACCAGGTCAGGTAACACAGGAGGCCTGCCCTGTAATGTCATGGTCCATGGTCTGCTTAGGAATATGGAGTTCAGCCCTCTCTGGATGTGGACTCCACAGCAAACCTCTGAAATGTGAATAGCTAGCCATTCATGTAAGCACCCTCCCTGTTTGAGGGTAGCTCTGGCCTCTGATTTTTTTTTTTTTCTACTGCTTCCTTTGCAAATCCTTCAAAATCCCATCTCCTCCCCCAGGAGCCTGAGGA
This sequence comes from Eumetopias jubatus, assembly GCF_037043125.1. Lineage (NCBI taxonomy): Eukaryota > Metazoa > Chordata > Mammalia > Carnivora > Otariidae > Eumetopias > Eumetopias jubatus. The sequence continues at coordinate 191,053,453 of NW_028274808.1, read as the reverse complement.
CTTCATCGACCCCTTGGCTCCTGAGCCACTTCCCATTTGAGGAGCTCAGGTCACCATACTTCCTAACTCTCTCATTGCACTGGAAGAGGACTTTAGAGCTAGAAAAGGAAGACTATGGCAAAGGTCCCATGCTAGCTAGCCTCACAACTCTACATCAGAACAACAGGCACAGAAACAGTGTGGAATTGACTCTTTTGCAGTTTCTTAACACAACCAGCCCACCCCTGTCTTTTCTGTCCCATGGGAGTGTCCTCTATTAAATAAGGAGAGACCTTATTTAATAAATATCATTGAACACTTTCTCTGTGCTAGGCACTGTTCTAAGGGTGTTACAGGTATTGACTCATTTTATCCTCACAACAGCCCCAAGGATTAGCCACTAATTATGCTCACCAAATACTTCTGTCTCTCCACTCTCTAGGCCCCTGTTGCACTCCTGTGGTTGGGTAAGGTCATGTGACTGGTTCTGACCAATGAGTTGGAAGCAAAAATGAAGTGTATGCCGTCTGGGCTGAGCTAGATTGCCAGACCCTCCAGAGACCTCTTTTCCATCTGACATGGGTACCCGCAACATTCAGATGCCAAATGCTTCATTAAGAAACAGTTTCTCACACAGTTTATCCTTGCCTCAATCCAACAATACAATCTCAATTTTTATGATGAAGGAATTGAGGTTCAGAGAGACCAAGTATGTTTCTCTAGGTCACATGGATGATAATAGAGGTTGGGCCCAAAACAGCTTTTTTTTTCCAACTTTACTCTATAGAAAAAAAGATAAGTACTTGTAATAATGAGCTTCTGACAAGACAAAGCAGAGCCCCAACCAATCCATGGTGAAGAGAGAGTATCAGAGAAATAAAAATCTCTGATATTATACACCAATGAGAAATGGAGGTCATTTGTTACAACAGCATACCCTGGCCTATCCTGACCCATTCTGTGAGGCGGGGCCTACCACTGTCCTCCTTTTGAGGATGTGGAAGCTGAAGCACAGTGGTATTAAGTAACTTGCCAAGGTCACACAGCTAGTGAGCAATGGGGTTCCTATTTGAACCCAGATGGTTTGGAAGGGGATTTATCTCACTGTTCTTCCAGCTGGTTTGTCTCCCAGCAGCTGATGTTTCCCACTGCCCAGGCATCCACAGAGATTGGAGTTCCTGCCTGTGATGACCATGGAGGAAGTATGCTCATTTTAGGACTGCCATAAAAAATTGCCATAAACTGGATGGCTTAAAACAATAGGTATTTATTCTTTCACAGTTCTGGAGGTGAGAAATCTGAGATCAAGGTGTCCCCAGGGCCATGTGCCCTCTAAGGGTTCTAGGGGAAAATTCATTCCTTACCTCTTCCAGCTTCTGGTGGCTCCATGTGTTCCTTGGCCCATGGCCCCATCACTCCAATCTCTACCTCCATCATCACTGGCCTCCTTTTCTCCTGTATGTCTCTCCTCTGTGTGCCTTATATAAGGACACTTGTCATTGGAAATCAGGGCCCCTGGATCCAGTATGATCTCCTCATCTGAAGACCCTTGACTTAAGTGCATTTGCAAAGACCCTATTTTGAAAAAAAAAAAAAAAGGCCACATTCTGAGGTTCTAGGTAGACATGAATTTTGGGGGACACTAGTCAAGCAAGTAAAGAAAGAGAATGTTAGGCATCTACTCAGGACACTGCCTCTACTACCTTTCACAGAACCAAGTGGACACTGACACCAATAAAGGTTTAAACTCCAAAGACTTTAGAAAATTGTGTCAAAGCTGTACAAAGTTGGAGAACAGGGGTCAGGGACACTGAATAGGGGGATGGGGGAGGGGAATGTGGAGAAGGCAACAAATCAAGAGTTGAGCTATTGGCCTCATTAAGTCACTTCAGTCTTTGATGAGCTCTCACGGCTCAGGCCTCAGTCCTCTTAGATTCCTTCTCATGTTGGGCAAAATTCTGCAGCAATGGGTATCCACTCAATGACACAGGTATGTCTACCTTTCCTACTTAGAGGGAAAAGCTGGGCTCCAGCTGGTGGTCTTCCAGTTCCCTGGAAAAGCGAACATGAGTCTTGCTTTATGATGGGGAAGGATATGACTATTTAGTCCTAGAAATAAGGATAGGAAACTAGCATCCTCAAGAACTCAGCTATAGATGTCTTGTTTCACCAGACTCCCTAGTTCTCCAAAGTAGCCTTGACTCTCCACTATGCTGTACACAGCCTGCCCACTCACTTGTCCTACTTCCCTGGCCTCCCAAAAGGAGGAGTTTGAGCCTCTCTGGGATATATAAAATTAAATGTACCTCACCACCAAGAGAATCAATTTCATTCTGAAAATTCTTGTCTGGTCTACATTAAAAATTCATAATCTTGCTCCTAACATAACTGACCTCATTTCTTGAGCACTAATAACCTTAGCCTTATTGTGCATTTGCCGGTCCCCATCCTCCCTGACAATTCCACCCCCTCTTTACTGCCCTGAGTCACTTTACAAGGTTCCAATATTGATGAGCCCCATGCCCCAAGAATTTCTCTCTAATCATTAGGTTTCTCCACTCACCACAGCGGGGAAGATCAAAAAAGAGTTTCTGTTATCACGGGATGCCAGTGATTTTTGCAACCTGCTGGAATGCACCGATAGCATAGCAAGATGGCTATTGCAGAAGAAGAGGAACTGTTCCCAAAACCAGACAGACCCAGGCTCTGCATTCGGCTTGCTGAGAAAGCTTGCACAGAGAAACCCCAAGTCTTACCATCTCCCCACCTTCATATCTAAACGAGGGTAGCAGTACTCAACTTGGAGAAATTAGATGAGATGATAGAAGCAAAATCACTTCTCATGCTGCAAAACCTATACAAACACACAAGATTGCTATTTTTCAATCCATGCACTTCCAGTTTCCTCCTACATGAAGTGACTCTTTCATCCACATCCAGAACTGCCAACCGACCCTTGGTTTCTTTAGTTTGCAAAAGCCGTAGACAAGCCCATTGGAAGGCAGATGTGGATAATCAGAGACATGACTTCAAAGAGGAAATACTAACACCATCATCATTATGGTCCTGGTATGATTTCAGGAGAAGTGCTTCCTTCCTGCCCATCCGCCCCCAGCAATTGCTTTCAGGTTCCCTTCACAGAATGATTATAACTTGATCCCCAATTTGGCTGCTTATGCCAATGATAATCATCTCCATAGTCTGTAATTATTGAAACCTGCTGAGTCTCCACCAGCACCCGCCCTTGGAATAGGAAAAAGAATTAAGCACATCACCAACAGATGTGACCAAATAAAGGAGATGAAATATGGGAATCCACAATGAGCCCTTCCGGCCAGACGTTACTCTGTCGATTTTATTGCAATGTGGAGAGACATAAATTAAAAATAATAAACATTTATTAATGTCTCCAATGTGCCATTATTTCTCTTAACCCCTGTGTATCTGTCAGGGTTCTCTAGAAAAACAGAACCAAAGAATACACACACACACACACACACACACACACACACACACACACACATAATTGGTGACTGAAAACAACACCCATTTAATAGCTCACAGTTCTGTAGGTCAGAAGTTAGGATGGGGTGAGATAGAGGGTCAGCTGGATTTTATATTCAGAGTCCTATAAGCCCCAAATCAAGGTATTGGCCATGCCACTCCTACCTGAGGGTCTCAAGGAAGAACCTGCTTCAGGCTCATTCAGATTGTTGACAGAATCCATTTTCTTGCAGTAGTAGGACTGAGATCTTCACTTTCCTGCTGGCTATGACCCAGGGCCCACTCTGCTTCTAGAAGCCACCTGCATTCGCATTACTTCTCATATGGCCTCCTCCAAATTCAAAGCAGCCACAGCACATTGAATCCTCCTCACCCCTGGAATCTCTCTAACATCCTGTGTTGCCACCAGCAAGTCAGAGGAAATGCTCTCCTTTTAAGGGCTTATGGGATCAGATGAGATCCACCTAGATAATCTCCCTCTCTTATGGTCAACTGTGCTTCCATATCATAAAACACAATCACCAGAGTAGTATCTCATCACATTCACTGGTTCCTGAGATTAAGGGGTATGATTCCTGTGTTTTCCAACACGACCAAGCACCTCTCCAAATCTCAGTGAACACTGACCAGCTATCCCACAAATTCAACTGAATTCTGATACTACTTACCTGCAGATAGTGTCAGATCCCACTGGTTAAGGGCTCAGCCTCACAGAACTGCTCCGCCTTCAGACACCAATCGCAGTCCCAAGTTGCCACCTGTGCTTCTGACTGACCAGCTGTAGATGAGAGGCTCCCATGACTTCCTCTGTCTTGGGTTCCATTAATTTGTTACAGCAGCTAACAGAACTCAGAGAAATATTTCACTAACTATGTTACCAGTTTATTATGAAAGGATGTAATTCAGAAACAGCCAGATGGAAGAGATGCGCAGGGAAGTTATGTGGAGAAGTGGCACAGAGCTTCCATGTCTTCTCCAAGTGGGCACCCTTGTGTTCATCAAGTAGGAAGCCCTCTAGAGTTTTATGGAGGCTTCATTACATAGGCATAATTGATCAAATCATTGGCCATTGGATATTGATTCAACCTCCAGCCCTTTCCTCCCACAACCCCACCCACCGCCCAGAACCCGAACTCATGCTTAAAAGTCAAGCATGCTTCCTCCCTCTCTCCTCATCCAAATAATACTCCCACACACTTAGAACAACTAGTTTTCATAGATTATTAGAAAAGCAACTCTGGTGTTAAGCTCATTTTTGCTGAAGCACAAACAACTGAAAGAATGATGAATTAATTCAGTATTTTGTGAGTGACTTGGTACTGTGTGACAGACTTGTCCATTGGTGAGCAGGACTGACTATAATCACCTTCTTCACTGGAGAGGGATGTCAACAGTTAGCAGACAGTGTACTCTGGCAGCTAAAGGCTCAAGGTGATAGTGAGGAGTTCTAATCTTGTCTAAGAGGCTCAGGAAATCCTTCCAGAGGGACTTGCAATTTATGGGAGTCAATTCAAAGAGAAAGAATCCAAATAGCATTTTTGAGGAGATATTTTTGGATCAGGGCCCTTTCCTTTGAAATCTTTCAAACCATAGCCCTGGGGTGATACAGCCATACTTCTGAATCTGTGTGTAAGGTGGAGAACATCTGCCTTGGATGGAGGTTTGAGATCTAGAGCATGGGTTCTCAACCTGACATCAGCAGCTATCATTGGGAATACACACACTAGCTCTGAGCCTCAGTTTTTGAAAAACCTTGGATAGTTTTTGAAAAAGCCTCAGTGGTAAAGTAATTCTATGATCCTTCTTTTCAAGGATGCAGTCCTAGAGACATCAGTGGGGTGTAAAGGGAGCCCATGAAAGGAAAGACCAAATACCTAGAAACCACTTATGAGAAATCATCCCAGCCCCCATGGCCCCAGGGCAGGGTGGAGAGCTGGATCCAAGTCATTGAGCAAAAGCCAGAAAAGCTGGGGGCAATGGAGTGGGCCAAGAAAAGGTGGCCTGGAGGAACTCTGTTGTTGACAACTTTCTATACAGTCCCACCTCGGGCCTGGCAGCCAGTTGGGTTCACTAAGGGTGTGGATCTCTTCCAGCTACACGACTCAAGTCCTGCTGAAAACACTGAACCAGATCCTTCAGTGCCCACCATCAGCCACTTTCTCCTTTGACATTTTAACAGCTCAAAATTCAAACAGATCTTGGGGACCCAGTTTCTGAAGCATGATGAGTCGTGTCATCAAGTTAAATGAGGCCACTTGCATACTTTGTTTCATCTGGAAGGCTTTTAAAGTCTGTTGTTTTTTTTTTAAAGGAGTCTGAACAGCTGACCACCAGATGCCGGTCTCCATCCCTTGAGTTGTGTTGGTTGCTTATAGTTGGGATAATTTAATGACCGATCTTCACTTAAGTTGGTGCCCAATTACTGCCAAGCTGAACTTTTATTATTATGTGGCATTTATACCCAGGACTATTGAAGGCTTAATGAAAAGAGGGTAGAGATGGGTCTGGAAAATAGTCCCAAGGATAGAGTGGCTGGAGGTGACAGAAGTTTTAGAATTTTTAATTTAGAACCTTATGCTTAGATAAATAGACAAATGAAAATAAATATATAAAAATAAAGCCAGCTTACAGGTAATAATTCAAAATGAATACCAAATCATAGTACTTTCCAAGGTGTTCTGATGTTTATCAGAAATATATCTCTGGCACAATGAACTGAAGACAACACAAGGAGTGTTTAAACATCAATAGCCAAAATGTTTGCCTTACTACTGCAGCGTTCACATTTCTATACAGGATATACAAACTAAAAGGAAGAGCCATAATTCTCAAGATAATTGCAAAAATTATTTTCAATTTTTTCTTTTTATCAACTTTATTTAGGTATAATTCACATATAATATATATATAATGCAACCATTTTAGGTGTAAGGTTCAATGAGTTGTGACAACTGTGTACCTTTGTAACCACCACCACAGTTAAGATTTAGAATGTTCTCAGTACTCCCCCAAATTTTTCTGAAGCCCTTCCCTGAAGCCCCTTTGCTTTCAGTCCCTACTCCCATCCCAGATCCAGGCAACCACTGATGTGCTTTGTTACTACGGATTGGTTTGCCTGCTCTAGAAATTCTTATAAATGGAATCATAACTCCCAAGAAAGTGCTCCCATCTCCCAGGACATTGTTCCATGGGACTTCATAGCTCTCCATCTCCATATCATCCACATCAAGATCCAGGCTGATGGTATATTCTCTTTCCATCTGGTTTCTTTGGTTCAGCAATGTTTTTGAGATTCATCCATGTTCCAGCCCTTCATTTTTTTTTTTCTGAGTAGTATTCCATTGTATGAAACCACAAATTGATTTATTCATTCCTCAATTGATAACATTTGGGTTGCTTCTATTTTTACTGCTGAGTAGTGTTCTATTATATGGATATACTTCGAATTTTAATTGAATGAGTTCAATTCAACTCATTGAAACTTATACCTAAAATGGTTGCATTATATATATATATATATTATATGTGAATTATACCTAAATAATATATTTGATCCAATCACAGATGGATATTTTGTTTCCAGCTTGGGGCTATTATGAACTAGGCCACGAAGAATATTTTTGTAGTCACTTCTTGCAGATATTCTTTCATTTCTCTTGAGTAAATGGCCTATGAGTGGAATTGCTGGGTTTCATGATAAGGGCATAGTTAACTGTATATGAATGTGCCAACCAGTTCTCGAGAGTGTTTTTACTGTTCTACTCGCCCACCAGTATCATATGAGAGTCCTAGTTGCTCCATATATTTGTCCACTCTTGGCACTGTTGGTCTTCTATTTACTTATTTATTTTTTATTTTTTTAGAGAGAGTGAGAGAGAGCAGGTGAGCAGGGGATGGGGAAGGGCAGAGGGAGAGGAAAGAGAGAATCTTAAGCAAGCTCCATGCAGGGTTCAATCCCACGACCCTGAGATCATGACCTGAGCCTAAATCAAGATTCAAACGCTCAACCGACTCAGCCACCCAGGTGCCCCTTGGTCTTTTACATTGTAGCCATGGTAGGGGGTGTGAGTGTTACCTCATTATGTTCTCACTTCCCACTTCCCTGGTGACACTTTTCTTAAGACACTTTTTCAGAGAGGAAGAGAGAAGACCTGGATACAGGTATAATAGAGAAGGCTAATGAGTAGAGTTATCATATATTCTAGTGTGTCTAGGCCAGTCCTGGATTACACCCAGTGTCCTAGTGTAATTACCAATAGCACCCCTGCATTAATTTGCTAAGGCTGCCATAACAAAATACCACAGACTGGATAGCTTTATTTACAGGAATTTATTTTTCACAGTTCTGGAGACTAAGAAATCCAAGACAGGTGCTGGCCAACTTGGTTCCCTAATGAAGCTTCCATTCACAGCTTGCATGTGACTGCCTTCTCTCTGGGTCACATAGTGGAAAGAGAGAGAGAAGAAGCAAGCTCTCTGGTGCCTCTTCATATGAGGGTGCTAATCCCATCATGTGAGTCCTACCCTCCTGACCTCATCTAAACCCAACTACTTCCTAAAAGCCCCATCTCCGAATATCATCACACTGGGGTTAGGGTTTCAACATATCAATTTGAGAGAGGGGAACGCTCCATAGCAACCCTGTAATTTGGATTAAGTTTTGCTCTTGGGTGTGTAATGCAGTCTTCTCTAACTCCTCATAAAACCTCCAGTAAATCTGCATTTCTCACCAATATATTTGAGGTTATATTTGTGTTTGTAAGTCAGGTACCAAGAGCAGAAGTTACCTGGTGAGACCCCATTATTCATGCTACAATTATTATAAGCTTTGAAAGCATTCAAAAGTATACACTACTATGTGCATCATCTTATTAAACTATTAGTTGTTTTTTTTTTAGTCTAGTGTTTTGGTTTGAAGAACAAAACTTACATCCTAAAAGCACACTGCAAATTAAAGAACGACCATTATCAATGAAAATATATTATTTCAAGTTCTGGCCAATTCTAAAATAAATGTGAAGATTTATCCTCTAACATTTTATTTTGACCTTTTGTGAATTGAAAGAATTATATTGCACACTCAGGTACAAGTTTTTCCATGAAGACAAAATAAAAGTTGAGCCAGAGATTCTGTCCATCCCTGAAACCAAATCCAAGAAAAAATGTTCTCTTGATTCATTTCCCATTTTCCTCTTTCATTCCGGCAATAAACTACCATCAGAATGTAATGATTTCAATTTTACATAGTCTGTCTCTTTCCTGCTCACAATGTAATTCACAATATGATAATGTCCAGTCCCAAGCATTATATTTGGTAACACCTCCTGACAGGTTAAAAATGGATGGAAACATGCGTACATACCTTAAATTTGCTACATAACTCTGAACACATTTTCACAACATAACCTTTCATATGGTTTCACCCTTATGGGGTTTCATCTGGCAAATTTTCAGCATGTACATAAATACAGGATATCGCACGAGGCACCATGGATAATAGAAAATTACAAAAAAGGTTAAGACATAATCCCCACCTTTGAGAAACTTACACTTTAGTATGGAAAAGGGGGGGGGGGGGTGGACACTCACGTAAAAAACTATAACATAAAGCAGAAAGCAATAAGTACCCTGTAAGTGAGATAAATGATTATAGCTTGGAAGTTTTGAGTGTCCCTGTAGGCAGGGCTTTCCTGTGCCAAGAGAACTATGCATGTAAGAATTATTAGCCAAGTGGGGAATAAAGTAATACTTACTAGCTTTGCAAGTGCCCCTTTACACCACCCCCTGGTAAGAGAGAAGTAAAGGTGATCTTTTCTGATATTTGGCATTGAAGCATGAAGTTTGTAATTTCAACTCAAATTGAGCTTTGCTACTCCACATCTCTGATCCCCACATCCAAACTAATGCTGAACCTGCTTACTTAATCAACTATGTGGATCAAAAGCCCAAAACAGATTGAAACGGTGGACCCACCTTTCAGGGAGATGACTTGCCTAGTACTACACAGAAGCAAGAAACTGAAAATCACACACATCACCTGAGCACAGGAAATGAAGGGGTAGACAAGAGAACTGTCTCTGCTCAGCCCTGAGGACACAGGTTATTCCCTGGTCTACCACAGAATCAGAAAAAAAGCCCAGCCAGAAAAGCCCTAAGCTGTCAAGTCTGTGTCTCCATCCACCAGTGAACTGTGGCCAGTAAATTTCAACCTTGGACCCAGCAGATTATAATACCATCTTCATTAGAGGGAAGCTAAACAAGGAAAGGGAGCTTGTGGAAAGGGAAGGCAGTAGTATTTCCTCTCTCTCTCCCATGGGCTGAAAATGAGAGGTGAGAGGGAGATAAACATATTCTCCCTCTCCCCACAAGTGTCATGACCTTAGAACAGCCTCTTCTCGAATGTGTTTTGCCCAATATTTGTATCATAATATCTAAGCATTCTTTGAATCAAGTGTTTCTTTAGAAAATATGGAATATTTTACCCCTTAGTGCGAGATTGATTGCACTCATGGTATAGCTTTTTCACATCATCTTGTGTCTGTCTTTCATAGACTCTCTCACACTGACTCTGGGCTTGAGCATGTGACTTGCTCTGGCCAATGGGTCAATAGCAAACTTGATACAAGCACAAACTTGAAAAAATACTTGCATATTTTCACTTCTTCTCTTGGACTCTTACAATTGCCTAAATACATGTCCATACTATCCTTCTGGAGAAGATTCAAGAAGCCGAGTCATTTGCCCCAGCCAAGGCCATCTTAGATCAGCCAATAGCCAGAAGACCAAAAACATAGGAGTCAGCACCCACCAAGACTAGAAGAAATGCCTAGCCAAGCACTACCAAGATCAATGGAACTGCTCAGTCAACCCACAGATTCATGAAGAATAATAAATGGTTGCTGTTTTAAGTCATGAGGTTGTTGTTGTTGTTTTTAACCTAGAAATAGTTAAATGATATATCCTAAATGAGATTGCTTTGGACTGAATTGTGTTACTCCAGAATTCATCCGTTGAAGTCCTAACATACAATGTGATGGTATCTGGAGGTGGGGCCTTTGGGAAATAAGCTGGTTTAGGTGAGGTAATGAGGGTGAGGGCCTCATGACAGGCTTTGTGCCCTTTTAAGAAGAGGAAGAGACACCAGGGATCTCACTTCCCTTTTCATGTGAGGATTGTGAGAAAGCAGCCATCTAAAACACCAGGAAGAGAGCCCTCCATTAGAACCTGACCACACTGACACCCTGATCTGACTTCCTGCCTCCAGGACTGTAAGAAAATAAGTGTTTGTTGTTTAAGCCACCAGTTTATGGTATTTTGTTATGGCAGCCCAAGCAGATTAGGACAGCTTTTGGTACCGAGAAGCAGGGTGCTGCTGTAGCAAATACTTGAACATATGGAAGCAGCTTAGGCATTGAATAATGGATAGAGACTAGAAGAGTTTTGGGGTATATGAGAAATATGGACATTAATGGTAATCCTGGCAAGGTCTCAGACAGATGAAGAACATGTTATTGGGAACTGAAGGAAAGATAATCCTTTTTTAAAATCTTAAAATCAGCAGAGAATGTGGTTGAACTGTATTCTAGTGTTTTGTGGGAGGTAGAATGTGTGAGCAATGAAACTGGATGTTTGGCTTGCTTTCTCCTGACTGCTTACAGTGAAATGCCAAAAGAGATAGATTAATTGAAGAGAGAATTGTTAAGCAAAAAGAGACCAGAACTTGAGGATTCAGAAAATTCTCAGCCTAGTCATATTATAAAAATGAGAAAGCTTGTTCTGAAGAGCACACTAAGGGTGTAGCTGAACAACCATTTGATAAAGAGATCATTGGTGGAGCTCACGAACTTAATCAGACATCTCAACAGAAGCCAGCAATAGGGGTGAGACTTTATCAGCAGAGACACTGTCACTTTGAAGCAAAGGAGGAAAAAAAGGTGGGAAAGAATGAAGGAAGGCTGTCAATTTTTTTTTTTTATTTTCTAGGATGGGACCATATTGCTCTTTGCTTGTAAACATGTACAATCTTTCTGGAAAAGGGAAGAAGGAACCCCCAAAGCAATTCAGAAATCATCAGGGCTACCACTATCACTACAGACCCAGAATGCACAGACCCAGGGTCAAGACTGCCTCCACCTCAGTTTCAAAGAGTTAGACCACCACCCAGCCTAGCCTCATGGGTGTGGGCACCTTGCTAAACTGTGGGGGTGATCGTACCACCCCAGGCAGGCTGGAGGGCAGAGCATCAAACCAAAGAGGATTATTCATAAAACCTAAGGTGTAATACAAATTGCCTTGCTAAGTTTTGGGCTTGCTTGGGGCCTATTATCCCTTCTTCTTTCCTATTTCTCCCTTTTAGAATGAGAATGTCTATCCTATGCCTGTTTTGGAAGTACACAACTTAACTGGTTTCACAGGTTCACAGCTGGAGAGAAATCTGCCTCAGGATGAATCCTACCTACGGTTTCACCCATATCTGACTTAGCTGATATTTAAATGAGAATTTGGACTTTAGAGTTGATACTAGAACAAGTCAAGACTTTTGGGGCTGTTGAGACAGGAAGAATGCATTCGGAATAGAAGAACAACATGAATTTTGGGGGGCCAGGGGCAGAATGTTATGGACTGAATTATGTTCCCCCAAAATTCATAGGTTGAAATCCTAACACTTGATGTGACAGCATTTGGAGATGGGGCCTTTGGGAGATATTTAATTGTAGATGTCACAAGGGTGGGGCCCTAATGATGAGATTAGTGTCCTGTTAAAAAAAAGGGGGTGGGGGGAGAGACACCAGAACTCTCTCTCCCTGCCATGTGAGGACACTACGAGAAGGTACCCTCTACAAGACAGAAAAAGGGCTCTCACCAGAACCAAAACCTGCTAGCACTCTGATCTCAGATCTCCAGCCTCCAGAACCATAAGAAAATACATTTCTATGGTTTGAAGCACGCAGTTTATGACATTTTGTTATGGCAGATGAAGAGATTCCTATATATAACTAGTATCATCCAAATTTATTTTACTGTCCTGTCTCTTCCCATGGAACATTCCAGAATATGATTCCACAGACAACACTCCAGGGAAACAATGGGATAAATAAATTGTAATAATATAAGTGCATCAAGATGCCAGATTTTAGAGACATAGTAAAGAAAGGACAATCAGGATTTTATGACAGAATGTTTTGGGGAAGTAGAAGAGGGAGTAAAAGCAATATTTAAAATTCTGAGAACCTGAGAAGATTGTGGTACTAATGACAGAATTAGGCAACTCGGGAAGAGTGAGTTTGAGGGAAAATAGTTTTGCTTTTGAGATATTAAACCTGAAGGGAATGTATTATCTCCAGGAAGTGAGAGTCATCAGGCATGAGAAAAATGGTGCTACAGGAGAGGTCATATTAGTTCTATAGGTTCCAAATACTGGGTGACCAACTCATGAAAGAAAGATCCTGCAGAGGAGAGAGTCAAAGGCCAAGCGAGGCACTTCAAAGTGCTGTGACACAGGAGGGACATACACACAGGCCCAGAGTGGGAAAATGAGTTTTCAAGGCCAATATCAAAGTTCAGACTATAATTCAGACTATTGATATCTTGATAAGCTTACTACAGTGCTCATGAGCCATTTTACAATTAATTGGATATTGGTTCACTGAAGGGCAACCAACCAAGATGGCAACCTAATTGAAATCATGTTGCATGAAAAACAGTTGAAAGAGCCAGAATCATCGAACTTGGGATAAGGAAGATGGATCTATGGGGAGGGAAAATGTAGAGTGTTGCCTTTGGAAATTGTAACAGCTTTTATGTGTGGAAAATGGAACAGGAATATTTACTGTTACTCAGAGAATAACCTGGTGAAGTTGTGGCCCCTCTCCCTGGGAGCTGTCAAACAGAAGTGGAGTGGCGTTCTGCCAAGGCTATGTAGAAAGCTCATGAACAGAGAGAGAGTGAATTAGAACCTCTCAAATCTTCTTCCAAATCTGCAATTCTATGATTTACAGATAGTCTCTTTTTCTAGTTTTGACTACTTGCAATAAGTTGATCTACTACCTTTTATCACCAAGAAAGTTAAAACAGTTTTCAAATTTGCTCACCATGACTGGAAACCATGAAAGTGAGTGCTTGAGAAACTCAAAGAAATGGCTCTGTCCCATCTCCATATCTCAGAGCTAATAGTGACAAGCACACAGTAGGCATCTGTGTACCATCTGATCCTCTGGAGCAGGGTCAACACCCCCTGAGTAGCTTCACCTCAAAGTTAGGATTGGATTATTTCCTACCACTCTCAATAAAGAACATTTCATTTACTCTCCAATCTCTAAACTTCAGTAACATCTTCCAAGAGGAAGATGAAATTTTCCAACAAGATTCATTTCTCCTTTGGCCTCTTCTGCGATGTCTTCACATGTTTGATAGAACTCAGTAAGGGCTTTATTATACAATCCAGATGAAGCCACCTGGGTTTTAGGATATAATTGGAAACTTGGCTGCTGCATGCATGCAAAGGAGAAGAAATAAAGTCAACCATAAGAGCACAAACCTTAGTATATGAAAAATGTTCAAACTTTATAATTACATTCAGAAAGGGAACTGCATGTTTTCCAAGAATAACAACCTGCTGCCTCTAAGAGTTTAGCGTGCCTTTCAGAAGTAATCTGTATTCATCTCTAATGTAATGGATGCTAGGGAAAATATATGGTGTAAGCATATTCTCTTCACTTGGCATGGAGATTGTGTTTTAACCAGCATTGAAGAGTTCAGGTACTAGAACCAGATAACCTACATTTAAATCCCAACTTTGTGGGGCACCTGGGTGGCTCAATCAGTTAAGCGTCAGACTCATGGGACAACTCAAGCGTTGGCTCAGGTCATAATCTCAGGGTCCTGGAATGGAGCCCCTTCTTGGGCTCCATGCCCAGCAGGGGGTCTGCTTGAGATTCCCTCTCCCTCTCTCTTTTTGCCTCTCCCTCTGCTTGCACTCTTGCTCTCTCTCACTCTCTCTTTCTCAAATAAATATATAAAATCTTTAAAAAAAAAAAAAGCTTTGCTACTTACTGGCTGTGTGACCTCGAGCTAGTCACTTAACCTCTCTGTACTTTATTTAGGTTCCCCATCTGTAAATTGAGGACAATGTTAGTATCTACCTCACAGGATTGTTGAAAAGATTAAATGAGTTCATACACTTACAGAGCACATAAAACAGTGCCTAGTACATAACTGATGCTCAACAAATGTTCCTCATTGATGTCACCATTGCTTTAAAATGGTAGAAGAGAAAAAGGCCTGACCCTTTTAAAAGAGTTTGCAGAATGAAGGAAGACATATTTCTAGTGGAGAGTGCTCAAAATACTTGAGTTAGAGACCAAATGTATGAAATAGGACCTTCTGTGCCCCCGTTTAGGGCAGTTCAAAGCCAACCACACATGGCCCCGTTTAGGGCAGTTCAAAGCCAACCACACATGGCCTGAGCTAATATTTTGGAAATATTAGCTCTCAACTAGCACTAATACACTATTTAGCACATTTCAGCTGAGGAGCAGCCTGGAACAGTCAATGTCAGGATGACAGACTTGTTCTGTACACACAGTAAAATAAATGTTTGGGTAAGTGGAATTTACACTAGTCAAAAGCTAAAGAGTATATTTAGCTTGTAACTTGGAGTTTACAACTTCCTTTATCCCCTGCTTTGAAGGTTGCTTGTGAAAGCTGACAGCAACTCATTAGACAATTTTCTTAATAAATGCAAATATTTTTTAAAGATGGAAAATAAATTTTGTTTTCAGTGTCTATTTCTGTCACTAATCTTTCCATGGTTTCCAATTTACTTAGCCCAATAGCACACCTTTTATAAACCTTAAAATTTATAGTGTTCACAAGTGACATTTACCTAGATTGGTTTACAAGAGCAAGAAAGGGGGGATTTATGTTTAATATAAAAATACCCATCATTTGTTCGGTAGTTTTTATTGTGTCAGGCCCTGTTCTGCATTCTTTGCATATATTACCTCTTTTAATCCTCCAAGAATCTTTCAAGGCAGGTATCTGTATTAGTGTAATAGACACTAGCCAACTCTGACAAACCCCCAAGCTCATTGGGGAACACAGCACAGGTTTGTATTCGATTCAGTAATATCTGATGCAGTCAGGCAGTTCTCCTATGCAGCATCTTCTAAGGGATGCCTCAGGGTTTGGGGTGCCTTCTACTATGGAGCTCCAGCACCTCTTTGCTTCCTGCCATAGAAACAGAAGGGAGAGAAAAAATGTGGAGTAGGTACACCATCTGCTAACTACCTCAGTCCCAAATTAACCCTACATTACTCCTGCTCACATCCCATTGGCCAAAATCAATCATGTGGTCAACCAAACCGCAAGGGAAGCCAGGAAATGGTAAGGAATCTGTAGACAACGCAAAATCCTAAACATATCTGCCATAATTTACTCTTCTGGTCACCAAATATTCATTTTCTTCCCTCTTTCGTTGTGTATAAGGAAGAAAAACACAAACACAGAATCCACGCCTCTTCAAAGGAAACAACCTCAAATTCCATCTGGTCACTGCGTTCAGATCAAAGTGCAGACTTCTGAGTTATGTGAAGCTCTTGTCATAAGTCTGGATGTGCCATCTCTTGATCCAGTGCTCTGTAAACTAAAGGGAAAATGATCTCTATCACCGCAAAAGCAAGTTTCCTCTCTCTCTCTCTCTCTCTCTCTCTCTCTCACACACACACACACATACACACACACACACACACACACTACAAATGGAGTAACAGTGATGATACAACTACAACAAAAGTTTTGCTTCAGAAAGGGAAAGAACAGGAGACACACACACCAGCCACTGATTCCACATCTGGCCAGGCAAACAGACTGAAGGCTCTCTGCCTTACGGGTGGAAGACATTCTGGCTATGGGCCTGGCTCTGTTCTCTGGGGAGAACTTCCTTGTCCCTTTTTCTCAATGGCCATGAGTTCCTCCTTCTGAGGGGCTCCCCTTGCTACCTCTATGTATGTTGGGGAGTCAGCCCTCCAGGCAGCCGACAGTTCACCTGCTGGTGGGAGAGGTTGTTTTCAGTCTTCAAGGACATTTCTAGTACAGGCTTATAGTTACTTTAGCAATATAAGACCTTCAAAAGATTGGTAGGTTCCTAAAAGCCATCAAATTTAGGTACTATCTCTCTATTCCATTTTATTTCTGTTTATAATTTAGCTATTTCTTTCTGGGACTCATCTCCTTCTTGAAACACCTTACAAAAATGCAGTCAGTAGCAGCCAACGCACACAATGGATGTTTCCCTGCGACGCACCCCCACCCCGCCCCCAGCCTCCTGTCCTGGAGCTACAGGGTGATGTGGCACAGATGGTTTTTTTTAAAGATTTTTTTTTATTTATTCATTTGAGATACAGAGATACAGAGAGAGAGAGAGAGCATGAGCAGGGGGAGAAGCAGATGGAGAGGGAGAAGCAGGCTCCCCGCTGAGCCAGGAGCCCGATGACCCTGGGATCATGACCCGAGCCGAAGGCAGACGCTTAACCATCTGAGCCACCCAGTCCTGGCACAGATGGTTTTGCAAGTTATCATAGATGTCTGTTTCACCAAATGTGCTGCTGGGGCAAAACACGGCGTTTCACCTTTCCAGCCTCTGGTATCCTCCTTGCACTCAGCTCCTGACTACTCGGCCAACGGCACTTAGTGGGGGTTTTTGTTAGAGCGGCACCCCACATCCTTTGCCAGTTTAGACACTGGTCAGGGGAAGCAACACTAGCTTCTGTGGTAAATCACAGTGACTCACAATTGGTCCTGCTAAGTAACATAATGAGGTATTTAATTAACTTTGGTTGGATAAATGCAACATTCTGTGTATATATGCAAATGGGTTGTTTAACATATTTGTATTTAATCTTCCACAATTAAGGAAGCAAATGCTTAAAGAAAGGAATTCAATATGCAAGGTCACGTGACTGGAAAATCATGGATTCGGGTCTGGGATGCTGCATGTAATACTGCCTATAGATGTCTCCTCAGTAGAAGCCAGCGCAAATAGACTCTACCCTTTTTTCTGCTTTCATAGCAAAGAAAATCTGAAACCTTACCACTTCCCTGCAGTTTTAGACCCTTTCTCTCTTTGCACTATTTCCATTAGAGGTATTGTCCCCTGTCCTTAGCGTAATAGTTACTTTAAGTGATTCAAAAAACACAGCGGAAAGTCATCTATGGTTTTAATATAATGAACGAGGTTTTTGTTCTGTCATTGTTTGCATAAGTTTACATAGTAAGCATACTGAGTAGATCCTGCCTGTGTTGACATCTCTGTTCTCCACCAAATGCTTTATTTACTTAACTAATGTTTTCTATACTAACTTAGGAGATTTTATTATATCATAGCCATTCATTAAATCTGGCAAGAGCACACATTGTCCCATTTACTCTCTGTACAAGCTTTGACATACCCTTCCCGGATGGGAACATATTCTCACTGCAAACCCAAATTGTCAAACCTGTTGAATGATCTGAGCCTCTGCAATACTTTATTCATGCAGCAGGTATTTACTGAGTACTTATTATCTAGCAGATACTGAGCAAGACCTGCTTTAAGATATGCTATAAATATTTTTTAAATCACCACTTTAAGTTGGTTGTAATTTGAATTCACAAATAGTGTGTGTGTGTGTGCGCGCGCACGCATGTTTAATGGCAGGTAGGGAAGCGTGGTTGAAAGAGTAAAATCATTGATTACAGTCTCTATGTCAGAAACTTACCCAGCTACATGGACACACTCTGCAAAGCAAGTATCCCTCCTAGAGTTTATGATTCACAGCAAGTATCCCTCCTAGAGTTTATGATAGACGTACAGGATGCAGGTTAAAATAAGTCCAATTCAAATGACATCAGTTTAGGTATTTTCCCCTTTTATGAAAATATAATGTATACTAATTTTACGTTTTTCAAATAGATGAATTAGGGAAAAATTGCATGGAAATAATTGTGTTAGCAAAAGTGATGTTTAAACACAATTTCACTAGTATCACTGTTCTATAAGATGAGACAGAAACTTTTCTGTGTGCTTTTTTTTTTTTTTTTTTTTTGCTTCCAGTGAAGTGATGCCATTTGGTCTCAAGGCATCACATGAAAAGGCAAAGAAACAACTTGAAGTCACAGAGTGAGAAGAGCTACGGATAAAAGAGAGAAATAGAATTGCTCAGATACCTGAAACTTTTCTTCCCATTTGCCTCGGTCCGGGGTTTGCAGAAGAACGTCACCGGCTCCTACTCTTTCCTAACGAGCGTATATATTAAGCTCTTTGAAATGTGAGTATTACGGGAAGGATCACAGTTGCTTTAAATTATAGACGTTGGCAAGTTGCGGGGAGGAGCAGGAGGTTGTTTAAACTGAGAAAGACAGTTGCAAAACTTCATGCAACAGCATGAGCTCCAAGCTTCAAACACATTCTTATGCTCAGAAGAGCACTTTATTTTTTGTCGAGTTATTTTTTGTATTGTTTCAAAGCAGCTTCGATTAAGATGCACATATTTCTCCTTTAAATTTTTTAATGGTTTCTAAATTCATGGGACAACCAAAGCAAAAACGCCTCATGTTTGGGGGGAAATTTTGACATCAGCAATGCCTAGAAAAGGTAAGCCACTCTTTTCATTGCACTTTTTCTCTTTTTCCCTCCTGTTTGGCCTTTGTCAAAAATATTTACTGGGAGAACTTAAGACAGCTACTTGTAAAGAAATGGGGAACTTATAAAAATATGTCAACAAATTATAAATCCGAGGTTGGAAATCCTTGGCATTCATGCCTTCTCCTGCTTTCTATTCCGCTTGACGCAAACCTCTGTGAAAGCTTTGACTATTTGAAAAATGGGATTTCTGTTAGAAAATGTGTGCGGGAGAGTCCTCAGAATCTCCAACCTGGTGTGTCTCACATTCACTAATGTGGTGATGGGCTCATTTAGTGCTCGGGTCAGAGTATCTGTGTTTTCTTACCCCGTTATATGTAACTCAACTTCCGGAGCTATGATCTTTGTATTAACTCAGAAAACTTTCCCATGGAAGAGTTTAACATCACTCCCAAAAGTCCTCTTGAGTGTGGTTACTATGACTTCTTATAACCTTTTTTGCAGAATATGTTCTTAAAAGTTAAATAAATCATTTGGCTTTTCCTTTGTAACGACACGATGAGGACGTTACGGCTATGATGTCCTGGGAGAAAAAAGAAAAAACTCCAAGTTTGTTCATTCCAGTTGCAGTTGACTGACAATGCTAGGGTCTGGGTAGGGTGGCTTTGCCCTCTTGATTGTGCCTCTGATACAGGTAGGGAGCAGAGAGGCTCGAATGTTCCTTGGTTTTCTATGGCATTGGTCATATGGGAAGTATGCTGTGGTTTTAGGTGGAGAGGCACATAAATGTGTGGTGTGCTGTTCCTATTTCCCTGGGAAAGTCTCTGTTATCAGATTTCCCATCTTTCCGAGGCAGAATTCCAGGTGCAAGTAACTAGCTATCCAGAGAGATCTATCGGCAAATTCTTCCAGCAGGCTGCGATGTTAACAGAACGTTCATTCCTCCGCGCACACATATGTACTCAGAGGAGGAGGCTACAAAGCCGCATGGATTTAACCAAGCGTGAGTGGTCTGGGACATCTAGGCAACCTCAGTCTACAAAACCCACTGGTGCAGAAGTAAAAGCAAACATGCCCGATGGGCCTGGGGGAGAATGGGGAAGCATGTTTGGGTTGGGAGGGGCTCTACCTGCCTTGCCGGACCAGCTGCTGCTCTGTTTCTGGGATATTTTTTCCTTCTTCATCAAATTCTAATTATATAAGATGGATTATGGTGGCTTCCCCTGCCTTTTGTGGTCTCCGTGGTGGCGGGGGGGGGGGGGGGTGGGAAGAGGTTACGATAAGAAGAAGGACATTGGTACAGAGAAGAGAGAAGGCAGCTCGATCGGCTCATTGCAAGGTGGTCAAGAGAAACTGCTAGTTCCTTTCTCCATCCCCAGTTGTTAGTGGAGGCAGCGAGGGATCTGTGCCTGCCCCTCCACTGTCCTCCTCGCCTTGTCTTCCCTGCTCTCTCGTCCTCCCTTCCACTCCTATCCACACCGGCCATGCAAGCTCAAGAGAGGGAGCAGTGAGTAGGACGGACAAGATTATTCTCATCTCTTCCTCTCCACCATTCCCGGGCCAGTTGGGGAAGCCCCCACCCTATTTGGAGGGGGGTCTCCAGGACCCCACCCCATGACCTCATCACAGGCAGCCAGGGAGTTGGGATGGCCAGCAGTTGCATGGCGCCTGAGTGCACCCTGGGGAAGGGTGCGGCCCAGAAATGCGCAGTGTGGCATGACGTGGCTGCTGGGGAGCGGGGCGCGGACTTCCCATCATGGGCTCTTGTGGAGGCTGGCGGCATTTCTGGAAGCCGAGCATGCCAGGCCCCACCTCTGGGCCTGAGAAGGCCCCAAAGAGGACAAAAACAAAAAGGCAATTAGAGTTGCTAATGAAGCCCCAAGCCAGCTGACTCATCTGAGGCACAGCCACTGGGGGGCTTTGTAATGAAACCTGGACAACACCCTGGAAAGGACAGGTCAGGTTTGTCCCCAAAAGGACAGTGATGAGAGGCCTGATGTGACTTAATCATGCTCCTCACCTCATAGAGGCTGGGGAGAGGCCACATCTGCAAGGCACAGAGGGAGGACAATGTTAACTAACGAACTGCCAGGGCATTTGGGAGCGATGGTGTCCAAACCTGAAAAGGGTTGGAGCCAGACTCAGCCCAGGTCACCAGCTACAGTCACACCCGCAAGTCCATGACCGATGACGTGAAGAGCCCCAGGTCGCTCGGGAAGTGACCCCTTAGGGCAGCTAGGAAGATTGTAATTCACCAAACTCTAACAGAGTGTCCACTCTGCCAGAAACTTTACCAAGGCTCTTTGGAAATGGCCCTTGACAGAGAAACCAAACATTAACAACAGTGGAGAACACAGAGGGGCTTTGCACATCAACCTGCCAACATCAAAGAAAGCTCCTCGTAGAGTTGCATTTGAACTAGATATTGGAGAAGGAGTAAAATATCATGAGAGAGGCAAGGGGGCAGGAGCCTGTAGGCAGAGGTCAGTGAGCAAAGGTGCAGAGGTGGAAAGGTCATGGCTGCTCCCATGAACCAAGTAGCTTGGGGAAGCAAGGCTCTGTTACCCAAAGTGCAACCCAAGGAACAGGACTTTCATGGGTTATTAATAAGAGGATAACCAAAAGCATTTCCTGGTCAGGCAAATCAGGGAATGTGAAAAGCTGTGTACCACATTGGACCAGAACTCAGGTTCTGGGGTTACAAATACCTGATTCCAATCCCAGCTCCAACTCCTAACTGCCGTGAGAACTTGGACCATTCAAGTTTCTTCGTTTGTTAAGTGAGGATAATAATTATATCCATTCTTAAAGAGGATAAAGCATTTGAGGATTAAATTAAAAAATTCATGTAAAGGGACTACTATCAAAGTATCTGCCATGAGAGAGCTCAATGAATGTTAGCTACTCTTATTAGCTGGTTTTTTTACTGTAGGACTTCTTACACATTTTAGTTTCTTACTACATCCTCTGTCTCTCCATGAGTGGGTCATTAGAATCTAATGTTTTCCAAATTCATCAGAATGTAAAACCAACCCCCCCTGCAGGAGTATCACACAAACCATGCTATGGTTTGGTTCCGTATGGAATACGGAATGCATGGTGGACAATGGTGAGGCGGAGTTGGCCCAGTTAGTTGAGGCCACATGGCCTTCCAGCACATGCATTTCCCAAGATTTAGTTGAAATTTATCAATCTCTACCAGCCTCTTCAGGCATTGTCTTCCATTCTTCTAGGAAACAAAAACCCCACAACTGGGATTTTCATATCTAAGGAAATAGACTTTTTTTTTTTAACTATTGTCAACTTTTAGAGGGAAGAAAAAAGAGAAGACAAAGCAAATTATTGTCACACCCAAATTTCACACCCGAAAGGTCAACCTTTGCCTGTGGTTTGAGAGCCTACTGCATAGAGGGCAATGCACAGGACACAAGCTAATGAAAACATGATCCCACCTTCAAGGAGTTATTAATCCCATGGGGAAAACAGCACATGGTATCCAATATCTAAAAGGCAAAACTAGATTTACAAGGAAGGATATAAGAGAGCTCAGAGTGAATGGGAATTTACAGAAAAGGAGCCTGCAGTTCCCTGGAATAATCAGAGTAATATGTAACATTCTTTGATGTTTACCATGTACAAGGAACTATGCCAAGCACTTCACAGTATTACTAACCCATGTGTACTTCATAAGGCTACACGACGGGTATTGATTTGCCTGTCTCACAGATGAGAAAACTGAACCCTAGAGAAATTCAATAACGAGCCTGAGATGTTCTAGGAAGTAAGGAGCAGAGTACACTCTCAAACTCAGGGCCATCTGATGCTCTGTTTCCCTCACCCAGGGAAGATTCCTCAGAGGAGGGAATATGTAATTTAGCCTTGAAGGATGAATAGGGATTGGTGGGAGGGGTATTCCAGGCAGCAAAAACATTAGTAAAATCATGAAGGAGGACAGCATGGGGAGTAGCAGCAAATCTCCCCTAGCAGAACAAAGTACATGCATACAGAGCAGAGGGAAATGAGCTCAAAAGACTTAATTGGTTAAAAAAAAAAAAAAAAGGAAAGAAAAGAACCAGACTTGGTTGGAATCAGATCATAGCAAGCCTTGAATGCCAAACCACAAAGTTTAGATTTTTTTTTTTTAAATGGAATAATCATTGTAAGTTTGTAAACAAGAAAGTAACTCCTTGGCAGTTTATTTGAACGGTGGTTTAAGATGATTAATCAGTGTCCAGAAGGGGCAGAGACTAAATCGCCAGTTAAGAAATGGATGTTTGTCCAGACAAGAGATAAGAACAGTAGGTGTTCCTACCACAGCTCAAAGGTGGAGATGCTTGTAGGGCCCAGCCCCCTAAACCTGCTACACCAAGGCCCTGACCATCACAATGGTCTATTAGAATAATAACCTTGGGGCCTCGCTAAATCCAGATTCAGCCCTGTAAAATGGGAGGGGTGGGGAATGGAAGGGACAGGGGGAGCTAGTGCATGTCCAAGGAACTTCTGACACCTCAAACTCCATGAAGATAGACCACTATGCACTTTTATGGAAATCATTAACTATACAGTTCCCTATTAAATCACATTTCCAAACTGCTTCTCCATATCGAGGCATATTTTCAAAAGAATTTGAGGGTGTGCAGAAGTTTTATGGCTATTACATAGTAGTGATATTGGCACACAGTGATTCGGGGAGGGTATATTTTAATATATCCCTTCAGGAGAAACATTTACCCATCATCCTGGCTGTGTGTGTTTTGCAAAATTTAGCTGCCTACCTCTTGTGACAGAGGAGTCTTAACTGCAGTTCATACATCAGGACCTTGTAGCGCTCCAAATGGTAGTGATTCGAGTAGGTGGCATAGGACCTCCTCCAGCTCCCAAAAAGGTGGTCAGCTTCCAGAGAGTAGGAATTCATGCATCTTTAGATTCTTTGATGATTTACCACTATGGCGGGTCTGACTCAATTCACAAACGCAGGTCTCCAAGAAGTGTCACATTTTCTCATTGTTTTTCCTTCAACTTGAATCTGTTTCCAAGAGTCCATGCCAACAGGAATTCAGGTTTCAGATATTACCCAGCTCCTTTCCCCATGACTTCCAATACCAAAGAGGTCTTCCTTCACACCAGTTATGCCCACTCTTATAAATTCCTTGTCCCTTAGATGTCTATGGATTCTGTTTTCAAACCCTGCTTGGGAACTGGGAATCCCTGTCCAGGATGGGAACCTGTGTCTGAGCAATCCCGGGCCACACAGAGCCAATGTTTCTGCTTCTCACAGATGTACCCAACCCTTCAGTCTCCAGGTCAGGGGGAGATCTCATATCAAAGGCCCCCCACTCCAACTCTCCCAGCATATACACTTGGACTTGGACCTTCAGAAAATAAAGCAGGAGGCGTTGCTTTCAAGGAATTTTTATTTTCTGCTCTGCACAATCTTGAAACAAGGACACCCAAAGGACAGGGCAACATTCTTAGAATAACCTGGAGGTGGAGAACACAAAGTTATTTTGTCACTCACCCAATAGGTATTCAAAAGTCATCAGTGAAATGTGTGCCCCAATAACTAATGAAATGGCTCCTCCAAAGTTTGTCACCGGAGGAGGTATTATGATGATTAATAGAACCTTTTTATTAAGTACCTACCATGTGCCAATACTTTACAAACATTGTCTCCATATCCCCATTTCTCAGAGGAGGAGAGGAAAGCAGCTAACCTAAGATCCCACAAGCATGATGAGGTAGGCAGGTATTTAAACTCAAGTTATGCCCGTCTCCAAAACCCCACACCCTGTCCACTCTGTCACATGGACTCCCAGAAAGGATTCCTATTTTTTGGTCTACTCTTGATGGTTGCCTTTCCTAACTAAAATTTATTTTAAACAAAAGGTTTCTTTTTTCCCACCATGAACATAGAGTGACTCTGCTAGATACTAATAATCCCATAGAATGGTTTACTACCCCATCTCATCATTAGTCTGCAGGCAGCACAGAAATGGGTGTACTCCTGTTTGAAAGACAAGAGCAGGGTAAGGTGACTTTTCCAAGGCCATGGAGCTGGAAGAAGGGTTAAACCCATGTTTGTCCATCTCTACTTCAAGGGGAAGGAGTTAGTCCTAATTAATGAAAGGCTAATTAAATTTTTGCAGTTTTACAGCCTTTTCATCTGCCAATAACAGAAAACCACAGCTTATGTAGTTGCCTTAAAACACATCCTGCCAGATGTACCCTAACAATATTTGAGAACTGTCAGTAAGACATTAGTTGGTAGCCTTGCCAATTGCCAACATTCCCAAAGGAGCTCATCGTTTTAAGTTGGCAAATGATTTTCTCAGTGTCTTTCTTGCATCATTATTTATTTTTTTTTTTTAGAAAAGACTTATTATGAAGTAATTCTTATCCCACTTCACTGTGAAATCTAATTTGACATCAATGGACTCTTTGTCAAGGGATTCTTTGAATTTATCACAATTAAACAACTCGTTTATCATGGGTAGATTTCTATCAATTTCTCGGATCATTAGCATCTCCTTTTGTCCTTCACAATAAAGACCATATACCTTGGTATGGTCTAGGAGGACCTTTGAAAAATCTGTCCTTGGACCACACTCCTCACAACCCAATACCTGTGCACAGTGAACTCCACAGTTTCTCAGGCACCCCTTTTGTCTATGTGTCATAGGCCTAAAGAATCGGGTCCATTCCCTTGCCTTTGTATGAATTATGATGAATCATATAAAATTCCTGACCTTCAACCATTTTATTACCTACCAAAAATGGCAATTTTATATGATTCCAATATAATCTGGAAACTTAACAAAAGCTTTCATTTCTTGATGACAGTTTTATGTGCCAGGCCTTTAAAATATCTCAGAAATTGTTAATCATCCCCCCATTTGTCCCTGAGTCTGAGAGGGAAAGGTATCCAAACAGACTTTTAGAATTTTTTTTTTAAGATTTTATTTATTTATTTGAGAGAGAGCACGAGCCAGGGGGGCGGGGGGTGTGTGGACGGAGGCAGGGCAGAAGGTGAAGGAGAAGCAGAATTCCTGCTGACGCAGGGCTCAATACAAAGCCCCTGAGATCATGACTTGATCTGAAGACAGATGCTTAACTGACTAAGCCACCCAGGCACCCCAAAGAGACTTTTAGAATTTATCCTCACTACAGATCCCACCTCCAGCTTCAATGCCACCCGTAACAAAAAGTTAATACTTAATAAGGCAACACCTTCCATTAAAACACCACTGGTTAGCTGGAAGTTCTTTATTATGCCCAGAATATGGCCCTTTTTAATGTTTCTCCATTAGTCCTTGTGCTGCTTTTAGCAGTAGCAAGGAAAGTCCACTTGAAGATATCACCATGTGCCTTCCCACCCTCCCCTGGGGCTCCTCGCACTTACAGGGAGGACTTGCCCCTAGACACCATGGGGTTCACTGAGGATACTCATGCCCCTCTTGAAACAGACATCCTGAACACCAAATTCCAGAAAAGTTTCACATCTAGTGCTTGGAGAGTGGCTACTTGGAGTTCTGCATTGAGAAAGGATCTGAACTCACTCTAGGAGTAGCAGGAAAGAATGTAGAATGAAATTAGTGAATTCTAAGGGAGAATCAGGTAGTTTCTAGAGCTGATCTAGCTATGACTCTTCATACTGTCTATAGCCCAGACTGCAGGGAGACCAATTAACTCTCTTTGATTTAAATACTCTATCTTCCTCAATGCTAAATTAGTATCAGCTTTGCTAGTAAGCCCATCTCATAAAAAGACTAAGACATTCAGATTATTTTTTAAACTTAGTTGTAGCAAGACCTATTTTGACCCATGTTGTGGTATTGCTTTTCTTCATAGCTAACTAGAAAGAAGGAAGAATCAGGAAGTATGCTGGCTCTGTGTGCCATTTTCAGTCCTAACCCTTCCTGGTTGTGCAACTTATTTGAACTGTGAGCCTCTGTTTGTTCATCATTGAAAATGGGAATAATATATTCCTACTCCACTGGACTCACTGGAAATAGCCAATGAGATATTATGTGAGAAAAAGTATGCAGGCTAGAAGGTGATACAAATTTTTGTTATTGCGAGGAGCCTGATATTTTTGGCCAGCCAACTAATCTTTCCCTCAGCTTCCTTATTTTTTATGGAATTGCTTCTCACTAGACACGCTGACTTCTAGTAGGGGATTAAAACAAAAGCACAAGCAAAAGGAAGGAATACACACGGGAGTAAATGGGCTTGCATGTGAATGAAATGTGTCAAGGGGAAGGATTTCAAGCCAAGAGGAAAGTGTTTCCATGATGCTGTCAAAGCAGATTGACAAAATGCAGACTGGATCTCCTGGGGGCTTGTTCTGATCAGCCAAGGCCTTGGATGTTTGTTTTTCAATGATTTATGCTCACCATTTGTTCACATGGTTCTACATTGTTGTTCTAATACTTTTTCCTGCAAAAGAGAGGGTACCCATTTCTCAGCATTATCAGCAACATATTAGCAGAGCTCCAAGCAATACATTGAGTCAAGGGCTACCACCCTAAAGCTATTGGACCTCACAGGAAGTGTGCATGAGTGAAAGCAGGAGACAGAGACCCTGGGGACCTAGGGCAGTGTGTTCCCCCTGAAGTGCGCAGACACCCCCCACTCTAGTGGACCTTGTCCCTGGGACAATGTGGCCTCACAGTGCTAGATTTTCAGATGTTTCAAGTAAATCCATATATCTGGATTTGTATGTGAAATGTTCCTTTTTAAAAAAACACTTACTGTGCTTTTGACCCTTAGAAATGGTGATTTCATGTGATTCAACCCAATATAACCTAGAGACAAAAACAAAGTTCCCACTTTCTTATTGTGTGGGAAATCGCTCTTCAAAAAACTTCCCTAAATAAACATGTACACACACTCAACACCAACAGTGATCCTCAGGCACTCCCTGCCCAGAAGGTATTCGTGTGGTAAAGACTTCTTTAATTCTTTCAGCAGCCCAATAAGCCTGGTCCTGTTCATCACTTTTTACAAATGAGACCCAAAGCCTTGCCATCAGTTAGCAATGACGCATATGTACATGAGCATAGAATCCCCTGGCCAACAGAGCTGGTGTCCTCGCGTCCTTTGAATCAGAGGAGGAAATGTAAAGCCTATGTCCCTACTCACCCTCCAGACATGGGCAGGTTGGGGTGAATGCTGATTCTCCTGGCCTCTTGTGGTAACCTCCAATCTCCATACCCCTTGTTATTAGTGCTCACAGGCCGCCATAACAGAATAATGCCACAGGCTGGGAACTTAAACAACAGAAATCTATCTTCTCATAGCTCGGGAGGCTGGAAGTCTAAGAGTACAGTGCCGGCAGGGTTGGTTTCTAGTGAAAACCCTCTTCCTGGCTTGCAGACAGCTGCTTTCTCTCTGGGTCCTCACATGGCAGAGAGACAGAGAGAGATACCTGGTATCTCTTCCTCTTATGAGGACACCAGTCCTATTGGATTAGGGACCTACCCCCATAGCCTTGTTTACCTTAATTACCTCCTTTAAGGTCTTATCTCCAAATATAGTCACATTGAAGATTGGGGCTTCGACATGTGAGTGGGGGAGGGGGACACCATTAAGTCCATAACACCCCCAACCCTTTCCATGGAGACACCCTGTGCCTCTGCCATGGAGACTCTACTGCTTCTGCCATTTTCTTCATTTTCCGGTTCACACCCCTTGTCCTATTCCCACCTGCCCAAATCACTCAGCCAGCTCCCTCCCCATCCCACCGCTTCTCTTCTACACTGTCTCTCCTTTCTCCCTTCCCTCCCCCCTCCCACATTCTCCACCCATTTCTCTCTGCCTCCGCTTTTTCTACCAGTCTCTTCCATTCCAGTCACCCCCTTCTCTAAAATCCCATCCTCTCCCCATTTTCTCCTCACCCTCTTCTCCCTGCCTCCCCCTCAGGCCTAGATTCCATCTGTGTGTGTGTGTGTGTGTGTGTGTGCGCGCGTGTGTGTGCCCTCCATAACTGGAGTGCGGAGCACTGCGCCTGGTACAGGACAGAAAGCCCAGAAATGTCAGCGCGCCCCTCCCACACAGGCTTCGAGACAAGTTCAAAGAGAAGTGCAAAATGAAGCAGTTTAAGTGGAAATTGAAAATCAAAGCCACGAGATGGAGGAGGGACAAAATGTGTGAACCACAAGGATGAATCTGGTTACTGTGATTGAGCGTGAAATCTCACTTCCTGGCAGCCAAACCCAATCTTTTCAGACTTCCAGTGACTCGTGTATTCTCTGGCGTGCTCAGGGTGCAGGACCGCAGGAGGTGGGATGACTTGCCTTTCTGCTGCCCTGACCCTGTCCCACCCTGGAACCAGTGTCTTCCCCCACTTCTCAGCTCACTTTTTTTTCAGTCCTGGCTATGCACCGCTGTGTTGTGTTAAAATCTCACTCACATCTTATTTAAATGTTGTTTTGTGTGGTAAAGCATGCAAATCTTATAATTAAGGCAATTGGTAGTTGAAGTGGTTGCCATGGTGTTGCTAGAGGGAATCTGCAATCTGTGGTTAATCACAAAGCTTTCTGAATGCAGGTTCAAGGGACAGCCGGCTGGTTTGGGGAGAAAGGGATCACAGAAAGCGGGGAGGGAGGTGTGGGGAGGAGGAACGGGGTAGAGGGGTAGGAAGAAAGGTTTTGCTGAATCCTTACCACTTTCCCCAGGAGACACTCATTTTCCTCATCTTTCCCAATCCTGTGCTCTTTCCTTTTCCTCTCACCATTACCTTCCCTCTGAGGCCCACAGAGAAATCCTGTCTCCACCTCAGGCCGCTCCCTCCCAAAGAAAACCTAGTCCTTCATTTGCCACGCTGTCTGCTAGCAGAGAAGACAAACCACCATTGCAAACTTTCTGTGCTGCTATTGACCCGGCCATTCTCCCAGATGCGCTGCGCAGCTGGTCAGTGCCTGAGGCTATCACTGCTCTGTTAGACTCTGGACACCACTTGTCAACAGGGCCATTGTCAAGCTGAATAGGGGTGGCTTGGATGACAGGAAGAGGAGAAGTGTTAAAACCAAAGCACACATAGAAGGATGGCAGGGTCCCACCCTGGAGAAGGGAAAAGGGGTGGGAGATACAAGACTGATTTCAGGTATTTGAATATTTCCCTCAGGAAGGACTTCTAAAGCAATTCTCTAAGATTTGGCATCAATTATTTAAGATTCTTAATCCGTAGAGGATTTGACTTGAGTTAAAATAACAGCTCTATCATTTTCTAAGCTTGTGCTCTGGGGCAACTAACTCTCCTCCTGTCCATCTCCTTGCTGTAAAAAATGAGGAAAATTGTATACTTATCATCAAAGTTGCTGTGAGGATATAATATGGTGCGCAATCAATCATAGCTAACATTAATATTCCTGGTACCTCTTGAGATGCAATAGAAAAAAAAAACAAAAAGAGGAAGCATTAGATGTACAGGGTTATTAAGTTGTTTGGATCATAAAGTATAAGATTTTCCTTCCTTCTTTCCTCCCTCCCCTCCTTCCTTCCTTCTCCCTTCCTCCCTTCCTTCCTTCCCTCCTTCCTTCCTCCTCCCCTTCCCTCCCTCCCTTATCTCTTTCCCCATAGCCATCCAGCTGTACTCCGAACCTACAGTCAGTAAGCTTTCTGATTAACCAAGAATTGCAGATTTCCTTTAGCAACACTATAGCAACAACCCCAACTATAAATTGCCTTACTTACAAAACTGCCTTCTAAATGGGATTTGAGTGAGACCCTGAAAGAGATTCAGAAGTGTTTGGCAAGTGGGGGAAACAGAGCTTTGCAATATTATATAAATGAAGGAGGCGGGGAGTCTTAGCTGTGGTTCTCCACCCTAGATACACCTTAATCATCGACAAGGGAGCTTTGAAAAATCCCAGCGCCCAGGCTGCACACCAGACCATTACATAAGAACCTCTAGGGGATGGGATCCAGGTTTCAATCATTTTTAAAGCCCCCCCCGGCCAGGTGATTCTCATAGGCAGCCAAGACTGAGATCTGCTGTTTTAAAGGAAGTGGTGGCCAACAGCTAGAAAGCTGCAGAGTTGACATGGCTGTAGGCATCATGTGAGCACTTTGGTGACTTTCTAGACTCTAGAGAGAACTTTCAGGAGAACTGTGGAAATAGAAAGCAGACTGTGAAAGGTGCAAGAGACTAGGGAGAGGCTCCAGCCCGCAAGACTCCATCCTTCAACAAATGTGGTGGAACCGGGAGGGGAAGGATGAGGAACAGAGCTTGAGGAATTAGCAGAAGCAAAATAATTTCTTTTTGGAATATGGAGGACCTGAACATATTTGAGCCAGAGATGAGTCTACCATATCTTGTATGCTTGCAATTTAAATTTTGGAACATAGTGAAAAAAATGTTTGCATTGATCTGGTAAATTTCATCTGGATGATTTCAGGTTCATCACAGAGTCTTGACCAAATGTGCTCTCTGCTTTATACCTCATCCCTTGTTTCATTTTAACCGTCACTTTTTACATTTTCTGCTGTGGTTCAAATATGTCACTTGATTACCTCTAGCAAACCTCACAAAATCCTGTAGAGTGGCTGCCTCTCATTTTACAGATAAGGAAATTCCTCAAATGAGAAAATGAGATTCAAGGAGGTTGGATGCTTTGCCCAGAGTCAGTAAGTGGCAAACTGGGGTTCAAACCTGGGTCTGTATGACCCCAAAGCCCACCTGCCATTGTACCACCAGATAAAACACAAATTCAATCCTTGGACTGCTGCATGCTCCCATCAAAACCCACAAAATGACAAAAACTATGACCTGGAAGGTCATGTCCCAGCACCAGGGCCTCTGAATGAAATGAATGAAAGAGTGGAAAATGTATCAGAGGCTGCACCTCCTGCTTTGGGTTGCAGCGAGCTTGAGCAAGAGGGGGTGGGCACAAGGTCTTTGGCATCATTGACACAGGTACCCGGTAGGGAAGGAACAGCTGGAACCGGGATCTGACAACTGACACTAATCTGAAAATGCAGCATCTTGAGCTCAGGTGCGGTAGGGTTCAGACAGAAACAGCTACACTCAACGCTGTTCCTCTCCACCATCTGCCCACTCCTTCCTCCTTCCCTGGACATGTAGTCCTTCACTTGCTGAAACCGAATCTCCACATCCCTTGATTACCCCTGAAAACTGATTAGTGTCTATTTGCAAGCAATACTTTCTTTCTGTACATCCAGGTATATATGGTCCAGGGGGCTGCTTTGATTCCTGGAATATTAGCTTGCAGAAGAATGAAATCTAATAAAAAAATATAATATTAGCTCCAAATAGCTACATAATCTGTGTCAAAGAGATGATTTACATTTGGGCTGCCATCTGTAGGTATTATTAGTTATCCCTTGCACTCAGATGGGGGACTGAGCAAAACATTGCTTTCCCTTCCAATCAAAAAGCCTGGAAATTGGGGTTGCAATGTCCACATGAAAGAGCCAGTGACATTTTGTGTTGCCTTTAAAAAAAAAATATTTTAATATCATGTTTTAAAAGAAACTGGCCAGCAAGTTCATTCCAGGACAAGTTTTAGATTCTTTGCGAATCAAATTGGGTAAGACCATAACAGAGACTATTTAGTTTGGACAAACTGCCAACATGCCCATAAAAGGGAGAACTGGCTGAGCATTTTTCTTTCGGCTCTTATTTTCAGATTTTCTTCAAAAGTTAGTCTAAGAAAAATTTGAAAGAAGCCATGGGATATACCCATAAAACACAAACACTTCAAATAGAGCTTGGGTCTCAGACCGAATCCATCCAGGGATTTTGTGATGATTCAGACAAAATTCCTGTCTATGATAACCTTAACTGATTATAAAAGTCATCAGAATAAAGGAAAGGTGGACGTTTGCTGAATGCCCGCTGTGTGTCTGACATGTGCCTGATGTCCTTATTGTTAGACAAACCTTATCTCATTCCATCTGCCCAGTCAGCCCCTGAGATTAGTATTATTCCCATTTACCAAGAAAGAAAAAGAAGCGAGTTATGAGTCCAGAATGAAACTACTATTTGTCCAAAATGTGTCTGAACCAATGAATGAATGAATCTTAGAAGGTGACCAGATCTATATATATATATATATATATATATGCACACACACACACACACACGCATATAAAGATATACCAAATATTTGATATATCTTTTTTATTAAGATTTATTTATTTTTTTATTTGAGAGAGAGAATATATATGTGTGTGTGTGTGTGTATATATATAATATTTTAATGTATCAATTCTAAACCTTGGAAATCTGAAGCTGTTCTTTTCTGTGTCCAAAGCTTCAGTCAAGGTACATCCCAGTATTTGTGGATTTCTGTGACGAAGCGACCCAGCCCCTCCTCCTCCACAGCTGTTTTGTGGAAGGCTGATTGTGTCCACTTAATCCTCATCAAAACCCACCTGCCAGCTGGGAAAAATGAGGTTCAGAAGTCCCAAACTTCAAAGGAGAGGAGGCTGGACAGGGTCCTGAAGGAATGAGAGGACCCACATGTCCCGTCGAAAACAGCAGAAAAGACTTGCATATGGAGCCCTTGGTGAAGGCCAAGCAGCCCTGTTTGATCAGAGTCAAATGGTCCGGAAAGAAAGTACTGAGATAAAAGTTAGATAAGGTTTGGATAAGAGTTAGAACTGTGAAAGACTCAATGCAGAAGAGTAATGTTGACTTTATCCTCAAGGAACCGGGGAACCCATCAGAGGCTTTTGGGTGAGGGACACATACGGGATACAGAATTTCAGAAGGATTAACCTGGCCATGGTGTGAGAGAGGAACTGAAAGTGAGGAGGCCAGATGGAGGACTTTCCTCAGGATTCCCTGACACTCCGAAGGCCATGGCTTTTCAGAGGCTCCACATGCCATTTGGGAATGAACCAGGCATCTTTAGGCTGTTTGTGCTCCACCCAAAGGGCTCATGTTGAATGGGCTAAATCCCTGTGGCCTTTGATGTGGAAATGTCATCCTTGCAGTGAGGGAATTCCAGGAAGTCCTCCAGCTGAGAACATCCTCTAAAGAAGGAGGCCCCATACACTCATGTTGACCTTAGGAAGCAGGAAGACAAGGTAAGGGGAAAGCCCCTGGGAAAAAAATGTGTTTGTCTCCTAAAAAATTTTTCCCAATGCTGTAGGACACAAATTTCAATCCGGGCCCCAAAGCAGAAATGTCAGGCTATGAAGGGCTCACCTGAACTTTGTTAATACGTAGAGAACAATTCCCCAGAGAGATTTTGCTGCCTCACTCCACCCCCGTTTCTGTATGCAGGTGCGTCTCTACTAGATTCTTGCTTTTATTAGAGCAACGTCTAGAGATGGATACATTAGGAATATCCTGGTGAGGCCTTGCTTTGGGGCAGGTAATGGGTCCCTGCTGTTAACAGGTCGTAAAAATTAAGAAGACTGTGTGGGAAAGGGGGCTGGAAAGTTCAGATTGAATCTCGGTTCCCTTAGCCAGATGATGTGGGGCAAATTCATTCAGCTGCAGAATGGCAATAAAAACACGAGGACCAGATGAAAGAATACAGGTGGACCCTGTCATACTGGTAGGAAGGAGCCCACACAGCAGTGAGCAGGGCCAGGAAGGAGATGCAAATGAAAGCTGTGGGCCCCAGTGAAGACCATGGAAGCTAGACCCTACCACCCCACCCTAAGAGGGCACCAGCTGCCAAAACCCTCTCGATTTATTTTCTGGTTTTTAAATAATAGCAGCTAATTCAGACCATCAGTTAAGCCCCAAACAAAACAGCGGATCAAACTTGGCTGCCAGTTTGCAAACAAGGACTGGCAGCTTGCAAGCTCATGCTCAACCCCAAGTATGCCACCTGCTAGTCATGTGGGTTTCAACAAATTCCTCACCTTCTCTGAAGCTTAATTTTCTCATCAAAGAAATGTGGATGATAAGGGCCATGCAGAGGGCAGTGGTGGAAATGAACTGAGACCAAGTGCAGGGGGCTCCCCAGCAGGTGACAGAATGCACCAGGCATTAACCCTTTAGTTGCTGGTCTGCCGAGAGGTCTGGTGGGTGGGAAGTTGGCACAACAGCTTTTACCAAAGCCCTCCACCCAGTTTCCAGTCCCCCATACTGTCCAACAAGTAATGACAGTTATTATTATTAAGACTCAATTAAGGTTTGTCTCTTGTGCCTGCTCCTCACCATCCAGAATGGTTTTCATGCCACTGGAAACTGCTCTGCATCAAGGGGGATAACATACGAGAAAGACGCAGGCCTATTCTGACTCTTAGAGAACACAAGACATTTAAATGATTCCTCATAGGACAGAGCGATGTGGTTAGACATGGGCTAGTCTCTGCTGCTAAGGGACCCCTGAAGTGCTTGGGTTTGGCATCAGGGGCCTGGAAGGTACAAAAACCATGGTCTGGCCCACAGAAAAGGCCTGCAAGGGCCTCTTTTGGCCAGGCAGCCATCCTCTGAATAGTGAGGGCTTTAAGACTGGAGCAGGTGACCAGGTATTGCGGGGGGGGGGAGGGGGGGGCGGGGGAGCGCGGTGTTTCTATGGGCAAAAATAATACATCAGTCTTTTAAAACACATAGACTCAATTCTTGCAATTCCCGGTAGTTCTGGTCTATGTAAAGTCATTCCAAAGACTGATTTAGCAAATACTGAACCTCTGCTCCTGGGGAAAACACATTAGGGTCCTGCCAGCTTCTAGTCACAGCATTTTCAGCAGTGGATCAATATATAACCTTGTTTTACATGTGTTTCTGTTTAAAAGCACTTTATTTAATGTGTATTGTTGATTCTTTAACATTGAACTCATGGCCAACAGCACTGTAACTCATGCCTGAATGAAGTTTATCTTACATAAGTTTCTCCATAAGGCACCTCACAGCCCTCTTGTGCTCAGGAGCACTAGAAAGGACTTTTATGCTTGGGGGCCATTTGAATAGCAAAATCGGCACACCCCCCCAAGAAAAAAACTAAAAGTGCCCAAAATGTGGCACTAAACAGACTTGGTAAAAGGATACTTGTTTCTAGTATGAGAAACTGAAAGAAGAAGTTAATGCATCACCTGGTGTGATCTCAGCTAGGAACATGCACATCAGGGGACCCAAATTTTTGCTGCTCTGTGCATATCTGCAAATGACCATGGAAGAGCCATGAGTATTGACTTGCATTCACCAATAAAGTTCAGCAAGAGGCGGTTTCTAAAAATCCATTCACACACTTATATATGAAACCTATACTTACATGTAAAGTCAGCCTAGAAGAGCTCTGGTCAATTCATATCAACTCAGTATATATCTAAGACATGCAAGTATTAACTAGCCCAGAGGACACAATCGTTGTCAAAAAAAAAAAAAAATCCATTGTAAAGTGGGGTATCTTTTTCTCCAAAGGACATAGGCCCCAAATGGAATTATCCCTGAGATAGCTTTCCAAGATACTACATCAGCCACTTGCATATTTTAGCATTCAATAATAGAAAATTGTCTTCTTGTTGAATCAGACTCTCTTTCTGGAACTTTCTGAATTGATCCTAGTTCTGTCGTTGGGGACTATACAGAACAAGGCCAGCCCTCCTTCCACATGGTAGTCTTTCAAATATTTGAAGACGTTACCAGTTCCCTCTTCCAAGACAGCGATTTCCCAAGTTTGACATCGCCATCCCCAATAATTTCCTTATTTTCACCATCTTTGTCGTTTTCTTGGAACATGCTCTAATCTCTCAGAAATTAACTGCTATCACCCACTTAGGCCCTAGAATAAAAGGAGTAGCCTCAAACTCTGCTGGTAAGTCAGTTAACTTGAACAACTTTACTGGGGAGTAACTTAACAACATACATGAAATTCTTAAAATAAGCGTATCCTTCTATGTCTTAAAATTTACTCTAAGTAAATACTGAAATTTTGTTACGAGGACGTTCATTACAGGGTTCTTTACAATTCCAACACGTGGAAACAATTTAAACATCCAAGAATAGAACAACATTAAAGAAAGTATGGTACATTGGTACAGCCATTAAAGACTATGTAGACAATGTGAACAAATCTACATTGACAAACATAGCTATTTATAGAATCAGAATAGAAGATTATGAAAGAGTGGGCACAGTCTGATTACATTTTTATTAAAACATCCATCTACATTCCCAGAGGTAAAGAAAAACATTCCCAAGAATTAAAGAAAAATATTCCTAAGAGGTTAACACAGGCACTTGAAGGTTTCATTTCAAGTGTTCCCTTCTTCCTTATCTATTTTTGTATAATAATCTATTACATTCATAATAAAGAAAAACAATTCTATTTAGTGTTTAAAAAGATTAAAACAATTCTGGTAGTTCCCCCATTGCTCTCAGGGAAGAATCCAAACACCCTGGCTTGGGACATGAGACCTTTTATGATCTCACCTCTTAGGGTTCATACCCTAAAAAGCTACACACACAACCACATTCTAAAATGCCCCAGATTTGTATCACTCTTTTCCACCTTATACCTTCTGCTTGAGATATCCTCTAGGTTTCAAAAGATTTGGGGAGATTATCCAAAATTATATCATTCATGAATGACAAAACTAGTCCAGGCTGCCTGTCTCTGGAGCCCATGCTGTCTCCCCATGATCCAGATGAAAAACTGAGATAGTCAGGGTGATATTTGTCTAATTATCTTTGTACCATATTTAATCTCAGCATAGACAAACACTTACACTGTTTATGACATTGTCTGGGTGAGAGAAAAAGCCCTGAAATAGAGTTCTTTCCGTTGTCCTATAGACAGAAAGTCAAAATGATTCTAGAAGTGTGTTTTTCCTTTTTTTTTAAAGATTTTATTTATTTATTCATGAGAGACAGAGAGAGAGAGAGAGAGAGAAGCAGAGGGAGAAGTAGGCTCCCCTCTGAGCAGGGAGCCCGATGCGGGACTCGATCCCAGGACCCTGGGATCTGTTTTTCCTTTTTGAGAAGGATGATCGAGGGTATTTGGAGCAATATCTTAGCTAGACATTAAAGCCCAGTTTGCAAACATATGCAGTGTGTAATCAGATTTCACTAATATGGTCTACTCTGACTTCTTTGTCTCTTTCATTATAAGAATTTAATATTGAGTTTCAAAATCCAAATGGCATAAATGAATTCCAGATGTCTTCCCAAATCCCTAAATCTTGCACTAGAATGAGGGGAGATACAGCTATACATGAGTAGGTGGTTACATTGTAATTCACTGAAAAACTGAACGGATCTCTGAGCAATTGGTTAGACTTTCTTCCATGAAAAAAATACAGGAATTCTTTTGAGTTTCTTAAGGAGCTGAGTCCTCAAGATTTACAGCCCAGCTGTTTGACATATGTTCTGCTTTATTTCTCCCCCCAACGGGTGAAACAGCATCATCGTGAACGCAGGGCCCTGGGCCAGGCTGTCTTAAATCCAATCCAACTGGATGACTTTGAGCGAGTCACTTAACCTCTGTATTCCTCACTTTTCTCATCCGTGAAACGGGGATAGTCACAGTACCTATCTTGTGGGGTTGTTGGAGGGATGAGTGGGTTAATAATTGGAAGTGTTTAGCGCAGTGCCAGCCACACAGCAAAATGCACTCATTGTCACCTACCAGGTATGTGTCTGAGGAGCTTGGTGAGGTCCTCAGTGGCTAAAAGATTCCTTTCTCTTTTCCATCTTGATAAGCAGGGTAAGTCTCCTGAAACTTGCATTGAGAAGACGATCATCCTTTCTTCCATGAGGGACTAACAAGCAAATTCAGATACAAGCCCCTTCCCCTGATCCTGGCCTGTGTGGGCACTACCTGAGTCTACGTTCCTGATCTCAATGCCTGGACCACACCATCCCACCAATCTTGCATCCAGGGCAACTCCACACAAGAAAATGTAAAAGCTCTGTCCTCAGAGAATTTGTGGAGGGAACTTGACATCTCCAATTAACTAGAGGAGATTATATATGTAAAACACCAAAGTATCATAACAAGTGCTCAAAAACGCTAGTCTTCTTCCCTCATTTCTCCTTCACCATTAATGATTGGTATCGATGTTTGCAAGAAACACTTAGTCATACCCATAAAAGACCTCCACTGCTAACCTTCAAGAGAGAATTTACAGTCTGTATATCCTTCAGCATCTCAACCTCAACCCTCTAGACCACGCATCCATGCCAGAGGGCAACTTGACAAACTTGGCACGATTTCACACTGGGCGTGTCTTTTCACCTCTCCACAGCAATGAAAGCTTGTGTGATATTCTGATATTTACAGATCCCATTCACCTACATCACCTTCCTTACACTTCGTCTCAACTCCGTAAATAGGTATTATTATTACTGTCATTGTTGGTGCTGCTATCGTGATAATTCCGCATGCTGGGGAGCCTCAACAAATGAAAAGACTTGCCCCAAATTATGCAGCTTGTCTGTGACTCAGTAAGGATTTGAATCTGGATTCTCTGTGTTGCCATTCTGTTTTTTTCCTACCGAACTCCACTGCTAGAGTTATAGGATTCAAGAGTGAAAATCTTAAAAGAAATCTCATTAATTCTTTGCCGCATCTCCTCCACCGGATGTCTTTTTTTTCTTTTTTTTTCTTTTCTTTTTTTGAGCTTTTGATTTTTCTGTTTTCTCTGATGTCGCTATGGTTGGCAAGCTCAAGCTTAGCAGTCTCGTGGCTAGGCTAGAGCTGTTTCTGTAGGCTATAATGATTGTGTGCTAGATGGTTGGTTTAAGAAGAAAAAGACTTGTTTAATTGGTGTTTTCTTTCAGGCAGAATTGTGTTATACTGCAGCCAAATAATGCCTCATCTAGAAAGAAAAAAAATGAACTATTCTAGAAAGTTTGTTCAGAAAGAAGCCAAACTTTTTGCAACAATGAAGCATTATACACAAATTTCAAAGTATTTCAGATTGAGAATAGGATGGGAATGTGGAGTAGAATTGTGTCAGTTAGGGAATGTGCTTGAGCCCATGTAACAGAAGCCCAACTTCAGTGGCCTGCCCAAATAGGGGTTTATGTTTCTTATCTACAATGAAGTTAGTTTGGAGATACGCAGTCAAGGGTTGGTATGATGGCTTCGATGTCATCAGAGACCCACGTTCCTTCCTGTTCTTGCATCCCAGAATGTGGCTGTCTTTATCATGATCCCAAGATGTCTACTCTACATTAACGCCATGACTATATTCTTGGCAAATGGCGAAATACAAAGAACAAGATCTGAACAGGTGACACCAGCTGTCTTTCTCCTTCAGGAAGCTTTCCCAACAACCTCTTCCATCAACCTCTACTTCTATATCCTTGTCCCAACTGGGCGGCCACCTGGCCTTCCCTGGCCACGGGGAGCCTGGAAAGGGGGCATAACATGGTCACCTTGCCTCCCCAAACAAAAAATGTTTCTGTTAGTACAAAAGAAGGGCAAGATGGATATTGGGAAGCAACTAACAGAGTCTTCCAAGAGAGCTACCATTCGCTGAGGGCCCGCAGTGTGTTAGGCACAAACTAAAACAAGGCTAAGAAAGAAATAACACTATCCTTGCATTAGCCATACAGGAAATTATATCCACAGAGTTATAAAGTGTGAAGTGAGAGGCACTGTTCTCAGAAGATCAGTATGTAGATTTTTCTCATATGAGAATGCCTGGCACAGAGTAGACATTCAAAAATGGTTTCAAATGTTTCCCTTCTCTGTCCTCCCTCTCAATTGAAATTAGAGATGCAATGCCAGCTTTCACTTGGAACATCTTTATATTTGCATTGTCTAATTAATCTTGTTATGATCTAACTATGACTACTGTTCTGGCCTGTACATCCTTATCCCCCAACCTTTGGCAAACATAGCACTTCTGACTCTATTAGATTATGTCAAATCTTTCCTGCTTGATATGTTCTCTTTTTTTGATTGACTCTCCAGAGCTGTAATGATACTGTTTTCATTTTTAATTTCATCAGCGAGGACATAAATAGTCTTTGGCTTGGTGGCTTATCAGACTCTTCATGATTCATGGCACTTAGTAGGGGCTCAATGATATCCATTGAATGAATGAATCTCAGCGTCAGCATTTACCAGCTGTATGATCTTGGGCAAGTTTCATAACCTGCCCTGAGTAAGAAAAAAATAAGTGTTTGTTGTCATTACAAGCCACTGAGATCTGGGAGTCATTTGTAATGCTGTAGTATTATAGCTATACTAGCTGGTTACTACAGCCTGCTGTTGTGGGGGGAGAGAATTCACAGAAAATAAATGTTCCATAGATAATGCCAAAGGCATTTACTATAGAATAATATCCACACCGTAACAAGACACATTGTTTTTCTAGCATTCGTTACAATTAACAGACAATCTGGAATTATAATAATCTCACATATAATAAATCCTAAAAAACAATGACACACAAACTTCCCCAAATCATACTGAGATTTTTAGAGCATATATAGATCACCAGCGTAGAAAATAAATGTTTTCTGGGCAACCATCATTCTGCTGCATCAGTGAGCAAGCACATGGGATGCCAAAGATTCAGAAAATACCCTGAATTCTTATCTCACTGACACAGCTGCATTATAAATGTGTTAGGTTTGAGTTATGGAAAACAATTAAGCAATCTCTCTACAGGGAAAATAGAATGGGTAAAGAATCTCTTTTTGGTGAGGCAAAAATCACATCTCTTGATTGTCAGTGAAAACCAAAGCTGGAGTAAATTTGGAAATCTGACATGTGATCACCTGGAGCTTTATCCCTCCCAAAATGTAAATACGCACCAGGGTACAATTGGGTTTTCCATCTTGCTTGATGCTCTCGTGTACTTGACTTCTTTTCATCAACAGCCAATGAAACGGGAATTTTGGAAGCCACAAGCAGGTATTTGGCACCATATACAAGTTCATACATAGGGTGTGAGTCACAGCCTAGTATATTTTCAAAGCATTTGTCAAATAGCAAAAGATAGCTTTCAAAAGATTTCTTTTTTTCAGGAAGCATGAACAACTGGAAATGTATTTGTGTACCTTGGAATCAAACAGACCTGGATTTGATTCCCAGGTCTCCTGTCTAAAGATGTGCAACATTAGGCACACTACTTATCACCACTGAGGTTTTCCTCATCTGTGAAATGGGAAAAATAATACTTTAAGTTGAACCAAGTGAAATTGCCATATTTGCCATCAAAAGAAGCAAATATTAGCAATTTCATACATTTCAATCTATACCTGTCTCACAGGACTGAGTTCAGAATAGAAGGCCAAGCCCATAGATGTCTACTAGTCACAACTCCTTTGTTGCAGGTGACAGGCACCCTACTCAAGAGAGCTTAAGAAGAAAGGGAATACATTAGCTCATGTATTTGGTCAGTTTAGGAATGGTGTTAGCTTCATGCATGGCAAAATCCAGGGGTTCAGATGATACTCTGGATCCTCTCTCCCTCTTTCTCCCTCTCTCTCTCTCTCTCTCTCTCTCTCTCTCTATGTATCTTTTCTCTCCTGTCCCACTTTCTTCTCTGTGTTGACTTTGTCATGCATGGTGGACAGGATGACCAATGACAGTCTTTAGTAGAAGCAAAAGGGACTTCTCTCTCCCAAGGGCTGTCCTTTTTGGGTTACATCCTCACCCCTACCAGTCACTGTTTCCAGATGATCTACTCTGCTTGACCCAGCCTGGTTGACTTTCTCGCTTCAAGGGAGGTGGCAGGAATGAAGGGCACTATACATGATAGCCCAATTAGAACCACATAAGATAGTGAAAGCATTAACCAAAGAATATTGGGATGCCAGGTAGGCAGGTAAAAAAGATATCCATTACATTGTGTGCAATACTTAACACAGATCCTGGCATGCAGGAGATGCACTAAAATTAGCTAAAGCATTTCCGACACAATATTCAAAGGACATAAGAGAAAATATTTACTCAAAGATAAGGTTTCACCTAAAGATATGTGACCAACTTTTCTCAATTTGCCCAGGACCCTTCTGGTTTAGCACTGTAAGTATCATGCCCTGGAAAACTCCTCAGTCCCAAGCAAACCATCTTGGTTTGTCTGGACTATCCGGTTTTAAAACTATAAGTCCCACATCTGGGGAAACCCCTCAGTCCCGGGCAAACCCAGATGGCTGGTCACCCTGCCCAGGCACAGCACTTGTAGGTATAAATGTTAGCTGCATTTGAAGTTTTATTTTTTTATTTTTTTAAATCTTTTTTTTAAAGATTTTATTTATTTATTTGATAGAGACACAGCGAGAGAGGGAACACAAGCAGGGGGAGTGGGAGAGGGAGAAGCAGGCTTCCTGCTGAGCAGGGAGCCTGATAACCTGATGCGGGGCTCAATCCCAGGACCCTGGGATCATGGCCTGAGCCGAAGGCAGCCGCTTAACGACTGAGCCACCCAGGCGCCCCTGCATTTGAAGTCTTATTAAGTCAGTTTATTAGTTGCTACATCAATAGAAGAATGATGTGTATAGTACATCCCAAACTGGAGCTGGTCCTATGGGAAAAATGCATAGATCACAACTACTTCATTTAGAGTTACAGGATCTGTAACTTTACTCTTCTTTCCCTTCTGCTTTCTTTGTTTTTCTTTCATTGTGTCTTTCTTTCTCCCTTTTTTTTCTTTCTTCCCTTTCTTTCCTTCCTTCTTGCCTTCTGACTGATCTTCCTTCCTTCCCTCTCTTATTTGCCTCTTTCTCTTTTACTTTCTTTTCTGGTGACATATTTACCTTTCAAATTGCATATGACTTAGATTTTGTTTAAAATCTTCAAAGGAGCTGTTATGTGTTGTTTGACTGAAACAAATAGGCCACAGTAAATTCATTTATCCTGGACAATACACCAAGTAAATGGAAACTTCATTGCTGATTAAAACGAGAAGTGTACACATGATTACTAGGAGTTTGCAGAGACAACATGGTCGTGACGTTGAGAGCAAAGAATGAAACTATTAGGATGCGGGGGGAGAAAAGACAGTGATGATTGTGAAATGAGGAAGTTGGAGATTGTAAAGACTTGAGATTGAGTTCTTCCAAGGGCCATTTTGGTTTAAGTATTTACATAGGGGTTACATCTACTACTATTGGAAATTGCTGGGATTTGGGAACTCTTTCTTCTTTTGAATCAATATTATCATTAATTAAGCAATGTAAACCAGAAAATCCTTCTTGGTTACAAACTATGCTTTGAAGCCAAGCATGCATTTGAGTGTTTT
This sequence comes from Eumetopias jubatus, assembly GCF_037043125.1. NCBI lineage: Eukaryota > Metazoa > Chordata > Mammalia > Carnivora > Otariidae > Eumetopias > Eumetopias jubatus. The sequence continues at coordinate 191,009,223 of NW_028274808.1, read as the reverse complement.
CAATCAAAATCTTAAAGTAAAAATAGAGAGAAAGCAATTTCTCCTCTTCAAAGGAGAGCTATCAGTGGGGAAAACTGTCTTCTGAATTGTACTTCGGAGAATGATGTGTATTTTGTTGCCCTGATCAAAGCACTAAAGTTCTAAAGAACTAACTGCACTTTAGAGACAAATCCAAATGCTCCCTTATAGCAAGTTTCCACCCACAAGTCAGGCTCATCAACTCGGACTTCCACAACATTTGGGTTTTCCAAATATGAGTACTCACGTCCCTTTCACAATTTTTGTCATTACATAGTACCACCTCTGTCATTTATTAACCTAACATTTTGCTGCAAATTTACTTTTTTAATAAGATAGACTAAGCTGATGCAGCCAAGGGCTGTGAATTAGGGCTTGTGAATAACCTTTGTGGGAAGAAAAGTATCACTGGCAAGAAAAGCAGTATACTATGGAGGCATTGAGTAAAAGCTAAGAGATTCACCACCTGGTCCTCAGCTCAGAACCTCAAAAGGTTCTACCTTTTGGTAGCCTTGAGATTTGGGATAAGTGACTTCAATTTTTGACCCATATTGTTGTGAGGATTAATTAATTGAAAGAATTGACGAACAGTGCTAGCACATGACAAATCGTTACTAACATTCTCTTCTTAGTCCATTAGTGAAGAGAGAGAAGACTTATATAGTTCTGTAGCTCAGAAGGTGCACTTTGGGAGGAATTGTGCCTTAGCTAGGAAGGGACAAAGGATGCGTCATCATCTTTGTTTCTAAACTGGCTTCCTCCAGACTGGATTTTTTTTTTTTTATTTTAAATTTTATTATGTTAGTCATCATTCATTACATCATTAGTTTTTGATGTAGTGTTCCATGATTCATTGTTTGCATATAACACCCAGTGCTCCATTCAGTACATGCCCTCTTTAATACCCATCACCAGGCTAACCCATTCCCCACCCCCCTCCTCTCTAGAAACCTCAGTTTGTTTCTCAGAGTCCATAGTCTTTCATGGTTCATCTCCCCCACCGATTCCCCCCCTTCATTTTTCTCTTCCTACTATCTTCTTTTTTTTTTAACATATAATGTATTATTTGTTTCAGAGGTACAGGTCTGTGATTCAACAGTCTTACACAATTCACAGCGCTCACCATAGCACATACCCTCCCCAATGTCTATCACCCAGCCACCCCATCCCTCCCGCCCCTTACCCCTCCAGCAACCCTCAGTTTGTTTCCTGAGATTAAGAATTCCTCATATCAGTGAGGTCATATGATACTTGTCTTTCTCTGATTGACTTATTTCACTTAGCATAATACCCTCTAGTGCCATCCACGTCATTGCAAATGGCAAGATTTCGGTTTTTTTCGGTGGCTGCATAATATTCCATTGTATTTATATACCACTTCTTCTTTATCCATTCATCTGTCGATGGACATCTAGGCTCTTTCCATAGTTTGGCTATTGTGGACATTGCTGCTATAAACTTTGGGGTGCACGTGCCCCCTTAGATCACTACATTTGTATCTTTGGAGTCAATACCCAGTAGTGCAATCGCTGGGTCATAGGGTAGCTCTATTTTCAACTGTTTGAGGAACCTCCACACTGTTTTCCAGAGTGGCTGCACCAGCTTGCATTCCCACCAACAGTGTAGAAGGGTTCCCCTTTCTCTGCATCCTCGCCAACATCTGTCATTTCCTGACTTATTAATTTTAGCCATTCTGACTGGTGTGAGGAGGTATCTCATTGAGGTTTTGATTTGGATTTCCCTGATGCCGAGTGACATTGAGCACATTTTCATGTGTCTGTTGGCCATTTGCATGTCTTCTTTGAAGAAATGTCTGTTGATGTCTTCTGCCATTTCTTGATTGGATCATTTGTTCTTTGGGTGTTGAGTTTGATAAGTTCTTTAAGATTCTGGATACTAGCCCTTTATCTGATATGTCATTTGCAAATATCTTCTCCCATTCTGTCCGTTGTCTTTTGGTTTTTTGACTGTTTCCTTGGCTGTGCAAAAGTTTTTTATCTTGATGAAATCCCAATAGTTCATTTTTGCCCTTGCTTCCCTTGCCTTTAGTGATGTTTCTAGGAAGAAGTTGCTGTGGTTGAGGTCAAAGAGGTTGCTGCCTGCATTCTCCTCTAGGATTTTGATGGATTCCTGTCTCACATTTAAGTCTTTCATCCATTTTGCGTCTATTTTTGTGTGTGGTGTAAGGAAATGGTCCAGTTTCATTCTTCTGCATGTGGCTGTCCAATTTTCCCAACACCATCTGTTGAAGAGACTGTCTTTTTTCCACTGGACATTCTTTCCTGCTTTGTCGAAGATTAGTTGGCCATAGAGTTGAGGGTCCATTTCTGGGCTCTCCATTCTGTTCCATTGATCTATGTGTCTGTTTTTGTGCCAGGACCATACTCTCTTAATGATTACAGCTTTGTAATAGAGCTTGAAGTCCCAGACTGGATTTTTATCACTTGTGGCTAGTGAGTCAAAGGTAATAATCAGGAGGGCGAAAAAAATGTTTTAACAAGATTTTATGAGTCTCTCCACACAAGCTGAGCTGATTAAGAGCCCAAGTGAGAAAGCACAACCCAGAGTTAGGGAGAGGCTGGTTGCCCTTCCTCTAAAGAAAAGCCAACAATGAGGATGTTATTTTTTTTTTTTTACCATTCTGTTCTCTGATTATTTTTAGTATATAGGCTATTTTTAGGGTATTTATTTTTTATCTGGCACCATATTGAAAATATATTCTTTCTAATAGCCTTTAAAATTTGCATGCATTGTTTAGGTGTACAATTGTATTATCTGCCAATAATGATAAATTTGCTTCTTCTAATCCAATCCCTGTACCCCTTATTTTTTGCTTCCTGTCTTATTACATGTAAATTATTTTACCACTATTTAGGGATGATTAAAATAGTATTGCCTGTTTTGATACACTATGGTAAGGATGACTTTGAGATTGTAGCAACTAAAAGCCCAAGAAATAGCTAAAAATATGTCACAATAATTTGTAGGTAATGTGACAATGCCTGGACAAAGACAATGGGTAGAAAAGAATACAGAAAAAAATATCAGTGAGCAATATTTCAACTGAATAAATGAATGAACACAATCGAATGCAAGAATCGAAACCTGACTGTAGGGCTTCAAATATGAAATGCCATGAGGAAATTATCGTTTGTATCAATCAGGGTTCAGTTAGGAAGTTAAAAATCACTCTAGGTAGGGATTGAAGATGAAAAATCAAAGCCTTAAAACACCATTGAAAGAACTGTAGGCAATCTACACGTAGGATCAAATTGCGTTGACCTATACAACACACAAATGAATCCATGCAAAACTAGTGAAATCTGAATATGTTATACAATCTAGTTAATACTGTTGTACTGATGTCAACTTCTAGTTTTGATATATTACAGTGATAAAAGATGTCACTACTGAGAGAAGCTAGTTTTTATTTGGTTTTTACGCAACTTTTTTTTTTTTTTTTGCAAACTTCTGTGAGTCTATAATTATTTCTAAATTAAGAAAAGGAGGCTGTGGAACAAACAACTGGAGAAAAGACCATGCTCTTTTTCTGAATACCCAGAAGTGCAGGATTGCTGGGAAACCCCACTAGAGTATGTGATTCCAGGATCTCCACCCAGAAGCTCCCACAAACCTTGCATCAGTTGACTGTCCTCGCTCTGACTGCAACTGCCACCAAGGGATGTCCCCTCATTCACTTTTGCCTTTTACATGCCTGTGGATGCTCTCATTGGCTGACTCTAACTAGGGAAACTGACTGCAAAGGTTTGGGGAAAATCTAGTTTCAGGCTTCTAGTCCCTTACCTATGAGGTGGGTGGTGGAAAGGTTCAGGGATAATGCTGAGTTAAAAACTTATATCCCAGCTCACTGATATTTAATAAATACTATACATTTATCACCCAGTCTTTGAGAAGGGTATTAGAGGAAGGAAATTGGTCAAACTTTTCAGTTTGTAAATAAAAAATTCATAAATAATTTCATTTCCCAGCATAGTTTCTCATTCTCTCTGCCAAGCCATCTTCATCCAAAAGAATTTATAATAAGCAAAAATTTTTAAGATTTTTCCAGCTTATAAAACAATTTCACATGAACTCTTTCATTGGCCTATCAAACAAAGCTGAGAAACAGAAAATAGTGAAAACACATAATACTTATCTAGAACTTTCACTTATCACATTTCCTTGCAACCCACCAACAAAAGTGTGTTCTTTGTAGTTCTCTATACACAACACCTTATCTTTCCATGTCCTTGTACATGTGGCTCCTTTAGCTGAGAATGTCTTTCCTGGTACAAATTCCTCCTGGTAAGCCCCACACCTCCTCACACCCTGTTCATCAGGGTCTTGCTTCATCTCTTCCCTGAAAGAGACCGAGGCTAATGGAACATGAACAGGCAGCCCCACTGTGCAGAGGGTCAGGCTGTGCTGCCCTTGCAGGAGTCCAGGGGTTGACCAGCAGGTCAGTAGGCATCACCCAAGATCCATTCCTCTTCTCCTTACTCCAAGAACCTCACTCTTGATGAGCCAAGTCTAGTTTTCCCATGCAAAACAGCAAGCAGAAAAATTAATTTGATAGTACACAGAGGGCTTAATAAGATTCCACCATTAGACTGTGGTCTCAGACATATGTTTGCCAGTCATAACACTACTGCAAATGGGTCTTGTAGCTCCTCTTTACTACTATTTATTTTCCCTGATTCACTGATTCCTACTCCTCCCTTCCTTCCCTGTAGGTTCTCATGTTAGTGGTCTAATGGCTGGAGATACCTCAGTGAGCCAAACACCCTTGCCCACAGTGAACTTATAAACCAGTGAGGAAGACAAACATTCAATTATCTTAGGAATAATATAACTATTGAAACAACTACAGCTATGAAGCAACATTTATAAAGTTTTCAAAAGGAAAAAAATTATGAAGGGGAAGGATAGGATAGTATAAGGGAGAGCTGGGGCAGGTGAGGGGCAGGTCAAAGAAAGCTTCCCTGAGGTGAGAATGCCAGTTGAGTTCAAGCTGTTGAGAGGGATTGATCCACATAGAAGAGGCTGGGAGGAAAGCAGGGGGAGAACAAGAACATTCTGGGCAGACTCCCCACAGCTGTCAGCCTGAACTCAGGGGGGTCCTGAGGGAAACCACAGAGCTCCCCAGCCCTTTCTCCCCTTCTCACCATGCGCTGGGTAACACTGCCCTGATATGAGGTAGCTGAGCTCAGAGTTAGCGGGAAGGAAACGTAAAGGTTTATGGCTCAGAATCCAGCAGAGAAGAGG